>NW_027555847.1:626288013-627000513 GCF_003287225.1 Phascolarctos cinereus | reverse complement strand
AGCAATTCATTCCACTTTGAGATAGCTTTGGTTTTGTTAGGAAATTTTCCTTTACATCAAACTAATAGTTCCAATAGATCCTAATAGATCCGACCTCCTCATCTTTCAAGTTAGGATCCTGAGATCCAGAGAGGCTAAAATATTTGCCCAAGGCCACATAGGTTACAAATGGCCAAGACAAGATTCAAAAGTAGAGGCCACATGGTGTGTTGGGCAAAATATTGTTGTCCTTCATTCTCAAAGAGGACCAAAATGACATCACTATGTTAGAGTTAAGTTACTGTGTGTCTGACTGTGGCTGATCAGACCAATATGAGTTTGGACTGCTCTACCACAGGTCAGGCACAAATAGTCCATGTTAACCTTTGGGGTGGATTCTTTAAGTCTGCGTATCTGGCATTTCTCTTGAGCTACTTCAATTCTGCTTTGCTCATAGAGCACAGCACTTTCTCTGATGTGGGCACACCATGCTGAGTGGTCCTGTGCCAGTATCTCCTGTGTCACAGTTAATTCCAAAGTTCTTAAGAAAGACCTTGAGAGTGTCCTCATATTGCTTCTTCTGACCACCATGTGAACCTTGCCCTGTGTAAGTTCTCCATAAAATAATCTTTTAGGCAAGTGTACTAAATATTTGGAGACAGGGCATCTTAGTTTGAATTGTTTACAGTAGCTACAATATTTACTCTATATGTGATCATAAGCAAATCGTTTAACCCCTCTAGGACTCTGTTTCCTTTTTTTGTAAGTTGAAAGAATTGAATCAATCAGTCATCCTTAACCTGAAGTCCAAAGACCACCACCTGGTCCATGGATAGATTTCACAGAACCTGTAAAAGTTGATTTAAAAAAATATTTGTTTTAATATAATTGGTTTTCTTTGTAATCTTATACACTTAATTTTATACATTTAAACAATATTCTGAAAAAGAGTATACTTCACCAACCTAGCAAGGGAATTCATATCACAAAAAAAAAAAGTTTTAAAATCTCTGGCCTTAATGGTTTCTGTGGTCTCTTCCTAATCCAAGATTCATGATTTTTCTTTTAATGCAAATCCAGTGTTCTCTCTATTATACTATACCAGGTTTATTTTCTAGCCTTTCTCTGGGCTCCCTCTTGTGACCAGTGCTGATATATATATATATATATATATATATATTATATATTTGCATGTGTATATATATATAACATATGTGTATATATACACACATATAAATATATATGCACACACGCACATATATATACATACATATACATGCATAATCTTTACCCTCTAGCAATAGCCTTTTGTAAAAGACTCAGAACTTCTGCCTGTTCAGCCCTATCCCTGCTCCTTACCCCCCCGCTACCTCCCCCAACACCCATATCAGCTTGTCTTTGACATAAAACAGCAGACATACATTGGCCATTTCCACTCCTGTCTACATCAATTATTTTCCCCTTAGACCTTCATAGGCTTCCTTTCTTGCTTGTCGGTTCCCCTTCATGGTTACTTGATTCCTCTTCCCACTGAAGAATCTTTAGTGCTTCCAGATGCCCCAATCATGGTTTGTTTAGGAGTTAAGGCCCACGGCTAAGTTTAGCCAGTAATTATGCAGAAGGTGGAGATCCCAGAGTAAACAAAAAGCTGTATAGTTTTACAGACATATAACACAGCCCAGAGATCAGCAGACTCTGGATTGACAGTTCACGTGAAGCAACAAAGGAACAGTCCCTTCCTATTGGTCTTAAATAAAGTAATTGTTCACGGGCCACCAGCTGTTGGAGTGGGCCAGGCACAGTGGGGGTGTGAAGCACCCTTGATGTATTAGAGGTCAGGAGTTCTGTGATAGTAAGGTCAGGAGGATGGAATGTACCCAAGAGGTGATGTAAACCTCAGTCCCTGGAGAGAGTGGGCTCAGACTTTGATGCAATTTCTACACCGAACTGTTCACCCCTAAGTCAGGGCCAAATGCAGCACCACTGCTGGATGGGTCCCTGTCTTAGCTACCAACGTGCTGAGTTCCAAAAGCCCTTCCTCACTCCTTAAGGCATCGCTGTCCGAACTGATTGATTAATTGATTAATTTTGATTGATTTCAAAACTTGGCCTAAGCTCATCTCGCAGACATCCCTCTCTAATCTTCTTCATATAAAAACAAAAGAACAAACACAGAGGCAAAGAATCAAGGCTTGTATTCACAGGCCATGCGTTGGCCTCAAATGGAAAAGGCCCAAGGCCTCTCTTCTTAGAGCATGGTCTCTCTTCTCCCACCAGAATGCCACGAGGTGGGAAGGAGTCAGTCAAAGATCAAGTTCAGGTTGAATAATGCCACCTTGCATGCTCACCCTCTTCCAGTTCTAGCCACATGTCCAACGAAAGAAGCTCCTGGTTATGACATGGCTAGGAGACTAGAACTAGTTATGGAATGTCTAGGAAGGTTCCAAAATCCACGTGGGGACGCCATCATCTGAGCAATGTGCTTGTAAGGCTTATTTGCCAGCTCCCAGTTGTAGTAGAATCAAAGACTTAAAAGTCAATGGAAAATTAGAGGTCATTTAGTTACACATGAGGAAACAGGCCAAGAGAAATCAAATGGCTTGTGCCAAGTCAACTGGCTAGTAAATGGTGGAGGTGGGATTAGAACACAGATTCTATTACTCCAAATCCAGTTTTCTTTCTAATTGTTGTCAATCTTTTTATTTTTTCAGTCATATCTGAGCCTTCATGACCCTGTTTTGGGGTTTTCTTAGTGAAGATACTGGAGTGGTTTGCCATTTCCTTCTTCAGTTCATTTTACAGATGAGGAAACTGAGGCAAACAGGGTTGAGTAACTTGCCCAGGGTCATACAGCTAGTAAGTTTCTGAGGCCAGAATTAAACTCAGGTCTTCCTGACTCCTGGACCATTGCTTTAGCCACTGTACCACCTAGTTGCCTTTCCTTCTGAAACACCAATTTATTTAACCTGTCTCTACATTATAATATAATGTATGTAAAGCACTTTACAAACCTTAAAGTATTACATATAACATGAAATTATTTTCTCATAAGATCTTAGTAAATAAATATATGTTGAATGTTAAATGAGTTTTGGTCGACTAGATCAATATCATATAGAGGTATGAAGTAGCCTGTAATTTAAGATGTAATGTAAAACCTGAGAATGGAGGGGTGGAACTAAGATCACAGAGCAGTAGGAAGATGTATAATTGTGTTCTTACCATACAACTCTTTCACAAAGATCTAGAAAACACATCAGACTAAGTTCTGATCAGGAAAGCCCCTTTTACACAGTCATTTTTCTACCTGCAGTTTGCAAAGAGAGAGAGGGCTGTGGTCACAGGAAACCAGGTCTGGCCAAAGGTGCATCATAAAAAGCCTTCTAGACCAAGGAAAGACCATGCCCCAAGAGAAGTCCTTGGTCCAGGATAGAGGTCTGACCTCTTACACGATCTAGGTAAGTGCCACCTGACAGCTCTATCGCTCATTACTCAGTTCTAAGTCACAGATGCAGAATGGACTGAGAAAGAGATTTGAGTCTAGGGGCTAGGTTTCCAGCATGAGAAGTGGTTGTGGGTCCTAGGCTGTGAAGTAAACAAAAGGCAAGTTTAGAAGTAAGCAGCAGCTCTGTGGCTCTGATACAAAAAGCTGGATGGGGTGTCAGTTCAAGCCTCCAGACCAACCTGAAGCCTGTCAAAAAATAATCAGGGCCAGAATCCATCAGAGGCAGCTGGGCGATATAGCAGATAGGGTTTTGGACCCCTACTCAGGAAGAACTGAGCTCAAGTCAAGGCTCAGACACTTGCTAGCTGTATGACCCTGCGCAAGTCACTTAACCTGTCTACCTCAATTTCTTCATGTGTAAATAGGAGCACATATCTCCCAGAGTGGTTTTGAGGATCATATGAGATAATATTTTTAAAGCTCTTAGCACAATATAGCATTTAGTAGGTACTTTTAAAAATAATATATTTTTTCCAATTACATGTAGAAACAATTTTTAGCATTCATTGTGTTTAAGTTTTGAGTTCCAAATACTCTTCTTCCAACACTCCCTTCCTCCCTCCCTTCCCCCCATTTTGAATTCCAAATTCTCTTCCTCCTTCCCTCCCTTGTTCCTTCCTTGAGACAGCAAACAATTTGATATAGGTTATATATGCATAATCACATAAAATAGTTTCACATTAGTCATTTTGTGTAAGGATATTTGAACAAAAAAAGGAAAGAAAAAAGAAAGATAAAAGAAAGAAAGGAAGGAAGAAAAGAAGGAAGGAAAGAAGGAAGGAAGGAAGGAAGGAAGGAAGGAAGGAAGGAAGGAAGGAAGGAAGGAAGGAGGGAGGGAGGAGAGGGAGGGAAGAAAGGAAGGAAGGAAGAAAGGGAAATAGTAGACTTCAGTCCATGTTCAGATAACATTAAATTTTTTTCTCTGGAAGTGGAAAGCATTTTTCACCATGAGTCCTTTGGGATTTTCTTGGATTATCGTATTGCTGAGAATGGCTACATCATTCACAGTTGTTCATCATACAATATTATTGTTACTGTGTACAATGTTCTCCTGGTTCTGCTCACTTCACTTTGCATCAGTTCATGTCAGTCTAGGTTTTTCTGAAATCACCCTGCTCGTCATTTCTTATAGCATAATAATATACCATTAAAATCACATACCGCAGCTTGCACATCCATTCCCTTGTTAATGGGTATCTCCACAATTTCCAATTCTTGGCCATCACAAAAACAGCTGCTATAAATATTTTTGTATAATGGGATCTATTCCCTTTTTTAAAAAATCTCTTTGGGATGCAGACCTAGCAGTGGCATTGTTGGATCAAAGGGTATGCAAAGTTTTATAGCCCTTTGGGCATAGTTCCATATTACTCTCCAGAATGGTTGAATCAGTTCACAACTCCACCAAGAATGCATTAGTGTCCTAGTTTTCCCGCATGTCCTCCAATATTTATCATTTTCCTTTTTTGTCATATTAGCCAATATGATAGGTGTGAGATGGTACCACAGGGTTGTTTTAATTTATATTTATCTAATCAATAGTGATTTGGAGCATTTTTTCATATGATTATAGATAGCTTTGATTTCTTCATCTGAAAACTGCCTGTTCATATCCTTTGACCATTTATCAATTAGGAAATGACTTGTATTCTTATAAATTTGAATCAGTTCTCTATATATCTGATAAATGAGGCATTTATCAAAGACACTCTAAATTTTCCCCCCATTTTTCTGCTTTCCTTCTAATTTTGATGGCATTGGTTTTGTTTGTGCAAAACCTTTTTAATTTAATATAATCAAAATTGTCCATTTTACATCTAGTAATTCTCCTTATCTCTTCTTTGGTCTAAATTCTTTCCTTATACATAGCAAGTAAATTATTCTTCGCTTTCCCAATTTGCTTATGTTATCACCCTTTATGTCTGAATCATGTACCCATTTTGATCTTATCTTGGTAGGTAATGTGAGATGTTGGTCTATATCTAGTTTCTGCTATACTATTTTTCAGTTTTCCCCAAAATTTTGTCAAATAATGAGTTTTTGTCTCAAAAACTTGTAACTTTGGGTTTATCAAACATTAGATTACTATGTTAATTTAAAACAATATATTGTATACCTAATCTATTCCACTGATCCACCACTCTATATTTTAGCCAATACCAGATTGTTTTGACAATTACCACTTTATAATACAGTTAGAGATCTGGCATGGCTAGGTCACTTTTCTTCACATTTTTTTTCATTAATTCTCCTAATATTTTTGACCCTTTATTCTTCCAGATGAATTTTGTTACTATTTTTTTTCTATAAAATAACTTTTAGTAGTTTGATTGGTATGACATTGAATAAGTAGATTAATTTAGGTTGAATTGTCATTTTTATTGCATTGGCTCAGCCTACCCATGAGTAGTTAATATTTTTCCAGTTGCTTAGATCTGACTTTATTTTTATGAAAAGTGTTTTGTAATTATATTCATATAATTCCTGGGTTTGCCTTGGCAAGTTGACTCCCAAGTATTCTTTATTATCTACAGCTATTTTAAATGGAATATTGCTTTCTATTTCTTGCTGCTAGACTTTATTGGTATATATGTAGGTTCTTAATAAATGTGTGTTTCTTTCCTTCCACACCAAAGAGGAGCCCGTAGTTCTGTTACTATACACCAGTAGAAATTTTCAGCTGGTTGATAGTGATTCAGTCCAGCAGCAGTCCACTAGAATACCAACTGAGGAAAAGTCCATAGGTATGTTGTTCAGACCCAAACCCTGGTCAGAAACTTGCAGAACTCAGATCAAAAGGACAACAGTTAGACTTTGCCTTGGATAAGACCACTTTGGGAGCATTGGAAGTCTTTAGGTGCCTAGTTTAGGTTATCTCTAAGATTCTGGAATGCTTACAACACTTAATACCAAGAAAACAGCAGCAGTAACCTAGAGGACACAAAGTCAGTTCAGATATCCTCTTCACAAGGGAGCAGAGTTTAGCTCCTAACATGAAGTCCAAAAGTCAGGAAGCAGGTTAGAAGAATGAGCAAACACCAACAAGAAGTTCAACTAGGAAAAAAAAGCTATTTTGATGACAGGGACATTTAAGACACAAACCAAGAAGGGAGAACGACTCCAAAATATCTATAAGCAAAACCTTGAAGAAAAATACAGTTTAGGTACAAGTTCAAGTAGAATTCCTGTAAGAGATGAGGTAAGAATTTTTTTAAAAAATAACTTTATAAGTAATATAAGGAGAAAATTAGAAAAGAAATAAGATATATGGAAGAAAGAATTAGTAAAGGCTTGAGAGAAATGATTATTTCTCTATTACATTAATAAGCATTTACTGTTTGGGAGATCCAAGATTTTTTCCCTTCCTATTTCCTCATTCTCTATCAGGTCAAATCAGCCCTTGAAGAAAAGAGTTGATAATGAAATTGGATTTAATATTCTCCTCAATTTGGTTTAGACCCCACCCAATCGGGAAAGTTTAGATCTGATTGATCAAAAGGTAAAGAAATTTTAGTCTTGGTGAACTCTGGTCCATTGTGTTCTACTCAGGCTATGTTGGAGGGTGATGGAGAGGGGGGCAGTAGATCCTTTGTCTAGATTGCCTAAGGCTAGGAGTAGTCTAGGAGTAAAAGTGACACAATCAAAATCACATCTCTCAACCCCTCATTAGAACAAATCCATCTCTCATTATAATATTCATTCTTCTCATTAATTGTTAACCAATCAGAGTTGATTGCCACCTGTCAGGAACACCCACCCACTCTGCCAAGAGCATATAAGCATCAAGTAGCTTCCATGATCTCTTTGGTTTACAAGACATGACCAAATGACTAATCCTTTGCTAGCCATAATGAATAAAATGATTAATTACCCAGAAATTACATCTCTCAAACTTTTTATGTGTCACAGGCTTATCAGAAAAGATACAAAACTATATCTGAGCAAAAACTCCTAGAAAATGAGAGTTGAAGGGGGCAGAGACAAGACTGGACCTCAGATGAATTCTCTCAACAGCCCTCCTCCAAACAACTTTAAAATTGTACCTCAAATCCAATTTTGGAGCAACAGAGCCAACAAAAGGTTAGAAAGAGATACCTTTCCAGGCTAAGACATCTCAGGAAGTCCACAGAAGAAGTCTTTAATGCCACGGAGGTTACAGGCCCAAAACACAACAGGAGAACCAGTGGTGGACCTTGCAAATGGCTATGACAGCAGCAAAAGCAGTAATAGCTTCAGGACTGCACATCCCAGAGATAGTGTGGAGTGAAACAACTGGTCAGAAAGAGGTTAGTGGGGACTTCTTGCTTTCACTAGGGACGGCTGGCACTGATTGGCAACTCTATTGCCCATAACCAGTTCTGGGCCACAGTTCAAGGATGGAGAGGAGTGCTAGCACTTGTGGTTACATGAAAGCAGAAAACTTGGTCACAGTTCCAGGGCCAAGAGGAGCACTAGTATTTGTGGCTGCAGGGAAACAGGAGTCCTTCCTGGAAAAGAAGACCAGAACACAGATCAGAAGAGCAGTGACTATACCTCTCCTAGAATGATGTCGCCTTAGAAGCACCAAAAAGTTGCAGACTCCCAGAATGAACTCTGAAAGTAGCAGCACAAAAAAGCCTGAAACTTGACATTCTGCCTCATCACCCTGAGGCCAACAGAGCCAAACATTAAGATAAAGTTGAAAGTCAAGAAATAAGCTGCAAGGGGCAGCTAGATGGCACATTGGATAGAGCACTGGACCTGGATTCAGGAAGACCTGAGTTCAAATCTGGCCTCAGACTTTTGACACTTATTAACTGTGTGACCTTGGGCAAATCACTTCACCCCATTGCCTCACCAAAAGTAAATTAACAAATAAATAAATAAATAAAATAAAACTTAAAAAAATAAAAAATAAAAAGAAAGCTGCAAATATGAGTAAACAACAAAAGAAGAATTTGACATAAAAAAGCTACTACATTGGCAGGGAAATGTAAAACATAAACTTAGAAGACGATAACAATGTGAAAATAGCTATAAGCAAAGCCTCAAAGGAAAATGTTAATTAGACCCAAAGCCAACTTGAATTCCTAGACAATTTAAAGAAACAGATAACAATGGTAGAGGAAAAATTGAGAAAAGAAGATGCAAGAAAATTGTGAAAAGAAAATTAACAGCTTGGTAAAAGAGGCACAAAAAATACTGAAGAAAATATCACCTTAAATGACAGAACTGGCCTACTGATAAAAAAAATGTAAAAATTCAGTGAAGAAAATAATTTCTGAAAAATTAGAATCAGGCAAGTTGGAGCTACCGACTCTATGAGACTTTAAGAAACATTAAGACAAAATGAAAAAGAAGGAAAAAACAGAAGAAAATGGGAAATATTTCATTAAAAAACCCAATTAACTTGGAAAATAAATTGAGAGATAATTTAAGAATTACTGTTCTACCTGAAAGCCATGAGCAAAAAAAGAGCCTAGATATCATATTTCAGGAAATTGTCAAGGAAAACTTCCCCAAAGTCTCAGACCCAGAAGACCAATAGAAATTTAAAGGATCTGCCAGTTACCTCCTGAAAAAAAGATGCCCAAATGAAAACTCCCAGGAATACTATAGCCAAATTCTGGAGCTCCCAAGTCAAGGAAAAAATATTGCAAGTAGCCAGAAAGAAACAATTCAAGTTTCATGGAACCACAGTCAAGATCACAAGATTCAACAAAGGATCAGAGAGCTTGGAATATGATATTCTAGAGGGCAAAGGAGCCAGAATTACAACCAAGAATAGCCTACCCAGCAAAACTGAGTATAATTCTTCATGGAAAAAAATGTATATTTAGTGAAATAGAGGACTTCCAAGTATTTCTAATGAAAAGAACAGAGTTGAATAGAAAATTTGACATTTAAACACAAGACTCAAGAGAAGCATAAAAGAGTCAACAAGATAGAGTAATCATAAGAGACTCAATGGAGTTAAACTTTTTACTTTATCATATAGGAAGAGGATACATGTAACTCACAACTCTTACTAGGTCTGTACTCCAAAGAGATGAAATGTAAAAAAGAAAAGAACCTATATGCACAAAAATATTTATGGTAGCTCTTTTTTTGTGGCATCAAAGAATTGAAAATTAAGAGGATGCTCATCAAGTGGTGAATGGCTAAACAAGTTGTGACAGGTTTCTATTGTGCTTTAAGAAGTGATAGGTGGAGTGGTTTCAGAAAAACAAAACAAAACAAAACATGTGAAGACATATATGAACTGATCCAAAGTGAACCGAGAAGTGGGAGATCATTATTTACAGTAACGTCAGTGATGTTATGATGATTAATAATGAAAGACTTGGCAACTCTGATCAATACAGTGATCCAAAACAATTCCAAAGTACTCATGGTGAAAAAATTCTATCCACCTCCAGAAAGGAAACTGATGAACTCTGCAAATTGGAGTGTCATTATCTTGTTTGCTTTTTTTTTTTTTGGAGCCATATGGCTAATATGGAAATGTGTTTTACATGATTTCACATGTATGATTAATATCATAATGTTAGCCTTCTTAGTGGGTGGGAGATTAGTGGTAGGAAAGGAGAAAAATTGAAACTCAAAATTAAAAAAAGAAAAGAATTCTTGCAATAAATAAATAATCATTTTTAAAAATACATGAAAATGAAACTTGACAAAATGCAAGATGATGACTCTATGACACAATAGGAAATATTAAAATAAAATCACAAGCCTGAAAAAAAAGAAAGAGATGGTTCCACCATCCCTCTCCTTCATTTTTTGTGGTCTCACTTAGCAAAGATAACTTATTTGGAAAATAAATAAATTGAGGAGATACACAAAAAGGAGCCCACATATCATATTTCAAGAAATCATAAAAGAAAACTGTCCAGATATTTTAGAACTCAATGGCAAAATGGAAATAGAAAGAATACAGTGGTTATTTACGGAAAGTAACCCCAAAATGAAAACTCTTGAAAATTTTACAGCCCAAATCCAAAGCTTTCAGGTCAAATAAAAAATACTACAAAAACACAGAAATAACATAAGTACCAAGTAGCCACAGCCAGAATCACACAAAATTTAGCATTCATTACTATTAAGAATCAGCTTACAATAATATTCCAGAAGACAAAGGGTATAGGCTTACAACCAAGAATAACTTATTCAACAAAACTGAGTATAATCCTATAGGGGGAAAATGGGTCTTTAATAAAATAAAAGATTTCCAAGCATTCCTAATGAAAATAGCAGAGCTTTGTGGAAACTCTGAAGTACTCTGAGTCAAGAGTAGGAGTCAAAAGAAATACAAAAGGGGCAGGTAGGTTGCACAGTGGTTAGAGTATCAGCCTTGTAGTCAGGAGAGCCTGAGTTCAAATCTGGCCTCAGCCACTGTGACCCTGGGCAAGTCACTTAACCCAATTGCCTCACCAAAAAGAAAAAGCAAAATATATATAAATATAAAGGTAAACACAAGCAATCATAAATGACTAAACAGAGATAAACTGTTCATATTCTAATATGAGGAGATGTCTTCTCAGAACCCTATCATTATCAAAGGTCATAAAGGGGGTCTAATTAGATAGATGACCTAGAATTTGTTCTGTTACATTTTGATGATCTTCAGGAAAAAAAAAACAGAAAGGGAGGGGAGGAAGAATGTACTGTGGGGAGAAAGGGAGAATAAGGATGGGAAAAATCATATTGTATAATCAAGATACTCAGGTGGAAATCTATACAAACAAGGAGGAAGGGTGAGAGGAGTGGCTGACACTTCAGCTTCACCCTTGGACTGGTCAAAGCAGGTGAAAATATATGGACAGAATTGGATATGAAAATGCATTTCACTCAACAGGGAAATGGGATGGAAAGGGGAGGGAGAGCAAGAGGTAGGGTGTATTAAGGAAAGGATTATTCCTAAGCAAAACAAATTCTAGGAAGGTACAAAAATGTTGATAACACCTCTTTTTGTGTTGCAAAGAACTGGAAACTGAGGATGTGCATATTTGTTGGGAAATGACTGAGCTAGTTATGATATATGAATATAATGGAAATATTGTGCTGTAAGACATGATGAATTAAATGGTTTCAGAGGAACTTGAACAGATTTATATGAATTGATACAGGGTGAAGTGAGCAGAACAAGGAGAACAATTTATACAGTAACAACAATGTTGTAAAGACAAACAACTTTGAAAAACTTAGGAAATCTGATCAGCATGTGGATCAACCACAATTCCAAAGGAGTCATGATGAGACATATGATTTACCTCCTCAAAGAGGGATGATGAACTCAGAGTAGGGATTGAGATCTATCCTTTTTCTGGACATAACCAATGTGAGAATTCGTATTGCTTGACAATACATTTGTAACCAAGGTTTTGTTTTTATTTCTTTTTTCAATGGGTGTAGGGAAGAGAAGATTAGAGAGAGAGATGAAGGATTTTATTTGATTGTAAAAAAAATAATTTTGAAAGAAAAAAAAGTTGAGATTGCATGTTTGTAGGCCAGACTCGGACTTGGGAGATATAAAATTTGTTTTGCTCCATTAAGATATATACATTTTTGTAAAGTTGAACTTAGGTGATTGAAAGGCAAAGATAATGGTTTTTCCCCAGGGAAATGTATCTGTAGGAGAATGCACAATTATTCCAGAGTCTGTATTCACATTTAGGCAGGACCTAGGTGGGGTAACCTGTTCAGCATCTGAATTGCTGAAGTCTACCATAAAGGGTTCTCTTATATGTATCCTAGTTAAGGTATTGGGATATTCTCTATCAATTTCTTCACTTCCCCAACTGCTTAACAAGCTAAGAAGAAGCCTGGGTGGGGGAAGAGAGGTTTGCACGAATTAATGCAGAGTGAAGTGAGTAGAACAAGGAAAACAATATATGCAAGTATGACAATAATCTATGCAAAAACAGCATAAAGGGAAACAGAACACTATAATTTTAGTAACCAATCTTCGTCCTAGAGTTGAGATGAGAAAATATGGGAAAGGGGGTAGGGGGCTGTGGTTGCTAAATGTTGCATACTCTGTCCTCCATTAGTGAGTTTTGCTTAATTGGGGATTGGAATTGACAGAGCAAAGAAGTGGTGGGAGGTGGAATATATTCCATCAATCAACCAATCATCTAGTATTTATTGTGTGTTATAAATGCCAGTCATTGGGCAAGGTGGGGTGGGGGGTATACAAATACAAAGAATACAATAATTCTCACTCTCAAGGAGGTGACATTCTAATACAGGAGACACAGTGCATATACTGTGTATTCAAAAAGCCCAAGAGCATTTCTAACTTATTAAAGCTTAAAACTGCACTAAGACTTTTGGAACACTTTGTATAAGCATATATAGACTAAATATTAAGAGAATAAATACGAAGTAATTAAATAGAAGGCAGCTGGAAAGATACAATCTAGGGGCAGCTAGGTGATGCAGTGAATAAGAGCACTGGCCCTGAAGTCAGGAGGGCCCTAGTTCAAATCCAGCCTCAGACCAAATATTTGACACTTACTAGCTGTGGTGACCCTGGGCAAGTCACTTAATCCCAATTGCCTAAAAAAAAAAAAGCAATCTAAATTAATTTGCTTTCCCAAATTCTGAGGGTTTTGGTTCAGACAACCTGATGGTTCTCCTTAGTTCTATCTCTTCCCTTTTAAATTGAACTCAACTCCTCACCCAAACCCACCCTTTTCCCTAACTTCCCTATTTCTATGGTGAGCAATGTCATCTTCTTAGTAACTAAGGTCCACAAGCTAGGGATGGTTCATGGCTCTTAATCTTCCTTACCTCAACTTACCCATAGCCTATCAATTGCCAATTCTTGTCCTTTCTATCTACAGCAAGATCATCCATTAGCCTTATTTCCCTTTCTTATTATCTCTCATCTGACCTAGATCACTGTAGCAATCTGCCAATAGATTTTCCTACCTTTAGTCTGTCTCCTTCACATTTCTGCCAAAATATCTTCTTAGTGAAAAAAAATGCCACAATGTCACTCTCTAGTTCAAAAGCCTTTAGCGACTCCACATTGTTTCTATTCTACCTTAATCTAAAATTTGAACTCCTTTGCCTGGTATTTAAAGCTTGGCTGTAACCTACATTCTTATCTTTACTTTATGCTGGTCCCCTTTTCATCTTATTTACTAAACCCAACATGCCATTTTCTCTCTCTAGGTACTCATATAGACTGTCTCTTATGTCTAGAATCCTTTCCCTTGTTTCTGACTTTTATTTTCATACACACACACACACACACGTGTGTGTGTGTGTGTGTGTGTGTGTGTGTGTGTGTGTGTGTGTGTGTATTTCAATAGGAACAAAAGATATGTTTTTAAAGACACTATCTCTCACATTTTTGGCTGCACAACTAATGAAGTCCTTATTTGTTATCCTTCTCCTTTGTCTTTCTATATACCATTTTTCAGAGACTTGCCAGAATCTTTTTTTTCTCTCTTCCTTCTCTCTTCTTGATTAAAGGATGCTAGAGCTCACTTCTCCTCAGCACTGTAGATATGCTCTTCTTTTTCAAGTCACTCAGCTTCCATTCCTCGGTGTCCATTACCACTCATTACAAAGCCTAAGCATTCAAATGGTGCAGTCCCTTCACTGATCAGGGCAACTTCTCCTCTTCAAGGGATGTACTTTCCAGCTTTGACATACTTAGACATGGCTGCGCCTTCCCCTAGCAAGTATGCCCCTGGTTCAAAGGTCTATCATCTTGAAAGGCATGTGTCATGGGTGCTTCTGGTCCAATGAAATCCTGCATTCTTTGATTTCTCAACCAGGGATAATCCTCTGAGAACTCTTCATCAGAGGTATCAGAGCTTAGACTCCTTTACACCTTTCAATGTTCAGCTCGGGTTCAGCCTCCTCTATGCAGCCTTCCCTCATCTTCTAGTTAAAAATATTCTCTATTCATTTTTTTCTACAGCGATTTGTGGGGATCTTTCCTTCAATCTCACAAATACTTTATGTTATTTTATATTTATCTTTATATCTGCCCTACCTCTTCACCTCATCACAATATCCAGAAGAATAGAAACTCCTGGAAAGCAGGTACAGTGGCATTAAAAAAAAAAAGGTTTTGGATCACCAGAGGCCATCCAAGTGTTTCACATGTAATGGCCATTTAATGAATACTTGGCAAGTTGTTAGATGTTTTGCTAAATTATCAATTATGTTGTAGGAATGATTCATGCTTTGAACTCTTCTGGCTAGAGGTTGACTTGGATGACATTCTTTTCCTATAATGACAAATATTGACATTAAAGAAGAGGCATTAAAATGTGCTTTTCTGTTGTACTCTAAGGATCATAGGAACTTTTCCAGATTTGTAGCTGAATACACGCACACACACACACACACACACATATGTGTGTATGCATGTATGTATGTATTGCATGTGTGTGTGTATATATATATGTATATATGTATATATGTTTAAATGTTGTCTCACACATTAGAATGTGATATCCTTGAGAGTAAGGACTGTCTTACTTTTCTATACATATCTCCAGCACTTAGCCCAGTTTTTTGAACATAGTAACAATTTAGAAAATGCTTTCTTCATTCACTTATTCATTAATTCATTCATTCATTCTGTGGTGTGTAAATGATGAAATGACTGAAGAAATGAAGGTTTGATCTTCCAAGCATACCAATTTATTAAGCAATGCATTGCCAATTGCCCGACAAATTGGGAGTAGGCCTTTTCCTCAGCTTTGGCACTGGAACTTAAATACAGGGTAAGATAGATTTTTATATATTAAGAACAATTAATTAGATAAGGCCTATTAATTAAAAGGAAACAACCATGATACAGCATTAGGTAATCTGATTTCTAATTGGAGGGAAGATTAGGGACTTGCCAAGTTGGGAGGTGGGAGAGCGAACAAGTGCGATTCCCTGAAATCAGAAAAATAGGTGCTCCCCAAGTGTCTGTATTCAATCAAAGCAACATGGAAACAATAACTGACTAACCACTATGGGGCCAGTTTTCAGATTAGACATGTAGGTTTCTTGAGATGTATGATTATGAGAAAACTTCTTGCATCAGTCTTTGGACGTGACTGGATTTCAGTTAGCATAACTTAGGTCCTTGGTTAAGGGTCCATAAGCAACAGGGAGAGGTTGTCCAGTTTTCCAGCCACACAGGGCTAGGTTCAACAATGCAATAAGGTTTTTTCCCCCCAATCCCTGCCATTGTATAAAGTTTTCTCATAAGACAGAAATTGGACTAGACCCATAATTGAATAGAAACAGCTATTCCCAGAATTGAATCACAAGATAGTCAATGTTTCACTTGATTTCCACAATTAACCATTTGCCATTCTAATCCCCTCAATTCCCTCAATTCATTCTTCCAACTTATATTCTAAGATTTCCTCAAGTGGTACAGACTGGAAATATGAGCAATCTCCAAAATTCACTTATTTAAATTCATAGATGGCAGAACCATAAATATTAGTAAGAGAAATTATGTTCTTTTGAGATAATCTCCAAATTTTCAAGTAGGCATTAAGGAAGATAAACTTTTGCATTGCTATTCTTAGTGACTTAAAATACCCTTTAGAATATTGGACTATTGGCCTAACTTAGAATGGATAGTTCTTATGTTTTTAATCCTTGAAAGGTTTTTCCCTATTTTATGTGATGGTCTGTAATGTTTTGGACAAGTAGAGTCTCTTATTATTCAATATCCAATACCCACTAGGCCTTTGCCATATAAAAACCATACACATACACACATATGTATATATGTGTATATATACATATGTGTGTATGTGTATATACACAGAGAGAGAGTATGACAGAATTTGGTTTATATAAATTCCCAACACATGATATTCTTTGACAAAAATCATAATCCAGTCTACATTTCCAGAATTATTACACATTAGTCCCCTTCCTGTACTCTACAACATAGGGGACACTTTGGGTTCAATACCAGGCCTGACAAACTATGTGATTTTTGGCAATTTATTTTACCCCTATGAAACTATTTGTTTAACTTGTAACAATTTCTAAAATGGGAATAAATATACCTCCTCTTTCTACTTTGCAGAGATTCGAAGAAAACACTTGTAAAGTTAGGAATGATGAACTTGTCTGATTCAATACCATGTGGAAGAGACTAGGGAGACTGCCTCTGGAAGGATATATTATTATGGAATGCAAGACTCCTACTCTCAATTTGGAGCACACTCAGACATGCTATAATTGGCTCTATTGTCACTATGTGTTGAAGAGGCAAGATGTTGATTGGCTCCACAGCTGGAACTGGAGTACATTCAAAAAACACACAGACTAAAATAAAGCTGATTCTTCCTCTTTCTTACCTTCTGTGTCAAGGGGTTAGCAGATGAGGAAAGAGATGCCCAGAGAGTAGAAATGACTTGCCCTAGATAGAAAGGCAGTGTAGTAAAGTGGAAGACACCCTGGATTTGGGGTTGGAGGATCTAGGTTTATGTGTCACCTTGCTCCTTGTTTGACCTTCTCCAAGTTACCTTACTTCTCTGGGCCAAAATTGCTTCATCTGGAAATGGGGTGGATGGACCAGATGATCTCTAGGGTCTCTCTCTGCTTTAAATCTATGATTCTATGATGATCATACAGCTAGTTAGTTACTGGAAGAACTAGTATCCAAAGCTTGACTCTTAATCCAGACCATTTTCTATTGCATCCTGCAGGAAATGAGGAAAAGCTTAGAAACACTGATTGCAATATGTTAATAGCTAAGCTGTTTGGTTGCATTACTCTCTTCTTCCCTAAAACCTTTCATTGCTAGGGGGAGAAGAGCCTAGCTTTGTTTCTGTCTTTGCAGAAAAACTAGATTTCTCTTCATAAGAACTAAGATCACTCAGTTAACAAGCCTTTATTAAATATCTACTATGTTCAAGCACTGTTTAGGTGCTGGGGATACAACAACAAAATGAGAATGAAAGAAAGAAAGAAAGAAAGAAAGAAAGAAGAAAGAAAGAAAGAAAGAAAGAAAGAAAGAAAGGAAGGAAGGAAGGAGGAAGGAAGGAAGGAAGGAAGGAAGGAAGAAAGGAAGGAAGGAAGGAAGGAAGGGAAGGAAGGAAGGAAGAAAGAAAAGGAAGGAAAGAAAGGAAGAAAAGGAAGGAAAGAAATAATGAATGAAAGGGAAGAAGGAATGAAGAAAAAGAGAAAAGGAAAGGAAGAAAGAGAAAAGGAAGGAAGAAGAAAGAAAGGAAGGAAGAAAAGAAAAGAAAGAAATTACTTTTAGGCACATATGCAAAATAAATGCAAGGTTTTTTGGTGTAGAAAGGTACTAGCTACTGGGGGAGGGGGAATCGCAAAAGATCTTTTCTCAGTGGTGAGACTTGAGCTGAGCTATGAAGGAAGGTAGGAATTGTAAGAGGCAGAAGTGTGGGAGACTGTGCAAAGGTGGAGATGGCAGATGGAATGTTAAGTGTGAAGAACAGCAAAAAAGACAATTTGGCTAGACCAAAGAGTGTTCCAAAGGGAGTAATGTATACTAAAGCTGGAAAGGTAGGTTGGGGTCAGGTTGTAAAGAGAGGCACTATGGTACATTTTAAAGGCTCTCCAGTCAATGGACCTGGGTTCAAACCCCACCTTCATTGTTTCTTACCTGCGTGACTTTGGACATCACTTTATCTCCTTGGAACTGGGCTTCTTTATCTAAAAAGGAAGGGCCTGGACTAAATGTGTTCTAAGTTCTTCTTAAGCTTTAGATCTATGAGCCTATGAAATGCCAAGCAAGGAAGTTTGTAATTGATTTCAGAAGTCTTGGGGAGCTCCTTGCCTTGGAGATGAGGAAGGGACCCATTCCAAGTGTGGGGCATGTATGGCATGTGAAATGCATGGAGGCAGGTGGATGGTGTATATGGTACAGGAAAGTTTGAGTGAAATGGAGAGTGAATGGAAGAGTAATGTGAAATGTTGGAAATGTGGGTTGGAGGGAGGACAAAGTCTCATCACTGGTCTCATCACCAGAAAGCCATCAAGTGATTTTTTTTTCTATAGTAACTCCTAAAGACCTAGTGACTAAGGTGTGGAAAAATTGGGATTTCACACTAACACCAAATAGCATATACCTTTTGTGCTTGTTTTTCAGAATGGCCACTAGGTGGTGAAGCATCATTACTTTTCATTAGGACTGAATTCTTTCATTCAGAATCATTACTTGGTCTTTTGCAAGGGAATGAAATTACTAGGGCCCTGGCATTCAGTTATATCACAGTCTTTAAAGGACTGTGTTTGATCTAAATTTTTACCCTCCCTGACCTCTTTTCCATACCTCACACTTTTAGTATGATACTGTACACATGATAGGTGTTTCATCAACATAGCATTTTATCGTAAGTTACAAAATATTATTGTAAGCTACAGAATCATGTTGGAAGGAACTTCAGAAATTATCTAGCTCAACCCAGAGACAGAAAGGAATCCACTTTATAACATCCCTGACAATTGATCAATCAATCAATAAATCAAAGAATAATCATTTATTGCCCACTACATGCCAGGCAGCCTTTCCTCAAAATAGCCATTAATAAAGAACCTATTACAAGAGAAGCAGTCCTTTTTTCCACTTTAGGACAGCTCTAATTGTTAGGATTTTTTTTTCTTCCTCCAACCCACATTTCCAGCATTTCACAATACTTCTCTAAGCATTCTCCATTTCACTAAAACTTTCCTGTACCATATATGCCATCATGAATTTCAGACCATATGTGCCCCACACTTGAAATGAGTCCTTTCCTCATCTCTATAATCTATAATCCTTTTCTTCCTTTAGGGCTCAGCTCAGATACCCATTCCTATGTGTCTGCCCTCTTTCTTTCTCTCTTTCTTTTTTCAATTATAATTCTTTGTTTCATCAGGAAGCAATAAAGGCTTTGTGAACTTAAGACATCCCATTCCAGTATTATTTTGTGGTTTGGACTATCTCATGGAAGCTTGATAACAAAATTATTAATACCATCCTTTTAGAACATGAAGGACAACTCTATCATAATTTCAAATTATTTTTTTGTTATCAAGTATTTATTTGTTCTCTCTCCCTCCTGCATTCTGCAAATTAAAAGCCCTTCATCACCCTAGTTGGTGAATGCTCTTCTCTGAATGTCCTCTGGATTCTTCAACTCCTTTCTCCAATGTGCTGAAACAACAGAACACAGTTAGCCAGGTGTGATCTGACCAAGGTATATTAGAATCATTATCTTTTTTTCTTTTTGTACATTATACCTCTCTCGATACAGCCCAAGAATATGCTAGTTCTTTTGACTGCCATTTCATGCTAGCTTAGCAGATAGTCTTAGACTTAAAAAGGGAGCTAGTCTTACACTTAAGAAGTTGTCTCTGATACATAATGGGTATATGGCCTTCAGAAACTCATGCCCAGTCAACTCTCTAAGATTATATAGGTTGCTGAGGAGTTATAGACTTGCATTGGCAGGAGTTTCCCTGACAGCAGCTCTCCACACCAAGGAAATCATAGCTCTGAACAACAAAAGGTGCCATTGATTTGCATTTATTGAGCTTATAGTCATTAAAACCTCTGGCTATTTTTTTTTACACAACTACTGCTATTTACCCATTCCTCTTCCATCTTGTATTTGTGAGATTGATTTTTGCACCAGAGTGCAAAACTTTATGTCTCTCTTTGTTAAATGTTATCTTATTCCATTTAGATCAGCCTGTTAAATATTTTGAAATCTTCACTATGTCATCCAATGGGTTAGTTTTCCCTTCCAGCTTTGTTGTCATCTCTAAATTAGATAATCTTTTGTAGAATAATGTAGATAATCATTTGCAGAAATGGTACACAGAACACCATCACTGGAAATCTCTTTGGCATTCAACTGGACATTGTCTCACAAGTTAATATCCAACCATGAAGTCTGGTCATTCATCAAGTCCCAAATCCACCCAATTATACTGTCATTTAATTCTCATCTCTTTAATTTTTTCCACAAGAAAATCATGAAAGACTTTGTCAAATAGGCTGCTGAAGTAAAGGGCAACTATATCTGAAGTATTCACTTAATTTATCATAATTGTCTGGTAGCCCTGTCAAAAAAAAAAAAGGAAAGGAAAAGGCGACGGCTTGGCATAACTCATTTTAGGTAAGCCCTTTTCGTTGCTATGTGATCTATTTGTCTTTTTCCATATGTATACTAAGCACCCTTTTAATAATGCATTATAAAACTTCTCCAGGAAATCAGGGTTAAGGTCATTAGCTTATATTTTGCAGATGCATTTGTCCTTTACCAATCCTGCTGCTTCTCTTCCAGTCTCAATAGTCTTTGTAAGTTCATTGATGAGAGCTCAGTAAACTAATATGATAGTTTTTTTCCAGTATAAAGCTACCCATTAAACCGTAGATTTCTACTACATAAGCTTCCATTTAAAAATATAGCTATATGTGCATATTACATAGTAACATGCATATAGCTATGTTATATACACATATCTATGTGTTTATATATATATATGTGTGTGTATATATATACACACATATGTATGTGTGTGTGTGTGTATATATATATATATATATATATATATTTAACTCAATAAGACTAGCACTACATGTTTGTGTCCTTAAACTTCCTTCTGTTCTCCCAGGTGTATTTAAAAAAATGTTTCATTGATACTCCTTTTCTTTGTTTTCTTTCTTTTTTAGAACCATTACTACTTCTCCATCCTCCATCACCTCAATCAACTCTCTACTTCCCTCAAAATTAGAAAGACATATTTTCTCGTGTCTTTTTTTTGGATTAAACTTGTTATTACAATGACAAATTATTAAATTTTGTTTGCTTTTGTTCTTCTAATTCCATTGCTGTTGTTAGTGTTTTCTTGGTTCTCTTTATTTACTCTGCATCTATTCATATGCCTAGTTATGCCTCTCTGAATTCTACATATTCATCATTTCTTACAGCACAGTAATATTGTTATATTTATGTACTAAAATGTGTCTAGCCATTCATCAATCAATGAGTACCAACTTTGTTTTTAATTTTTGCTCTCTAATGAGGACTGCTCTGAAGAGTCTGGCATATATGAGACCTTTCTTTCTTTCTTTCTTTCTTTCTTTCTTTCTTTCTTTCTTGTCTGTCTGTCTGTCTGTCTTTGCCCTCCTTGTAGCACATGTCTAGCAGTGGGGTCTCTGTATCAAAGGATATGAACCTTTTAGTCAATTTCTTTTTGCATTATTTTAAACTCTTTCCAGAAACCTCGCAAGCTTTTACAAAGTGTATTTTAAAGTTAATTCCTCTAGATTTTCAGCGTGCAATCATGGAAAGGAAGTTGGCTTTGGCAAGAAGAAATGGATTCAATTCCTGTACCTTGACATCCTATCTGTGTGACCCTGACCAAATCACTTAACCAGTCAATACTCTAGGCAATTTTTCTAAGACCATTTGTTGTACAGAAGATACTGGACTCCATCAGTAGAGATAACTTCCTTATCTGGGAGTTCCCTATTGCAATGAAATCAAAAGTCTAGTTACTATCCTCTAAAAAGCCTTCCCTGATTCCCACTCCTTGCTTAGTTCATATGGAACGTCTTTCTCAGCCTCCAAAAAATATTTTGTTTTGTAAATATTTGATGTACCTATCATGCAATATTGTGCATTGTTACTGTCTATGTGGATGACTCATCCCCCTGTAAGCAGATTGTGAGCCCCTAAAAGGAGGCAACATGTCTCAGCTAAACTTTCTATCTCCCGCCTCTGTCTAGCACAGTGCTTGTCATACAGTAGGCGTGCTTATTGTTTTGTTGTTGTATTTGTGGTATATTGACAATGGACAGGTGCAACTTAGCTTTAATCCTTCATATGAGCTTCCCAATTAAAGGGCCAAATGAAGAACTTGCACATATGTCAATTTATCAATAAACATTTATTAAGTGCTTAATATGTGCCAGGCACTGTACTAAGTGCTGGGCGTACAAAAAGAGGAAATCAATGAAGCCATGTGAATTAACACCTTTTAAGTCATTTTATATTGTAAGTCACTGGGTTTGGAATCAAGGAAACTACCAGCTGGACCCATGTTTTCCCAGACTGAGCATTGTTTTCAAATGCTCATGTGGTTATGGCCAACAAGTACAACTTGAAAAGTTCAGGCTTTGAGGGGTAAGAGAATGGAAGTGGGGTGCAATTAGCTAACCATCAGGCTATTTGGGGGAAAAATAATTAGAAGTATCAGTGACTACAATCCCAATATTAACCAATGTTGTGATATAGCACTTCCTGTGAGCAATCAGTCAATAAACATTTATTAAGCATCTACTATGTGCTGGGGACTGTGCTAAGTGATTAAAAAAAAGAAAAAAAGGCAAAAGATAGTCCCTGACCTTACATAGCTTACAATATGATAAACAAACAAATAACACTGATTCTCATGAGGAAATAGACAAAGTATAGGTTAGATTGGTTGTTTTAACAGTAGCCAGTAGGCTTTCAGAACAGTTGACCTTTATTGTGTTAGAGAGTTTTAGGGTTCAAGGAAAAGCCAGTTACATTAATTGCCTACTTCTTCAAGTATTAATAGAAGCCCAGCCTAGAACTTAGAAGGTTAAGCTGAAAGTCCAAACTCTGGCAGACACAGCTGCTCACTTATCTGCCTTTGGCTTGAAATGTGTGAAGAGGGAAATAAATTCAAAGATGAGTCTCTCCTCAAATTCAGCACATGGAAACCAACCAAAAAGTCTGAATTTTAGAAAGTCTGAAGGACAATGAATGAGCATTTTTATAAGTATTCTGGTGCCATGCTGAATGTGTGTGTGCAACAGTATATTCATTTCTGAAAATGTGTGTATGGGTGACTTTTGTCTTTTAAATATAGGCAATTAAATTAATTTGATCTGGGGTGTATACTTTGCCATACTAGGGGGACAAAGTGAGAGCTATATAAAGAACAGTCATTGGTTCTGTACATGTGAAGGATTGAGTTTAAGTTTCAGTGAACTCCAGTGAGCTGCATTAAAAAAAGAGGGAAATGACTCACTGGTTTTGGAAATTGATGCTTAACATTTATTAACATTGTATTATGAAGTTTCAGTAATATTACCATGGCCTGGTCAGCAAGGATGATGCTTTTTATTCTTAAAGTTGTTGTGGTATAGGAAGACTTAATTTATAGGCCAAAGGAATAATCTTTATTTGACAAATTTCTGTACATGCATGGAACTGAAAAACATTTTAATCCTGCTTTCTAAATTTTTTAATGTGTTTGCAGTGTTTGTCTGTTAGCTTGAACTTGTTTGTAGATATGGATTAATTAAATATGGATTTGGTGGCTACTAGGCTATTAATAAATCCTCTAGCGAGAGTGGAGATGAGTATGACTGTACTTACATTTCTTGAGACTCAGAACTAGGCTAGCACACAAATCACCAATGCTAATAAAGTGTAGCCCATAGGTCTCTCCATTTGGGTCACCTTCAATTTTGATTCCTTGGAGATTATGGTGTTTTATGCCCCTTTCACAAACTTTATCTTCTAGTCATACTGGCTCTGTTCCCTGAACACAACATCCATGTCTTTGCCCAGGCAGGCTCCTATACCTGGAATGCACTTCCTCCTCATTCTGAGCCTGTAACTGTATCTGTTTTATGCCAGCACTTAGATAGCAGATAACATTGACTGGTAACGTGATAGCATATGTACATGCTCCCTCTACCCATAGCCCACAATGAATGGTAACATTTTTGAGAGCAGTATTTGTGTCATTATTCCTTTGTGAGGACAGTGTGCCTTTCCTTGGTCTGTCCCCTCATATCTAGGATGTACTCCCTCATCACCTTCACCTCATGAAAATCCCTAGCTTCCTTCAATGTTTCAAGAATCACTTACTTGAAGGAAGAAAAATGTGATCAGAAGAGGTGTGGTCAACTGGGAGGAAAAGGAAAGAAAGAATGACTGGGTATTGTGGAGAGAATAAAGAATAATTATTGGAGGAATGAAAGAATAGAAGAAATGGAAGTAAAGGAGATTTTAATTGGTGAAGAGACTTTCAGGTTCAAGATTATATAAATGTTACAACTTGGAGTGATGATAAGGTCTAAGTTGTGAACACCTCTGTGAATAGCTGAGGTGGAAGAGAGATATAGACAATGAAAGTTCAAGATCTTGATGAAGTGGGAATGCATAGTGTTCACAAGGATGTCCACACAAATATTAAGTTCCCCAAAATCAAAAGCAGGAAGAAGGGAGGAGAAAAAAAAATTTGAGCCAGATTTGGAACTTATTGAGAAGGGAAGGAGGGTGGCCGGAGTTCATAGGTAATAGCAGAAGAGATATGTACATACAGAATGATATAGGTAGATGATGTGAACTTCAAAGGAGGAAAGTTTTCTGAGTCATAGTGAAAAGAAGAGCTGGGAGAGGCCAAAGGGGGCATGGATGCCTTAGCTCATTGAGAATGGAATTAGAAGGACTTGGAGGTGTTGATGACAAGTCTATGTGCAAGGTGATATAGATGGATGGAGTAAACTTCAAAGGAAGAATGGTTATTGAGGGATGCTGACAGAAGAGGGAATGAAAGAGGCCATGGAGAGCAGGAAGTGTGCTACTCATCAGTCTGTCAGGGAATATAAGAGAAGGAGTAACCAGAACTAGACAGAGTGGCAAGAGATGAGGCCTATGCAAACAGATAATGTTTCTATGAGCATAAGATAGAAAGAATGTGAAGAGGAAATATCTAAGATGAAGAGTAATTCATTTACTAAATAAATAAATGAAAAAAAATTAAATCTATATGATAGGAAAAATTAGACAAAAATCAAATCCCATCTCCCACACAGACAGTCCAATACCTGCAAAATTTGTTGCTATGGGTAGTTTATGACCTATATGTTTTTACACATTATACTTTCTTGTCATTGTACCCTTTGCTATATATGCTAATACACTAAGGATATACCTGAATGATTGGTATAGGTACTTGGATTATGTTTTTTGCATGTGACCTATGTGTCTGATTATTGCATAAAATTGTTATGTGAAATTATAGCTCATATACAGCATGCATCTTATGTTCTTGGTTGCATGTACAAAACATTTTAATATGTATTTTTAGTTGTATGTTTCATACCATGTTGTTTTATGTGCTCATACTTGCTATATGCAATTCAACTGTGGATACTGTATCTGAATGTGTAGTTTGGATTACCCCCCCCAAAAAAAGTACAAAAACCAGAAATATTGAGTAGAAAGGGAAAGATCATATATGAAAGGGAAAGGGATATCACATGGATTAAGGGAGCAGAAAGTAGCAATATGGTAGCCCTAGACCAGGGGAAGTACGAAGGAAGGAGAAACTATATAACAACGTATATAACAAATATTTTCTGAAGTAAACTTAATTCAGTCAAGAGAGCCTTCTTTAACTATGAAGGGCAAAAAAAAATTAAAAACAAAGAGAATCATATGGAGGAAGCAAGAATTAGAGGAGAGGGTTAGAGTCAAGGAGGGAAGAGAAGGGAGAAAAAGGAGAAGAGAGAGAGGGACAGGTGAGAGTAAAGAGCCAGACTCCATGAGCTCTTGCTTATAAAGAAAAATAACAGAGAAGAATCTTGCTCTAGTTTGCCTAGACAACATTTACAAACAAGTGTCTTTAGTTCTCTTAAATGTACAATGGGGAGAGAAATATTAATTTTAAGAAAAATTTGTAAACCAAGGGACAAACTATTTCCATATTAATTCTTACTAAATGATTGTCAAGAAATGGCAAATCTTTAACCATTCTAAGGAAATTGCTGCTTGGTTACTTTTTAACCCAAAGTTCATATTTTTGCTTGGATGATGCAAAAGTTATGGTGATCTTAAAGCATAAAGTTGGCAAGCAAGCATAGAAATCAATCAACCCGCATTTAGGCACCTCCTATGTCCTAGGCACTGCACACTGGGATGAACCGGTGACACAAATACAAAGAATGAAAAACTGTCAAGGAGTTTAATTCTAATAGGAAGAAAACAAGAAACATGTATGTGTGTGTTGCAGGCATGCATGTGTGAACGTGTACACACATAAATATTAAAAGGATGTGTATGCATGTGTGTGTGTGTGTGTGTGTGTGTGTATACACACACAGACAAGGTAATTAGAAACCAGTATAAGGGTGGGATTGAGTAAATAAATCAAGTAAACACATACCAGTTAAAGTAAATAAGAAGATGCCCTGATACCTCAATGAGATGAGAAAAAGTCTCAAAGACATTACGAGAGAAATTGGCCTTGCGTGAACTACAGTGAAATAGGAAGAATATTTAAATTGGTTGGAAAAACTTAGTTATGCCTTATGAGTCTTCTATAAAATAGAAAAACAATTCAGAAACCAAATTTTACCAGAGATTCAGATTTCACAGAACAGCAAAAGAGGAGAGAATATTCCAGTTACCTTCCCCCTCCCCACCTTGAAGAAGGAATCATTTGGACAATCTTTGGATTTAGATTTGGCCTTGGTCTCTTCCCCACTCCAGTCCTTGGAAAGAACCTTAAGAGCTTCAAAGGGTCCAGAAGATTTAGATTTGCCACCTTCCTAGCATCAATCTCTGGGGATATAAGCCAAGAATAGACTGGATGCACATTCAAGCTCTATGCAGAGTCCAAAAAAGAAATTCCACCATTGCTAAGAGGAAATTACTGAGCATCCCACAAAGGAAAGAAAAGAACTTCCAGCAGGAGCTGTTACCTCTTTGCCACATGTGCTCTCTAAACTTGAGTCTACTTTCCTCTTTACTGTGTAAGTACTCATGGGAGAGTATTTTACAGACTTTTAACTGGGATGTTTTATAGCAACTGATTTAACTTAGTAAATACCCTATTCTTTTTTTTAAAGTATTTTATTAGGGGAAGCTAGGTGGCACAGTGGATAGAGCACCAGCCCTGATGTCAGGAGGACCCGAGTTCAATCTGGGCCTCAGACCAAACACTTAACACTTACTAGCTGTGTGACCCTGAGCAAGTCACTTAACCCCAATTGCCTAGAAAAAAAATTACTTTTCCAATTACATAGAAAGATAGTTTTAAATATTTCATTTTTATAAGATTTTGAGTTCCAAAATTTTCTCTCTTCCTCCCTCCCACCCCCCTTCCCAAGATGGTAAGCAATCTGATACAGGTTATGCATGTGCATTCATATCAAACATATTTCCATATTAGTCATATTGTGAAAGAAGAAACAGAATAAAAAGAAAAAAACATACAAAAATTTTTTGAAAGGGAAAATAATGCACTTTTTTTTTTTGCTAAGGTGATCAGGGTTAAGAGACTTGCCCAGGGTCATACAGTTAGTAAGTGTTAAGTGTCTGAAGCTTGGATTTGAACTCAGGTCCTCCTGACTCCAAGGCCAGAATTCCATTCACTGCTCCACCTAGCTGCCCTGAAAAGAATATACTTTAATATGCATTTAGATTCCATAGTTCTTTCTCAATATGTGGATAGCATTTTCCATCATGAGTGTTTTGGAATTATCTAATGTCGTTGTATTGCTGAGAAGAGCTAAGTCCATCATAGTTGATCAGCTTAAAATATTGCTATTATTGTGTACAGTATTCTCCTGGTTCTGCTCACTTCACTCAGTATCAGTTCATGTATGTCTTTCCAGGTTTTTCTGAGATTCACCTGCTCATCATTTCTTATAACAAAATAGTATTCCATTACATGCATATGTAACAGCTTGTTCAGCCATTCCCCAATTGAAGGACATTCCCTTAATTTCTAGTTCTTTGCCACCTCAAAAAGAGCTGCCATAAATATTTTTTTACGTGCAGGTCTTTTTCCTTTTTTTTTTTTCTGATACTCTTTGGGATACAGACCTAGTAGTGGTAAATACTCTCTTCTAAAATGTATGCTATCTGGCTAATTAAATGGAACCTTAGCTGATAATCTTGAAGAGAAGCTTACAAGTTGGGGTTCATGATCAATAAAACTAGAAAGAAAACTGCTCAGCCCCTAAAGGCTACCCCTAGAACCTGCAAAAGATTTGGAAACCAAGCTCTGAGGACCTAATTTATTGGGGTGAGTGGGAAATGGAATGGTTACCTCTGAATATGTGTTAAACAGGGCGGGGAGAGAGTGAAAGGCTTCATACAGAAGGTATTACTTAAACTTCATCTTGAAGAGAGACATTGATTTTATGAAGCAGAGATGAGGAGGAGGTGCATTCTAGGCATGGGAGCTATCAAGTACACATTCTGTACCACACCAAATTTAAGGAACAGAGAGAAGGCTAATTTGGCCGAATTGAAGAGTACAAGTGAGAGAGAAGTGTGTGTGTGTGTGTGTGTGTGTGTGTGTGTGTGTGTGCATGTGTGTGTGTTGACTAGATAGGAAGCATAAGAGCCTGAGTCATATGATAGCTCTTTCTATGAGGGAAGTCTACCTAAGTGGCTTTCTTTCAGCACATCTTCTTAAAATTCTCCTATTTTGGTACGTAACCCCATGAATGTACCACCTCCACATTTAAGAACTCCTACATGCCCTTATCTGACCACAACCTTGACTTTACACCTCTCCTTCCACCTTCCCTTACATAACCCTATTATTCTTCCACACTATGACTCTAATCCCTTGAACCCTTAATTCCCTCCCAGGCCATGTCACTTGAACTAGCCAATCTCTTCTCCTTTCCCCCAACATCACTCTGCATCATCCTCCTCTCTTAAATCCCTAGCCTCCTTATCATTTCCCGGATTATGCCTAGCCAAATCTTAGCCTTGGATTACTCCCATCATTCACTAACTTTGCTTCTTCACGTGTGCTGCTGAATGAAGGTGGAGAAAAGAAAATCACACAGCTATTTGGACTGAATCCTCTATGAATTTATGTTGCATAACTTTAAGTGGGCCCTCACTTTTGATAGGCAATCCTACTATACCCCACTTATTAACTCACTATCCCACGCTCCACAGTAGCTCTTCCAAACTTGTTCATTCCTCCTCAAACTCCCTGTGGCTCCCCCTTTCCCCACCTTCTCAGCTGAGATCCTTGCCTCATATTTTACAGAAAAACCTGAGGCTATTCACTATGAGGTCCCTCTTCTCCCCTCTTATTCATCTCATCACTCACATGCCTTTTGCCACCATCTTTCCCTTCACTCCCGTCTCACATGAAGAGGGAGCTTTACTCCTTTCCAAGACTAACTCCTCTCGTTCAAGGGATCTTATTCTTTCTTACCTCCTTCAACAGATTGCCCCCTTTATCATGCCCACTAGATCACTTCCTTTCAACCTCTCTGTACCTACTGGCTCATTTTCTACTGCCTACAAATAAGCTCATGCCGCCCTCACCCTGAAAAATCCCTCACTCGATCCTTCTATCCCCACTAACTGTTGTCCTATACTTGGTGGCTAAGATCCTTGAAAAAATTGTCTGTAATAAGTGCCTCTCTTTGCTTTCCTCTCACTCTCTTCTCAACCCCTTATAATCTGGATTCAGAACTTATTATTCCACCAAAATTACTCTCTCCAAAGGTAGCAATGAATTCTTAGTTGCCACATCCAGTGGTCTTTTTTTTATTAATTTATTTTTAGTTTTCAACAATCACTTCCATATGCTTTTGAGTTTTAAATTTTTCTCCCCCTCCCTCCTTCCTCACTTCCCAAGATGGTGTGCAATCTGATATAGGCTTTCCATATACATTCCTATTCAACATATTTTCACATTAGTCATATTGTAAAGAAGAATTAGAACCAATAGGAGGAACCACAAGAAAAAGGAAACAAAACAAAACAGAAGGAAAAAAAAGAGCAAATAGTATGCTTCAATCTACATTCAAACTCCTTAGTTCTTTCTCTTAATGTGGATAGCATTTTCCATCATGAGACTTTTGGAGATGTCTTAGATCCTTGCATTGCTGACAAGAGCTACATCTATCAAAGTTAGTCATGGCACAATGTGACTGTTTCTGTGTAGAGTGTTTTTCTGGTTCTGCTCACTTCACTCGGCATCAGTCCGTACAAGTCTCTCCAGGTTTTTCTGAAGTCTGCCTGCTATTACCACAATAGCATTCCATTATATTCATATACCACAACTTGTTTCACCATTCCCCAATTGATGAGCATCCCTTCAATTTCCAATTCTTTGCCACCACAGAAAGAGCTGCTACAAATATTTTTGTACATGTGGGTCCTTTTCCCATTTTTATGAACTCTTTGGGATACAGCCCTAAAGATGCTATTTCTGGGTCAAAGGCTATGCACATTTTTATAGCCCTTTGGACATAGTTGCAAATTGCTTTCCAGAATGGTTAGACCATTTTACAACTCCCCCAACGATGCATTAGTGTTCTAATTATCCTACATCTTCTCCAGCATTTATTATTTTCCTGCTTTGTCATGTTGGCCAATCTGATAGGTGTGATGTGGTACCTCAAAGTTATTTTGATTTGCATTTCTCTAATCAATAGTGCTAATCCAATGGTCTTTTCTCAATCCTCATTCTCCTCATCCTCTCTGTTGTCTTTGACATTGTTGATTGCTTTCTCCTTTTTCATTATTCTCATCTCTCTAGGTTTTCAGGACACTAACCTCTTCTAGTTATCTTACTACCTATTGGACCCATTCTTTTGCTAGATTTTCATCTAGAATAGATCATTCCCACTAACCATGGTTGTACCATAGAATTCTGTCCTGAATCCTCTTGTCTTCTCTCTCCATGCTACTTCACTTGGTGATTTCATCATCTCCCATGAATTTAATTACCATCTCTATGCTAATGATTCTTAGATCTTCTTATCCTGCCCCAAACTCTATACTGACCTCCAATCTTATGTTTCTGACTGCTTTTTAGACATTGTGAACTGGATGCCCAGTAGACATCTTAAACTCAAAATGTCCAAAATGGAACTCATCATCTTTTCCCCAAACCCTGTTCCCCTCATACCTTCTTTGTGATGTAGAGGTCATCATCATCCTCCAGTTCTCAGGCTCACAACCTCAGAGTCATCTTTGATTCCTCACTATCTCTCACCTGTCATATCTGATCTATTGCCAAGGATTGTCGATTTCACTTTGCAACACTTCTCAAATATGTTCCCTTCTCACCATTAACATTACCACCTCTCTAGATCAGGCCATCATCATCTCATGCCTAGACTATTGCAATAGCCTGCTGGTGAGTCCACTTGCCTCAAGTCTCTTCCCATTCCAATCCATCCTCCCTACTCAATAAATTACAGTGGTTTTCTGTTGCCTCTAAGATCAAATACAAATTCCTCTGCTTAGTATTTACATCCCTTCATAACCAAGTTGCTGCTTAGCTTTCTAGTCTTTCTCCTTAATCTCTGACAAATACTCTTCAGTATTCTGGTCTCCTGGATGTTTCACAAACAAGAAATTCCATCTCTCAGGTCCAATCATTTTCTCTGGCTAGCTCCCATGCCTGAAATGTTCTCACTGTGTCTGAGGGTAGGTTTGACCTCAGATCTTCTTGACTCAAGACCCAGTGCCCTATCCACCATACCTCCTAGTTCCTGGATGGCTCTATGGAGAGAAAGAATAGTTATTGTGGGGAGTTGAGTACTAGCCAACAGCAAAGAGTGAATCATCAGCAGTGGGAGTAGACTTTTCCAACATTGGCTATGTAGGCAAGAGACCCAGACATGGTCTCTTTTTCTTTCCTGCTCTTCCTTCACTGAAGTAGGGTTTTGTTTTCCCTAGATCTTTTTTGCTGTTGTTATATAGACTTCCTTACACACTGGTATTTTTGTTGCTGTTGTTGTTGTTGTTGTTAATTCTGACTGATTTATTTACATAATTTCCCAATGTTTTGTTGACTTTAAGTTTGCTAAGTAGAGGGAGGGGGGAGGAGGTTGGATGCTCCTTTTAAGAGTCTTAATTGCAAGAGATGATTCCAGGTTTCCATATTTGAAATCCAGGACTGATTATACATATCAACTGTTGTATGGTGGGATAAGTTCCTGTCTGGAAGCCATGGGATCTAGGTTTGAGTTTTAGCTCCTTCACTTATAAGCCATGAAATCACGGACAAACCATTTATCCTGCCTGTGCTTCAGAATCATCATTTTCAAACGGGATTGAGAATATTTGTACTGCCTTTTTCGCTGGGCTGCTGTGAGGAAAGCATGGTGTACAGCTCAGTGTTTTATAATTGTTGCTTTTATGGTTACATTGCAGAGATTATTGAAGTATGCAGGATTTAGCTTGTCCTTTCACTGAATATCCCTCCATATTCCATGGCCTTTGCAGATCTGATATGCATTCATTATGTTAGAATGATGCCCTCAGGGCCTATTGTGATATGGCAAGCTGTTTGCTTCTGTCAAAGGAAAGTAGTTGACGAACCCATTCACACTAATGACTTGGTTTATAATTTCTCCTATGAATATTGTAATTTTATTGCAAATTCTTTATTAAAAACAAGAATCATTAAACTATTAACTATAATACTGACTAAAGTTCATTGAATGACTTAAGAGTCTTTCAGCACCTCTACCTTGATTATTGTAATAGTCTCCTAACTGGTCTGTCTGTATCCACCTCTCTCCCACTCTTCAATCCATCCACACAGCTGCCAAGTTGATATTCCTAAAATTTAGGTCTGACCATGGCAGTCTCCTCCTCAAGAAGCTTTAGTAGCTCCCTATTTTTTTTTTAGGATAAATCATAAACTTCTCTGTTTAACATTTGAAGCCATTCCCAATCTGGATCCAGCCTATCTTTCCAAGCCAAACTGGCCTATCGTCTTCTCTTTCTCTTCTATATACCACCTTACTAGGCGATCACGTAAGATTCCACAGATCAATTTATACAGCTCTAACCTCTCTTCTGAATTCCAGTCTTGCATCACCAACTGCTTATTAGACATCTTAAACTGGGCATCACCAGCACTTCTTAAACCATAGAGTTGTGAAAAATTTGGCAATTGTAAAAAGTTTCTGGATGTGCAATGACCAAAAACTAATTAAAAGTCGAATGTGTAATGAATCTGAGGTATTTCTGGCAGCAGTTGCCCACATTGCATCATGCAACTTCCCTGCAACCTTGGTTCTGAACACAAAGCATGCACACTTTGCACTGTGCATGCCCTCAGGCCACACAACTCCAGTTAATGTTGCTGAAATGCAAAAAGCAGTCTCCAACTGATAGTTTAAGAAACCCTGTAAAAAGACAACTTAATATGTCTAAAACAGAACTCATTATCTCTTCTTCCACCACCACCAAACCCTCACCTCTTTAGAAATGACAAATTACTGTCAAGGGCATTTCCATACTTTCAATCTCTCAGACTAAGCACTTCAGTGTTATCCTCAGCTGCTCAGCCTATATATCTAATTTGTTGCCAAAGTAGGATTTGAACCCTAGCCTTACTGACTCAACCATTAATGTCTTTCATATAATGTGTTATGAACTTTGAAGAGATATAATTTGGAAATTTTCCCTAATTCAGGGATAGTCTTCCCAACAGACTTGAGATTCAATAAGAATACTACTGTCTTAGAACACTAGAGAGAAATGATTTTCTAAAAAATTCTATTTGGGAGAAATGACAAAGTTAAAAACAAATAACAGTCTTAAAAATCACACCAAAAAGCATCTTGTTCTGCTGATATAGTTGAAGCAGTACAAAAATTCAAGTGATAGATGAGGACACTTGTTACACATATCAAAGTTGCTATCAAAACTTATTAAATTTCATTGTCTTTTTTTCAAAGAGAATTTTCATTTTTATCAGTGCAAGGAGCTCTCTGGTGATGCAAATCCATTTACCAGTGTAGATTGAAAACTGTTCTACAATTTACAGTTTGAGTGAGTTTCCTGGAGGCACTGAGGGGTTGAGGGTCTTGCCCAGGGTGACACAGCTAGTATGTGACAGTAGCAAGCCTTGAACCCGGGTCATTTTGTCTTTTAGGCCAGCTTACTCTCCATTACATCATATTGCTGCTCTTTGAGCCTTAATGAGTTACAATTGAATATGATTTCCTCCTTCTCTATGCAGAATGGCTTTAAAATTCAAAGAACACAGGTACCTCAAAAGAGATAATTGGTTAGAAAAAGAAATGAATTACTGTTGGGTAGCAAGGATAACTACTCCCTGATACCATTCTCTGTTCAGTGAGATCAACATTCAGAAATAATGTGTATTTAATCAAACTTAATTCAAATGTATTTCATTTCTGCTACTGTTATTTTGGTAGGAAACATTGATGCAGTTTAGGGGTGCAGGGACCCCAAAATACCAAGGTTCAGGGTGGAGTTGTCTGGAAAGAATTCATGTACTCAAGCAGTCTTCTAGTCAACTGGCAAAAAGTTTACTGTAACACTAATATGGCAGGCAGAGCTCCTTAGGGAAATTGCAACCTAACAAGAGTGATGCTAATACTTATATATGAAAGGTACAGTAAATTGTGTGTTAAGTGTGTTAATTAGGTGGTGATATACAGTTTCTGTACCTTGGACACAGGCACCATTCACTTCTGGCATAGTCTGGGGTGGGGCTTCTAAGGGGTATGTTTTTGGTCTATTACATCGGTAACAAGATAATCTTGGGAGTTGATGTCAATAGTTTTACCTCTGGGTTGTATGCAGTAACTGTGTGAATCAGTATATGATAGTTCTGCTGGTACAAGATAGTCCTGTTTGTAGAAGGGGAATTCCATAGAAGTCAGCTTGTTCTTGTAACAGGGAGAGATAGTTTGCCTCACTGGGCCCACTAATGATTATTGCCAGAGATAAGGTCTTTGAGCTGGGGAGAGATATGGTCCTAGGGCTAGCATTAAAGCACAAGCAACTCATCAATATGACCAAAGACATTCAATTTTCATTAAACTTTATTGTTGTCCACAGTATTGGTTCATCTTATATGATCTACAGCTGATCAATGGTAATCAAAGATGTATTAAAGCACATGCTCCAGGGTATGTGTGTGTGTGTCCAGTTGGTTTGGTTTCTGTTCCTTGGTCACCAGTCTTATCTAAAGCCAGATTGCATGAAAGCTGTTCTGATGGCATATTGTAAAATCATTTTTAAAACACAACACAACAAAACAAAATTATCTGAGTGGACAGTGCCAGTTTTCTGAAGCTACTGATCTTGGCTCAATGATTGGAATCGATAGTTAAAGGATAAACAAAGACTGAATTAGTTAGAAAATTGGCTGCAGCGATACTCCTTTTCAAATTTTTAATAATAAAAACATGTAATTTAATGTTAAATTAGAAAGTATGATAACTCAGGTTTCTCTAGTACTTAATAAAATCTACAAGGCATTTTCCTCAAGTCAATCTTGAAGACATTATTATATCGAACATATTTTATATATGTTTGTGTATACTTATATTTATACGTATAATCTCTCCAACAGAATAGGAGCTCCCAGAAGGCGGCAACTATTTTAACTATTTCATTTTTTTGTGTTTATATTCCTATTGCTTAGACTAGTGGCTGGTACATAGTAGGCCTTCAATAAATGCAATTATTGATTGGTCTTCATTTTTTTAGTGGAAGAAACTGGGCCGTAGGGAAGGGAAAGGCAGTAAATGGAAGCAGGATTAGAACTCAGATCTTCTGAGTCCAAGGTTAATACTCTTTCTCCTACATAACACTGGGTACTCCTTTTCATGAAGATAAAATTCTATTAGGCATCTCTTCCAACCTGATTCAGAACAGAGGGAAAAATCCTCTGTAGGACAGTAGCAGAGATCTTTCTAGGAGCAAATGACTAGATGCAAAATGAGTGTCCATCAATTGGGAAATGATAAAAACAAACTGTGGTATGTGAGTTGACTATAAATTGTTGCACCCAATGACAAATATTACAGATTGAGAGAAGCATAGGAAGACTTGTAGAAATTGACAGTAAGTAAAATGAGCAGAACTAGGATAAAAATAATACATGATAACAGTAACAATAATATGAAGGAAAACATTACTGTGAAAGACCTCAGGACACTGATCTCAAATCAGCAAACAATTCAAAAGGAGCAAACTTCAAAGGACTGTTGATGAAACATACCTCTTGGCAAAGAGGTAACAACCTAGATATTGAATGTGACAGACATTCTCAGACATGACCAATGTGTTGCTATAGTTTGCTGTAATATTGACTTCAAAGGTCTCATATCTCTAAATCTCTGATGATTGTTTGAACTTTTCAGTCACGTCTGACTCTTTGTGACTAAATTTGGGCTTTTTGTGGCAAAGATACTAGAGTAGTTTGACACTTCCTTTTCCAACTCAATTTCCAGATGAGGAAACTGAGGCAAATGGGGTTAAGTGACTTGCCCAGGATCACACAGCTAGTAAGTGTCTGAGGCCAGATTTGATCTTACAAAGATGAGTCTTCTTCACTCCAGGGCCAGTGATCTATCCGCTGTGCCACCTCTGATACTATGATCTTAAGTTTTTTGTTGGTAGAGAAAGCTGCTGGTCTTTTTCAGCATTGTGATGTCTATTTTACACTTGTTAAATGTCTCTAAGAAATTATAGTAATAAGACCATTCTTTACTTCTATATGTTTCCCATTTTTTTAATCTGGAAGCTTGCTTTAAATAATATGTATAAATGCTTTTAAACTCTCAAAAATTATGCACATGTTGGATGTTGGCATTGTAATTATTTAAAGAGATCAGTCCAGAAATGCTATTATCATACATAGTGTCATTTCAGCCTTTGTTCTTTCTTCTATTTGGGTATTTACTTTGACCTTTTATCCAACCTGAGAGGACATAGTTGATGCTGATGAGACTATTACATATGGAACCAGTTGTTTTCCTGTTGGTTAAGACATAACTCACTTTTGTTTTGAAAGATGTCATTAGGTACTCACCATATGCAACGCCTTCCTATTTTCTTCTTGAGACATTATTCATGATATATAAGGAGGAGATTCCTCAATAATTTATAAAACTTTGGCCCCTGAGAGAAATTAATATTATACTATTCTATTGATAACCAATTATTAATTTGTCATCCATCCTTTTCCTCCTCTTTCTGTTAAGACCTAACCTGGAAAGGTCAGTCAGTCTCTGAAGGGCATGACTGAGTGATAAGGCTACTCCTAACCTCCAAGGCACATTCTCTGCTCATTAACTAGGTTAGGTGGGACCCCAACCAACTGGGAAACCCAATTTCTGTTCAAAGTATAAACAGAATCCAGTCTAGACAAGCTCTTACCCAGTGGGAAGGAAACCCTGCCCTTGATCCCCTCCATTAGAATTAGGGTGACCCAGCACATGAGAAACCTAGCCAGTGAGGTCCTGATGGAAATGGCTTCCCCTGCCCAGATGTTAAGACTGCTGAGTTTCATGATCAAGCCACATTCTTGGCAGAAGGAGATGAAGATTTTAGCCCACCTCCTCATTAAATGTCCATCAATCAGAGTTGAGTTTCACTTGTCAGGGAAGTTCCCTGTCAAAAGGTAGACACTTTACTTAAGGTGTTTCAAAGTGTCCCTTGTCATCTTTGGTTACCAAGAGAAACCACTAACCATCAACTTATTGATTATTAGCTAGCCTAATTAATGAACTTATGATTATTTACCTGGAAACTCTGTCTCTTCAGAGTTTTATTCACTATATCTTCATCCATTTCTTAGTCCAGAATCATCTTTTCCTAAATAATTTATGCTGTTCTCTATTTCCATCTTCATGTTTTCTATACTTTATACACACTTCAGTTTGAATTATATGTTAACTTAGTTTGGAGGATCCTGTTAATTTCTTCAAAGATTTTATCTCCTTATTTAGCCTTTGTAATGGAAGGTGGTATATAAAGGGCTATTTATTCATCTCATTATTATGTCATAATGAGCTGACCAAATGTTCCTGAAATTTTAATTTTTTTTTGTATATATAATGAATCTACTCCATCAAGTTTCTACTGACTTCTCTGAAGAAAGCTTATGAACCGTCCTTCCATTTAACTGCAATTTCTTGGTCTTCTGGTTTCTCAGAAGAATAAAAATTATAGATAATCTAAAGAAGAACAGGAAGATGTATGTTGAGTATAATAATAGCTGGCATTTATATTCTGCTTTAAGGTGCAGAAACTATTTTACATATGTTATCATTCTCACAACCCTGTGAGATAGGTACATTTTGCAAATGAGGAAATTGAGGCAGAGAGAGGTTAAAGTGGTTTTCCTGATGTCATAACAATAGTAGCCTTAGGACTTCCAGAAATTCTATCTGCCATGTAGCAGAACTCTAGTTATTTGTGTTGTCTCTTCAAATTAGAGAGTTATGTCATTAGAGCAGAAACTTTTTTTTTCCTATTTGCATCTACAGCACTTAGCATGGTACTTGGCACACAGTAAGAACTTACTAAGTGCTTTATCATGAATTCATTAATGTCTCCCACAATGAACAGCACGGGCTTGGCATAGTAGAGCTCATTAATAAATATCTGTTAAGCTGTAAATGCACTGGTGCATGTGAGCAGTCCTTGGCTTATTCACCAAGCAAGTGATTTTTCTAATCCTGTAATTTTCTCCATGTGCCATCTGACTGAGACATAATGAAACTCTTCAGATTAATTAGTTCATCATTAGTTCTACTACCTGAGTTCTCTAGATGGATAGTTTACTATTCAGTTTCAAAGTTTATTATTCATGGTGCTTCATAAATGCATAACTTCTTTTGGTATTATTGTGTTAAATTTAGCATATATCAACAAACAAAATGCATAATAGAAGTTTGAAGTTTTATGTAACAAATTTGTTTTTCTTTTCTTTGTGTATTGAAATATTTGTCAAATGCATAATAAAAAGAAAAAAATTAAAATACTCTAAGTAATATTTCTCTCTTTCCATTCTTCTCTTAAGATCATTAAGACATAAGAGAACTATTCTAAGGCCTTCTGTCTACTTAGATTTTCTCCATGAACATTGATAAAAGGTTTCTGAGAAGACAAATGTATCATTTTTCCATATTGGAATATAGGCAGTTTATCTTTCTTTAATCCTTAATGGCTGCTTGCTTATGTTCAATTCTTTATATTTCTTTTGTTTCCAGTGTTTCAGAGTTTCTATGTAATTCTGGTGTTTTCATCAGATATCCTTAAAAATCTTCTGTTTCATTGAAATGAAATGAAATTGAAATTCCTTCCTTCACCTTACCCTCCTCTTATAAGATTGGATTATGCTCAATTTTGCTAGATAAGTTGTTCTTTGTTGTAAGCTTATATCCTTTGCCTTTTGTAATTTCATATTTCAAGTGCTCCACTCCTTCATCATTATAGTTATTAAATCTTTTGTGATCCTGACTAAGACTACTCAGTATCAGATTCTTTCTTTCTGGCTGTTTGCAGTATTTGAAGCTGTGGATTTTGGCTATAATGTTACTAGGAGTTTTAATTTTGAGGTTTCTTTCAGGGGTGATCAGTAGATTATTTCTATTTTAACTAGGCTCTCTGGTTTTAAGATATTTGGGTAGTTTTCCTTTAAAATTTAGACATAATAAAGGCTCTTTTTGTGTGTGTGGCTTTCAAGTAGTTTTATGTTTCTCAAATTTATCTCTCCTTGATCTGTTTTCCAAGGTGGCTATGTTTGCTATGAGGTACCTTCCATTTTCTTCCATGTTTTAAGCTTTTTTTTAAACTTTGACTATTTCCTGACTCATGAAATCATACTCTTGGTTAGATATACTTTTATACTTCTTGGACCAAGCTGTTAATTCCCTTTTCAATTTCCACAGCTCTCATTTCTTTTCCATTTTTTGCCTCTACTACTCCCATTTCATTTATTAAAAAAAAAACTATCAAGAAAACAATAAAACTCTTCTCTTTTAAAAATTCTAGTTGAATTTGTGCCAAAGCTGTGTTTTTCTCTGAAGCTTTGCTTGTAGATGTTTTGGAGTCATTCTCTTGTTCTAGCTTTGTGTCCTGAACTTCCTTGTCACCATTATAGCTTTTTATGGTGGATTCATTTGTATTCTTCCAGACTGCTTTCTGATTTTAGGTTTCATGTTTGCTCTAGGCTTTTCTTGATTCTGGAGGGGATGTTGGGACTAAGCTTCTATCCTCTTGGGTCTTTCTGCTGCTTTAAGGGGGGGGCAGTTTAAGGGTGGAGAGTTGAGTGTTGTCTTATTCTAGGATTTCAGGGACAGTTCAGGCTAGGTATGTATAAGCTTTCAGTGCTCCCAAAGTGACCTGATTCAAGACAGTAAATCTGGTTACTACCCTCCTGACCTGAGCTCTGCAAATTCCTGATCTGGGTTTGGGACTAAGCAGCTATGGTCTTGCCTCTGTTAGGAAGTCTCAGTCGATGCTGCTGGATTCAGCTTTACTCCTGGGAGTTAGAGCAGCAAGCCCTTACACAGATTTAGAAAACAATACCAGACTAAGTCCTGCTCATGAAATCCAAGGAAAAAAAATCATACTGAGTCATTTCTTCATTCTAGTTTTACAAAAAAATGCAAAGAGATTTATGGATGTTGGGGATGTGATCTATCCAGGAATGGCCACATGGAGCATTCCAGTGCATGAAGAGCACGTACCAGATCCAGCACAGAGGGGCCTAATCTTGTGGAAGGTGCAGGAATAGGAGCAAACTGTATCTCTGCTCCTCACTGTCCTGTTCTGGGCCATATCATATGTATGTAATCTCAACTCCTATCATATGCACATCATCATGCATGGCACACATGTGCCACATTTATGCTGACATGGCACAAGGCACAGCATATGTTGACATGGTGTGACAGATATGTGATGTGTGACATATGGCACGGTGTGATATATGCATGCCACAGTGTGAAATTATGTACCATTTGTGTGACATGGTATAAAGTTGTATGGCATCTGACACTGTATTCTATGTGTGATGTGTGACACTGGATGACAAAAATATGACTTTGTGTGATATGTGTATGACATGAAATTGAGTGACTGATTTGGTATATTGTGCACAGCACTGCATGACACAATGTGAAGCTATATACCAGCTTGTGACATGCAACACATGTGTGACAAGGCACAACAAGGTAAGGGATACTGTGGCACTGTGTGACATGTAAATTGTGTGACATGCATGATGTGGCATACACATAACATTGCACGACATGTATATCTGTGTGACATCTTGACATGACATTTGTGTGATGTGGCTTGATGTTGAATGAAATGACATGATACATGTGTGGCCCTGCATGGATGTGGCTTGACATTGATGTGACATGGTATGACAAAGAATGACACTGTGTGGCACTGCATGGCATGTGCATGGTGTTATATGACATTGCATAGCTTGGCATGGCATGAGACTGTATGACATTATATTGCCTTGCATGATGTGATGTGACATGCATGGCATGATGTGACATTACATGGCTGGCATGCTATTGGGAGGCATGACAACTTGTAGCATGGTATGACATATGCATGGTATTGTACGATATGGCATTTCATTATGTTGTATGACATTGCATGACATGATGTGCATATAACACACCATAATATATGACACACCATAACGTACAACATTAGGCTTGACTGGCCTCCCCCAAGACTTAGTTAAAATGTTCCCTTCTGCAAGAGACCTCTCTCAGTTTTCCCCTATTCCCCACTGTTAGTGGATTCTCTCTGAGAATGATCACAACTGATTCTATGTAAAAATTTTACAAATATAGTTGTTTGCCTCTTGTCTCCTCCATTAGACTGTCAGCTCCTTAAGGGCAGCAAACATGTGTTGACCTTCCATTAGTTAATCTGGTACAAGTAAGCACATAAATAGACGCCAATTTATGATGATCATCCTGTACATGGCATTCTGTCTTGTGCTTTCCTGACTTCGTACAGACTGTCCTTCATGCCTATAAATCTCTTCCTCCTCATTCCCAGTGCTTGTAACCCAAGCTCCCAAGTCTCAGATCAGGTTGGCCTTGTTTAAGGGGCCCTTCCTGATACCTCCCGTTGTTAAGTCTCCTCTCTTTTTTCCCTCCCTCATCCTTGTTGCTATTGCTATTGCTATATTTACTTATCGGTGAACATAATATAGGGCATTATCAGTTATAGATGAAAAGAACACATTTTTAGAATCATTTAATATAGAAAAGTAAAATTTAAAAATCAAGGGCTACACATGTCGAGGGGCTATTATGATGTGTGGTTCTACCATGTTTTGATGGTAGCTGAGTTGTTTCAATAACCAGCATACCAAATCCCAGGAAGGCTAGCATAGCACAAGAAATAAATTGAGATAGGCCTTTGCAATGAAGGCCGTGCAAAGCCATCTCACAGTAAGTGGCAAACATTTCACAGGATTTTAATAAACTATACATAGAAAAGCAATAAAAAGAAAGAAGGACATAACATAAAGAGACATTGGACAGAAGATGTAAATCCTATTGGGGATTGGCAGGAGAGACTCATCACGCTTGGTATTAATAGTATCTGGTAGGGATCTTATAGAACACACATCTTGGAAATCCTGAAAAGGCATCCTCCCTTGGCCACAGACAGAACGATTCTGGAAATTTCCACTTTTCTGACAGGAGAAAGGAAAGGTAAAGGAACTTGTCCAATGTCTGAGGCCAGATTTCTTGACTTCGGGCCCAAGGCTCTCTCCACAGTACCACCAGTTGCCTCTCATAAATTAAAGAACATCCAGATGATGGCATTTAGATTGGAAAAGAACCTTGGGATCATGCAATATAAGGATCAATAGAAGGAACTGGAAAAGAAATATTTGGAGGGTAGAAGCAGGACGTGATAGCTATTTTCAAGAATTTGAAGGGTTAACATGAGGATGAGGAATTATACTTGTTTGATTTGGCTCCAGAAAGAACTTGCGGTGAAATTTACAGATTGGCAGATTTAGGTCAGATGTAAGGATAATGTGGATTTACTCTGGCCCTTCTGACTGAGACCAAGGTCTATTATACCTCTCTTCTTCCCAGGGTTCTCCACTACTCTGAGGGATTAGGGCAGTCTTAGTTCTCTGGCTATTGGTTCCCCTAATTTCAGTTTATATGAAATAAATTTTTATGAGGCAATATTTACTTCAAAGATATAATAAGAACACACAAGTATTCTTTCCTTCCCCCTCCAAAAACCAAACAAAACAGAGCTTCAGAGACATAATCCCTTTCTTATCTCTGGGAAGGGGAAGGGGTGATTAGGCTCCTAATTTAGCTCAGTGCCTGTCTAGCATTAGTCTTACTAAGTTCACATCCAACCCCACCTTCTTCCCCCTTGGTCTAGTACATGAGGACCTGGCTTCTCAGGGTTTCCCTGCTAGACTAGTTGGAACATACAGTGGGTCAGGGATGCTACTCCCTCAGAATCAGGGTTAGGACAACTGAAGAAAAAACAAACAGTTTTTTTTTTAGTGCCATACAGGTTAAGGGGAGGGGGAGCTTTCTGCATAGTGTCACTTTCTGTGAGTAAATGAATTCGCTAATGGATGTCATCAAAAGAAAAGAGCAGATAGAGGGTACAAGGCTGAGGCAGAGGCTTTATCCACAAAGTTAATAGAGGATAAATAAAGGTAAGTAACCAGAGTCTAAGGGAGAATAGCAGAGACCTTATCAGGAATGCAAACAAAGGGTACCAAATTCAAAGAGAAGAAACAAATACCAGAGAATCTAAGTATAGACCTCCAATAGGCAATTTGTTTTGCTCCATCCTGGAAAGCAGTATACAATTTTATGCTGAGAAGAAGAGACTGCCTACGTTTCGACTAATCAGCTTTGTGTCTGCTCTTCCAGCACAGACAAAAAAACAGCAGAGAAATAAGGATTTTTGTTAAAAGATGTGGAAACATGACAGGAATAACTAAAAAATCAACTAGCAACCAATAGCATGGCCTAGTAGATAGGGGATAACCCTTGGAATTAGGTAAACTTGAATTCAAACCCCACCTTTTACATATTCTGATTGTATGACCTTTAAACCCCTATTATGGACAAGACCAGTCAGCAAAGTCTCTTGAAGCTATAAGATGTAGACAAAGTGATTTTGTATCAGCAGAGGAAATTTCCACAGATCAATGAAATTAAAGATCTGGATCTCCAACACATTTTCCCCAGTTTCCAAAAAAGTAATGAGGTCCAAGTCTGCTCATCCAGCAGAATTTGGTAATCACTGAATATAAAAGAACAGCTAGAGTTTATAACTACATTATGCATTAATGAAAATGGGGGTAGGGCGGGCTACAGCAGATTTTGGCTCCTCCATTTCTTAGTTCAATGACTATTGGTAAATCACAACTTTCCTGAGTTTGTTACCTCATCAGGAAAATGAAGTCAGTACTTATATTATACCTCACAGAGTTGTCACATGCAAATGAAACAATATGTAGTCATAATATACTGTATATATGTAAGTTAATAATGATAATAACAATGTACTTCAATGTATTCAGTTCAATGAATCTATAATCTCTCCCATATAGTTATTTCTTCTAATAACACAGATCTCAAACCATTTGTGTTTATTTACATTTTTTTTAGGCAATTAGGGTAAAGTGACTTGCCCAGGGTCACACAGCTAGTAAGTGTCAAGTGTTTGGTCTGAGGCCGTATTTGAACTCATATCCTCCTGACTTCAGGGTCAGTTCTCTATCCACTGCACCACCTAGGTGCCCCTATTTATTTACTTTTTAAAAATATCTTTATGATTCTTATCCATACCCTCTTATGTATCATCTACTTGGATCTACTCAATCAATTAAAAATATCATCTAGGTTGTTTTTTTTTAACTTTTCTGTATATACTAATTTAGCACTTGGACTGACCATCTGGACCATGACTAGATCCCCATCTTTTATGGTTACATACTTAGATGATATCTTTAATTCCATGTCTTGTGCAAGAGTTAGTAATGCTTATATGTTACAACTAAATTGTATCCACACTGTGATTTTCTAATGCCCTGTAAACCATCCACAATTGTAATCCCTCTTAGATTGTAGCAATCCATGATTCATAGCCATTTAGCATTCTCTTAAGAATATGAACAGAAAGGGCCTTTTCCAATGATTCATCAAGGCATGTGGGTGTCCTCCAGATTCTCAAAGGCTATGTGATTAGATTATAAGTTTTAGCATGTCTAATAGCTTGGAAAAGCTTCCTAAAAGATATCAGTTACAGAAAATGTCTGCTGACTAAATACCAGCTTAGCTCAGTATGGAGGGTCTCCTCACCAAAATTCTGGGTACTATGTGATGAATTCTTTGACCATGGAAAAAATGCAGCAGAGAAAAATACAAGATATTTTTCAATTGTGTTTGACTTGCTTCTTCTATTGGGATGGAGGAGGGTAATGGAAAGCAGGCAAAGCATGTTGTCGTGGTTTTTACATATTATAAAAACAAATTTAACTATACACATGGCACTATACACATGAGATATTGGTGATGAATATGACAATAATAGTTATGATGGCTACATAAGCAACATCAAGAAAGCTTGAGAAAGCCCCCAGATATGTTGGGTGGATCCTTTGGGGGTTTTACTGGAGGATATAAACAGGAGTAAGACAAGATACAGATGACACGTATGAATTTTGATCCGAGCCTTTGAAGAGAATACATTGATGAGAACACAGCACCATTGGAGTAAGTAGTAGTAATTGTCATTGTAGCTATTGTTGCTATTGGTATGGTGATACACAATTTAAAAAATATATATTTAATATGTAATTTTAGCCAATTACATGTAAAAATAATTTCTAATATTCTTTTAAATTCTGAGTTCCAAATTCTCTCCCTTCTTCCCTGCTCCCCTCATTGAGAAGGCAAGTAATTTGTTACAGGTTATACATGTGCAGTCATCCAAAACATATTTCCATATTAGTCATGTTGTGAAAGGAAACACGACCACTCCCTCAAAAAAAAAAAGAAAGTTTAAAAAAAGGTATGATTTATCTACATTCAGACTGGATCAGCTCTTTCTCCGTAAGTGGATAACATTTTTCATTGTAAGTCCTTCAAAATCATCTTAAATCTTTGTATTGCTGAGAATAACTAAGTTATTCACAACTGATCATTGTACAATAATGCTATTATTATATACAATGTTCTTCTGGTTATGTTCACTTGGCATCAGTTCATGAAGTCTTTCTAGGTTTTTCTGAGAGCATTCTTCTCACCATTTCTTATAGCACAATAGTATTCCATTAAAAAAAATACACTACAACTTTCTACATCATTCCCCAATTGATGGGCATCCCTTCAATTTCCAATTCTTTGCCACCACTGAAAGAGGTACTATAAATATTTTTGTACATATAGGTCCTCTTTTTTTTTTCACCTCTTTGGGAGACAGATCTAGTAGTGGTATTGCTGGGTCAAAGGGTATGCATGATTTTATAGCCCTTTGAGCATAGTTCCAAATTGCTCTCCAGAATGGCTGAATTAGTTTTTCAACTTCACCAACAATGCATTAGAGTTTAAATTTTCCCAAATCCCCTCCAACATTTGCAATGTTCCTTTTCTGTTATATTGGTCAATCTTATAGGTGTGAGGTGGTACCTTAGAGGTTTTTTTTAATTTGCATTTCTCTAATCAATAGTGACTTAGAACACTTTTTCATGTGACTATAGATAGCTTTGATTACTTCATCTGAAAACTGCCTGGTCATATCCTTTGACCATTTATCAATTGGGCAATAGCTTTTTTTTTTAAAATAAATTTGACTCAGTTCTCTCTATATTTGAGAAATGAGACCTTTAACAGAGAAACTTTCTATGAATATTTTTTCACAGTTGTGATTATCAACTGTGTATTTCCTTTCATTCTATCCCCACCTATTTATCCTTCTCTCTCTCTCTCTCTCTCTCTCTCTCTCTCTCTCTCTCTCTCTCTCTCTCTCCTCTCACCCTGTCAATCTTCAAGTGTTTGACAACTGCATCCCCCAATCGACCATTACTTCTATCAGTCTGCCCCCTTCTCTTATCCCCTTCTCCAAATTTCCTGTAGGGTACTATAAATTTCTATACCCACCTGAGTGTGTATGTTATTTTCTCTTTAAGCCAAATTTGATGAGAGTAAGGTTCAAGAGCTCCCACTCCACCTCCCCTATCTGACCTTCCACTATAAAAGCTCTTCTTTGCTTCTTTTATGTGAGATAATTTATTCCATTCTACCTCTTCCTTTTCCCATCTCCCAGTGCATTCCTCGTTCTCACTCCTTAATTTTATTTTTTTAGATATTATCCCGTCTTATTCAACTCATACCCATGTCCTCTGTCCATGTAAATTCCTTCTTACTTCCCTAACAATGATAAAGTTGTTAGGAATAAAAATTCCATTTTCCCATGTAGAAATGTAAACAGTCTAACCTTATTGAATCTCATATGATTTCTCTTTCCTGGTTACTTCATTATGCTTCTCTTGAGTCTTGTATTTGAAAGACAAATTTTCTATTCAGCTCTGGCCTTTTCATCAGGAATGTGTGAAAGTCCTCTGTTTCATTGAATATCCATTTTTTTCTCCTGAATACTCAGTTTCATTGGGTAGGTGATTTTTGGATGTAATTCCAGATCCTTTAACTTCTGGAATATCATATTGCAAGCCCTCTGCTCTTTTAATGAAGAAGCTGCTAAATGTTGTGTTATCTTGAGTGTAGCTCCATGATATTTGAATTGTTTTTTGGGGTTTTTTTTCTGACTGCTTGCATTTTCTCCTTGACCTGGGAGCTCTGGAATTTGGCTATAATATTCTTGGGAATTTTCATTTTAAGATCTTTTTCAGGAGGTAATTGGTGTATTCTTTCAATTTCTATTTTTAATCTCTGGTTTTAGTATATCAGGGCAGTTTTCCTTGAAAATTTCTTGAAAGATGATGCCTAGGTTTGTTTTTTCTTTTGATCATGGCTTTAAGGTAGTCTAACAATTCTTAAATTATCTCTCCTGAATCTATTTTCCAGGTGAATTGTTTTTCCTGAGAAAAATTTTATGTTTTATTTTTTTTTCATTCTTTTGATTTTGGTTTCTTGTTTCTTGATGTCTCATGGAATTATTAGCCCTGCTTAATTCTAATTTTTGAGGAATTATTTTCTTCATTGAGGTTTTGACTAATTCTATTTTTTAAGGAGTTCTTTTCTTCAGTTAATATTTGTACCTCTTTTTCCATTTACTGTTTTTTAAGGTGTTATTTTCTTCTGTATTTTTTGTGCCTCATTTACCAAGCTGGTGACCCTTTTTTCCCCAATTTTTCCTCTACTACTTCCCTTATTTGACTTTAAAATTTTTTTTGAGCTGTTCCAGGAATTCATTTGGGAGCTGATACTAAATCACATTTATCTTTGAGGCTTTCAGTTTTGACTTTGTCATCTTTTTCTGTTTGTGTTTTGGTTTCCCTTGTCATCATAGTAACTTTCTATGGTCAGGTTTTTTTTTTGTTGTGTTTGTTTGTTAGCTCATTTTTCCAGGCTATTTCTTGACTTCTAACTTCATTTTAAATTGGGGTCTGCTTTCATGACGCAGCTGTCCCAGCTTCAGGCCTTGCTGCTACTCTCAGAAGCAGTTCTGGATATCTGTATGTTTTCAGTTTTTCCTAAGTGGGATGATCTAAGAAGAGATGTGGTCACAGCTCTCCTGGCCTGCACGTTGGTCTATGAGCTACCATAAGTACTCTTTCCCACTCTGGAACCATGGATAGCATTCCATTCCCTTGTGGCCACAAGCTCTTTTGTGCTAGTGCTTGTCCTTGCCTTGTGACTGTGACCCAGGAGTACTACCTAGATCTGCTTATGGACAATGCAACTGAGTCTTGAACCTAATGCCAACAAGGACCCCTGTAGTCTCCTTCTGACCAGTTGTCCAATCCCTTACTGTCTATTGGCCTGATGTTGCTGCTGTGACCACTGCTGCAATGACTGATTCATTTGCCCTAAAGCCTGCTGCTGGTTTGCTGGCCTGTGCTCTACTCTCACCCCAATGAAACAGATCTTTCTCATCAACCTTCTAAGTCATCTGGAGCTGGAAAACTATTTCACCCTACCCTTTTGTGGGTTCAGCTATTCCAGAATTCATTTTGAGAAGTTATTTAAAGTTGTTTGGTGGGGAATTTGGGAAAGCTCTGGTGAGTCCCTACCTTTTCTCTACCATCTTGGCTCCAGGTTACCTCAAACTACTTTTGAATGGAATTACCAAATATTAAATAATCCACCAACACCATCATTCTCTACTCTCTGAGAGAGGTGAACCTTGTAAGCTACCCTCCTTCAGTTAAAATATTCTATTAGAATTAGAAACTTGTGAAAAATAAAATACATTTATAAAACTGGTACCTGGTTAATGCAAGAAGAGTTGATTATTTTTTTGAGAGCAGAAAACTTGGGAAATAGATTGTTGTTTATTAATAAGCTTTTGGGGGAAAAATCAGTGTTTTCCCTCAGAGCAATCAGGCTTTTCTAAAAGAGATAACTGAGCTCATCTCCAAAATGCTCTCATCAGGAATCCTGCTTGTTAGTTGCAATGTGTCCGTGTACATATTCATACTCTTGTGCTATGAGAAACTGCTGAGAATGACCAGCTCTGCTTGCTTTAGTGACTCACACTCTTGCAAAGACAACTGAGGAGGGGTAGCTAGGTGGTTCAGTGGATAGAACACTGGCACTGGAGTCAGGAGGACCTGAGTTCAAATCCGACCTCAGACACATAATACTTCCTAGCTGTTTGACTCTGGGCAAGTCACTTAACCCCAACTGCCTCACTTAAAAAAGAAAAAAAAAGACAACTGGGGAGATTTTCCCCCAAACTGGGACATTTTGTGAATTCATGAATTGAGATTATGAACAAAAACCAGCCCATTATGGACAAAAACCAGCCCATGTATGCTTGTTCTGACAGTTGTTCACCCATAATATGTTAACCCACCGGTGCATCACCACTGCACTTAAGCACATCCAAACGAAAACAGCAACAGAAGTTCCAGTTCAATAAATGATGGCAGCCAGGTTCTATCAGGGAGGGCTCTGAGGTCACTGCAACCTGAGCTGCTCATGAAAATACTCACAGTGATCCATCCTGCCAAGTCACCAGTGCTCCAGAAGCTACCCCATCCTGGTCCTTCTGGTTTACAAGTAAAACAATCATAGGAGTTTTTAAACCGAAGCATAGGTAGGAATATAACATCTTTCAGTCAGAAGGAATCTCAGAGGTTATAGGATCATAGATCATTAGGGATGAAAGGGATTTTAGCAGCCATGGAACCATAGAAGCATAAAATAGAGTTTGAAAGAACCTTCAAAATCTAATCACCACACCACCACCCTATGCCCCATTATACAACTGGGAACGTTGAAGCCCAGAGGACTAAGCAGGTCATTCTATTAGCAGAGCAAAAACTAGAACCCCTGTTCTCCTAACTCCTGGTCCAAGACTCTTTCTTAGAAAAAGGATAAGAAAACGTGGGATAGGGAAGCTAGAAAGTGTAGTGGATAGAGCACCAGGTCTAGAGTCAGGAAGACCTGAGTTCAAATCCAGCCTCAGAACTTACTAGATGTGTGACCCTAGGTAAGTCACTAAGCCCCACTTGCCTGTTTCCTTATCTGTAAAATCAGCTGGAGAATGAAATGGCCAACCACTATGGTAACTTTGCCAAGAAAATCCCAGAAGGGGTCACAAAGAATCGGACATGATTGAAAAACAACTAAACAACAAAAATGAGACCCTTTTCTTAATAGCACAATGGAAAGAGTAATGGCTTAGAGCAGATTTTCCTAACCTTTGCTATTTCACTGACTCCTTTGGCAGTCTGGTGAAGCCAATGGAACCCTTACCAGAATAAGATTGTTTGTTTAAATGAAGGAAATGCTAAACTTTGGTTAAAGATTAATCAAAATAAAGATGCCTCATATTTTCCATCCGAGGCACGGACCACATGAAATCTATCCATAGATTTTGCTCTGGTCTCTGAAGAACTCAATTCAAACCTTGTCCTTTGAGGCTTTCTACCAGTGTGAATGTGACATCCTGAATGGATAAGATGACTTCTGAAGGCTTTTCTAACCAGGAATGGGCTGGTAAATATTTAACAACTGGCTTTCTGTAAGAAAAATTTAAAATTTAAAAAAAACAGATGTACCCACAATACACTTTATCAATAATCAACAAAACAATAAATCAAGCCCTGGTTTGTAGCAGTTGCCAATTTCTAAGGCACAAATCTTTGCACCAAACATCTAACAATCAGATCTGGTGTGAATCAATATTAGCTCCATCACACCACTCCTTCCAACTCTTGATCTGTGATCCTAATTCTATGATTCCTACCACCAAGTCCTCTCCCTAACTATCTACTGCTCTCTGTCTCTATCTGTCTGTTGCTCTTACTCTCTCTCTTTCTCTATCTTTCTGTCTCTGTCTGTCTGTCTGTCTCTCTCTGACTCTGTTTCTATCTTTGTCTCTTTGTCTCCATCTCTCTGTCTCTGTCTCTCTCTCTCTGACTCTATATTTCTATCTTTGTCCATCTGTCTCTGCATCTATCTGTGCCTCTGTCCATCTCTTTCAATCTCTCTCCTCCCTCTAGCCTTGAGGGTACATAGTTTCATTTAACAAAAGACAGAATTTCTTTTAGTCCAACCTTCTTATTTTACAGATGAGCAAACAGGTCCAGAGAGGTTACCTGACTTCTCCAAGGTAACACAAGTAGTAAGTGGTCAAACTTGGATGTGAACACAGCTTTTTGTGACCACCAAATCCTTGCTCTTTCCCTGCCACTCCATGCCTTTTCATAAAGACTTGAGAGGGATTGTGCTAGTTTTCAATCTCTCTCCCTGTCTGTGGGCAGGACTGTTTTTTTATAGAATGTCAGTGCTGGAAAGGATCTGAGAGCTCATCTAATCCAATCCACTCATTATACAGGTGCAGAAACTGGGACTCAGAGAAATGAAGTGAACTCCTCAATCTGACTCGGTCAGTAGAGAGAAAAGCCAGAGCTGGAATCTGGGTCCTCTGGTGTCCGAACCAGCATTCCATCCATTATATCATAATGCCATCAGAGAGCTAAAGAAATCTCTCCTGGCTTCATGTATCTTAAGAGCATAGATGGAGAGCTAGATTGGACCTAAGAGGCCAATATGTGCAAACCTTCCCCTGCCCCTGCTCATTTTACCAACTTCCCATGTAGGATGTGCCTAAGGTGAGATTTGAACCTGGAATTGCCTGACTCTAAGTCCAGCACTCTATTTACTACACTACACTGCTTTTTATCTCTATGTAGCTGACTCCCACGACTTGACCTTTCTTTTGGCATCCAAATGCTTATTTTCAACTGTCTATTTGGAATTTATGATCAGATAGATGGCACATTCCAAAAGACCTGAGTTCAAATCTGGCTTCAGGCACTTACTATGTGGCCCTGTCACTTAACTTCCCTTAAACTCAGTTTCCTTAACCACAAAAAGGGGATAATAATAGCACTCATGTTTGTGTGGATAAAATAATATGGTGTTAGTAAAGTACTTTGCAAAACTTAAAACATATAAATGCTAGCTATTTACCATCATCACTGTGGCAATAATATATTTCAGAATAAATATATAAGAGAGATCTCTCCCAATGTGCATCACCGCAGTGGAGTAGCATCTCTATGGACAGTGAATGGATTCCCTAGGAATTTTTCCTACTCTCTTTTTCCTTCCTTTTTCCTATCCCAATATTCTTATATGTTTGTGAAAGGAGCAATACCATCCTATACTATAATAAGATGTTTGAGTATGGGTTGTTCAGTCATTTTTCACTCATGTCTCACTCTTTGTGACCCTACTTGGGGTTTTCTTAGCAAAGATACTGGAGTGGTTTGCCATTTCCTTCTTCAGTTCATTTTGAGAAAACTGAGGCAAATAGGGTTAATGACTTGCCCAGGGTCACATAACTAGTGTCTGAGACCAAATTTGAACTCAGGTCTTCCTAATTCCAGGCCCCCCGTTCTATCTACTGCATCACCTAATTGCCCTTGAATATGGGAGTGTCAAATAAATAGTACTTCTCCAATCTGTGCCAATAAAATCCCACTTGATCTTATCCTAATTGTAATGGTACAGTTACCAGTTGCCTAAATGAAAGCTCCCTTCCTCTGTTGTCAGTACATGTGATCTCATCTGTATCCACATCAGCTCCAGCTTATTTAGCTCTGGCCTGCCTTCCCAATGTGCTCTTTGGAAACTCCTTCTTGTCATTAACAAACTTCCCTTCATTTTAGACATTTTCCTCTTTCACTCATTCAGGTTCATGGATTAATGATAACATGTCTTCCCCCAGAAGGCACTGAATCTTTGTTCATTTTCATCCATTCTAAATGATCTCACATACTGCAGGAGGACTACTCATGTACTTTACTCCTCATTGCCACTTGGATACCCCTCCTCTGACACCATCACTCAGCAATCTCCCTTTGAGGCACCTTCTAGAGGGATACAGTACCTGGGTCCCTTAGTAGCAGTTATCTACATGCCCCCAGGGCATTCTGACTCAGTTCAATTCAATTCAACATTCTTTCATCTCCTAGGAGTGCAGCTTCAGGTAAGATAATGGAACTGATGCAAAATGTAGATACAACCTGGTCCCAGATCCTTTGGGTTTACAACCTGGTAAAATGATAAGTGAAACACAAATAAATACAATAAGATTATTTTAAAATAAGTCCATTACTAAAATGCAAGATAAAGTAGTATTTGAGTGAATTAGATGTAAAACAAAGAGCTATTGGGAAAGCAGCCAGGTGTAATGGATAGGACACAAAACTGCCTCAGTTACTAGCTATGGGACTGTTATTATTGTTGGGTTCAGTGGCATTTTACTTTTCCTGACCCAATTTGGGGTTTTCTTGGCAAAGATTCTAGAATGGTTTGCCATTTCCTTCTCCAGCTCATTGTATAGATGAGAAAAATGAGGCAAACAAGATTAAGTGACTTGCCCAGGGTCATACAGCTAGTAAGCAGCTAATGTCAGAGGCAGATTTGAACTTAGGTCTTCCTGACTCCAGACACCGTGCTCTATCCACTGAGCTGCCCAGCTGGCCCTTGGGACAGTGCACTAATCCCATCTCTGCTTTGAAATGTATATCAATCGGGACTGTCTTGCCCTTATATGGAAGTTGTTTTCTCCTGTCTATAAAAGCAGCTGTGCTATTTGAATTCTGGGCCACCAAATATTTTACCAAGCTGCCTTGGTGTGCTAAATAAAATCCATTTAACCTTTTCCCCCCTGAGTTTGCCTTATTAATCAGGGCAAACTGTAAACCAAGATTTATCTTAACAAAGGGTGAGGAAAGGGAAGGTGATAAAGTAATAGTGAAATCCTGGTAGGTCACAGAATAGAGTTCAAAGTGTAGGCTTAGACCATGGAGAGTGAGAGATATAGGGGGAATTTCCCTAGAAGTGATTGTTGAAACTATGAGCAAAGGTATGGTCACCAAAGAAAATGACAAAAAGAGAACAGAAGAGATCCTAAAGCAAACCCCTGTTAAAAGCCTAGATTTAGGAACAGAAGGAAAACAAAAAGTCAGTGAAGGAATCAGAAACAGAGTAACCAAAGTGGTCACTGAAAAACCAAGATAGTACTGTGCCATGAAGATGAAAAGAGTGAAGAGGCCTAGGACTTTTGGGTGCTGCTGGAACCCCAAGATCACTATGCTGACCCTGCCTGAAAGAATTTAACTCAAATCTTCTTCCAGCCAGAGGAAAAGTTAATTAGTGATAAATCACACAGGCGAGAGGGCATGAAGAAGGCTCAGCCTTTAGGGCTTGAGAGATTCTCAGCCTCTGAATGGGGTCCAGGGTAGATCTTATATACTAAAGTGACTTTGCTGGCCAGAGGAGGGTCTGGGTGAGAATTCGATTGGATTGTCTAAGAGATTGAATAGGCAATGAAGGGACTGAAAGGCATCTGAATGAGATTAAAAAGGTGGGGCTAGGGCTTTCAAAGGGAGCTAAGGGGATAAGGAACCTCAAATGGGAGCCAGATTCTTTTCAGGGCAGTGAAAAAGACACATCTGAATAAGATTAAAAGGTAAGGCTAAGGCTTTCAAAGGGCCTGTAGACAAATGGGAATCAGATTCCCTTTGGGGCAAGGGGCAGAAGACCGGCTTGGGCCATACCCCATCAAAGAGCAGTTAGGACCACTTTATCTCTTATTGACTTCAACACATTAAGCAAGTGTTTAAGTACCTACTTCACACTAGATGCTATGCTGGTGACTATTGTTTGTCCTGCATTCTTGAAGAGGACTGTGACATCAGGAAAGTGATACCACGACTTGCAAGTGAATTGGTTATAAGTGAGGGAGAACTGTGCAAAGTCATCTGCCTCACTTTCTCCTCCAGAGCCATCTGGGCCCAGTGACAAGACATAGATCAAGATGACTGGAGATGGTGGAGGCCTTGGCCTTTTTAAGCTCAAGTCTTTCCCAGGTCTCCTCTCAGTTTGACTGAGTCAACACCCATTCAGTGATTAAGGCTAGGTAAGAAATGAGGCAAAGAGTTGTCTGTTTTACCTATTCAAAAAAGAAAATCAATCTGGGAGGTGAAGACCCTCAGGGTTTCTGGCCAAAACAAAAACAGTTGCTATTTACATTCACTGTGACCCATCTAGGCGCAAAAAATGACGAGGTGGGGCTTAGGCTGAGACTTCTTGTGGCCAATCAAGGAGAACCAGAGTGATTTGAGTTTAAGGCTTGGTCCTTAAGAAAGAAATCTAGATTGTAAACTCCAAGATATCTTGGGGAGGGGTGGGTTTCAGCTATTAAAATTTACATTCCTTTGGGTAGAACACCCAAGGGTAAGGGTATTATACCCAATTTGGATGAGGAAAAGAGAAAAGGGGAGGGGAGGGGAGGGGAGGGGAGGAGAAGAGAAAGGAGCTGCATTGCCTAACTGGAACGGGTCAGTTGGGTCCTGGTGGAGCAGCTTATAGTACTCACAGGTTGTTGTTTGTCCTTTGTTCTCAAAGAGGACCATGACATCAAAAAGGTGATGCCATGACTTGCAAGTGAATTGGATTTAAGTGTTAGTATAATACACACAATGGCTGTTTAGAAACCTCCTCTTATCTCTTTAAGTCCCCATCCTTTCTTCCACCTACTTCACTCCTAGGACATGACCTTGTTTCCTACTTCACTGAGAAGATGGAAACTATTATTCACGGAATCTTTTAAGTCTTCTCAGCTTCTCATTGTCAGTATCTTCCTTTCTTTCTTTCCCACTGTCTCAGAAGAGGACATGGCTCTTTTCCCTTCCAAATGGAACTCCTTCATTTATATTCCATTTCCCTTCTATCTCCTGCTACAACTTGTTCTCTTTCTCCCTCTCTTCCTCTTTTTCATCCATCTTCAATCTCTCTTTCTCTATGGATTTTCCCCCTCAGCCTACAAATATGTTGAAGTCTCTTCCATCTTAAAATAAGCAAAACCATCCTTCTATTCTGCCTGCCAAACTATAGCCTTATATTCCACTTCTTCTTCATTGTGAAACTTCTAAAATGAGTACCCTATACTTTTGTCTGTCCACTAACTTACCATATAACCAAGGGATCAGAGATTTATAGCTGGAAAGGACTTCAAGGATCATTTTGTCCACCTTTCTCAGTTTACAGATGAGGAAAGGGATGCTCAGAGCTGTTAAGAGACTTGTTCAAGGCCGCACAAGAAGTTAGTTTCAGAACCAGGATTCAAATCAATATCCTCTGACTCCAAATTCTGTTCTCTTTCAGCTACACTATCAAGCCTTCCCACTCTTAAAACCTGGCTTCTATATTCATCACTCTCCTCAAACGGTTTCAGCTCTTCACAAAGTCCCAAATGACCTCCTTGCCACTCAGTTGAAGAATCACTTTTCTATCTGCTTCCTTCTTGACCTCACTGTGTCACTGGATGCCTCCTCACTCTGGATATTCTCTCCTGCATCCATATCCTGCTTTGGAGAGACATCTCTGCTATTTCTTCATTCCATTTCTACCTCTTTATGGTCTTCTGAAGTTCTGATCTGGGCTTCCCTTTTTTTCTATACGCTATCATTTGGTGATTTTATGTATCTTCTTGACTCCCAAATCTCTAGGGATCTCCAGTCACATATTATCAGCTGCATGCTGGTTTGTCCTCCTAGGTGGCTACTGTGCCTCTCAAATATAATGATTCCTCCAAAAAACCTGTGCCTTCTATGTTTTCTTTCTGTTGATTGACACCAGGCAACCAGACTCGTAACCATAAAGTCATTGCCAACTTCCTCCTTTCTCAGGGCTCTCATATCCAATCATTTGGTGAAAAACTGCCTTGTTATCAGAATGTACTGTTTAACTGAATTACCATCCCTACCCCGACTCCAACTGAATTGTCTACCTCTCTGCTGTGGGTTGAATAATAAAATCTGGCTCAACACCTCTATCCTGCTTAGACTGAACATAGAAAACCCTGCTGCGCACATCACCCTTTAGCTGAGCATGACCCCACATATATTGCATTCAATATGCAGCTGAGGACTTTTAAGATCAACTTTCCTGTTAGGACAGACTATATCCCATTGGTCCACTCAAATACTGCAAAATGCTGCTGCTTATCAGACCTGAAAAATCTATATAAACCCAATCTGTAACCTGGGAAGCTGAAGCTGTTACAGGCAAACAGTCTTCCTAAGTGAACTATTACAGTTCTTTTTCTTTCCTTTCCTTTGGCTATTCATTTTATTTGACCTCCAGTCATGTTTCAGCTATGTGGCACAGTGGATAGAAACTAGGCCTGGAGTCAGGAAGATTTGAGTTCAAATCAAGCCTCAGACACTTAGTAGTATGAGGATCAATTTATATAATAATTGTAAGGCCCTTAGCACAATACCCGGCACAGAATATGTGCTATATAAATATTATTATTATAATTACTCTTCAGTCCTCAAGGAGAGAAATACCTCATGATTGTCAAGTTTTAAAATTTCTATCCAATATTTGTCTGATCTGACCCCTCCTGTTAATTTGTACTACAAACCCCCCATATTCCAGTCCTGAGGCCCAGTTCTCTTCTACCAGATTGAGGGTGACTGACAGGTGAGTTAGAATGATGTCTACCCAAACATGCAAAGACTTTCTCTGGTAGAATGGGTGAATGAAAGCAATTTGTTCCAATGACCATGAAAGTGGCTAAAGCAAGTGTTGTGGAGTGCTTAGAGCTTGGTCAGACATCAAAGAAACCAATGTTGGTCATCCACTCTATCCTGGGCCATGATCAGTTATCTTGACTTTTATCTTGCCACTGGACTTCAATGACTCTGGAAGAGAAAGGGAGGCTGACAACTTTGTGTACCTTTGCCTCACTTAAATTCAATTCGAGAGCAAGTCAAGACATCACTTTGTGATGTCATTGTTCCTCTACAAAATGAAGGACAAACAACAATAATAGCTTTCTAATTGACCCTTATACCTTCACTTTCTGACCTGTTCCCTCTTCTGTATATACCTGTAAGTGTTCTGCTGTCTCTCCTAGCAGAATGTAAGCTCCTTGAGAGTAGTTACTTTCCTTCCTTCCTTCCTTCCTTCCTTCCTTCCTTCCTTCCTTCCCTCCTTCCTTCCTTCCTTCCTTCCTTCCTTCCTTCCTTCCTTCCTTTTTTTTTCCTTCATTCTTCCTTCCCTCCTTTCTTTTTCCCTCCTTCCCTCCCTTCCTCTCATTTTCTTCCTCTCCTTCCTTCCTTCTCCTTTCCCCCTCCCTTCATCTCTCCCTTTCTTCCTCTCTCTCTGTCTCTCTGTCTCTGCCTCTCTCTCTCTCTCTCTCTCTCTCTCTCTCTCTCTCTCTCTCTCTCTCATTTTTATCCCCAGCACCTAGAACAGTGCCAGGAATACATTTGGGACTTAACAAATACTTAATGGTTGGCTCCTTTCATCATGTCTGTATCAGAGGGTTGGCAATATTGGGAAGCTGGGTGGAGGAGGGAGTGAATGTGTCAAGTCAAGTACAAGAACAAATACAGCTAAGAGCTGACTGGCTTGAGGGAGAACCATTTAAAGTAGCTAGGCAGTCAGAATAACAATGGCTATGGTGAACTGCCCATGATGGGAGTTCTATGAGCATAAAACCATTTTGAGTGCTGTGAGCTTTTGGCTGCCACCATCTTCTTTTTAGTATCTTACAGAGCTGATGCTTCTGATGATCTGATGAAGAAGGAGATGTAAAGATAGTTCATAATAATTGCTAGGGCTGAATGGCTTCAACAATACAATCATTGCTTGAGTACCCTCTTATGATAATGACATCATATTTTACATTATTTTATTCAAAAAAAGACAAAGTCATTTCTTCCTGATTACCACAAGTGATTAATATCACCAAAAAGACTTGAAATTTATTTCAGTCAATTTCACTTTTTTTCTTTTCAAGTAAAGATTTAATTCCATTTTTCAATCTTACTAAACTGTTTGTCTCAATAATATCTCCTGGTAGCATGTTCTATGAGATGAATACAAATGTTATTCAATGAAATTAACTTCCCTGCCTGGAGATGGTAACCTTTGAATTTCATCAAGTATTCTTGTGAATTTGCTTGGTCCCAGAAGATTAAAAAACGGAGAAATTCTCAGTCTCAACCATTATTTTACACACTTCCTTGGTTATAGCTCCCTATCATGTCCTTGTTTGAGAATTAACATCTGTGCCTATTCTTCAGGGTTAGATTTTTTTGGCTGATATTTCCCTACATTCCAAAGGAACACTGTGGATAGAATGCTAAAGTTAGAGGCTCCTACTTATAGCAACTTAAAATAATAATAAGTTACAATTTATCGTGTTTTAGAGAGGCAAGGTGCCAAAGTAGATAAAGGCCAAGTATTGGGCTTATCAAGACTTAGGTTCAAGTCTTGCTGCTGACATATAAAAACTGAGAAAACAAGGGCAAGTCACTTAACCCTCTCAGTTTCCCTTAAGGTTTCTTTAAATCATAGACTAGTTGCCAATCAGCACTGGTGGAGTGATTTCCCTACACTGACAAACTGACAAATTTGGGCTGTGTGTGTGTGTGTGTGTGTGTGTGTATGTATTGTTTTATAATCTACAAAAATATATGTTGTATGTCAGTGGCTTGACAAATTGTGGTACCTGAGTATAGTGATATATTGTGTGCTGTAAGAAACAATGAAAGTAGAGAATACAAAATAAATGAGAAGATTTATATGTTCTGACACAGTAAATACAATCAGAATTTCAGATATATACATATATGTGTATATATGTGTGTATCATTAAAATATATATATATATTAAGTGTGTATTTGCATGTATACAACAACTGTAACAATATAAATATATTTAAAAAAAAGAAACCAAACACTGTTATAATAATAATCAAGCTTGAACCCAAAGAAGACGGGAAAAGAAAGAACATTTTTTTTTCTAGAAGTAGATTATGGATCTGGAAATTTTCATATACTATAAGACTTATTTGATATGTTGGTCAGTTTTGCTGAACTGTTTTGTGTACACTTTCATTTTAAGTCTTTAGGGAGAAGAGTAGAATGAATATATTTTGAAATTAAGGTGATATAAAAACAAAAAAATGTTAAAAATACAGATGTGTATATGTATGTATTTGTACATATACACATATGTATACATGTCATTTGAGGATCCTCAGCACAACCCTATGAAGTAGACAGGACAAATATTATTATCCTAATTTTATAGATGAAGAAATTGAGGCCATAATCACTTGTCTATAGGCACACTACCAGTGTTGGAACCACTATTTGAACCTAGAATGTTTTTCACTAAACTATGCTATTTCTCAAATTAAAGTCATTTTCTGTCAAAGAAGTGTATGTCACTGCCCTTTTCCTTGATGAGTTTTCAATATAACAAACATCTCATACCATATTCCAAGATAAGGTCAAAATGTATACATAATTCAGATATAAAGAGTGATAACATGAGCAAATTAGGGGAGCATGGGAAAAAATTCCTGTCAGACCTATGAATAGGGGATGACTTTATGACTAAACAAAAGACAGAGGGGATCACAGGAGGTAGAATTAATAATTTTGATTTCATGAAATTAAAAAGGTTTTGCATAAACAAAACCAATGCAGCCAAAATTTAGAAGCAGGGAACTGAAAGAAAAGCTTACAGCAAGTTTCTCTGATAAAGGTTTAATTTCTCAATAGAGAGAACTGAGTCAAATTTATAAGAATACAAGTCACTCCCCAACTAATAAATGGTCAAAGGATATGAACAGGCCATTTTCAAAAGAAGAAATTTAAGCTGTCAATAGTCATATTTTAAAATTCTCTCAATTACTAATAATTAGGGAAATACAAATTAAAATAATTCTGAGGTACCACCTCACACCTATCAGATTGGCTAACATGACTAAAAATGAAAATGATGAATTCTGAAGGGGATGTTGAAAAAAAACCCACAGATACACTAATGTACTATTGGTGGAGTTGTGAACCAGTTCAATTATTCTGGAGAACAATTTGGAACTATGTCCAAAGTGTTATAAAACTGTGCATACCCTTTGACCCAGCAATATCTCTACCATGTCTGTATCCCAAAGAGACTGAAGAAAAAAATGAAGGGCCTGTATTTTCAAAAATATTTGTGGTGGCAAAGGATGTACATTAGTTGGAGAATGGCTGAACTAGTTGTGGTATATGATTGTGATTGAATACTATTGTGCTTAAGAAATTATGACAGTCATGGATTCAGAAAAAAAAAACAGGGAAAGACTTATGAACTGATGCAGGGTAAAATGAGAAAGAATAGGAGAACATTGTACACAGTAATAGCAGCATTGTATCATGATCAACTACGAGTGACTTAACTACTCTTATCATTATAAGGAGCCAATAATTTCAAAGACTCATGATAAAAAATACTATCTACCTCCAGAGAGAACTGATGAACTGAGTGCAATTGTAGCATTTTTCACTTTCTTCATTTTTCTTGCCTTTTTTTTTACAATGGACATAAGTTTTACATGATTTAACATGTATAATAGCTCTTATATTGTTTATCTTTTCAAGCGATTAGCTCAGGACTAGAGAGAAGGAAAGAATTTGGAACACACAATTTCAAAAATAGATGTTAAAAAACAGTTTGTAATATACAAGGAGAGATAAGATATACATAGAGAAGGCCATACTATTGATCAAAATAGAAGTTGATAAGATGTGCAACATCTAGTGCAGACTAGAACTCTGAAGTGCTATTGGTTCGGAAACTTAAGTGATCACTTTCAGCTGGTAGAATCGGGTAGAGATTTATGGAGAGGATGTCACCAAAACTTGATTTTGGAAGATGGGCAACAATTGGAGAGGTGGAGGGAAAGGTGGTGGAAGCATTATAGGTAAGGGTGAGTTGTGCTTGGGAAACATATGTACAGTAAGCTTTAGTGTTAACTTAGTGTATACATCATATAATTGCTGGCATTTATTTCTAGCTACAGCTGGCATTTATATATACTTTATGGTTCCCAATATGCATTATAGCCAATTCTTCTCAAGATACTTACACCAATCCTGGAAGGTAAGTAGTATAAGTTCTGATGATTACTGCTTTCTAGTGTAGCATGCATGTCATTGCTTTGTGGCAGGTTGATTGGTGCACTTTCCTCTTATTTTCTATTATAAATACTGGGAGATAAAATTAACTGCCTCCCAAAATTCACATCATTTCTACCCTAGCAGGCAAACTTCTCCTGTTAGGGTTATTCTGATCCAAAATAGATTTCCTTTGTTAGCATTTCCATTTTTTGAAGTTGAAATTGTCATTAAAGCAGAGAGAAAGAGAAAAACAAACCTATGAATACCTCAGTGGGACTAAGGCAGGTTTTCCTATTGCTTGGGGGTAGATCTCATACTCAGAGGTATTCAACTCTTTGGGACCAGTTTTAGCATATTTTCTGGCCAGCTTAATTTTTCACAGTATCATTCTGTCTTTACTGTGCCTGGTGACTGGTGGCCCCACGGCAATGGGGGTGCTGTAGAGTTGGAGAGTTTTACTGATTTTTTTCATTACGTGGAGCATGAAATAAGTCCTCCCAGACACTATGGAGAATGGATAGTGGTGTCCCTACTTAAGTAGAAAGTCCAACAATGTTTTAATAATACTCATTGAGTCTACTTTGGCAGTAGAGTACACTTCACAATCCATTCTAAAAACACACCCGTGATAAGAATGTATTCATAATTAAATTTAGCCATTTGAGTAAATTCAACTTCTATTTGTTAATGGATTTCAACCCGTGTTCTGACTTCATGTCATATCTTTTTTTCCACTATACTGTACTATTTTTCTCATGGTGATATGGAAAGGGAAAGACTGAAGCTGAGGAATAGGGTGCTCCCAAGTGAGGAAAGTCCCTTTCACCACAGGTAGAAATCTCTGCAGCTCAGAGTATTAAAGAGTTGCCTAGGGTACTGAGATGCTGTGACTTGCCCAGGTTCATGTAGTCAGTATTTGTCCTCCCGGTTTTGATGACATGAGTGTCTCCTGTGGACCCTCTCTGATGATGCTCATACCTTATACCCAAGAAGCCCTTACTATTTCAGGTTTTATCATTATGTATCAATTCAATAAATATTTATTAAGCACCTATTATGTGCTTAGTGCTATGTACAGTATGCTAAGTACAGGAAATACAAAAAGAGACAAAAGACATCCTTGCCCTCAAGAAGCTTATAATCTAATGGGAGAGACAACATGCAAACAAATATATACAAAGCAAGCTATATACAGGATAAATAGAAAATAATTAACTGAGGGAAAGCACTGGAATTAAGAGAGGTTAGGGAAGCCTTCCTGTAGAAGGTGAGGTTAGGAAGCCAGAGAAGTCAGTAGTTGGAGTGGAGGAAAAAGAGTATCCCAGGCATGGACGACAGCCAGAGAAAATGCCCAGAGGAGAAATGAAATGTCTTGTTTATGGAACAGCCTGGATGGAAGGGTATGTGTTCTTATGTTTGGTAGCAAGCTGTAAGAAGACAGGAAGCTAGGTTATGAAAGTGCTTGAATGCCAACCATTATTTTCTATTTGCTCCAGGAGGCAATAGGGAGTGACTGGAATTTATTGAGGTGGGAGGGGGGGCCATGATCAGATTTGCACTTTAGAAACATCACTTTAGTGGCTGAATGCAGGATAGATTGGAGTGGGGAGAGACTTGAAGTAGGTAGAGCAAACAGCAGGCTACTGCTTACATTCTAATTGGGGGGAAAAACACATAAAATGAACCTGAAAATGGGAATGGAAGTAGTACTCAATTTGAAGCCATGGCAGAGAAGTCTGTCATGCAGCCTGGTAGAAAATGAAGATATTCAAGGCTTGGGCACTCTCTTTAAATGAAAGGTTCTGAAAGAAACCACCCAATCAGAGGGATATATAGAAAGGGTGGAGGGTACCTCCAACACGTGAATTCCAAGCCTACAGTGATTGTGCATGATTAAGAGGTTTCTGGGGCACAACAGAAAAGCCTGGATTGTAGCCTGAAACTTTAAGACCAAAACTAGCAGCAATGGATTAAATTTTAAGGAGGCAGATTTAGACTCATAGTAAAGTGGAACTTTTTAACAATCTGAAAAGTAAATGTGCTTTCTCAGGAGTTAATAGGTTCCTCTCATCACTAGTGGTCTTCAGACAAACACTTGATGACTATTTGTTGATGTATTGTAGATAAGATTCTTACTCAGGTACAGCAGGGACTGGATGACATTTGAAGTGCCTTGTAACTCTGAGATTTTGTGGTGCTGAGGATTGTATGCCTACTCTGCACCCAGTACCATATAAGCTGTGTCCTAAATAACTCTCCTGGACAGATTCCTGTTGGTTTTTCTCAAAATCTCCTGGCTGCTCTTGATTAAAATAGTGTTTTTCCCATCTAGTAAATTTTCCCCTCATTCTGATCACTTCAACTTTGTCTGCAGGAAGCCCATTTAGCTCAAGATTTCAGCATTGTGTTTTCTTTTAGAACCACAGGGCTCTTGTGCAAGATTTGAAGGTGCATTATTGCTTCATCAGAGGTGGCAGGAGGGCAATGAAAGAAAAATCAGGAGGAATGTTTGGCTTTTGAAAGAAAAGGGCAGACAAAGCTTAAATAAGCCTTCAAAGCTCCAGCACCAATGCTGAAGCTGGTTTACTTTCATTAAATCCTTTCCTGACCCCGTGTTTATTGTCCACAATATATTTGCATATGACCTTAGCAAATAGAACACACCCTCATAATCACTCAGTCTCGTGGTTGGAAAGGACCGCAGAGGTTACCTTTGAGTTCTAAATGGTACCTAGACAGCAATCCTCTCTAAAACATATCCACAGGTGATATTCAACCTCTACTTGAAGAGATGCAGTGAACGGGAACCCACTGCTTTCCAAAGCAGCCCATTTTAAATTACTGATATCAGTTAAATTTCCCAATCTATCTCTCCCTCATTTCCCTGCCAAAAGCCCTATTGCTAATAATGAAGAATAAAAAAGGAAAAATGATTTCAGCAAAACTATCCTCTACATATCCTCTATGCATTTCATTTGAAGCAAAGTTGGGGTTTATGAAATGACATTCCATGCTTTTGGACTCTTGTAAGTCCAAAGTGGGCAAGAATGGGTCTGGGAAAGATTAGGCCACGAAGCTAGATTGTAGCTGAAAAGACATTAGGCACCATTTCCCATAGCTTCATTTCTAGACATTCATCAAATCATAGAACTTTAGAGCTGGAGAGCTCTAAATGAGAGAGCTATTTATTAATTGGTTTTTTGTTTTCTTAGGTTGAGATGAAATGTGTGTGTGTGTGTGTGTGTGTGTGTGTGTGTGTGTGTGTGTGTGTGTGTTTTAAAGAGATCTTTTCTCTATCAGGTAAAGACATGTAGGTATCTCCAGAGAGTAGAAAAAAACAAAACTTAAAGTACTTCAAATAATGACAACAATAACAATAATAACTAGAACTTATACTTCACTTTAACGTTTGTTATTGTTGCCATTCAGTTGTGTCTGACTGTCCTTGACCCTGTGGCTCTCTGTCCATGGAGTTTTCTTGGCAAAGATATGGGAGGGGTCTGCCATTCCCTTCTCCAGTGGATCACTGGATCCATAGGCAAACAGAGATTAAGTGATTTGCCCAAAATCACACAGCTAGGAAGTTTCTAAGGCTGTATTTGAACTCAGGTCTTCCTGACTCCAAGTTTGGCACTCTTTCCACCATACCAACTAACTACCCCCTTCTACTTTAGGGTTTACAAGGGGCTTTACAAGTATTATTTCATTTCATCCTCACAGCAACCTTGGGAGGTAAGGTGCTAAATATTAATATCCCCATTTTATAGATGTGGAAACTGAGGCAGACTGAGGTTAAGTGACTTTCCCAGCATCACAGAGCGAGTAAATGTCTGAGGCTAGATTTGAACTACATTCTTCTTGACTCCAGGTCAATCATTCTATTCACTGTAAAGCTCATCTACCTTTTTGTTTGCCTAAGTCGAGTTAGGACTCTGCTGTTAACTGCTATTTCACCTTGGAGAGATCATTTTAATTCTCTGGGTGCCAGTTTCCCTCATGTTTAAAAATGAGTGTTAAATTCAATGTTCTCTAATGTTTATTCCAGCTCTAAAGTTCTATGATTTGATGAATGTCTAGAAATGAAACTACGGGAAATGGTGCCTAATGTCCTTTCAGCTACAATCTAGCTTCGTGACCTAATCTTTCCCAGACCCATTCTTGCCCACTTTAAACTTACAAGAGTCCAAAAGCATGGAATGTCATTTCATAAACTCTTAAACCCTAACTTTGCTTCAAATGAAATGCATAGCCTTTTATTTTCAATTCTTTCTTTCCCCTGGCATTTGGAGAAAATTCCTCCCTGCCCCCCCCATATATATATTTTTGCTTTTTGTTTGAGTTAATGCAGGTTGATAAGAGCTGGCATTTATACAATGTTTCAAGGTTTGTGATGTATTTTACATACATTGTATTATTTGAGCCTTAAAACAAAGCTATGAGGTACATCCTATTATCATCATTATATGCATGAAGATACCAAAGCTCAGAGGGTCTAAGTGACTTGACCTTAATTGTCTAGATAGTAAGTATTAGAGATCAAATTTGAACCCAAGTCCTCCTGACTTCAAGTTCCACACCATGGCCATTATTACATCATGCTACCTTTCAAGTGAAACAGATTGTTTTCTTTGGGTCATTTATAATGATGTGGAAGATATATTGGCAGAGGTCAGGAATTTTTTGTCCCATTACCAGGAATCAGTGCATCACTAAAAATCCAATAGTGAGGTGGAAAACCAGAGGCAAGTAACTAGGAATACAAGCAGAAGGCTAAAAAGTAAAAGTTCTAGCGTAAAAGTCTGAATAAAAACACACCTCACAAGAGATAACTAGAAGAGAGGAAAACGATAGCAGCAAGAAGAATTAGTAAAAGTTCAAAGAGAAACCAGAGCACATTGAACATATATTACAATGTGAAGTAAAATGAACACAAACTATTCTGTATTAAAGATAATTTTGAAATTTTGCCAGACATAATGAACCAACAACAGGATGTTCCAAAGTGATTCAAAAGAGAAACAGAAGAAATTGGGGGGGGGGGCAGGGATTTAGGTATTCAGTTTGGATTGCTATATTTTTGGTACATAGTTCCTTTTCTAAAGGTTTTTTTTTCCTGTCATTTAGGGTCATTCAACACAACTGCATCTCCACCTTACCAGTCACATAATATCCTATCATCTATTGCAATGTTGTGTCTTGTTCTCTCCTATAAAATTACTGTCTCCTTTTAAAGCTCCATATGTTCTGAACATGTCTATTCACTGTCTATGATGAGTAGTATCAACATATTATGGATTTTAAAATAACACATGATTTTTAAAAAATGCACATATTACAAAGTAGGAAAAAATTCAGGAGAATCTCTGCAAAGTAGTAGAGTCTCAGAGAGAAAGAAAAAATTGGGGACATAAAAATACTAAAATGGAGGGAAATGTGTTAGAAAAGAATCAAAAACTAATAGTGTTAAAGGAACAAATGCATTCTACATAAGCCAAAGCAACTGACCTTAAACACAGGATACACAGACTTAAGGATCATAAGTCTTCTAAAAGAATGTAACAAATCAACAAACCTTAATATTCTAATAATGCATGGAATATCCTACTAATACGGGAAATAATACATGAAAATAGCATAAAACTTTCAAAGAAACAACAAAACATTAACTAAGAGGATGCACAGGTCATCACTGAGAGGATGGGGGGAATATATTTCAAGATCCAAGGGATATGGTGGTTAAATTTCATGATTTTATTGACAAACAACAAATTTTGCATGTGGTAAGAAGACATTGAAATAGGAAGGAAAGACAATTCTGTACTCATGAAAAATCAGAGACTATAAAATCATAAGCCAAAACTCAAAGGAAATTTTGACATATCCTGAAATATATCCTGAAAATCTAATTCCAAACATCAAAGAAGCATATGTGTGTGTGTGTGTGTGTGTGTGTGTGTGTGTGTGTATGTACAGGTATGTGTATATATGTATATATGTTTACAATATTTATATATACAAAAGAAAGATACATGAAGCATTGTTGCAAAACAAAATAAAATGAAATGAAAGAAAAACTGAGATGTACAGGTTTTTCATCTAGTGAATGCCCTAAGGGGAGAAAAAAAATCAAAAGGATAGTTAAAAAACAAGCAGAATTATCAAGAAGAAAACAGTTGTTCTATGTTTATATTAATCCTTTTATATTCAAAGATTAATTTTTAAATATCACTTTAGCAAATAAAATAATGCACAATTAGGAGTCATCACATGGTCTATGATCCAGTGACATGGGCCGTTTTGCCATTCCCAGAACAAGACACTCCGGCTCTTGTTCTGGGCATTTTCTCTGGTCTCCCTGGCTTCCTTTAAGTCCCAACTAAAATCTCACAATCTTCAGAAAGCCTTTCTCAATCCCTCTTAATTCTAATGACTTTCTGCTGTTAATTATTTCCTATTATGGTGTATATTTCTTGTTCATACATAGTGGTTCCTATGGTGTCTCTCCCGTTAGATTATGAGCTCCTTGACATTTATGATTGTCTTTTGCCTTTGTTGGTACCCCCAAAACTTAGCACACTACCTGGCACGTGGTAGACATTTAATAAATGCTTACTGACTGACTGACTGAGAGCTGTTTTCCACTAAGCCAGACACTAAAGTGATCAGCAAAAAATATGGAAAATAATGACACTCCTCTGATTTTTAAAAAAATAGTCATAAAAACATACAATTTATATTGACATATGATGAGTTTATTATTGTTATTTTAAATGAATTGATGAATAAACATTTTTACATTTTATGAATTTTAACTTCTTATATGGTAAATAGTAATCTAGTTGTGTTCTGGAGTCAATACAAACCTGCTCTAGTAAGAGGTGATTGTTAACATTTTAGTGCCAGCATTTAGACTTTAGAAATCAGCAAACACTACAAATCAAGGCTTGACTTACTGTTTGCTCGATTTTTTTCAACTTAGGAAAATGATGGAGACATTGTTACTCATGCTAATTAAGCTTGAAAGTGTTTCCTATGTACAGTGTTTTGTTTGTTTGTTTTGAAAATTAGTTGCTAAACACTTACCACATGCTCCTGGAAGTAATCCACATGAACAAAAGCCTTAGAGTCCTCAACAGTTTTTAAGATTGTAAAGTGGCCCCAAGACGAGAAAGTTTGACTGACTTTGTCCAGCCACACAGTCCATAAGTGATAGAAGTGAGATTTGAACTCAGTTCTGCCTGGCTTTGAGGCCAGCTCTTTATCCACTATGTCATTTTGTTGTTTTTCAGTCCATTTAGTCACGCCCACCCTTTTGTGACCCCATTTAGGTTGTTTTTTTGGGGGGGTTTTGGTGAAGATGTTGGAGTGATTTGCCATTTCCTTCTCCAGTTCATTTTGCAGATGAGGAAATTGGGGCAAACAGGGTTAAGTAACTCATCCAGGGTCACCCAGCTACAAAGTGTCTAAGCCCAGATTTGAACTCAGAAAGATGAGCCTTCCTAACTTCAGGATTGGCATGCCATCCACTGTGCCACCTAGCTATCCATCTTTGGCTTATTAGGAGACCATCTTCTCTGAAAAAAAGATGAACAATATACATCCCTGAACAGCATACCACTTTAGGTGAAGTGCCATATAATTCCCCAGATTCAGACAACACTCAGAGTTCTGGAGTTGTGTGGAGAGGTCATAGAACCAGGAGTAACACAATATTGCCTTAGGAATGAAGATTAATGATGGTAAGAGAGGAAGGTAGGAGTGGGTTTAATGCCTTGGGTTGCAAGGTTACCCTCACCACATAGTACTGTTCCCGTTAAACCTTGTTTCCTTCATTAATTGATATCTAAGTGAGGAGCAAAAAAAAAAAATAGTGTAGGTGGTTTAAGGTCTACAAAGGCAATAATGAGTGTGATCTGTATTATGTTCAAATATTTTGTAAGTGGTTCCAGTGAGTAAAAAGATGGATTTTTAAAATGAATTTTGATTGATATCTTTTGTTTTTACATTACTTACTTTCCCCCCATAACCCTTCCTCACCTTATTCCATACAGCCTTCCCATCTAATTAACCCTTTAAAAAAAAGAGGGGAAAAATTGAGGAAGACTAATTAATATAAATTGAAAAAATCTGATAGAATATGCAATTTTCCACATTCATTCTCCACCCCTCCTCCAACCTCTTCAAAGGAGTAGGAGGAAGTATTTCCTCATGTCTCTTCTTTGGAGCCAAACTTTATCTTTGTAATTTTGCACCATTTATTTTCAATTGTTCTGCAGTTGGCGTTCTTTCTTTTATAATTCTGTAACTATTTTGTATATTGTTTCCTTGGCTCTGCTTACTTCACTTTGAAAATGATCATTTAAATCAGTCCATGCATCTCTGTATTCATTATATTTATCATTTTTTTATAGAACAGTAACATTCTGTACACTCATGTACCATAATTTATCTAGGCATTCCCCAGTCAATAGGCAATTATTTGTTCCCAGTTCTTTGCTACCACACATTAAAAAGTGGTGCCATTAATATTTTGGTGTAAATGGGGTTTTTCTCTTCTTGTTTTTTTGTTTTTGTTTTTTGGTTGGGCGATGGGGATTAAGTGACTTGCCCAGGGTCACACAGCTAGTAAGCTAGTAAGTGTTATGTGTCTGAGGCCATATTTGAACTCAGGTCCTCCTGACTCCAGGGCCGGTGCTCTATCCACTGTGCAACCTAGCTGCCCCATGTTTTAAGGATTTGGTTTTTCTTTTCATCAATGCTCTTAGCACATAGGCTTCACAACAAAATCTCTGGGTCAAGGAAAGAAAATGGACTTTTGATTGGCTGCTGGACTAGAACTGACGTTCATTCAAAAAGTACTAACCAGAATAAATGAGTTCTTCCTCTTTCTTGAGATCTATATTCAAGTGAGGGGAGCAGGATTAGAGTAAGTCATGAGTAGCACAAGCCTGTATCTCCCCAGCAGGGCTGCCCACATGTGGCCCACAAATACTTGGCCCTGCTGCTTCTTCTTTCTCTATCGTGTCTATTCTTCATGCTTTCTGGTGAAGAAGAATTGACAACAGTTACAACCTTATAAGCTTCAAAAAATCAAAAGACAAATTGAGGAAATCAGAAATCCAGGAGCTAGAGTCCGTGCTAGAATTAGCCAGAAGCCAGACTCCTGGGAGTGAAGTCCTGATAGATGTGTTTGACTCAAAGGTCAAGTTGGCAAGGGAGCAACAGTGATTCTTCCATCAACTATACCATATTCAGAAGCGAACTTAACCTATATCGGATTGCTCACATCTCAGGGAGTGGGGAGGGAAGAAAAGAAGGGAGGGATAGTATTTAGAACTCATAACTTTTTTTTATAAAAATATTAAAAATTACTTTAACGTATAATTTAACATGTAACATACTATTCTTTTAACATGTAACATGTAGGGGAAAGGAGAAAATAAAATATATTTAGAAAAGAAGTGAACTTGCCAGGACAAATGTTCGTGGCATCCACTGTTCAGAAACCAATGTGTTTTAGGGGAGAATGTTCCTCTGGTTGTTGTTGTTGTTGTTTTGTCTTTTGGGTTTTTTTTTTTGGAGAGGGGTGGGGATGAATAGGAATGTTTGCAATTTCTACTGAATCTTTTCAATACATATCCCTTCATAAAATCTCATTGAATTTAATCTGTTACATGAAATTGGGGTCTTAATCACAGGTGGTTAATGTTGGGGAAAATGCACTATGGTGGAGGTTTGAGCCAATGACATTAAAGAAAGAAATCCCCAAAGTCCCAGAGCAATACCCAGAACCCTGAAGGGTAATAATCTTAAGGAGAACTAACTCAGCAGTGATTTTGAGAGCTTACAAAAGCTACACATAGAAATAATATAGAAAAGGTCAATCAAACTGAGAACTTCAGAAGCATTAACCTCTGGAGAGAACAAAAAAGGAATGAATAAGAGCACAGCTTAGTGGTACAGTGGATAGAGAGCTGGGCCTAGTGTCAGGAAGAACTGAGATCAAATCCAGCCTTGGGCACTTAATAGTTGTGTGACCCTGTGTAAGTCATTGAACTTCTATTCGTCTCAGTTTCCTCATCTGTAAAATGTGGGTGATAATAGTACCCACCCCCCAGGGTTGATATGAGGAATGAATAAGGTAATTGTAAAGTGTTTAGCATAGTGCCTTGCACATAGTAAACGCTATAAAAGTACTGGCTTTTCATTATGATGAAGCAGAAAATGAAAATTTGAATATGCTGGAAAGGAAGAGACATAATGAAGAACATAATGCAAAGAAAAACTTCTCAGAAAAGGATATAGCAGAAGGATATTGCTTCAAATATGAGCCTAGGAGAGAGGTAGGAAGGAAAGATTTTGAACCATTTCCTTAACTTTGTGGGGACAGTAAAAGGGTCATAAAAGGGAGAGAAATAAGTAAATAAAAAGAAAGAGAAATATATTTTACATGGTCAATGAACCTAGACTAGAGTAAGTAAATAGAAAATAGAGGAGGCAAGGGAAGGCAATGGCATGGCCCCTTTATGACCATAGTGACAAAGCATTGATTTGAAAGAAGAAGGGAATAGAAACCAAAACCAAAAAAAAACAAAAACAAAAACAAAAAACAAGTGATGAGAAATACAAACTTACTAATCATAATTTTAAATATGAATGGATTTTTAAAAATCCTATAAGACGAAAGGTGATGGCAGAATGGACAAAAAAGCAATCTCCAATGGGCATGAGTGTGGTCTCTAGGACAGAAATGATGGAGAATGCCTAGATCATGTTAAGGATAGACACAAGTTAGATAAGACAAGTTTGCGTGTTAAGGGAGTATAGACAAAAGCGACAACTTGAGACTGTGAGAACAATTCTCATTAGCTTTTGCATCAAAATTGAAACAAATGACTTAGATGAAGCTGATTGAAAACACAAGTTTTCTACCACCCAGTGTGTGATTAAATTAGACTGCATTCTTCTTCTATATTGGGGAATGTGAGGAAATAGAATGGGAATTTGACTTGCAGCCTTCCTTAGGAGCATAGGGGTGGCAACCATCTGTATATGGCTGCCAATCATTCTTGCCTAATTCAATTCCTTGCTATTTACCTTAAATGACTTTTGCTCTGCTTTCACATTATCTCTTGACTTGACAAGAAATCACTGCATGGGAGCTTTATGAGCTATGGATTTGACTAAGAAAGGGAAATAGATATCAGAAATTTTGAGGTAGCTCAGAAGGTGTTTAATAAATGTTAGATAAATTGTGGAAATGATTAAAGTAATAATACAACCCAATTAATTTATAGCTAAGTAAGTGCCCTTGAGTAGGAAAATCTCTTTCAATGTGACAGAAGTATAAGAGGTGGAAGAAGGGTAGGGAAGGTGAATGCTTTTTTAAAAAATTGGAAAGAAATATTAAAAAGGTTTGAACTGGTTCCTATGTTAAGACATCGCCTCCCACAGCCATATGCACTAGTCATTCCTTGCCAAAATTTTCATCAGCTGTCATGTAGAGACTATTTTATCTTCACAATAACTTCTAAGCTCCAGTGAACTGATATTACTTTAATTTCGGGTTTATTTCAGGACAACACCGAGTCATACTGACAGGGAGGCTGAACAATTATCATTTGATTTTTATTTACATTAAATTTCTCTTCCTTTCTTAATAACATTTTATCAGAGCACACCCCGAATTATTCTTTCTCTTTAGTATATATTCTTAATATGATGAACAACAGTAAACATTTCTTTCAGAGCACACTATGTGCAGAGGTTTGTGATAAATGAGGAGGAAACCATAAAGATAAAATAAAAATAATGATTTGTGACATTTATATAACACTTGATTTTGCATTTTTATAGCTCTTATCTAAGCCATGTCTCACAATGACTATTTTAAACACGTTCTCTTATTTTATCTTCACAATGAACCACTCAGTGAAATAGATCCTATTATCACACTGATTTAGCAGAGGAGAAACTGATGATCAGAGAGCTTAACTGAGTTGCTCAGGGTTAAACAACCAGTGGGTGTCTAAGGAAGAATTGGAACCCAGACCTTCCTAACTCCAAGGACTGTGTTCTCCACACTACACGAGGCTGCCTTGGGGCAGTTCTTTGCTTCCCAACTTTGTGGATCATATCATGATATTATGGTGTTTGTAGTCTGGCACCCCTCATCTCAGTGCTGAGTTTCACTAAGGAAAATAACATATTGATATATTTAGAGTCCACAAGTTTCTCTTACAATGAGATAAGCAAAGAAAGAATTATTTTTCCGATTTCATAGATGAAGAAACTGAGGTTCAAAACAAGGTTAAGTAATTTGACCACAGTCATACATGACTAGGAAGTATTTTACTGGAATTGAAACTCATTTTTCTAACTTTCAGTTATGGATTTTTTTAACAGCTTGAGATTAAGCTGACTCTTTAAAAACACAAATGATACTCAGTTACTCTCTTTGACATACTCTGTGTCTGAACTCTGACTTGACTGGGACTAACAGAGAGACATTGCCCATGAACTTCTAACTTCCTGACTCTCCAGGAGGCTCTGCACCCAGGGCCACAAAGAGAAAGTAGAGAGGGCAATGCAAAGAAAGACCAAATCACTGCGCCCAAGCTGAAGCAAGTTTTCTAGGGATTTATTTGTCTATTCTCCCACATGTTGCATAAGGAAGCAAATAAATTCTCTAGCTTGATGCCTATGCACCAGCCCTGTCCTACCTAGTATTCACCTACCAAGTATTCACCTTGCTTAGGTGCTCTTTCCTTATTAATTCAATTAAAGGTAGATCTGCTGAAGTAAAGAAACAATTTAATAAGTGCTTACTAGGTACCAGGCACTATATTAAGCACTTTTTAAATATTATCTCATTGGATCCTTGCAACAACACTGGAAGAAAGGCACTATCATTGTCCTATTGCCATTTTTACAATTGAGGAAACTGAGGCAGAAAAAGGTTAAATGTCTTGCCCAGGTTCACATAGCCCCTAAGAGTCTAAAACTAAATTTGAGCTCAGGTCTTCCTGCTCACAGGCCCAGTGTCACCTAGCTGCCTCCAGCATATAAAACTCCAGTTGTGTCTCTCGTCTTAGCTATCGCTAACACATATGTATTAAGTTGGGGTAACTAGTGTGAACAGGGAGATATATGCTGGGAAAATACACCACATGGAGAAAAACAAAGAGGATAATGGTAATCAAATGTAAAGTTTTAAGTGGGTAATGCAAATTGCCTATTTCCAAGTCAATCAATAAGCCCTTATTAAGTGACTGCTCTGCAAGGCACCAGGCTAAGTGATGGGGATACAGATATAAAAGTGAAATAATACATTCAAGGATATTACTGGGGGAGACAACAGATAGACAGAGAGAGAGAGATAAAGAGAGATACACACCCATATACACACAAAACATATACATACATGTGTGCATATATAGATTATTGTGCAAACATACAGGCGTGCATAGATGTATGTGTGCAATGGGTGCATGTGTGAGGATGCATTGTGTGAACATGTGTACATGTATGTGTTGGTGCATACATGCACAAGATAAAATAATTTGGGAGAAGGGCAAGATTCTTAAATTAAAGCAACAAATCTTCATTAAGAAACTACTATATGAAAAGCATTGGGTAGGGTGCCATAGGCATTCAAAGAAGCGTGATATGTGATATTCCTGCCCTCAAGGAGCTTTCAATCTATGTAGGGAGATAAACCATAAACAAATTAAAGGTAAAAATAACAGATGCAAATGATACTTCAAAAGAACTTTAATCAGAAAAGTCCATGCTTAACTGCCAAATGAATGGAACAGATGCTCGATGTTACAAGAGTTCAGAGAAGGGAGAGATGAAGACAGAATAGTCAAGTAAGGCTTTATGGAAGAGGTGGAGTTTGTCATAGGCTCTGAAGAATGAGGAGAGTTTAGATAATGGAAAGCAGTGGGTGTCGGGCAATAGGAAGTAGAGAAAGTTATGAGCAAAGGTACTAAGTTAGGAAAATTCAAGACACAAATCATATAATTTAAGAATTTCTGATTTGGAAAAGACCTCCAAGATAATCAGACCACACCTGGATAAAATGCTCCATTGCTGCATGCATGCCAAGTAATCACACAGACTTCACTCAGGAGGCCCTAAGGCATCCCATTCCATTTTGGGATAATTCTATTAGGAAAGTTGTCCTGACATCGTGACTCAATATGCCTCTAGCACTTCTATCTCTTCCTCCTAGTTTGGTCCTCAGGTTTAAGCAGAAGTCTGATCCCTCCCCTTCATAACAGATCTTTATTTGACTAGCTGTTGTGAATTACCTGAGTCTTCTCTTCTTCAAACCAAATAATCTTTCATTCCTTCAAGGATACTGCTATGATGTGAACAGGAGAGTCTTAACCACCCTGGTTGCCTTTGGGATTCACCTGAGCTTATCAACATCCTCACAAAAATATGGTGCCCAGAACTCAGCACTATACTACAATTATAGTCTAAGCAAGTCTTCACAATAAATTCTAAGCTCCAATGCACAGATATTACTTTAATTCTGGATTAATTTCAGTACAGCTCCTGTCGTACTGGCCTATCACCTCCTTATTCCTAGAATCTATGCCTTCCTTAATGCTACCCAAGTAGGCATGAGATTTTTGGGCTACCATATTACCATTGACTCATATTGAGCATACAGTCTTCTAAAACCTCCAGACTTCCAGATCTGTTTGAGATATGCTCTTTAATAAGCTGCTCTCTCATCTTAAATTTATAAAGTATATTTTAACCCTAATTAAGATTTTATACATATGCCTTTTTAATTTCATCTTACTTAGGTTAGGCCAGATGTTCTAACTTGTCAAGATCTTTTGGGGTCCTAACTTTGCCATCCAGCATGTTAGGTATCCTTCCTAGCTTTGTGTTTGTGAAATATATATATATATATATATATGTGTGTGTGTATACATATACATACATGTGCATATACATATATACATATATGTACATATATATATACATATACATATATACATATATGTACATATATATATATATGTATATATTGGTATGTAGGAATGAACACAACTCAGCCATCATTCAGTAATTTTTATTTTGAGTATTACAAATATCTCTTGAAACCTGCACCTAACCAAATGGCATAGTGAAAAGAATCCTGGATTTGGAGTCAGAGGACCTGGGTTCAAATTCAATTATTTCTTCTAAGGAAATCACTTTATCATTCTTGGTCTTAGCTCTCCCTTTGGAAATTAAGGAGATTCAAGTAAGGTGCTTCTAAGGTCTCTCCCAGCTCTAAAGCTATGATTCTGTCATCTCAAAATCATCCCATTCAGATTAAGTATAAAGTCAGTGTTATATCAAGATCTGTAGTCTGCTATGAAGATAAATTTTGGGAAAGAAATGCTTTGATTCATCACTGTCTTAGCATAGTGCCTAGCATATAGTAGGTGTTTAATAAGTGATTGTTCTTTTCCTACTCCTCCACCCCCCTTCATCTAACAGCCTGCTGCACATGGTGGTGTTTCTTCTTACCTTCCTTCCCTCCTTCCTTTTTTCCACAGACCCACAGGATCCTCCCAGACTCCATGGCACCTTCACCCTACCATACCCACCATTGATTTATCAAGTACCCCATTACCAGGAACAAGTGTAAATGTGTCTCCCTCTATCTCCTTGCTTTCCGCTACCCCATCCCAACATTGGTGGGGAGGATTCAGGCTCAGAATGGGCCCAAGCTAAGGGTGCAAGATTTTCCACCTATTTTGAATAATGAAAAGGTTACCATTCATACCAAACTATCTAGTTCAACTCCCTCAATTTACAGATGAGGAAACTTAGACAGGGGACTCAGACCCTAGGGATTCAACAGTATTTTTTTTCCTAGTTAAGTGGAAGGCTAATTCAGATTGGTTTCTCATCCCTTTCCTGTCCTCTACCCTGTTCCCCTTCTTACTTAGTGCACTTCCTCCTTCACCTAAGTGAGATAGCTACAGTTGAATGGAAAGAACATTAGCTCTGAGTTGAGAGGATGTGGGTTCAAATCCTTCTTCTGGCGAGCCCCTGAAATTTTCTTAACCTCACTTTCCTGTTCTGTAAAATGAGTGGTTTGGTCTAGTTTTCCTGTGAGGTCCTCTCCAGATCTAGATTGCAATTCTGTGAGTTTTGGAAGCCCCACTACCTCATGGCATGCACAGCTCCATCCCTCTGCCACCTTTCCCACTTCCCATCCTACGGGTGATATGGGGGGAAAAAAACATACATCTGCCTGCTGAAATCTTTGAACCACCTGCCTGTAAGAGGAAAGCAGAGGCTGACAGAAAGGGGAAAGTACAAATTCCTTGTGGAGGCGAATTCCTAGAGATCTCCCTCCTAGTACATACAACCTCAGGAACATAGAGAAAGAGATGGAGAGGGCTTGGCAGATGACCCCCACCTCTAAGGCATTCAAAGGACATCATACCTTGTGTATTCCCTCTGAATGAGGACATAGGAAAGAATCTATGGTTCGCCAGCAGCATCTAGAATGTCCAGCTCAAGTTTCACCAGTATATAGGATGAGGTGGGTAGAGAAGCTACTTAGAGTATTTTAAGTTGAGAAGGACCTTTGAGGTCATCTAGGGGAAAAATACCACATCGTTTTACAGAAGAGAAAACTAAAATCCTACTGTGAGCCAAACCAAGGCAGGCAAGCCCTGTGTTGGCCTATGTTCAATATTTAAATGACACAAATAAGTCACTCAAGAGTTAACCCATAGGAGCAGCAAGGTGGTGCAGTAGATACAGCACCAGCCCTGGAGTCAGGAGGACCTGACTTCAAATCTGACTTCAGACACATGATACTTACTAGCTGTGTGACCCTGGGCAAGTCACTTAACCCCATTGCCTAGCAAAAAAAAAAAGAGTTAACCCATGTCAGTTTACTTAACTATATCATGAAAAGGATAATCAGCAAGGATAGAGCACTTTCTTGCCTCCATATGAAAATCCCTCTGTTCAGAAGTGCAAGGTGTGATGACTCCCTAAGCCTTGGGACATCTTCCAAGTGTGAAAGGCCAAGACTCCATGTGGGTTGGCCTTTTTATGCTCTTAGGTGACCAGGAAACTGTGTCAATGAAGCCTGAAACCACTAGGAAACTGAACCAATAATGATGAATCCCTTGAATGTTAGCCCTCTGGGCTAATCAATTCTTGTGTGACAACTTCCTTGCTTTTTAGGGAAAGAACTAGCAAGGGTAGGGAGGGGATAGAATTATGGTATATACTGATCTGAGCATAGGTTCAAGAGGGGAATGACTTGTCCCAGGTCACATGGAGAGTAAGTAGCAGAAAAAATTTACACACCTTTAAGCACAACACCCTCGGGTAAGTGCTGGAGAGGAGAGGAGAGGAGAGGAGAGGAGAGGAGAGGAGAGGAGAGGAGAGGAGAGGAGAGGAGGGAGGGGAGGGAGGAGGGGAGAGGAGAGGGGAGGGGAGGGGAGGAGGGGAGAGGAGGGGGGGGAGGGGAGGGGAGGGGAGGGGAGGGAGGGGGGAGGGGAGGGGAGGGGAGGGGAGGGGAGAGGGGAGGAAAGGATTAGCTGTGTTACCCAACTGGAACTGGCCAGCTGGGTTGACATTCAGGAAGCTTAGACTACTCACAGATTGTGGTTTGATCTTTGTTTTGGAAGAGGACCATGACATCAGGGAGATGATGACAAGACTTGCAATTGACTTTGATTTGAGTGACAGAGCGCTGTGCAAAGTCACCAGTCTCACTTTCTCCTCCAGAGCCATCTGGGTCCCACCACAAGTAGCAGAGACAAGTTTAAAAACCAAGTCATCCCACTGTAAGTCTCATGTGTTTCCCACTACACCAAAAGTACTGTATGGGGTTAACTAGAACACAGTTATTATTCCTATCATATGTAGATACAATACAAATATCATTCACTGGCAAGTCATAATGTATTTCTATTACAATGTTTCATAAACTGTAATAATCTATTTTGAAATAGGTTAGACATTAATAATAGCTCATACTTATATATCTTTTAGAGAACTCTTAAATAGCAGTTAGAGAATTATAGAAAATCAAAGTTGAAAAAGATAACACAGTCCATTTAGTCCAACCACCTCCTGAATAAGAATTCACTCTGCAAATTCTCTGCAATAAGTAGCTAATTTATCCAACATTCACTTCAAGATTTTCATTGAATGGAAACCCACAGCCTATTTGATTTGTTGGATAGATCTAATTGTTAGGATGTTACATCAAGCCTAAGTCAGCCTCTCTGAAAATTTCATCCACTGCTCTTAGTTTTACCTTCCAGAGGGAAGCAAAAGAAATCTAATCTCAATTCTGTATTACTGTCTTTCAAAGGCCTGAAGATAGCTAACATACTCGCCTTTTTCCTAAGTTTTCTCTTCTCCAAGGTTAATAAAGATTCTTCAAGCAAATTTCACATAGCATTCCATCTCCTTACCATCACAGTTGTACTCTTCTAGACATGATTCACATTGTCAAAGTCCTTCCTAAGTTGTGACTGCCGGAACTGAAAACAATATTTTATATTTGGGCTGAACCAAGTCAGATTTCTTCAGGGCCAGTGCCCCTCTTCTACTAGAATGTCTCTCAATCCCATTAATAATGCTGAGTTTTTTGGTTATTTTTGCCCTGAATCTCACAGTAAGCTTACAGTCCACTGAAGTCCCAGATCTTTTCCGTAAAAAACTACTGTCAGGGCAGCTAGGTGGTGCAGTGGATAAAGCTCTGGCCTTGGAGTCAGGAGGATCTGAGTTCAAATCCAGCCTCAGATTCATAAAATTCACTAGCTGTGTGACTCTGGGCAAGTCACTTAACCTCAATTGCCTTATTAAAAAAAACCCAAAATAAACAAACAAAACTATTGTTTCACTGGACCTTTCACTCTATACCTTTGCACTGTTGACTTTTGGAACTTAAGTGTAAGAATTTATGTTTATTCCTTTGAACTTTCATCTTATATTGGGTCTATTGTTTTATCTTGGCAAGTTCTTTTTTTGTTGTTCTGTTTCATTTTGTTCTAAAAAAAGGTTTAAAAAATTAGCTATCCCTTCCAACTTCTTGTCATTTGCAAATTTAGTAAGTATGCCATAGGAACAATGTGGTGAGTTTTTTTTCATTCCTCCCAAAGTAGAGGAAGAGAAAAATGGGGACACATTAATGTAAAGAGGCAGAGTGAGCAGTAGTTCCATAGACCAAAGAAGATGTTCTGACCAAATTGTTTCTTCTTATTTGACTTTTTTCTGATTTCCTGTATTTATAGATACAAGAGTTTTTCTTAGACTGGATTGGTGAATTTGTAAAAAGCACCTGAGTAGTTTGCTTACCCTCTAGTGCAAAGGCATGTTTCCCTGGGAAGGCAATGACTCACTTATGGTCAGATCCAATCCTTACAGAGTTGAAAAGTTCCTCTGAACTTCGCATGTTCCATGGCATGTGCTGGAATTTGGACAAAAGAGAACAAGGGTGACTATGCCATAGACTAGCATACGACTTTGGAATATAGTTCTTTTTTGAGATCATGAACATAAACTGTGTATCTTTCACTTGAATTCAGAAAGGAACTATAACATCGTCCTTAATCCAAGTTATTGATAAACATATTAAGCGCTACAGGGCTAAGTTCATATCCCTAGGTCACTCTGTTAGAGATCTTCCTCCAATTTGACATTGGCCCTGTAATGAGGACACTTTAGCTCCAGCCATTCAATCAGTTCTGAATCTAACTGTACAGTTGTTTAGCCCATATCTCTTTGTCTTCTCAACGAAGATAAAATGAGAGCCTTTGTCAAATGTCTTGTTAAAAATCAATGCTATGTATAGTACAGCTCTTGTGTAACTGGAACTCCTCATTACTTCAGGTTCAGTATTGCTTCTCTGAGTAATAAATTATTCAGCTCTTATTCTGGGCTCCTATCCAGCGTAATTCTCTATTACCATACAATACATCAGGTACATAAATCAAATAGCAAAAGCATTTAATTAAGATAACAATAATTAATCCTATAATAGAGTCATTCTCTGATTGATGTACAAAAATGTGAAATATCCTATACTTTCCCATGTTGGCAAGAGGTGGTGCAATGTAGAGCATGCATAGAAAACTTATAAAGATGTGGAAACAATGACCTTCAGTAAATGGGCAAATGGGGCAAAGAATCCATTAACTTCTTACCATTCCCCAACTTTACTCATCATTATCCCAGAATCTAGCATGAAGATCAGTTTATATCTAAGGAAAGACTGGAGATCTGTGATTCTTTTAGATTTGCCTCCAAGATCATTAGGATTCTTCCACAGGACGTCTTTGTCTCTATTTACTTCTACAGATCTGGTAGCTCCACATTTCTAATTTGTATCTCTATGGTCAGCTCTCTACTTTCAACTGTTCAGAAACATACCAAATTTTTATAATTCTTAAGCTCAATTGCTTTTCCACCTTCCCTGTCTCTGAAACTTTTTATTACTACATTTCCCAATTTTGTGTCGCCTGATATAACACCTACATCTAAATGTACAGAACCTGAAGAGTTCCATGCCATAGAACTTTCTCTAGTTAGCAGTGACTCCTTTATCTCACAACTCTGTAGCAATTGAAGTTGCGTTAGAGAGCTTCCATTAAAGGCAACTTGCTTCTATTACATGTGTTTTGGGTATTTCCTTGATTTACCAGTAAGACAAGGCATGATCTAAATTTGATGAACCACTGCTGGCTGGTAGTGATTAACACCTTTTCTAAATGTTTATGAATCATTCCATTAATAATAATGCACAATACAATCTTTCCAGGAATGAAAGGAAAACTCATTGCCCTATAATTTACAGACTAAATTTTTCTTATCTTGAAAATCATCACAATATTTGCTATTTCCCTTTCTGGTGGCAACTTCCTTGTTCTCTGTGACTTTGGCTATGACCACTGATAGTAGTTCAGAAGTCACATATACCAGTTTTTTTGAGGGGGTGCTCTTTATTGTATTTTATATAGATTTGGTGATGAGCACACTAGAAGTGCTTTGGTTTTTTCATGTTAATTAATTTGTTTAATTTTGGTTTTTAACATTCACTTCCATAAGAGTTTGAGTTCCAGATTTTCTCTCACTCCCTCCTCTCTCCACCCCAACACAGCATGTAATCTGATGTAGGCTTTACATATACATTCATGTTCAATTTATTTTCACATTAATTATGTTGTAAAGAATTAGAACTAATGGGAGGAGCCACAAGAAAAACAAACAAGCAAACAAAAAAGTTCAAAAAGAATGTTTTGATCTGTGTTCAGACTCCATGGTTCTTTTTCTGGATGTAGATAGCATTTTCCATCATAAGCCTTTTGGAGTTGTCTTAGAAACTTGCATTGCTAAGAAGAGGTAAGTCTATGAAAGTTAGTCCTTGCACAATGTTGCTGTTACTGCGTACGATGTTCTCCTAGTCCTGCTTACTTCACTCAGCATCAGTTCATGTGGGTCTTTCCAGGCTTTTCTGAAGTCCATCTGCTCATCATTTCTTATAGAACAATAGTATTCCATTAGATTCATATTCCACAACTTGTTCAGCTATTCCCCAATTGATAGGCATCCCCTCAATTTCCAATTCTTGGCCACCACGAAAAGGGCTATTATAAATATTTTTCTAGAAATGGTTCCTTTTACTTGGTTTTCAAATGGGATATATAGGCCTTGTGTATACAAGTTCTCAAAACTGAAATAAGAATTTTACATATAAAATTGCATTGATATTTGTAAAGAAAGTAAGCTTTTCTATTTCAAAAAAAATGGGTGCTTTTCTCATTTTTATGATCTCTTTGGGAGACAGACCTAGAAGTGGTATTGCTGTGTCAAAGGGTATGTACAGTTTTTTAGCCTTTTGGGTATAGCACCAAATTGCTCTCCAGAATGGTTGGATCAGTTCACAACTCCATCAACAATGCATTAGTGTTCCAATTTTCCCATATCTTCTCCAACATTTATCATTTTCTTATTTTGTCAAGTTAGCCAATCTGATAGGTATAATGTGGTACATTAGAGATGATTTGCATTTCTCTAATCAATAGTGATTTAGAGCATTTTTTCATATGACTATAGATAGCTTTAATTTCTTCCTCTGAAAACTGTGTGTTCATATCCATTGACCATTTATCAATTGGGGTCTTATAAATTTGTCTCAGTTCTCTATACATTTTAGAAATGAGGCCTTTATCAAAGAAACTGGTTGTAAAAAATGTTTCCCAGCTTTCTGCTTCCCTCCTAATGTTGGTTGAATTGGCTTTGTTTGTGCAAAAACTTTTCAATTTAATATAATCAAAATTATCCATTTTGCATTTCACAGTGTTCTCTGTCTCTTGTTTGGTCATAAATGCTTCTCTTCTCCATAAATCTGGTAGGTAAACTATTCCTTGCTTTTCTAGTTTGCTTATAGTATCAGCCTTTATATCTAAGTCATGTACTCATTTTGACTTTATACAGTGCACAGTGTAAGATGTTGGTCTATGCTTAGTTTCTGCCATACTATTTTTTTTCCAATTTACTCAGCAGTTTTTCTTAAATAGTGAGTTATTATCCCAGAAGCTGGAGTCTTTGGGTTTATTAAACAATAGGTTACTGTAGTCATTGATTACTGTGTCTTGTGTACCTAACATATTCCACTGATCTACTAATCTATTTCTTAGCCAGTACCAAGTACTTTTGATGATTGCTGCTTTATAATACAATTTAAGATCTGGTATGGCTAGGCCACCTTCCCTTGCATTTATTTTCATTAATAGGGAGGTGCTTTGTTATCATCTCTTCATTTATCTGGAACTTTACTTTTATCCTACCTTGTCTAAAGACAATAGAACATGCACACAAAATTTGGCATAGAGATACATTCAACTCAACAGGGAAACAGATAAGAATAAGAAAAGGGGAAAGGAAAGGCCAAGAGGGAAGGTAATTAATTATAAGCAAAACAAATTTTGAGCTCACAGAGATGATAGTGAAGAGAATGTTAAAATGGGGGAGAAAACAACCAACAAGTAACAACCTGAAATAAACCATGAATGAGAAGTAAGTAAATGACAGTAGAAAAGTGTAAGGTAATAGAATGACTGGAAATAAAAAATTAAGTATCATAACTGAATGTGAATGAAATGAACTCACCCATAAAATGAAAGAGGATAGTATTATTGATTAAAAAAAACAAAATTCAACAATATATTGTTTACAAGAAACACACTTGAGACATAACTCAGAAATAAAATAAGTTAAATAAAATATCAAAATATATCATACCTCAGTTGAACACCAAAAAAGCAGGGGTAGCAATTATGATTTCAGACAAGGCAATAGCAAAAATAAACTTGATTGAAAGAGATGAACAAAGAAAATGTATTTTTCCTGAAAGCTAACATACAAATAATTTTAATATTTAACATTTACACACCAAATGGCATGGCATCCAAATACTTAAAAAAAAACCCTAAATGAATTACAAGGAAAATAATAATGGGGAACCTCAATTTACTCTACCAGCAATAAATAAGACAGAAGTTAAGGACTTAAATAGAATTTAGAAAAATTAGTTGTGACAGACTGTTGCCAATTATTTAGTGGAAAAAAAATATGTATTTCTCAACCATATATGGCACATTTATAAAAATTTACCATATTGTAACATAAAACACTCTAAGAATAATTTATTCCGATATCTGAAAAATGTTTGTTCTTTGAATGTTTGTAGAATTTATTTGTGAATCCATATGGTCCTGGAACTTTTTCCTTTGGAAGTTCATTTATGATTTGTTTACTTCCTTTACTTTGAAGTTAAATTGCTTAAATTTCACTTAGATCTTCTGAGTCCAAGTCTATTTTCCCCCCAATAAACTGAACTGCTTGTGTTAAAATAAATGAATCACAGAATTTTAGACTTTGAATGAAGAGAAAATAATTTATGAAATGATTACTATGTGGCAAAAACTATACTAGGAGCACAAATATAAGCAAGCAAGACAAATTCTGCTCTTGAGGAAATTGCATTCAAATAAAGGAAGACAACACGTCCATTTAAAGTTGGAAAGGAAGGAGAAGATACTAAATGCTGGAAATGAAGAGTACATGTGATGTAGATGACTAAAAAGAGACTTGCTGGACCTGGGACCAGGACTAAATTAAGCAAAAGCTCACTAGTCAGAGCTTAGGGACACAGAGGGAAAAGTCCAAGTAAAATAGGGAAGAGGAAGGGAGAAAACATTTAATTAAATGCTTACTATGTGCCAGGCACTGTGCTAAGCACTTCACAAAAAATTATGGCATTTGAGACTTACAACAACTCTGTGAGGCAGTTGTTATCACCCTTTTATAGTTAAGGAAATAAACAGTTAGAGGGTAAGTGACTCACCTAGGAGCATAACTAGTAAGTGTCTGAGGCTAGATTATAATTTTTCCCTACTCCAGACCTAACACTCTGCCTACTGTGCCATCTAGCTATCTCTAATGAAAAGGATGTTGAGGTTGGAGCTTCAGGAAGCATTTGTCGAAATGGCTGGAAAGAGGCTAATTACTTAGTACAAACTCCTTAATTTATAAATCAGAAAATTGAGACTTAGAAACTAGTATAGTTTTAAATACCACAGCCAGGCCTGGAAGCAGATCTCATCTCAGTCTATTCTGCTTTTCAGTATACTCTGTTTTCCCCTCCTATTTAAATTATGTTTTGATATAGATTCAAATTCAGCAAGCATTTATTAAATACTTACTATATTCTACATATTGTGTGAGGCACAGGACTACAAAAACAAACAAACAAAAGAAATAGTCTCTACCCTCATCAATCTTCCAGGAACATGATCTTTCTGGCACTTACTGGACATATTTCTTAACTTCTTTGACTTGGCCAAGTTTACTCTGTAAGTGATATAGACAGGGTTCAAACTCAGGTCTCATGACTCCAATTCCACTATTTTCACACTATCCTATGCTGTCTCCTTTTCAAATATTATTCCTTTCCTTTTCCATTTCTGAAGAGTATGGTTTTCTTCTCAGCCTACATCGCTCTTCAAAAGAAAATGAATTCCGCTATCGAATTGTGTTAGAAAGAGCCTGTGTTGAAAATTCCCTAAGCATCCAACTGAAAAAATGCATCATGTTGATGCTTAATTTAGAGTTAACTTGTAAAGAAATAGTTCCCATTTTATTGAATACTTGATAGTATTCCCACTTCAGCCCCTGAGAGAATAGATAAGGCAAGTCATAGCCAAACAGCAGCCACTTAAGTGGGTGGATTCCCAGTGGCAAGGTTCTTCAACTCTATCAATGTATCATACAGTATTATCCCCATCCAGTCTGAAAGCCATCTGCAAGCTATTACCAATGCTATTGTACTGGAATTTAAGAACCGACCTTGAAACAACAAACAAATCTTTATTATTTCTCCTTTACAATCCTGCCTGCTCCCTCTTTCTCACTCCCCAACTCCCTTTCTTTTCATATACATATATCTTCAGGTGGTAGTTCTCAGCCAAGTCCCAGAGCTAGTAAAGGAGAACTGCAGTTCATTGACTCAGAATGGGCTAATGCTGCGGTGTCTGCTAGGTGCTTTTGTTTCTCATTAATCCAGCCCCCAGCTTCACTTGAATACGAACCACAGCCAAGTGGATTATGAAGCCACACTGATCCCTTCTTCCCAGTTAGACCTCTTCTTCAGTAACTCATTTGATTGCCACTAACGTCAGAGCACAAAATACCCATAGCCTTTAACTGCAAGGAAAGCTATCTCTTCCTTAACACCTGGGCAGACTTCTGGTTGTAGTCTCAAAGCAGAAGGAATGGTAGAGGATCAGAGATCAGTCAATAGAAAAAACATGGTGGAATGAATGAGCGAATGCCTATTATGGGCCAAGCAGGGACAATGCTAGAAACTAACAATACAAATATGAAGGTGAGACAGTCTCTGCACTTATTGAGTTGAATTCAAAAAAGAGAGACAAGAGATACGGGACAGTGGCATCCAGGAAAAGGAGGGTGATTTTTTGGGGGTGGTAGAGTTCATAGGGATGGTGAATACAGCTACAAGACAATCAGTTGTCACATACTTTGCAGAGCTAAAGGTTGCATTAATTTGATTACTTTTCCCTAGGAAAGAGGTGGAAAGAGGGGGATTAAGAATCATATACAGGGGCAGCTAGACGGTGCAGTGGATAGAGCACCGGCCCTGGAGTCAGGAGGACCTGAATTCAAATCCAGCCACAGATACATAACACTTAGTAGCTGTGTGACTCTGGGCAAGTCATTTAACCCCACTGCCTAGCAAAAAAAAAAAAAAAAAGAATCACACACAGTGGGAGAACAGATGGAAAGATGCAGGGGTGTGCTGGAGCAGTTTGAATGTCAATGTGAGCATTTATAGTTCAGAAATAGGCAAATGCTACATTTTAGGCCTCGACTTATTATTTTGTTTATTGTCTAGACTTAAGAAAATGATGGATAAAATATGAATGATGCAAATTTTGCGGAGAGGAAGCAAGTTGCTAAACTTTTGCCAGTTCATCCCTCACAAGACGTCTAGGTTGGCCCTAATTTCCTCATGGATGACTGGATGGGATGCGGACAGGGATGTGGGGCTGACTAGATAATAATGTGTAAACTTAGTTTTTCTCACTCACTCATCAATCAGGATGCTTCAGACCCACCCACCTCCATTCTATAGGGTAGAGTTACAAATTTGAGTGGATTCTCTTTTAAATGAACGTGGGTTTAAATCTTGAATCTCCTCAGTGGTGTATGGTAGCTGTTAAGTATTTAACAACCAGTGTTCCACAAGCTATACGCATGACATACTTCCACATCTAATTTGTATTACTAACATCTTAACACTGATTTTCTTTCTTTTTCCTTCTTTCTTTTTTTTTTTTAGGCAATTGGGGTGAAGTGACTTGCCCAGGGTCACACAGCTAGTAAGCGTTATGTGTCTGAGGTCAGATTTGAACCTAGGTCTTCCTGACTTCAGGGCCGGAGCTGTATCCACTGCACCACCTAGCTGCCCCCTCATTTTCTTAAGTCCAGACATTCAACAAAATGATAAATCAAGCTTTGATTTATAGTTTGTCAATTTCCAAAGTATAAATATTCACCCTTGAAAATTGCACAGTTGTCTCTTGCAAGCATGCTTGATCTGGCTCTGCACACTCCTGGCTCTATTACTTACCTCTGTGACTCCGTGACTCTCAGCAAGTCACATTCTCTGAGCCTCAGTTTCCTCATCTATACACAGCGGGTGAGATGAGGTGGAATCTAAGGGCCTTTCTTTCTCTATACCTTGATAGTGCAAAGCAAAGCTGAGCTATTGAAAGCGTAACATACAAAAGGAAGCAACCATTGAGCAGCCTAGTAGACTAATCTGAGCATTAGGAGATCTGGAAGCTACCTACCGCACTAGACAGAACACTGGCCCTGAAGTCAGGAGGACCTGACATACAATCTAACATCAGACACTGATCTTGGGCAAGTCACTTAATCTCTCTTTGTCTCAGTTTTCTCCACTGTAAAATGGGGATCGTAAAAGTGGCTGTTTCATAAGGTCAGGATCAAACAGGGTAAGGATATGTGTGAGAGTGAGAATCAAATGAGATAATACCTATAAAACACTTAGCACAGTGTCTGGAACATAGTAAGCAGTATATAATATTATTATTACCTCTCTGAGACTCCTTCCCTGAAAAGTGAGGTTGGATGAGATCAGAATTAGCAACTTCTTTGTATGTGAACAGTCTTACAAAATTCTGGTCATTTTTGTAGAATTCCTTCTTCTTTCATTTCTCTCTTTAGACTCCTTTTCCCAAAATGTCTCAGTGGCCTTCTTATCCTAAAATTTCTCCTTTTGGCTCCTTCCTCTGATTCGTTGATTTCTCTCACAGAACTTCTGGTTGTAAGAAGGACCCAGGCCAGCTTAATTCCTTCGTTCTTTTCTGGGTTCTACTCCTGACCCTCTGGACTTCTTTCTCCACCATGTGCAAAGGGCACTTCCCTACCTGCTTTTCAGTTATCTTGTATGTGTTTTCCTTTTCCATTAGAATGCAGTCTCCTTGAAGGCAGGACTATCTTTTTTTTTGTTTGTTTCTATTTATATTCCTGGCACTTAGCACAGTGCCTAGCACATAGTACAATATGCATCATGTATGCGATGATATTTATTTCCTACCTATAAGAAAAAAGAAAACAAATGTAAAATAATCATAAGACTGCATTATACAAAAACAATTTTAAACAAACAGCAATATTAGTCACTGCTACATTATGGCAAGAGACTGGTTCTTAAAATCATTTAAACATGAAATAATTTATAAGACTTCTAATTGTTCTTTTACATTTCCCCTTGGCTCACCCTGTCCCTCAAATTCCATGTCTTCTAGCGAGCCAGGCCAGAGTTTGAGCTCCTTCTCTTGTTGGTGGCATCTTCTCTGAGGCAGGAATTTCTTTTGCCAGTCGGCTAACTCCCATGAATTCAGGACCCCTACACCTCTAGAACTCACAAGGTGGGTTCCAAGGCTAGACATGTCTACCTCTATAGTGATGTTCTATCACCTCCATAGGAAAGGAAACACATACCAGATGCAGCAGCCAGGGTCTCAGGAACAAGTTTACTTATTTAAGTTCCCTGCTTTAGCTTCCCCATGAAAGTATGTACCATGGGGCTGGGGTGAGGAAGTGCCAGCCTTCCAACATCCCTCTCTGGAAATCTCTGGGTGTCACTCAGAAGTCATAGGGGTGGAATCACCCCATTAAAAAAATTAATTTATTTTTTGTTTTCAACATTCACTCCCACAAGATTTTGAGTCCAAATTTTCTCCACATCTCATCCCTCCCCCCACCCCAAGATGGCATGCATTCTGAATGTCCCTAATCTGCCCTTCCTTCTATCTCTCTTCCTCTTCTCTTATCCCCTTCCCCTTCAATTTTCCAGAAGGCAGGATAGATTTCTATACCCCATTGCCTGTATATCTTATTTCCCAGTTGCATGTGAAAACAATTTTTTTTTAACTTTTGTTTTTAAAATTCTGGGTTCCACATTTTCTCTCTTCCTCCCTCCCCACTCACCCTCACTGAGAAGGTAAGCAACTCAGTATGGGTTGTACATGTGTAGTCTTGCAAAACACTTCCATAGTAGTCATGTTGTGAAAAACAAACTATATTTCCATTCATTCTATTCCACCCCCCATTTATTCTATTCTCTCTTTTGACCCTGTTGCTCCTCAGAAGTGTTTGCTTCTGATTACTCCCTCCCCTAATCTGTCCTCTCCTCTATCATCCTCCTGCTCTCTTGTCCCCTTCCCCCTCTATTTCTGTAGGGTAAGATAGATTTCCACACCCAGTTGAGTGTGTGTGTTATTCTCTCCTTAAGCCAAATCCGATGAGAATAAGATTCACTCATTCCCTCTCACCTTCCCCCGTTTCCCCTCCATTGTAAAAGCCTTTTCTTGTCTGTTTTATGTGAGATAATTTACCCTATTTTACCTCTCCCTTTCTCTTTCTCCCAGTATAATCCTCTCTCACCCCTTAACTTTATTCTTCAGATTTTATTCTCACCTCTTCATCTTCAACTCACTCTGCGCCCTCTATTAATCTATCTACCCATCTATCTATCTATATATACGTACATATAATTTTTTTCCTTCCAATTACTCTAATACTGACAAAGGACTCATGAGTTACAAATACCATCTTTCCATGCAGAATGTAAACAATTCAACCTTAATAAGTCTCTTATGATTTCTCTTTCCTGTTTACCTCTTCACGTTTCTCTTCAGTCTTGTATCTGAAAGTCAAATTTTCTATTCAGCTCTAGTCTTTTCATCAAGAATGCTTGAGGGGAAGCTAGGTGGTGCAGCAGATACAGCACCGGCCCAGAAGTCAGGAGGACATGAGTTCAAATCTGGCCAAAGACCAAACACTTGACACTTACTAGCTGTGTGACCCTGGGTAAGTCACTTAACCCCAATTGCCTAAAAAAAAAATACTGGAAAGTCCACTATTTCACTAAATGTCCATTTTTCCCCTGAAGGGTTATGCTCAGTTTTGCTGGGTAGGTGATTCTTGGTTGTAAGCCTATCTCCTTTGCCCTCCAGAATATTATATTCCAAGCCCTGCTGTTCCTTAATGTAGAAGCTGCTAAATCTTGGGTTATCCTGATGGTATTTCCACAATACTTGAATTGTTTCTTTCTGACTGTTTGCAATATTTTCTCCCTGACCTGGGAACTCCAGAATTTGGCTACAATATTCCTAGAAGTTTTCCTTTGGGGATCTCTTTCAAGAATTGATCAGTGGATTCTTTCAATTTTATTTTGCCCTCTGGTTCTAAAATATCAGGGCAGTTTTACTTGATAATTTCTTGAAAGATGATGTCTAGGCTCTTTTTTTGATCATGGCTTTCAGATAGTCCAATAATTTTAAAATTCTCTCTCTTGGATCTATTTTCCACATTTTTCCAATGTTGTATTTCACATTGTCTTCTATTTTTTCATTCTTTTGAATTTGTTTTATAGTGTCTTGATTTCTCATAAAGTCACTAGCTTCCAATTGCTCTATTCTAATTTTAAAGGAAGTATTTTCTTCAGTAATCTTTTGGACTTCTTTTTCCATTTGGCCAGTTTTGATTTTTAGGGAATTCTTCTCCTCATTGGCTTTTTGGACCTCTTTTGCCATTTGGGCTTTTCATGATTTTCTTGCATCAAGCTGAGTTTTTCCTTTATTTCTCTTACTTGCTTCTCAAAATCCTTTTTGAGCTCTTCCATGGCCTGGGACCAATTCATATTTTTCTTGGAGGCTTTGGATGAAGGAGCTTTGACTTTGTTGTCCTCTTCTGGTTGTATGTTTTTATCTTCTTTGTTACCAAAGTAAGATTCTATAGTCTGACTCTTTTTGTGCTGCTTGCTCATGATCCTGGCCAATTACCTGGGTTATAAACTCTTTGTAAAGGTAGAGTTTTGTTTCCAGTGTAGAGAGTGTACTGTCCCAAGCTTCAGGGGTTTTGTGCAGCTGTTTTCAGAGATAATTCTAGAGACCTGAAAATTTTCAGTTCTTCCAAGGTGCTATGATCAAGGGCGAGGCGTTTACCCCTTTCCTGGCCTGTGCTCTAGTCTATGAATGACCACAGGCACTCTTTTCTGTCTTTGAACTGTGAGGAGGATTTTCTCTGTACAGCCACTACAAGCTCCACCACACCAGCGCTCCTCCCAGCCCCAGGATCGTCACCCAGAACCATAACCCAGATCCAAGCACAGGCAAAGCAAGAGAATCCTGCCCCAGCATAGAGATTCCTGCAATCCCTCTCTGATCAGCCACTCAATTCCCCTTCAGTCCTTGGGCCACAAGCTCAGGAGGCAGCTGCTGCCCCAGGGCTACGCGTTTGGGGAATGGGGCTGGGACCCTGCGCCTCTCTCTCTCACCACAGTCACAGACTTTTCCCACTGACCTTCTAAATTGTCTTTGGCGTTCAGGGGGTTGAGAAGTCTGGAAACCACCACAGCTGCAACGATTCAGTCCTCTGAGGCCTGCTCCAGGTTTGCTAAGGCTTGTGCGCCCAGGCTGAACTGCATTCCTCTCCCCACTCCACGCAATATACCATTCTGATCAGCCATCCAGGTTGTCTTGGGCTGGAAATTTGTTTCACTTTGTCTTTTTGTGGATTCTGCTGCTTTAGAATTCGTTTAGAACCATTTTTTATAGGTATTTGGAGGGGTTTGGGGGAGAGCTTAAGCAAGTCACTGCTTTTACTCTGCCACCTTGGCTCCATTCCCCAACTCACTCCCTTTTCAAAAAGTTTATTTAATCCTAGTTTTCTCATGCTTGGTGGCCAATAAGGGGGTTGTTCCATCTTCTTGAAGCATAAGTCCTTCAGTGCTGATTTATAACCAAAAATAGCAGATCTCATCATCTTGAATCACCAACTATCTACTGCATTGAATCACACACGGGGTTGGCCAGAAATAGGCAGAGATTTTCCACACATGCCTTGTGTGACCACCATTACAGTAACAAAAATGAAATAATTTTTGCCCTCAAGGAGCTTACTTTGAGGTAGAGAGTGGGAGTCATTTAAGGAAAAGAATACTAAGGGTGGTGGAGAAAATTTATGTGTAGGAGATAAATAAGCTAAGTCTAGAAAGAAACTAGAGATTTTGAGAGGCAAGGGTGAAGAAGAAGTGCATTGCATTTATAAAGGACTCCCTTGAGAGAGGACTTTATGGTTTGTGAAGCACTTTACATGTATTATCTCATTTGATCCTCGCAACAAATCAAGTGAAGTAGTTGGTATTATTATCCCAATTTAACATATAAGGAAACTGAAAATAAGGGGCTTGCCCAGTTTCACACAACTAATAAGTGTCTAAGGCAAGATTTGAAGGTAGGTCTTCCTCAATCAATAAACATTTATTAAGTGCCTACTGTGAGGCAGAAAATGTGCTAAGCATTGGAGATATAAAAAGAAGCAAAGGACAATCTCTGCCCTCAAGGAGCTCACAATCTGATGGGAAGGGACAACATGCAAAAAATACACTCACACACACAAACATACATACACACAGAGAGAGATACATACAGGATAAATGAGAAATAATTAACAGAGGGAAGGCATTAAAATTAAGAGAAGTTGGGTAATATATAACTTCATACTTCCTTTAAGCAGCACTTCCTTCTATTAGTGCTACTCTGTCACAAATTGCTGCTTTTATAATACCAATGGTACCAAAAAAAAAAAAAGCACAGCATTATGTAAGTTTCATTATGTAAGTCTTGTGAAAGGTGGGATTTTAGTTAAGACTTAAAGGAAGCCAGGAAGGTCAGTAGTCTGAGTGGAAAAGGGAGAGTGTTCCAGACAGAAAACAGCAAGAGAAAACACCTGGAGCTGAGAGATGCAGTAATAGAACATCAGGAAACCAGTACAACTGGGTTGAAGAGCACATGCCAGGGAGTAAGGTGTAAGAATACTGTAAAGGCAGGAGGGGGCTAGATTATAAAGGACTTTTATATTTGATTCTGGAAGCTATAAGACCTGTTGGCATTTATTGAGTAGGGGAATGGCATAGTTGGACCTGTGCTTAGGAAAATCACTTTAATGGCTAAATAGAGGATGGATTGAAATGGAGAGAGACTTGAGATAGGCAGAGCCACCAGCAGGCTATTATAATAATCAAGGCATGAGGTGATGAAGGTCTGCAATAGAGTGGTGATTGTGTCAGAGGAGAGAAGGAGGCATATTTGAGAGATGTCACGAAGATGAAATCAACAAGCCTTGGCAACAATTGGGTTATGGGAGGTAAGAGGTAGTGAGAATTCCAGGATGAGGTCTAGGTTGTGAGCCTGAGAGACTAGAAGGATGGTGTTTCCCTCTACAGAAATGGGGAAGGTAGGAGGAGGAGAAGGTTTAGAGGGAAAGATGTGTTCCATTTTGGACATACTGAGTTTAAAATATCTATTGGCTATCCCGGTTGAGATATCTGAAAGGAAGTTGGAGATGCAATATTGGAGGTCAAAAGAGAGTTTCGGGCAGGATAGGTAAATTTGAGAATCTTCCATATAGAGGTGGTAATGAAATCCATGGGAGCTGATGGGATCAACAAGTGAATAATATAGAAGGAGAAGAGAAGAGGTCCCAGGGCAGAACCCTGAGGAACACTTATGTTTTAGAGGGCAGGATCTGGTAAAGCATTGAGCAATGGATGATCCTGACTCGAAGTCCAGTGCCCTATCCATTACAGCACAGATTTCAACCTTAAAATAGAAATAAAGACCACTAAACACACCTAAGGAACCCTGCTAGCTGCATATTGACTTAGCAAACCACATATTAACATTATCTATATTCTATTGTGTTTTTGGTTCAGCTGCTTTCAAGTTTTGTAGCTGGCAAGCCAGGTGTGTGACACTTCTGTACTATACCATCTAGCTGTCACTGTACATCAGTGAGTTGGCTTAAACAAACAAACACAAAAGCAAGAAAGCACAAGGTGTGTGCAGGTTAACAGCCAGAAGTCAGTTTGGCTAGAGTATACCATATCTGAAGTGAAGTGATGTAAGGCTGATTAGAAAGGTCAGATGGCACTTTATTGTGATATTATTTGTATGCCAGCAAATGGATTGGAGCTTGACTCATTAGGCATCAGGGAACGAGTCACTGAAAATTTGAAGAAGCCACATAACCAGACAAATTCATAAGGATCTTTTCTGCAGAGTGGCAGTTCTCAGAAAGTTACAGGATTTTGCTGTGGATAATAAAAGATTGCTTTTAGCAAAACATATAGGATCCTCATTATTTTACTAATGACTTTAGGCTCATAGATTTTGAGTTGAAAGGAACCTAAGACCTTATCTAATCCAACAACCTCATTTTACATTTGAGAAAACTAAGGCCCAAATAAGTGAATGGACATTTCCATGGTCACATGGGTAGGAAGAGTATGACCTAGGATTTGAACTCAAATGCAGAACATTTCACAACATACCATCTTGCCTACTCCTATGTTTTACGTTTACAGACATTAACTCAAGTTTAGAACATAGCATATATTGACAGAATCTGTCATCAGCTCAATTCAAAAACAAACAAAAATCTATTAAATGCCAACTATGTTCAAGGCAATTTATCCAGTTTTTTGGGATAGAGAGATGAAATAAGACATAGTCCTTCCCTTCAAGGAATTTATAATCTTTAGCAATTGAGAGAGGTAAGATACACATATAAATGTGTGTTAAGGAGAAAGTGCCACAAAGGAGAAAGGTAAGATACACATATAAATGTGTGTAATCCAAATTAGAAAATACTCAATACAAATTCCTCTCCCAAAATCCCACTCCTGTGCCTTGGCATGACTTTGAGGTGACTCTTAATTAGCTTTCAAAGACTATGCCAACATGGAGCACAAATGCAAGGCCCTAACAATATTGCAAGGTTTTTAGTAAGGCCCAGAAAATCATGAAGGCAATTGGCAAAACATGGACAGTCTATTAGCTATAGGGCTCTAAGGAAAACTCACACTGAGGAATGATGAATCAATCGATTCACATGCCTTTATCAAGCACCCTTCCTGTGCTATGCATTGAGGTAGACAAAAACGAAAGAGTCCTTGAACTCAAGCAGCTTGCATTCTTTGCATATTGTATTGGAGAAAATGTCATGTGATATATGTATGTGTGTGTGTGTGTGTGTGTGTATGTAGATATTTATATAGATATCCACACACACATGTGTGGTCTGACAAGTAAAAAATTATAGTTAAGGGAAAGGAAGCATGGTATCTTAACCTTTCATATAGGCTTTCTTACTGAATATACTTTCAGTTCAGGATCACAGACTCACAGAAGATTAGGGATGGCACAGACCTTGGAGATCACTTAGTCCAAGCCCCTCAATTTAGTGATGAGGGAATGGAGCTGAATAGAAGTGATTCTTTGGAGGGCACAGAGCTAGCAATCTTCTGCCATTGAGATTCCTCTTAAAGTAGAGATTTCTTTATCTGAAATCTGCCATTACCTGATTCCAGATCAGAAATCCCTCTCTGACGCCTTTGGCCAATTTCATTATTTTCAATAGAAATCTTCCATTTGCTCATTATTATTTTGGCTCCACTCTGAAAAGGTAAATTTCAGGTCACTTTCTCAGAGATACAATGGAGCTTAGGTCTACCTGATGTGTTCTGAAATGACAGACCATAATGACAAGCGTCAGGGGATATGAGAAGAGGAGAATGGACAGCTGGGTACACCGTTCTGTCACTAATTGGTATTCTGTTAATGTATCACATTACTCAAGAGTTTGGATACCAGAGAGTGACAGAAAGAAATGGAAATAAGCAGCAGAATCTGATAGGAGGGTGGTTTTTGTAGTCACTTCAATCAAAAACTTGGAAGTGCAGGTTTGTTCAACACAATGCTTTGCCTGATAAGAAGCCAAGTTTTAATAAGACTAAGAGGTCTATCTGGTCCAGCTTCATAATTATAAAACCACCCACTGCCACTTAGAGCTGGAGGTTGTTTGATAGGATTATCATTCAGTTGGCTGCACTTCCAAAGAAATTCTTGTTAGGAGAGTATTCTAAATAAATCTGGGACAAAATATTTATTTCTTCATTCATTCTACAAATGTTATTAAGCATTTCCTGTACACAAGATCTTTTGCTAAGTGTTGGGACACAAAAAAGTTTGCTAAGGGATTTACATGCATTGTCTTTTTTTTATCTTTAAAACAATCCAATAAAAGGTTGGCATTACTGGCAGTTTTTAAACCCATTTTATATATAAGAAAACTAAGATTCAAAATATTTAAGTGAATTGCCCAGTCATATAGCTAGCAAGTGTTGGATGTGGGATTTGTACCCAGGTTTTCCTGACTCGAAGTATGGAACTCTATCCACTAAGATTTTGAAAAATATGAATTTTTAAAAATAGCACTTTATTATTTCTTCTTAATTAAATGTAAAAACCATTTTAACATTCTTCTTAAAAAAAATTTTGAGTTCCAAATTCTCTCCCTCCCTCCCTCCTTTCCTCTCTTCCCCCCTTTCTGAGATGGTAATCAATTTGATATAGGTTGTACGTGTACAATCATGCAAAACACATTTACATATTGGTTGGTTGATTGCTGTCCTTCATTCTCAAAGAGGACCAAAATGACATCACTATGCTAGAGTCAAGTTTCAGTGTGTCCAACTATGGCTTATTAGACCAATATGAGCTCCAAGTGCTTTACCACAGGTCAGGTACAAACAGTCCATGTGAACATTTGGGATGGGTTCTCTAAATTTGCACATCTTGCATTTCTTTTGAGCATTTTCAATTCCGCTTTGCTCATAGAGCACAGCACCTTCTCTGATGTGGGCATGCCATGCTGGGCTGTCCTGTGCCAGTCTCTCCCATGTCACACAATCAATTACAAAGTTCTTAAGAGAGGCCTTGAGAGTGTCCTTGTATTGCTTCTTCTGACCACCATGTGCATGCTTGCCCTATTTAAGTTCTTCATAAAACAGTCTTTTTAGCAAGCATACATTTTGCATTTAAATAATGTGGCCAGTCCATCAGAGTTGTGCTCTCTGAAGTAGATTTTGGACACTTGGCAGTTTAATTCGAGAAAGGACCTCAATGTCTGGCATTATATCTGAAGGTGATCTTCAGAATCTTCCTAAGACAATTCAAATAGAAGTCATTCAGTCTTCTGGCATGGCTCTGGTATATTGGCCACAGGCATACAAAAATAAGGTCAGCACAATGGCTCTATACACCTTCAGTGTGGTAGTCAGTCTAATACCTCTTCTCTCCCACGCTTTCCTTCAAAGTCTCCCAAACACTGAGCTGGCTCTGGTAATGGGTGGTTCAACCTCATTATCAACATGTACATACCTGGAAAGTATACTACCAAGGTAAGTGAACTTATCCACAGCATTCAAAACTTCTCCTTTTGCTAAACCAATGGTTCCATGTATGGATGGTGTGGTGGTGGCTGATGGAGCACTTGTGTTTTCTTGGCATTAATTGTTAGGCCAAAATCAGCACAAGCAGCAGAAAATTGATCCACACTTTGTTACATCTCGGCTTCAGAGGTTGCATCGAATGCACAATTATCTGGAAGCAAAATATCCTGCACCAACACTCCCTCCACTTTGGTCTTGGTATGTAGCCTTTTCAAGTTGAAGAATTTACCATCAGTGTGGTAGCTGATCTTGATTCCATGCTCATCCTCATTGAAAGCATTTGGCAACATGGCTGAAAACATCATGCTAAAATGCTATAATATTCATGTTGTGAAAGAAGAGGTAGAACAAAACCAAAACAAAACAAAAACCAATACCTCAAAAAATTTAAAAAGTAAAAATATTACGCTACACTTTGTATTCAGACAACATCAGTTCTTTCCCTAGAGGCAGATATCCTTTTTCATTATGAGTCCTTTGTGATTGTCTTGAAAGATATCTTGAAGGTATTGCTGAGGATAGCTAAGTCATTCACAATTGTTCATCATACAATATTACTGTGTACAACGTTCTCTTGGTTCTGCTCACTTCACTTAGAATCAGTTCATGTAAGTCTTTCTAGGTTTTTCTGAAATTATCCTGCTTGTCATCTCTTAAAGCACAATAGTATTCTATTACAACTTTATACCACTCATCCAGCCATACCCAATTCATGGGAATCTCCTCAATTTTCAATTCTTAGCCACCACAAAAAGAGCTGCTATAAATAATTTAGTACAAATAGGTCCCTTTCCCTTTAAAAAAAAATCTTTGTAATGTAGACCTAGCAGTGATATTGTTGGGTCAAAAAGAATAAACAATTTTAAAGCACTTTGGGCATAGTTCCAAATTCTTCTCCAAAATGGTTGGATCAGTTCACAACTCCACCAACAGTGCATTAGCATCCCAATTTCCCCATGTTCTCTCTATCATTTGTCATTTTTCTTTTCTGTCATATTAGCCAATCTGATATGTATGAGGTGGTAACTCAGAGTTATTTTAATTGCCATTTTTCTAATCAATAGTGACTTAAAGTACTTTTCATATGATTATACATAGCTTTGATTTCTTTGTCTAAAAACTGATTTTTCATATTCTTTGACCATTTATCAACTGAGGAGTGACTTGTATTCATATAAATTTGACTCAGTTCTCTATATGTTTAATAAATGAGGCCTTTATTGGATATGCTTGCTGTAAAATTTCCCATAACCCCCTCTTGTTTTCTGCTTTCCTTCTAATTTTGTTTGCTTTGATTTTATTTGTGCAAAACCTTTTTAACTTAATGTAATCAAAATAATCCATTTTACATCTCATAATGCTTTTTATGTTTTCTTTGTCCTATTTTTTCCCTTTATCCATAGATGACAGGCAAACTATTCCATGCTCCCCCAAGTTGTTTATAGTATCACCCCTTATGTCTAACTTATGTACCCATTTTTTTTTGGCTTTTAGGCAATTGGGGTTAAGTGACTTGCCCAAGGTCACACAGCTAGTAAGTGTCAAGTGTTGGGTCTGAGGCTGGATTTGAACTCAGGTCCTCCTGACTTCAGGGCCGGTGCTCTATCCACTGCGCCACCTAGCTGCCCCTACCCATTTTTACCTTATCATGGTATATGGTATAAGGTGTTAGTCTAATTTGCTGTACTGTTTTCCAGTTTTCCCAGCAGTTTTTGTCAAATAGTGAGTTCTTATTTCAAAAGCTTGGGTTTTGGAGTTTATCAAACAATGCATTACAGTGGTCATTGACTACTAACTGACTACTAACTGTGTCTTGTGTGCCTAATCTATTCCACTGATCCACCACTCTATTTCTTAGCCTGTAGCAGATTGTTCTGATGATTACCTCTTTATAATACAATTTAAGATCTGGTATGACTAGGCCACAAAACATGAATTTTTAATATTTTTTCTTAGAAAAGGAGATAGATACCTGAGGGCCTAGTAAAAAGTATGAATGAGTGTAACTTCTTCCTAATTATTATTTTGGCTCTATCCTGAACACATAACTCTCAGGTAATCTACAATGTAGCCTAGCTTCACCTTACGTGCTCTGAAATTCAGTTATAATGACAAATGTCAGCGGATAATAGGAGAAGGGACAGCTGAACATTGGTTATCAGTTAGGGCTGACCTTGAGTTTGCCAGGAAAGGTTTACCACCTCTACGTGTCTATATAAGACATGGCTGTTTCCTCACTTGAAAGAGGAAGAGATAGATAGAATAATGTGGATATGGTTACTGACTCACTGGCCTAGAGCCTGGAGACCATGCTTTTTTCTCCCAACACCTTCCATTTTCTTTCTTCTTTTTTTTCTTTTCTTTCTTTCTTTTTTTTTTTTCCAAAAGTCAGGACATTTCCTTTCTCTAGAATCTTGGCAACTTTTATTTAAGGTATTTCAGATGTCACTGACAGAGTTTAAACAAACATGACCAACATTTCTTTCTGTACTCTGTTTTTCTGGACTTAAACTCAGTGCTATTAGTTCTTCTCATGCTATTTCCATTATTTCTTATTATTATTATCTTGGGTATCAGTTCCTCATTAGGATTTTTGCTACATCTTTTTTAATCTACCTACCATATTGGCAAGTAGTCTGCCTTAGAGCCAGGAAGACCTAGGTTCAAGACTTGGCTCTGACAAATACTAGCTGTGTGACCTTGGAGAGTCACTTAACCTCCATGTTTTATACAACTCTCTAAGACTATAAAATGTAAAGAAGGTTCCCCTTGCCTCTTGGTAGAGGCTTTTCTTTCAAGATTTCATTTCAATGAAATCAATTCCATCCAAGTTCAGTTCAATGAAACCATACGTCCATCCCCTGTCCTTTCTTATCTATATATTATTCTCTTTGGCAGAGAAAATAAACACAAAGTCAAAGTCAAGCAGTTCTACCCTGTTTCCATCATCCATCACCATCATTACATCTACCTCGAGAAGTGACTCTATCATGTCTTTGATCCTTTGTTCTCACAAAGCATCACAACAGCTACAACCACAACAATGAATCCACAATCCTTTTTGTTTTCATTAGCTTCTATCAACAATTTCAGCTCATTCTGAGCTTAGTACTCTCAACATTAGTCATAGATGTGCTTTTTAGATCACCTTCAATAGTAGTCCTTTTTTTCCCATCTTATATGTCTTAAACATCTGAGCTAAGTTCAGATGAGGGAAAACAATACAACCAAGCTCTCTCCCACAACTACTCCAGTAAAGACATAAGAAAGGGCACCAGACTGAGTTGTGCACGGAAAATCCAAGGAAAGATCACAATAATTTTTACATCCCAGGCCAGCACAGAGAGACAAATAAAAGTCTGCAGACAATAGAAAGAGGGTGTGTCCAAAAGCGTCATGTGGAGTCTTCCGGTCCATGAACTGAACTAGGCCTTTTGCTATTCACTAGGGCAAGAAAAGGCCTCAGATTCAACAAGGATAGGCCTGCCATTGTGCAAGGAAATAGTTACCAACTGGCAATTCTTTTACTCAAAACCCATTACTGTGTCACAGATCTAGTGTAAACTGAGGAGGGTATCCCCATACCTAGGAGTGGTGGACCAGGGCAAGGAGCAGTGGCAAGTCTGAAGCTATAGACTAAACAGCATCTGTGTCTCTGATTTAGCTGCCAGCCTAGTCTGAGGCCTGAGCTACCAGGTTAGACCAAGAGGGATCCTGTAGTTCCATTACTATAGAGCCTTCCAGCTAGCTGCTAGGGCTGGGACCAATAATCTACTGGGAATCCAACCAAGGACATCCCTACAATTATGCCACCTAGCCCCAAACTGAGGTCATGATATTGCAAAGCTCAGAATAGGAGAGTAGTGATCAGACTTCACTCTAGATTAGATAGCTTTAGGGCCCCAACCTGAATCAGTTCTGAGATCCTTGAAGAAAATAGCACTTAATACTCAGAGAAAAAAGAAATAAGGCCCAAGAAAGCACAAAACAGAACTAAAGAAAGCTTAGGCATAACCTTTAGAAGCATTCAGAGAGTGGCATTCACACACAATCGAAATTTGGGAAGTAGGACTGGAAAAATTAGTAAATGAACAAACAAACAAAAAGATTCCTACCATAAAGAACCAGTATGGTGCCAGTCAAGTTCGAGACAAAGTACCTTTGTCATATGTTGGGACAAAGGAAGGCAGAAAAACTTGAAATTATCTCTTTCTAACTTGTTAGAAGATAAGGAAAATTTGAGAGTAGAGGAGGTGAGAGTAGGGCTGAGTTAACATTATTAAATAAAACCAGCAAATGTATGTATTAACTAGAAGTTTTAATTTACCTGAATTCTCCTCCCCACCCCAAAATAATTGATCCACAAAGAGGTCATTGTCCAAGAAAGAGTGAGAATTAACACAACCAATAATTGCTAATAAGAAGCCTCTTGCAACCTGAAAGTAGTTATTTATTCTGCGTCAACCTCAGAATAAAGTATCTAAATTTTGCAAAGCTCTAAGCTTTGCCTGGCTTAAAATGTGTTGTCCTAAGGAGCAAAGAGAGTATTAGTTTGGTAAGCTCTTTCAAGTAGTGATGTAAGAAGATGGGGGAGGGTTCTCTCAGAAATTAGGCCACTTTAAATCTAGTTTATCTGTTTATTTATTACTTCAAAACACATTTATTAAATACCTACTATATGCAAAGCTTTGTATTAGGTGCTGAGACACAAAAATAAATGTAAAACATTCCTTGATCAAAGGGACCTTCCAAACTGCTGAAGGGAATCACCTCATACACAGATAAATAATTATGAAATATATATATATATATATATATATATATATATATATATATATATGGATGATTTTCAACTCTTTTTCAATTAATATAATTACAGAAGATCCAGATAGTTTGACTCACTCAATCAAAAGTATAACCCCTTAATCAATTTGAGAGGAATAGTTTTCTTTGATGATGGATAAAGACCCAGAGAGGGTACTACATATAAAAAGTAAATGCAGAGTAATTTTGAGGCAGTGGATGGACACCAATAACTGTGAGGAATTTTACTCCTCTTGTAGGAGATATAATTTGAACTAAGCCTCAAAGGGAGTTAGAAATTCCAAGAGGATGAGGTAAGGATAGATTACAGACACAGGAGACCAAGTACAAATGCATCATGGAAGGAGATAGGATGATGTGTACTTGGAAGAGATTGGAAACCAGTTGGACTAGAATGTAAAGTAAATAAGAGAGAAGAATGATAATAGCTAGAAATGTAGATTGGAATCAGACTCTGAAGGGCTTTAAAGGCAAAAGAAAGCTTACATTTTATCCTAGAGGGAAGATGGAGCCACTGAAGCCCCTTGAGCAGAGGAGAAACATGGTCAGGCCTCTGCTTAAGAAATAAAAATCTGACAGCTGTGTTGAGAATTGGAGAGGGTAGAGATTGGCTGATGGCAGACAGATTAGGAGGGAGCTGCAATGATCTAAGTAACAGTGAAGACTCTGCTCAGCAATGTTTTATTTTTAAAACAAAAATTAAAAGGCCTTTCTGCCACATTAAAAAAAAATCCATTTCAAAACTTTGTTAAATGTACCGTTTAAATGTTCTTCCAACATGCTTTGTTCTGACTAGGCTATAAGTCCATTTAGAAATCTCCTCTGAGGGAATCCTTAGACAGAACAGGTGGTACTCAAAGCAGGCTATAAAAAAAGTTTAAAAGAACTCAACTCTGCTAGAGGGAAATTCCACTTGCAGAAGAAACCAGCTGAGAAGTGTTTAATGTATAAACAGCACTATTATACTTTAATGAATCAACACCTAATGGAGCAGCTAGAGATTCCTGTTGGGAGGTGAATTGGTTCTCTCTCCTTAAGAAATCAAAACCAAAATAACAATATGCACACTGATGACCACTCTGTAAACCAAGACTACATTAAGAACCAATGAAACTCAGATCTAATGCAAAGGATAATATTGGTTCTAACTTATTAAATGTATATTGTATAACCTTTTTTTTAAACAGTCAATTTCAAAAGTACATAGTTGCTTATATTATCAGTCACAACTACTCTTATATTGTTTTGCTAAATTGCTTTAAGGGAATATGCATTTTGGAGGTTTATGAGCTTGAGTTTCTTTAGGTTTGTCTGCTTTATCAAAACATAATTTAGACAGAAAGAGACAGAGATAGAGACAGAGAGAGAGAGACAAGAAGGAGATTAGAGTATGTCATGTGAGTCACAGAGGGGGTTTTATCTCTCGTCACCACCACCATCACCTCATTTAATATAATTGCATTTGGCCCATATCAACTCTGAGGATCCTTATCACAACTCCCTCTCTCATAGACAAATCTAAGACCTAGGAGCAAGGTTATTCTATCAGGGTTCTAGATATAAATGTAAGGAGTCTGGACTGATTCTTTGTAACAGTATTAGTTCAATTCTTCACTGGCATGCTTCCCCTTCCCACTTCCCATCCAAGATATCAGTTGAGATAATTCAAGTCAAACAAACATAAGTAGGCTTTGGAAAGGGTATTGATTAAGGTAGTACAGTGAGAAGAGTTGATACAAAACAATGGTCCCCGAAAAAGTCTTTCTTCTTTTTTGTGGCTAAATTCCTTGAGAAGGTCACATATAATCAGAGCCTCCATTTTCTTTCTCCATATGTGGTTCTTTTACATCTTTTGTCTGGCTTCCAATCTTATCATTCAACTGAAAGTGCTTTCTCTAAAGTTATAAAAGAGTAAACTCCCATACACCATCAGCATTTTTATATATTACCAAGAAAGTCCAGCAGCAAGAGATCAAAAGAGAAATTCCATGTAAACTAGGTGTAGACAATATCAAATATCTGGAAGTCTACCTGCCAAGACATACCCAGGAACTATATGAACACAATTACAAATTACTTTTCACATGAAGTCAGATCTAAACAATTAGAAAAATATTAATTGCTCATGGGTAGGCCAAGCCAATATAATAAAAATGACAATTCTACCTAAATTAATCTACTTATTTAGTGCCATACTGATCAAACTACCAAAAATAATTTTATAGAGCTAGAAAAAATGCCAACAAAACTCATCAAAGGATAAAAGTTCTAAAAACAACAAAAAAATTTTAAGAAGAAGGTCAAAGGAATTAATGAAAAAAAATGTAAAGGAAGGTGGCCTAGAGGTAGCAGATCCCAAATTGCATTATAAAGTATTAATATTATGTATTAACCATCAAAACAATCTGGTACTGTCTAAGAAAGAGAGTGGTGTATGAATGGAATAGCTTAGGTACACAGTACATTGTAGTAAATGATCATAGTAATTTAGTGTTTGATAAAACCAAAGAGCCAAGCTTTTGGGACAAGAACTCACTATTTAACAAAAACTGCTGGGAAAACTGGAAAACAGTACGGCAGAAACTAGGTATAGACCAACATTTCACACTGTGAACCAAGATAAAGTTAAAGTGGGTAGATGATTTAGACATAAAAGGCAATACCACAAGCAATTTAGGAGAGCATAGAATAGTTTACCTGTCAGACCTATGGATAAGGACAAAATGTCAAATCAAACAAAATACAGAAAGCATTACATAATATAAAATTGATAATTTTAATTACATTAAATTAAAAAAGATTTAATCAAACAAAACTAATGCAACCAAGATTAGAATGAAAGCAGAAAGCTGGGAAAAAAACATTTTTTAGAGCAAGTATCTCAGATAGTTATTTCTCATATATAGAGAACTGAATTATTTATTTCTCATATATATCTCATGTATTATTATTTGTTTCTCATATATAGAGAACTGAATCAAATTTAGAAGAATAAAAGTCATTCCTTAATTGATAAATGGTCAAAGGATATGAACAGGCAGTGTTCAGACAAATAAATCAAAGCTATATACAGTTATATGAAAAAGTGCTCTAAGTCACTATTGATTACAGAAATAGAAATTAAAACAACTCTGAGGTACCACCTTACACCTGTCAGATTGGCTAATATGAAAGAAAAGGAAAATGACAAATGCTGGAGAGGAATGTGGGGAAATTGGGATACTAATGTATTCTTGGTAGAGTTGTGAGCTGATCCAACCATTCTGAAGAGCAATGGGCTATAAAACTGTGCATACCCTTTGATTCAGCAGTACCACTAAGTCTGTATCCCAAGGAGACAAAAAAAAAGAGGACCTATATGTACAAAACTATTTATAGCAGCTCTTTCTTGTGGTGGCAAAGAATGGGAAATTTAGGGGATGCCCATCAATTGGAGAATGGTTGAACAAGTTGTGGTATATGATTGCAATGGAATATCATTGTGTTAGAAATGACAAGCGGGATAATTTCAGAAGAAGCTGGAGAAACTTTAAAGAATTGATGCAGAGTGAAGTGAGCAGAACCAGAAGAACACTGTACACAACAGCAGCAATATAGTATGGTGAATAACTGTGAATGACTTCGCTATTCTCAGCAATACACTGATCCAAGACAAAGGTGATGATGAAAAATGGTACCTGCCTCTAGCGAAAGAACTGATGGTATCTGAATACAGACCAAAACATACCATTTTTCTCTTTCTTTCCTTCCTTCCTTCTTTCCTTCTTTCTTTCTTCTTTCTTCCTTGTTTGAGTTTTCTTCCGCAAAATGACTAATACAGAAATATGTTTTCCATGATTGCACATTTACAGTCTACATCAGATTTCTTACTGTCTCAGAGAAAGGGGAGAAGAGGAAGAACAGGATAGAATTTGGAACTCAAAATTTTTTAAAAATGTTAAAAAATTTTTTCAATGTAATTAGTTGAAAAATAAAATATTATCTGAAAAAAATTAATTTACCAAAGACCTTTAAATTGTCAAATATAATGACTTTTTCTCATTCCTCATCCTTCCCAACATCTCTGCAGCCTTTGGTATTGTTGATTACCATGTTTCTTTGATATTCCCTTTTGAGTTGTTTTGACCCTACACACTTGGCTCTGTCCTATCTGCCTAATCACGCCTTCATAGTTTCCTTTGCTCACTTTCACTCAGATATCATCTACTAATAGTGGTTTTCTCCTAAGGTTTTGTCCTGGGCACCCTTCTCCTGTCCCCTTATACAGTTTTCTTTGTTGGCCTTATCAGCTGTCATAGATTCGGTTATCATCTCTATAGATTCTCAGATCTGTTTGCCCAACCTTAACCTCTGCTTTGACTTCCAGTCTTACATCTCGAACTTCCAATTGGTCATCTCAAACTGTATGTCTCATAGAAATCTTAAATTTAACGTATTAAAAACTGAACTCATTAACTTCCCCAAACCCTCCTCTCTTCCTAAATTTCCCATTACTCTTAAGTGTACTACCATTCTCCCAATCATTGAAGCTCACAACCTAGGTGTCACCCTGACTCTTCATTCTCAACCCCCACATCCAATAATTTGCCAAGTCTTGTCATTTCTACCTTTGTAATGTATCTTATATATGCTCCTTCTTTCCTCTGACACTGCACCACCCTTCAATATGTCCTCAATACCTTGATCCTGGACTATTACATTAGCTTAATGGTTGCACTCCCTGCCTCAAGTGCCTTCTACTCCAGTCCAACTTCCGCTCATGTTAAGGCAATCTTCCTAAAATACAGGTCTGCTCATGTCACCTCCTTATAATTCCAATGCCTCCTTATCACCACCAGGATGAAATATAAAATCCTGTTTGACATTTAAAGCCCTTTATAATGTTACACCTTCCTACCTTTCAAGTATTCTTAAACTTTACTTACCTCTATGTATTTTGTGATCCAGTAACATTGGCCTCCATGCTGGTTCTAGAACAAAACACTCCATCTCCTAACTCAGGGGCATTTTCACTGGCCATTCCTCATCCATAGAACTCTGCCCAACCTCATTTCACCTCCTAGCTTCCTTCAAGTCTCAGATAAAGTTCTACCTTGTCCAAGAAACCTTCTTAGCCCTTTTTGTCCATAGTACCTTCCTTTTGAAATTATTTTCAATATATCCTCCATGTATCTTGTTTCTACATAGCTATTTAAATGTTATCTCTCTCACTAGAGTCTGAATGCACTGATACCAGGGACTATTTTCTTTGTTGTTTGTTTTCTTTTTTCTTTTCTTTGTATGCAGATGGATTATTTCAGTACATGGCACATAAGAGAGCATAATAAATGCTTATAAATTGAGTGATAGATGGATGCATATTAAATGGAAGAGAAAAAAGAAAATTGCTCAGTTATAGTTGAAAAGACAGTATAATGTAGTGGATAAAGAACTTGCCTTGAAGCCAGGAAAACCTGGGTTTAAACTCCTCTGACACATACTAGCTCACCAACATTGGCAGAAGAGGTTCCTCACTGGGAGCTCCCTACATCAATGAAAACACATGTCTATTCCTTACTCCAACAGCTATTAAACCAGATTTGATAGAGAGTAACATGTGGGACACAGGAAGGAGAATATAGATAAATAACTTCATAATTACCAGGAAAGTATGATGATGAAAATAAAAGAAAAACATTACTCATAGATTCAGATGTTTGTACACCAATATGAGTAGTCTGGATCTAAAATAATATGAGATACAGCTTTTAATGAAAAGAGTCAAAGCTAAAAATATCTTAGATTTCACTGAGAATCGATTAGATAACACATGACTAGAACATAGAATGGAAGAGTATACATTGTTCATAAGGAATAATGATGACAATTTACATTTTTACAACACCAAGTTATGCAAAAAAAATAAAAACCTTTTCTCACACAACTCTATAAGATGTAATAGAGTAGTGATCTCCAAAATGGGGACTCCAGCCTAACAGGGGTCATAGCCTAACCTCAACTAATTGGTGGGCCATAAGAAATGTTGCATCCCATTCTCTTCACCACAGACAAGCATGGATTTGTTTCCAAAACAACTATAGGTAGGAAAAGAGAGAAGGGATGAGAGGGAAAGAAAGAAGAGGAAAGAGAGAGAGAGAGAGAGAGAGAGAGAGAGAGAGAGAGAGAGAGGAGAGAGAGAGAGAGAGATTATATAGAGCATTTACTAAGCACTTACTATGTTACTATATGCCAGGCACTGTGCTATGAATTGAAAATAACAATACAAGCAAAAAACAGAAACAAAACAGTCCCTATGCTCAAAGATCTTACATTCTAATGGAGGAAGATAGCACATTAAAAGGGAGTTAAAAAGGAGAGAGGAAGATGAAGATTGGTAAAGGTACTGACATGGGGAAAACGTGGGAAATCTGGAAGAGAGGTGAGCATACTTGGCCTATGCTCTTACTCAAAGGGAGGTTCCAGACAAGAATTCACCAATCTGAAGAGAGAACCAGGAATGGAAGATTCTTCAGGGAAAGAAGGCAGTTTGAGTAGAGATGTAAAAGTTTGAAGAGCCAGGAACAGATCCCTAGAGAGAACTATACCACTTCTTTCCTCCATTTAGTTCAAGAGTTCCCTTCTCAACCCTGTCCCAACACTGGCCTCCCATATTTATGCTGACCTCAGGCCTCAAAGGTAATATGACTTAATCTTGACTCAGGAAGACAAAACATCTGTTATAGGCAAAATCCATGCTTCCCATTGAAAATAGTGTCCTTATATTCTGTCCTACACATCAGTTGTAGCTACTACCAGCACTCCTTAGTAAGTGGGCTCTGTCTTTGCAGACAGAGGTCTACGAGTAAGTTGTTGTTGTTGTCGTTGAATCATTTCAGTCATGTCCAACTCTTTATGACCTGTAAGACTTTCCCATATTTTGTTTTTAAATGGGAAAGAATTATAGAGAATGAGCAAGTATGGCTAGGTTATGACCTGCATTGAAGTTCTGATTGCATATTTTTCCCCAAACTCACACTTCTTGACTTCCAGATTTCCCTTGATGGCATCACCACCCTTCTGATCTGTGAGTTATCAACCTCTTTGTTATCCTTAACTCCTCACTCAATTTAAACTACTGCTTTTACAATTACCAATGACCTCTTAATAGTCGAGTTCAATGGCTTTTCTCCATCTTTATCCTCTCTGACCTCTCTGGAGCATTTAACACTGTGGACCATCCTTTCCTTTTGGATGCTTATTCTCTTAATCTTTGGGTTGCTGAAAAATGATGAAGTACCTCTTCTAAAATATTTTATATGTACACATTTCAAAAAAACCCCAAGTTTTGAAACAATGTTCTGGGCCACTAGAGTCAAATTTAAATAGAAGCAGAAGCCACTAAACCATATATCAGATCCTTGTGGCCCACATATTGACTCAGAAAACAACATATTGACATTGTTCATATCATATTGTATTTTTATTTATTTTGTTAAATATTTCACAATTATATTTTCACCTGGTTTGGTCTACATTCAATAGTGTGGCAGGATACATATTATAGCCTGATATCTCTGCCTAGGCTGTTTTAAAATCTTTCAAAGAGTTTCAATGGGTTTTAATATATATGATAAAAACAAGAGTGTGGAATATTTTGGAAGAAAAACTGATTGACATCAGCAAAGATGAAAATTTACAACATTAATTTCAACAAAAACCTTTGTGTAATTAGAGATTGGTTGAAAATGAGTATCATTATTTCACAAGTGTAGCCAATAATTGAGATAGTTGTAAACTATCGGTTCATCTATAATATCCCTTAAAACCAGATATAGAAATAAACTGAACTTAGAACCAAGTCTTCAAATCACTGGAAAAGGAAATGTTATACCAATTTTTTTTTAAATAGCAAAACATAAACCCATTTTCATCACTAAGAATATTGCTATTAAGGTTTTTGTACCACTACTAAATAAAATAGTACTTTAAAAATACGATTCCAACTTATCTTTTTTAATTTCTATCTTCCTACAAGTTCTCTAATGTGCACAGCAGCACATGTGTAGCACATACTTGGGGGCCACTAATCTAATTACTACTTGCACCAAAGGTCAGGTTTCCAGAAGGAAGTTTGCTGCTTCTCTCCTCAGGATCTGAGGAGACCCTGAAGTTTGGGGAAATGTTTTTTAACATTATTGTTCATGATTCTCACCCTTGTCCTTCTACCGTGATTGTTAGTTGATATATTCCATTAGCCAGACAGACTTCACTGTTGTTGTTGTTCAGCCGTTTCAATCACATCCAACTCTTCATGATCCCATTTGGGGTTTTCTTGGCAAACATACTGGAGTAATTTGCCATTTCCTTCTCATTTTATAGATGAAGAACTAAGGCAAACAGGGTTAAGTGACTTGCCTGAGGTCACCCAGCTAGTAAATGTCTGAGGCCAGATTTGAACTCAGAAAGATGATCCCTCCTGACTTCAGGCCTGCCACTCTATTCATTGTGCCACCTCTCTGTCCTTAAACCAACTTTTAGAATTGGATATTTACTAAGGTGATATAATAAGAACACTTGGTATCAATAGCCCCCCCAAATTACGGACATCTTCTCACACAAGCACATGCAAAGTCCGAGGAAGTACATGTGGCAAAGGATTGGCTTATAGTTCTGATTTGTTTCCATTCAGTACCTACATCTCCCAGAAACACATGCAACTAGACTCTGAAAACTCCTTCTACCTGCAAATATTCATCTCCCAAAGCCCTTATGTATAAGAATAAATGAACTGAGAAACAAGAAGAGAGCAGATTTCACTGAAGTCAAATATAGGTTAGATAGTAGTATAATATGACCAGAGAAGATTGACTTAAGAAGACTTGAAAGTTTTGGTGTTTTTTTAAACATTTTTTTCAATTAAAATTTGCTATTTTCTCTCCCTTCCACCATCAGGTCCTCTAATTGAAAATAAAAAGGCAAAAAAGCACCTTGTAACCAATATGCATTCAAGAAAGGCAGATTCCTGCTTTTAGCCATCTCCAAAAATAGAAATCTCTTTCTAAACCCTAAGTTCATAACTCTATTTCTTCATGATTGATTCTCAGAAATCACGATCCCTCATGGCCTTGATCAGAATCTTTCAAAATTGTTTATCTTTACAATGCTGTTATGATTGTATACATTGTTCTCCTAGGTTTTGTTGACTTCACTGTATATCAGTTTGTCAACTCTTCTCTGCTTTCTCTGAAATTATCTCTTTTAGAATTCCTTAAGCCACAATGATATTCCATTACATTCATATATCAGAATCTATTCAGCCATTCCCCCAATTTATAGGCAAGCTCTTAGTTTCTAGTTCTTTGACATGACAAAAAGAACTGCTATAAATTTTTTTGTACATGGGAAATTTTCAAGAATAACAATTGCCATTGATTTCAATAGGAGAAAAAAAAACCAGGGGATATATGGAAAAAGACAAGTATGGCTGCAACCATCGCTCACTGAGCACATCTGATGTGCTCAGATTTTTAAAATTGTGGATGGAATAAGCAAAAGCAAGCAGCAGGGGATAAATAAAACATTGTGGCAAGATCTTATAAGAAAAGTGTCAAGAAGGCTAAATAAAGCCCATTGCGAGCTAAGGAGCACAATAAATGTTAAAAGCAAGAAAAAAACTGTTTGTTTTTAAAAGCTATATTCTGAGGCAAAAGGAAGAAAAAGATAGTGAAAGAATAACTAGAATCACTTTGCTTGGGGTTGATGGGAAGATAGTAGAAGAAGAGCAGGCAAAATTATTAAATTGCTATTTTGCTAGTTTTTTTTTTAACCAAGGGAAAGGATTTTCAGATAAATAGTTCACAGAAAATTGAAATTTAAGATACGTGAAGAAATAAGAGGGCACCTCAAGTCATGTGGACAAGATGAACTACATCAAAAGATACAGAAAAAAACTGGGACTATAATCAAAGAATTCTTATCAATACAATGGGTCTATCTGTATAGGGTACTAATGCTGCATAGAAACTAAATTAAGTTGTGTAATAAATTAAGCTGTGTATAATAATCTCCCTCCCTTCTCCAGAGGCTGTGATGGTGTAAAGGGAGATTATGCTCCTGAGTTATTGGGGAGAAAGTTTTACATGCTTGTCCTATTATATCTTTGAAGTAAATATTTCTTTATAAAAATTAATCAGATTTTAAGTGGTTAAATTGAACAAGGATACTTGGTCCCCTTAAAATTGGGGAACATAGCCACAGTAAGTAGGGGCTTGAAGCAATAGCAGAGCTAATAGACTTCCAACCACCTAACAGTATAGAAGAACTTTGGGAGAAGGGCAAAATGTACTGGCCTTCAGACAGTAGGGGCCAGAGAAGCATTGTTACAGAAGCAAGCCAACTTCAGGGAGCAAATCCGGCTAGAGACCAGTCATAAAGCAGCAGCAGCAGCAGCCTCAACAACAACAACAACAGAGTTTTGGTACAGTGGAAAAATGCTAGTTCTTAAGTCAGAGAACCTGGGTTCAAAACGCACTTCTAAGACTTCCTACTTGTATGACCTTGGGGAAGTCACCTAATTCCCCTGGGTCTGAATATCCTTTTTTGGAAAGAGAGGAGTTTGGACTAGGTGACCTCTGAGGTTTGTTCTAACTCTACAGCTAAGTGTCAGCTGAGGCATTTATGGTATATATAAGGCAACAGTGTGGCATGGGCATGAGCTGGTACATGAAACAACAATATGGCATGGGCAGCCCCCAAACTTAAAGTGATTTTATGCAGAAGTAAAAGAAGTGGAGTGGTTAGGATAAGGGAGCTTCCAGTCTCTATATACTCTATCTAGGTAAAACCACATCTAGAATATTAGCTCCATTGCTTACATAACATGCTTTTGACAGGGGCCAACCATTGTAGTTTTGGAAGGACAGAGTATGCATTCTATTACCTCCCCACCCCACCCCCCAACTGTCTTCAAGAGTGGAAGGAATATTGCCAAACATGGACTGGGCTGGCAGCTTCGGTAGGTTTGAAATGTCTAGAGTAGGAGTGGGAAGAGATTATATCACTAAAAAGGAATTAGAGTTGAGGTCTGGAGTGACGACTGGATTGTTATGGCAGAAGCTATAGACTGTTAAGTCACTTGGGACTATGGACTTAGAGTAGAGGCTGGTAAGGGCACACCTGGGCCTCCTACTTTGTGACAAAGAACTCTTTCCTCAAAAGTGCCCATGCCTCTGTGAAAACTATGAGAGTTCATGATGGTTTCTCTCCAACTCTCCTCTTGCACATGCTTGCTTATTATCAGGTGACTGTTTACAATTTCTTCCCTTTTTATGTTACAAGCCATTCCTTTAGATTGATTGTGCTCTTTCTTCACATAAACTTATGGTCGGCCAAGAAATGTATATTTCCTGTGTTTACATCACTCATGAGCAGAGAGTGCAAAATAAAAACAAAAAGCCTTTGGTCATTTGGTTGAACACAATTCAACTGGATGAGAAGTTTCTTTTCTAGTTTGGTGACTAGGTGTTGCCTAGAAGAATTACAAGCTATTATTTTTTAAAATAAATTTCTAAACTTCCCAAAGCCAAAATTTTAAACTGAATCTGGGATTCATCTTTCTCAATCTGAAGTAATGAGCTTACTAAACTATCCCACTCTGATGAGAAAAAGAAATGAATGTGACATTAAAAATGTCAGTAAAATGAATACATATTTTAAAAATACTACATGAAAAGAATTAAGTTTCAAGTAGAATTTGTATGGACACTTGTCAGAGATGTTAAAAAGGGAATTCGTGCTTTGATTAAGAGTTGGACAATGCCCTTTGAGGTCTTTTCATCACAGACATTCTATGAATTAATATATAATTATAATCAAAAGCCATAAAACCCTGAAGGTATGAATAAGAGAAAACTTAACAAATCTCAGAATTTTAGAACTAAGATGTGTACCTTGAAGTTTAAAAAGTCAAATTTAGGACTAATCAGTTAAGTACTTTCCAGTAGGCGGTAAACTTTATGGAACTGATTATGTCAATAGGTGGTACAGAATGAAAATGTAAATCAATTCAAGACAGGTCTATGTAGATTCATGTGGGATCATGTATTTCAATAGTTCATTACAGTAAATGAGGCTACTTGAAGTAGATCCCTAACCTTTTGAGGTTGATGTCATGGAGGACCACAAGTGGTTATCCAGCTCTTCTTGAAAACTATCCTTTAGAAAGAGCCCTTTAACTTTCATTTCACTTTTGGACCTGCTTTACTTGTATCTATAGCCTCAATGCCTAGCACATAGTAGGTGCTTAATAAATAGCTGTTGATTGGCTGATTGATAAGGTCTTTCTTTATATCAAACCTAAAACTTACCCTTTGCAATTTCTCCTTATTCTTAGTTTTATACTTTTTGCTCAAGTGGTTCACATCAAATCCTTTTCTTGTATGACAGTCCCTTAAATTCTTGAAAATTGTCATTGTGACCACATTAATTATTCTTTTTTTCTCCTGGTTAAACATCCCTCATTCCTCAAGTGAGCCTTGTATACTAGAATTTCTTGTCATCCCACCATCCTAGTCTCACTTTTCTTGATGCGTTTAAATTTGCCAATATCTTTATTAAAATATACCCAAAATACAGCCAAACAATATAAAGCTATACTCAAATATATAGGGGTGACATCAACGCTGGGGAGAAATAAGAAAGGCCTTAGTTTTTTTCACCTGTAAAATTCAGCATAAGTATTTTAAGAAGCTGCTATTTGTCAGGGACTTCTCCAGGTTCTGAGGATACAAAGATGAAAAATTATTCTTGTTCTTCAAAGAGCTTATAGTTTGTTGGAGGTGGGGGTAGGGGCAGGTGCAATACATGCACATAGAAATGCATACGACTAGGTAAGGTCAATTGTGAACCTTTCGTTGCCTAATTCCTATCTGGTAATAGATATCCCCTCACAGCTCAGTATTGACCTATATATTTCCTTTTTATTATTCCCACTGGAGATAACCAAGAACCTCTCTCTGTTGCATTCCGAAAGCCCATTATTTCCTTCCTATTCTGATCTTCCATTGCACTCTAAAGATCCCCAGGCCTTGCCATCTATACTGCTGGTGTGCCCTGAGGACCACCAGGCCTTTCTACCACAAACTGAACTCTCTTATACATGTCACAACTCTGATTAGAATTTGAGCTCCTTGACAGAAAGAACTAGCTAGACTTTCTATTTGTATTCCTAACATATAGCACAGTTTTGGGGACATAATAAGTGCTTAATAAATGCTTTTGCATTCCATTCCTTATGCTGTAGAAGGAAGGCTTATTCAGATACAGGTAGGTCTAATTGTCTTTTAAGGTTATTTCCAATTCTGACAATGTGTGATTCTGTAAAATCAAAACAACACCAAAAAAAAATCTATAGAGGTGGCAAATATCAATTCTAGAAATCCAATTATAACACACACACACACACACACACACACACACACACACACACATCCCATTATGTAATACACATTAATTACACAGAAACTCCAAGGTAGCCTCAGAGGGACCCAATTGTTTTCAGCTACTCTCATTTTCAAATAATTGGCTAAAACACTAAAGTTATACTCATAAAAACTTGGTAAAAGGTCCTGCACTGAAGGACCTCCTGATTTATTTCCTAGAGGACCCTGTAGTTTTCAGCCACAGGACATATTTATAAAGTAATTATAGTCCAATTCACTGACCTTCCCTAGAAAGAAGAAGTTTAGAAGTTCCTTGAATTATTTCCAGACGTGTTGATTGGAAGCATAGAAGAGGGCTATTAAGACCAAAGTCTAAGTCCTAGTGTGCACAGAAGTGTTGGATATGAGCTATCATTAACAATCATGGATAAGTTAACAGTTATCATTTTCATCATCATTTTGTCTTTTTATTTAAAAAAAAAACCTAGCACAGTTTCTTCTATGTAGAAGGCACTTAAGAAATGTTTTTTGCATTGAATAAGATTGGATTGAACTGGGCCACTAGTCCAAATGGACAGAGATTAATCCAGTATCTTGGAGGGCAAAGTTAAAGGCTGGTCCATTGATGTAGTAGAAAGTGTGATTAGTAGATGGTAAATAATGTTGAAGAAGGCCTTTAAATAAAATTTCAGTCATAAAAGAACAGGTCAATAATACAAAAATAAGCAGTCAGTCAACAAGCATTCATTATTTACTTACTATGTGTCAGGCATTAAAACACTGGGGAATACTGACTTAATAGCGTTGGGATTGCACTGCTTTTAATTACCCATATCAGCCAACTTCATTTTTAACTATTTACCTACATGATGGTCATTCCTCCAAGTTAAGAATGATCATCTTGTTTGTATTATCAAAGAATGAGCAAAACTGGCCATTTCCATCAAATCCACCACTCCTTTTAACTTCATTTTGTCTGTCAATGACATTCTTCTAATCATCTAGGTTCACCACCTTGGAATAATTCTCAACTCTTCCCTCTCTCTAACCCCCTCATATCCAATCAGTTGTCAAATGTTAATGAATCTGAGTCTATATCATCTCTTGCATCCATTCCTTTGTCTATATTCATGCTACGATCAACCTAGTTCAGACATTTTCCCCATGAACTATTAAAATAGCCTCCTAACTCAAATCTCTTTCCTCTCTGATTCATCATCTGCACGGCTATGAAATTCATATTTGTAAGCTCAGTTCTGATCACGTCACTCCCCTGCTCAATAAGCTCCCTACTACCTTTACAATCAAATATGAACTCATCTCTTTGGGATTTAAAACTTTTCACAATCTGACTCCAATTTACTTTTCAATTTACTTATGCTGGCCACTTTCTCACATTCTATCTCTTTTCCTCTTTTTCCCCCCTGTATCTGTTTTCCTCTTTCTCACATTCTGTCTCCCATCTATATGTCTTTGAATTGTCTGTTTCCCATCAATCAATCAATCGATCGATCAACACATTGATTAAGTTATGAGCTGTTATGATCTCCCTCCTCATTTCTAACTCCAGAATGCCTACTTTCTTTTGAAGCTAAGCTCAAATGCCACCTCCTGTATGAGGCCTTTTCTGATACCCACATTGGCTAGTATATACTTCCCTTCTAAATTTGGATTTACTTTGTATATATTTCATATACACATATACAGCATATACATGGTTTTCTCCACCAATAGAATGAATGATTTGAGAGCAAAGAGACTCATTATTGTTTTCCCTTCTTATCCCCAGTATCTAGAACAGTGACTGCTACATAATAAATGTTTAATGTTGTTGTGGTTCAGTCATTTTTCAGTTATGTCCAACTCTTTGTGACTCTGTTTGGGGTTTTCTTGAGGAAGATGCTGGAGTGGTTTGCCATTTCCTTCCTTAGTGCATTTTACAGATGAGGAAACTGAGTCAAACAGGGTTAAGTGACTTGCCCAGGGTCCCACAGCAGATTGGAACTCAGGAAAATGAGTCTTCCTGACTCCAAGCTGGTACTCTATCCATTGAGCCACTTAGCTTCCCTAAATGCTTAATAAATGTAGTTAATTGATTGATTATGTTAATGTAGAAATTTCTTCACTTACTATATCCTAGACTTCCCAGCTGCAAAGTCAGAAAGCTGCCTAGTTAATATTAAAGTAAGATACAATCCTTAGGAGGTCCAATTTCCATGTTCATGAGAGCTTTTCTGGAATGACTTTGGAATTTTTTTTTCTGCCTTGACAGTCATTTAAATCAATGGAAAGGAACCCTCTTTTTAAGATATGGACCCCACAGAGGGAATTATTTTCTGTCTTAATATGCCTGTATCTCAGGTTTTTCATTAATAAATTAAGAATGATATTACCTTCTCTACATTCCAGGGCAATGTAGAGCAGATGGGGTAATGGATAAAAAAAAATTTTATTTTCAAAAAGTTGAATGTTCATTGATTCAGTTATTTGACAAACAAATGAACTGGAGATATGAGGATTTGGGTCTATTTGTGTTTTCATATAGATTAAAATCTGCTCAAGGTGTTTGGAGTGATTCAGAGTGCAACATTTGAATCCTTAACAGGGAAGATGTAGTTGAGTAGATCACTTCCTGAGGACCATATGTAGATGTGGGGGTGGGAGGAGGTAGGGGATAAAGGGAACTGCCAACATTTCTTTGGACTGCAGTATTCCTGATTGCCACTAGATGGCATTCAAAAGCTCAACAACGATCAATCAATCAATGAATAAACGTTTATTAAGTGGTAATTCTGGGAATATTTCTTTTAAAGGAAAAAACGCGCCTTCTTTCAAGGCAATAGTAATTTGAACTCATGAAGGGGAGTCTTCCTGATTCCAAGCCCAATGCTCTATCTACTGTGCCGCCTAACTGCCCCCCTATACATGTATTGTATAGTTTCACTAGAAAGTCAGCTCAGAATTAAAAATGTAACAAAAAATAATAAATATTAATAAGTAAACAGTTTAGAATGGTTAAAAAACAAATAATACTGATAGAGGAAAAATAGGAAAAGAAATTAGAGCTATGCAAGAAAGTTATAAAAAGATATTTAACAGCTTTTTAAAGGAGATATAAAATATTACTGAAGAAAATAATTCCTTAAAAATTGGAGTTGGCCAAATATAAAAGAGGCATAAAACCTTACTGAAGAAAATGCCTCCTTTAAAGTTAGAATTGGCTAAATGGATGCTAATGATTCCATGAAAAATCAATATATAATAAAATTAAAATTAAAAGACTGAAAAATAGAATAAAAAATGAAAAATCATATAGGAAAAACAACTACCTTGGAAACTAGATTGAGGAAAGATAATTTTAGAATCTTTGGACTACCTGAAAGCCACAAGAAAAAAAAATCTAGACATCACATTTCAAGAAATCATAAAGGTAAAGTACCTAGATATCTTCAATCCAGAGGGCAAAATAGAAATCAAAAGAATCCACCCGTTACCTCCTAAAAGAACCCCCAAATGAAAACTCCCAGAAATGTTATAGACAAAATCCAGGACTTCTAGGTCAAGGAGAAAATCATGTAAGTAGTAAGAAAGAAGGAAATCAAGTATTGTAAAAACATAGTCAGGATCACAAATTGGTCTATAGTTTTCTTTCTCTGTTTTGATTCTCTTAATGTGGAAGTTTGTTTTGCATCACCATACATACTTGTATGAGGTTTCATTTTTTCTTGTCCTCCCAGTGAAAAAAGGTGGGAGGAAGAGAAGGAAAAGAATTTGGAACTTAAAAAAAGAGAGAGAGAAATATCTTTATATTTGAAAAAACAATTAAACTTTTGAAAAACATAGGTAATAATTTCTCTGTAAAGAAGTCAGAGGCATGCTTCTTTATAAGAATTGATCATTTTATTAATCAAATATCTCAATTTTTTCAAGGTTATTTTTCTTTAAGATGTTTTTATTGTATGAAGGATCCTCCTGGTTCTTCTCACTTTACTCTGCATCCATTTATATGGATCTTCCCAGATTTCTCTGAAACTGTCCATTTCTTACCCCTTAATAGTATTCAGTCACATTCACATGCCATAATTTGTTGAGCAATAACCGAGTAGATGGCCATCCCTTTGATTTCCAATTCTTTGCTACAACAAAATTAACTACAAATATGTTTGTATCCTCTTTCATAAGCTACCATTTCCTGAGTCCCAGTCTAAGAGATGAAATTGCTTCTCTTTGTCCTTTGTTCTCAAAGAGGACTATGACATCAGGGAGGTGATACTATGACATGCAAGTGAATTGGATTTAAGTGAGGGAGGGCTTTGCAAAGTCACCAGCCTCACTTTCTCCTTTGGAGCCATCTGAGTCCAGTGGCCAGGCATGAATCAGGACAACTGGAGATGGTCCCTGGAGATGAGATATTTACATTTTATAATACTAATGGCTCTAATGATCATGACTTTGAAGTCTAGCCCTTCAAGTAATTTACTTTCCCAGTTTTGCTTCCATCTTTACTCAAACAACTTAAACAAAAAAAAAATAAGGAATGCTCTACAAAATCTGTGAAATCCCTTCCCTTATTTCCATTCTTTCCCGAACAACTCTAGTCCAAACCCTTGTCTCCTCTTGCATTTGCTGTTAAAATAGTCACCTAATTGTCTTTTTTGCATCATCCTCCATTCTCTAAATAGGTGCCAAATAAATATTTCTAAAGACCAGATCTATCCGTGTATTACACCCCTGCAGTTTCTCAAATGTGATATTCCAATATCCATCTTTATGATGTTTCAGAGACTATCCTCCACCTGAGTAGCTCTCCATATTTACCTTTACCTCTTAGAACCCCTAGAATCTGTCATGGATCAGTTCAACTGCTACCACCTTCAAAAGGTCTTTCATGACCCATGCTCCAAGTGGTTATTGACTCTAATCACTTTGTATTTATTTTTCTTTGTCCTGTAATTTACTTATCTGTCAATACTTTATTTCCCCATTCCCACTTCAAGTAGAGTATAAGCACCTCGAAGGCAGTGACTCTCTTGTTTCTGTATTTGCTTTCTCAGAACCAAGTCCAGTCCCTTGCCCATAATAGACACTTAATAAACGTTTTTAATTGATTAAAATGAAAAGGAAAAGATATCTTGCTACTCTTCCAGATATGGGCACCTATCCCTTTCTTTGTTTCCCTTTTCTCTCCCAGTCTTCCACGTGAAGGGTGAAAGTCTTTCTCTTTTCCTTCTCTTTCTTCTGAGTGATGAAGAGAGAAAGTCTTGGGGAGGGACTGTTTTGCCTTTCTTTGTCTCCCCAGGATTTAACACAGTGCCCAACATATACTAAGTAACTTAAAAATGTTTGTTGATACTTAACTAGTTCGTAATTGGCTGATGGAAGCCCCAGGCTCATAAAAAATAGTAGGAATGAGACATATTACATTCCTCAGGATTACAGAAATGTGAAAAGTTTAAAGAGTATCTCAGGGCCACATTTGCTTGTTAATAGAATTCACAACATGTTTCAGCAGACTCTGGATAGCAAATGATAGTGGAACAGCTTTTCCTATGGTTAGGTGGGTCCCTAAGGCTCAGCTCCACTGGGCTTATCTTCCCTCAACCCCAAAAAGTTTCATGAAGAGAAAGAGTGGCCATATGGTAGAGCCACCCTACCTTTTAATAAAACCCCAGGGCAGTATTATTGATAACAGAAAGTTCTCTGAATCTAACTTGTCCTGACTCTGAATCATTCCGGATACATGAAACATTTCAAAGAGGCAAGAAAAAAGTGGGTGTAATGTCTTTCATGTTGCATATTTTTATGCACCTACTATGCAGAGAGTGTCCTTGGTACTGAAGGACATATAAAGCTAGATAAAATCCTCAAGGAGGTTATGGTCCTTTAGAGGTATAACATAAAAACTGATAACTAAACTACATAATACTGTGAATTAAGTAATCAGAAAATTATTTTTAAAAAGTCAACTTGTAAATACATTACAAATCAACTTAGCCAATCTCTTTAAGCATTTAAAATCTGATTCAGTTGACATAAAACTGATCTGCAAATAATTACATTGGAGGTAATTGAGTGAAATAGAAAAAAAAATCCTGCATTTGGAGTCATTGGACCTGCATTCAATTTACAATTCTACCACTTACTGCCTGTGTGACCTTTGCAAATCCTTTCATTTCTCTGGGCCTTAATTTCTTCTTGGGTAAACAGAGGGTGTGGACTTGATATCTCTAAGACCCTTCTAGTTCAAAATCTATAATCCTATGCAGAACACATGTAAGCATGTAATGTGTGCTACACCAATATTGCTTTAGAGGTGAGATCTGTGGCTTCACAGAGTTCACTGCTGTAAAAGCTTAGGGTCAGCCTGCTAACTGGAGGCTGACGTTCTTTCTACAGAATGAACAACCATTAAGCAGATGGTAGGAAAATGTAAGATCACAGCCAGATATTTGTGGAGAGTTCGTTCCAAAGTCCAAGTTTCTAAGCCCTTATTACCAAAGGCTCTTCCTCTTGTGTTCTGATATATATACCCTGTACAATCAGGGCCGAAAGAATCAGTTAGTATCAGCCAATCAATCGCCAAATAAAGAGAGCACAGGTAAAAGTAGCTTGTATTAATTAGCAAGCATTTGATCACCATGATTGGTAACTACCTTTCCCCTTCACCACCATTAATTTCATTCTTTTGGGTTAAGGATTATTTCCCCAAATTAAACCATCGGCAACCATGAACACATTAATTAATTTAAGAGGAGACAAAATAGCCTAGAGAGAATGAGACTCAAGATGGGTAAATTTTTATTAGGACACACTTCTAGAAATTGAATGGGTCCTTGTCCAGGGAAGTTGTCCTCAAAATGTGTTCAGACTTGGATTCTGCAATACCCTTTAAAGCAGTCTATGAGATCAAAATTATTTTCATAATATTTGCCTATTTGAATAGGCAAAATCCTCCTTTTCCCAGGTATGTATATAAATTAATTTCATGGTGTTTGAGGCTGAATTTTACTCATCTACTTCAAAAAAAACTACATTTCATAAAAGAATATTGTGTGTGTGCAAAATAGAATTCAACCGAATGAATGCAGAAGCAGATATAAGCATACAGCTGTCTTCTATTAAGCCAGATATTGAAGAAATTTTGCTAAAATATGTAAAACAATGTCATTTTCCTGCCTCGATGTTTTTTTTTGTTTTGGAAAACATGCTTATTTTTCATAAAAATATGTTATCTATATTAACATATAATGTGTTTATTATTCTTTTAAATTAAATTAATAAATATTCTAAATATTTAGCAGCTTTAATATCTAATATGGTTACATGTGGTCAGCTAGGTGGCACAGTGGATAGAGTGTTGGTCCTGGAGTCAGGAAGACTCACTCATCTTCCTGAGTTCAAATCTGGCCTCAGACACTTACTAACTGTGTGACCCTGGAGAAGTCATTTAACCCTGTTTGTTTCAGTTTCCTCATATGTAAAATGAGTTGGAGAAGGAAATGGCAAACCACTCCAGTATCTTTACCAAGGAAACCCCAAACAGGGTTGCAAAGAGTTGTACATGACTGAAAATGACTCAACAACAACAAATGGTTACATGTTGATAAATATAACCCACATGAAGAAAAGCTCTTTGGGGCCCTCCATAAGAATATCAATAAATCTGTACACTCAATACATAGAAGTGCAGAATCTCAGAATCAGAAGGGACCTTGGCTGCTTAGAGTCCAACTAGTATCTAGCAAGAATTGCCCAATATCCTTAATAAGAGACCACCCATTCTCTAGCCTAACCAAAGACTTCTAACATTGAGAACCAACTACCTTCTCTCAACTCACCTGGCCATCTTCTCAAAAACCTCACCAACTGTCTCATCATTTACACTAGACACCATGTTGTATAGATTTTAACTTTCATTTCTGAAACTTACACAATGAATACTACTAAATCCACTCACACACACACACACACACACACACACACACACTTTCCATTACAGACTATCACTCCTGTCCCATGACTTCAAGAAGATCCTTTTCTTTATTCCATCTCCTATTCTTCACTCATCTTTTAGATGCCAACCACTTTCTCCCCTTACATATTCTACCTACACCTCCACTCCTTTAGTATTTGAACTGATGAAATCAGTTCTATCATCATTCTTGGAATAAGTGTGTCTATCTACAAACCCATTCACCATCCTCTAACTTTGGAGATCACTCTTTTATTCAGAGTTGTCTCTTTCTGTTAGAATTTAAGCTTTTTGTAGGCAGGGGCTGTATTTGTTTTGTACTTGTACCTCCAGTGCATAGCATAGGACTTGATTTAAATGCTTAAGGACTTGACTTATAAGTAATTAACAAATGATTTCCTTTCATTCATTCATTCTAAGGAAACTTATTCCACTTTTGGAGAACGCTAGTTGTTCATCAGTGTTTTCCCTATCTCAGTTCAATATCTGCTGTCTGCATCTCCCACCCTTTGCTTCTAGTTCTGTGGGTCCAAAATGAGCAATTCCACATGAGAGGCCTTCAAACCCTGGACAGCTCTGTCTTCCCTAAGTCTTGGTTTCTCCAAGCTAAATGTTCTCTATTCTTTCAACTACTCACCCTATGGCCTGGTATTTGAGTCCCCTCACCATTCTGCTAGTCCTTCAGTTTGTCACTCATCTTCCTAAAGTGTAGCTCCCAGAACTGTTGTTGTTACTTGTCCTTCATTCACAAAGAGTACCATGATATACCAAAGATATTTTCTGAGCAGGGAAAAGTAGAATAGGTCTGCTACTTTTTTTTTCCATTTTTTAGAATATTTCTATTAATATTCAACCCAAGATTGCATTCTGCTATCTTGGTAGCTGAGGCCGTCATCTCATTCATGGATTATTGAAGTAGCTTTCCTAACTGTTATTCTTTGCTCTTAGCAATTCCCTTTCCTATACACTGCTGCTAATAATCTTAGGACACAGTCTTTACTATGACACCTTCCTGCTCAAAAATCTTTAATGCCATCCCCCTACCCCCCACTTCCTATAAGATCTAGTTCAAAACTTTTAGCCTGTACTCAGGGACCTCTGGATGACCTGATGTCAACATTCATTCCTAACTTTACCTTCCAATATCCAGAATCACAGAATTTCCAACTTGTAAGGCACCTCAATGGACTCTAATTCACATGTGAAAAAAAAATCCATCTATAATATATTTGACAAGTGTTCATCCAACCTTTACTTGAAGGCCTCCAATGAAATGAAACCAATTACTTCCAAGGCAGTCCATTACATTTTAGAATTCCTATAATTATTAAGAAAGTTTTTCTTCTTAGAGCAAGCCTAAATTTATCCTAGGGCTCATGAATCTACCCTATGAAGCTAAGCAGAATGAATCCAAGCCCTGTTTCAAATGATACTCCTTCAAATACCAGAAGATGGTAATCATGCCATGTCTCCCTTCTCTTCTCCAGGCTGACTATCCAATGAAATTTTCATTTACCTTGCTGAGGTATAGTCTCCATACCCTTCCTTCTTATATTCTTACACATATCCTCTGACTCTAGACAGTTGCACTTTGCCATTGTTTCTCTCACATGCCTTATCACTTACTACTACTTTGCCTTTTATTACATGAAAAAAAAAGGATATCCATCCTTCTCTCCATGTTCTCCTAATCCTTCAAAGTCCAGTTCAGATTTCTTACTGTGAAACTTCACTAACCAATTCTAATTCAGTTGTTTCATTCTCCTCTAAAATAAATCCACAGGCTGCAAAAGATGGTAGTGATATTAGCAATAATCTAATCCAAAGCTGTCACTTTAGAGACAGGTCTAGAGAGTGTCTGTGACTTGCCTCAAGTGATTAGATTTTTTTTCTTCAAATTTAAGTAGAGGAAATAGGTTAAGGCAAGGGGAGGTAGAGCAAAAGAACTATCCAGATGGACACTCCAGGACACCTGGCCAAATGACTTAAAATTCTGAGGTGCGATAGATGTGATTTCAATGGTGAAGGGAAATCTCAGTGAGGAAATTTCTTCTACCAATTCAGTTTCTCTGCAACTTATTGTTTTACAAAATCATCTAGGGCAACAAGAGATTAAGTGACTTGCCCTGATAAAAATCCAGGATAATCTGTCACAAACAGTAGTTCTGGTCATCATATCATTAAAGTTACTCAAGTACATTCATTTCAGATAAGTATTTATTGAGTATTAATAAATCAAATTAATAAATCAAAAACTATCAAGCACCAGGCTATGAAGTACAAAAAAAAAAAAACCCACAAGAAAAACCAAAACCGAGTTCAGGAAAAGCTGGAGTTATCTATAAAGGCTTCATAGAGAAGGTAGTAATTTAAATGAACCTTGAATGATGGGTAGGATACAACTGGAGAAATATTTTAAGTAAATCAATATGCTCATGGGTCATTATAAAATGTAAAGATACTATCCATGATTCATAGAAGCTTGCCTCCTCGTGGAGACAGAGCTAACAAACCCAGACACATAAAAATGACAGAAAGATGAGAGAGAGAACCAGAAAACAAGCATTTATTAAGTATTTACTAGGTGATCACTGTGAGGTGGCACAGTGGATGGAATTCTGTGCTTAGAGTCAAGAAATACTGAGTTCGAATCCAGCTATGTGACACTGGGCAACTCACTTAACTTTGTTTGTTTCAGTTCCTCATCCATAAAAAGAACTGGAGAAGGAAATGACAAATCACTCCAACATCTTTACTAAGAAAACCCCAACTGGGGTCACAAAGAGTCAGACACAACTGAAATGATTGAACAACAACAAGATTCAGGCATTGTTCTAAGCTCTGGAGATTCAAATGTAAGTAGGCAAATAGAAAGTAATGCATCATGAATACTTATGAGAATATAAACCACTCAGATTAATAGAAGAAGAAATAGAATACTTAAATAGCTCAATCTTAGGGAAAAAAAAATTAAATAAGCCATTGATGAACTTCCTGAGATAAAATTCCCAGGACCAGATAGATTCACAGTAAATTCTATGAAACATTTAAAGAACAATCCATCTCAATACTATATGAACTATTTGAAAAAAATAGGTGAAGGAAGAGTCCTACCAAATTCTTTTTACAACACAGATATGGTTCCGATACTTAAACCAGGAAGAGCAAAAACAGAAAAAGAAAAATATAGATAAAGTTCCTTAATGAATATTGATTTAAAATATTCAAATAAAATACTAGTAAGGAGATTACAGTAATATATCATAAGGATCATACACTACAACCAGGTAGGAATTATATCAGGAATACAGGGCTAGTTCAATATTAAGAAAATTATTAGCATAATTGACCATATTAATAACAAAAGAAACAGAAATTAAACAATTATTTCAATAGATGCAGAAAAGGGCTTTGACAAAATATATCTATTCCTAATTTTATAAAAAAAAACACACTAAAGAGCATAGGAAAAAAATGAAGCTTACCTTAAATGAGTACTATTTATCTAAACCCATTAGCAAACATTATCTGTAATGGGGATGTTAGATGCCTTCTTGGTACAATCAAGGGTGAAACAAAGATGCCCATCATCATCACTATTATTCAATATTGTATTAGAAATATTAGCTATAGCAATAAAATAAGAAAAAGAAATTGAAGGAATTAGAATAGACAATGAGGAAACAAAGCTATCATTCTTTGCAGACGATATGATGATATGTTTAGAGAATCCTAGAAAATCAACTAGTTTAAATAATTAACAACTTTAGCAAAGCTGCAGGATAAAAATAAACCCACATAAAGTATCAGCATTTCTATATATTACCAACAAAATCCAGCAGTCAGAAATAGAAAGTGAAATTCCATTTAAAATAATTGTAGACAATATAAAATACTTGAGAATCTGCCTGCCAGGACAAACCCAGGATCTATATAAACACAATTACAAAACACTTTTCACACAAATAAATATTAATTGCTCATGAGTAGGGTGAACTAATATAATAAAATGACTTATTCAATGCCATACCAATCAAACTACAAAAAAAAACCCCTCTATTTTACAGAGATAAGAAAAATAATAACAAAATTCATCTGGAAGATTAAAAGGTTAATAATATCAAGAGAATCAATGGAAAAAAATGTGAAGGAAGATGATCTAGCACACCAGATCTCAAAGTGTATTATAAAGCTGCAATCATCAAAATAATCTGGTACTGGCTAAGAAATAGAATAGTGGGTCAGTGGAATAGATTAGGTACACAATATACTATAATAAATGACCATATTAATCTAACGTTTGATAAACCCAAAGATCCAAGTTTGGGGTACAAAAATTCATTATTTGACAAAACTACTGAGAAAATTGGAAAAGACTATGGCAATAGCTAGGTATAGATCAACATCTCACACTGTCTACTGAGATAAGATCAAAATTGATATATGATTTAAACATAAAAAGTGGCACTATAAGCAAATTAGGAGAGCATAGAATAGTTTACCTGTCAGTTCTTTGCATAAGGGAAGAATTTAGGACCAAACAAAAGATAGAGAGCATTATAAAATATAAAATGGATAATTTTGATTATATCAAATTTAAAGGGGTTTGCACAAAAAATCAATGCAATCAAAATTAGAAGGAAAGCAGAAAACTCGGGGGGAGGAATTTTACAGCAAATATATCTGATAAAGGCCTCATTTCTCAAATATATAGGGAATTGAGTCAAATTTATAAGGATACAAGTCATTCCTCAATTGATAAATGGTCAAAGAATATGAATAGGCAGTTTTCAGAGGAAGAAATCAAAGCTGGCAAGTCATATAAAAAGCTCTAAATCACTATTGATTAGAGAAATGCAAATTAAAACAACTCTGAGGTACCACCTCACACCTATCAAATTGTTTAATATGACCAAAAGGAAAAATGTCAAATGCTGTAGAGGATCTGGGAAAATTGGAACACTAATGCATTGTTGATGGAATTGTGAACTGATTCAACTGTTCTGAGGAGCAATTTAAAATTATGATCAAAGATCTGGTTATAAAACTGTGCATACCCTTTGATCTAGCAATACCACTGCTAGGTCTGCATTGCAAGGAGATCACAAAAAGAGAAAGGAACCTATTTGCACAAAAAAATTTATGGCAAAATATGTGGTGGCTAAGAACTGGATATTGAGAAGATACCCATCAATTGAGGAATAGTTGAACAAGTTGAGGTATATGGTCATAATTGAATATTGTTGTGCTATAAGAGATAACAGGAAAATTTCAGAAAAACCTGGAAAGACTAGCATGAACTGATACAAAGTAAAATGAGCAGAACCAGGAGAACATTGCACACAGTAACAGCAATATTGTACCATGAGAATTGTGAATGACTTAGTTATTCTTAACAATACAATAACCCAAGACAATCCCAAAGGACTCATGATGAAAAATGCTATCCACCTACAGAAAAAGAACTGATGGCATCCAAATATAGACCAAAGTATGCTATTTTCCTCTTTCTTTCTTTCTTTCTTTCTTTCTTTCTTTCTTTCTTTCTTTCTTTCGTTCTTTCTTTCTTTCTTTCTTTCTTTCTTTCTTTCTTGTTTGAGTTTTCTTCCACAAAATGATTAATAAGGAAATATGTTTTACACAATTTACATGTATAATCTATATCAGATTGCTTATTGTCTCAGAGATGAGGGAGAGGAGGGAAGGAGGGATAGAATTTGGAACTCAAAACTTTAAAAAAAGTGTTTTTCCATTTAATTGTGGGAAAATATTATTTTAAAAAATTATATATGCAAAAATAATACATCTGATGTCTTAATAATAAACAAATTATGGCATTAGAACACACTTTAAAAGATTGAAAGCCCATAGTTCTAGAGCTGGAAGGACTTAAAAGGCATACATTTCAACCCCCTCATTTTATAGGTGAGGAAATTGAGTTCCAAGAAAGTTAAAAATTTTACCCAAGGTCATATATATGTTTTTATTACTCTGGATACTTCTGCCACTGACATAGGTCATAGTTTTTCCACAAACAAGTGGTAATTTTATGAGCTTTTGTGACTAAAAAGTTCAAAACTTGGTGCTCAATTCTTTGGAGATAAGTTCCCTCCCTTTTAAGTTTTAATGGCCATAATGGACCCATATTACATCACTGAGTCTGTCCTGGAAGTCTTTCTCTCTTGACAAGACCTCCCAGAGCTCATGGACCCCTATTATAGCCTAGAACTCAGAGTAATTTACATCCCACAACGAGCTAATGAAGGAATACTAAAACAGAAAAAAAAATAGTTGAGGGGTATAGAGATAAAAGTATCATTACATTCAACAAACATTTATTAATCATCTACTTTGCACAGAGACAGTGACAGGCATTGGGTATGGGTGGGAGGTATGGTAAGGAAAAAATATAAAGTTTGTATAAGACATGGCCCATACTGTCTTGGAGCTTACTCTAGTGGGGAGGAAAGATAGAACACATGTAATAATAAGAATACAAAATATTACATGGAAAGATTCTTGCAAAGTACTGTATGGTAAGTGAAGTAGACCTACAGTTCTCTCCCGAAGAGAAAAAAGATGAGAGAATCTTCAGTGTTGGCAAAAACAGCATTGTAATGTGCAACTTTCCATATAAAACTACACCAGTCCTGACACAGCATACATCCCTTGTGTTAATAACGAAACAGTGCCTTCAAACCCCTTCCCTCCCCTGCTGTTATTAAAAGAACTTCTCTACTCCCAACCAGGAAGGTGAATGAGAACAAATTCACATAACCAATCTATATTACTCTCAGACTGGAAAAAATTGAAGGATTCCTTCTAATGAAGTCTAATTTCATTTTATAAAACCAGGTAATAAAGAAAATGACCCCAGTTTGACATCATTCATATGTGGAAAACCAAAGAGTGAGACAAGAAAATATAGTTGTGATTCAACAGCTAATAGGGAAATAAAGGGCTTTCTGGAAGTGAATAGGGGATTCAGACAGAGGCATAAAGATACAGTTGGCTTCCTGACTGCAGCTCCCGTCCTTTGTGGCTGGGGCCACTTAACTCATATTTTTAGATTTATCCCTCCCTCTCCTAGATTTTGGGATCAATTTTGACTGAAGGCAGATTACACTCCTATCCTCCCCAACTAAATACTAGACCAGTGTCTCAACATAGAGAAAGCCCCTAACGTCATTATCAAATGAGATGTTTACAAAGTGTTTTAGCACAGAGTAGGTACTTAGGAGAGGCTTGCTCCTTTCCTCCTATCCTCTTCCCTACTGTTGTCCCTGTTTAAGTTTATAGCCCAGCTCCCAGATTTGGGCTCAGGTCTTATACCTGAGTTCTCATCTTGGACTCCTGTACTTGTTCTGGGCCTACAATCCTGCCTTCCCTTCCCATTAAGTCAATGTTAGCCAAATTTACCTTTCTCTTTAAGCATTTTTTAAAGCACTTCAAAAAATTGTACTTTATTTGATTTTCAATTAGTAAGTATTATTTACTCTCCCTCCCTCTAATAAAAAAAAAAAACCCTTACAATATACAACTAACCAAAACAAATATCTGCATTGGCCACATCCAAAAATATAAATCTCATTTTTCATCTTATATCTATTACTGCTTTGTCAGATGGTGAGTAGCATACTTCATCATTCCCAGCTCAAAAGTCTTTCAAAATTATTTGCTTTTATAGTATTTTTGTGGTTGAATAAATTATTCTCCTGGTTGTACTCACTTTGCTTTGCATCAATTCAAACAAATCTTTCCAGATTTCTCTGAAACAGTTCCTTTTTCATTTCTTATAGCACAATAATATTTCATCATTTCATATAACATAATTTGTCCAGTCATCCCCCAATTGATAGACAATCCCTTAGTTTCTAGTTATTTGCCAGCACAAAAAGACAAATCTTTTTTAAAAATTATACATCTGTGAGGCAGATATCACAAGTATTAATAGTCTCATTTTATATAAAGGGGAGAATTAGACCAAAGAATTCAAGTGGCTCAAATAGGGGAGATCCTGGAGAAAAGAAGACAAATTTGGGTCCTAATGATAGTTTAGGCAAGCAATGATAATGCCTTGAACTAGCATTATGGCCAAGCAAATGGAGAGAAAGGGGGTAAATGCAAGTGATGTGATAGAATCACTAATACTTCACAAATGATTGAATATGGAGATGGAGAGATGAGAGAAAGAGAAGAGATAAGAATGACTTCAAAGTTTTGAACCTATGATATTGGTGCTGCCCTCAACAGAAATCAAGAGGATTGGGGGAATGGTGGGTTTAGGCAAGAAGGTGAGGAATTCTGTCTTAGACATATTGAGTTTGAGGTAGAGGCAAAATATTCAAGTAGACATGTCTATCAAGTATTTGAAGGTGTGGTACTAGAGTCCATATATATATATATATATATATCTATCTATCTATATATATATATATATCTATATATACAGAGAGAGAGAGAGAGAGTATATATACACACACACACACACATACACACACATACATACATACATACATATGTCCACAGAGTGGATGTAGGGGTTCCATGCATAGGGAATGGTGTGAATCAAGGCATGGACATAGAAAAGGGCAAAGAACAAGGGGTTTTTCATTTTCTTTTGCTTACCCATCACCTATAGCACAGAGATGAGTTATGTGGAGACATGGAGATTTTTGTTTATTTGTTCATCCATGTTCAACTCTTCCATGACACTATCTGTCCATCTTATCCTCTCTCATCCCCCTTGTTTTGCCTTCAATATTTCCCAACTTCAGGGTCTTTTCCAATGAATCTTGTCATCTCATTACATGGCTAAAGTATTTAAGCTTCAGTATATATCTTTCCAGTGAATAGTCTGAACTAATTTCTTTAAGCACTGACTGATAGAGATCAATAGAGTTTTGTCAAGATAACTCATTGATCATAACAAACACTCTTTTTCAACAACCCAAAAAGTGACTCTATACATGGACGTCACCAAATAGTCAATATAGAAATCAGATTGATTAAACACTTTGCAGCCAAAGGTAAAGAAACTATACAATCAGTTGAAACAATGCCTGGAGCTGACTGTGGTTTAGATAATGAACTTCTTATTGCAATATTCAGACAAATTGAAGAAAGTAGGGAAAGTGATCAGACTACATAGGTATGACCTGAATAACATCCCTTATGAATACGAATTAGAAGTGATGAACAGATTTAAGGGACTAGATCTTGTAGATAGAGTGTTTCAAGAATTATGAACAGACATTTGCAATGTTGCACAAGAGGCAGAAACAAAAAAAAATCCCAAAGAAAAAGAACAAGAAAGCAAAATGGCTGTCTGATGAGGCTTTACAAATAGCTAAAGAAAGAAGGAAAGCAGCAAGTAAAGGAAAGAGGGAAAGATATAGCCAATTGAATACAGAATTCCAGAGAATAGCAAGGAGAGACAAGGTTTTCTTAAGTGAGCAATGCAAAAAAAAAAAAAAAGGACATGGAGAAGAGTATAGAAAATAATAAATTTGGAAAGGATGGTAAGAGAAACCTTTTTTTTTTAACAGAAAGTTTTGAATGTCATTTCTAAAGTTATACTTCCTAGTTCATTCTTCCTTCTACCCCAAGACCAAGACTGATGCCCTTTGTCTCTATTCTCTTGACACTTGATCAAGCAAGATGCTTTCTGAGCCCTATGTTTATCCCTCAGTTCTAAGTTAAAAATTTTCAAAGTGGCTGACACACAGTAGGTGCTTATTGATTTATTGATCTCTTTGAGACCCGTGATTTCAGCAACTTCTTTGGATTCTGTACTCAGAATCTCTCTCAAATGAATTTGTCTTTCTGGATGTGGCTCAGGAAAAATGTCCAAGAAAGGCTTCCCTGCCTTCCTTTCTTCTTCAATCCATACTTTACAACTTTCTTTTATTTTCTCCTAGGATCACGTCTAGCACTTGAAGGGACCTTGGGCTGTCTAGATCAGTCTCCTCCTTTTTCACTTGAGCAAACTGAGGCCCAGGGAGGTTAAATGACTTGTCCATAGTCGCACAGGCAATTACTATCAGAGGTAGGATTTGAACCTCTGATTCTGGAACCAGTATTCTATTCCACTATTCTTCTCAGTTTTCCCAGCATCCCACATTTGTTTACAATTTATGGTCTCTTCCCCTTATTCCTACATCAAGCCATCAATGCTCTGTGGGAAGATAGAGCTTCCAAACATTTTTCCAGGTCTTATTATCTTCTCAGTACAAATATTAGAATAAATATTAGCACAGCAAAACCCTGATTAATTTTTTATTGAGCCAGCTTCAGGAATCTTAGTACTTCTATCATAGTTTAAACAATTCTAACTTGAAGTCTGAAGACTGAGGCCCTGGCACTACCATCATGAAACAATACCTTAATTTCTCTAAGCCTCAGTTTCTTCATTTGTAAAATGATGCTGATGATTTTTATATTGCCTCACTGTGGTGTTGTGAGAAAAGGGCTTTGTAAACCACAAAATAATTTATAAATATGAGCTATAATTGTTAGTAACCATTTGAGAGAGAAGGATAGCAAGTGGGGGAAAGGTTGTTACCCCTCCTATGAAGCTTTCCTGCACATACACCCTGATCACTCCTTCCTGACCCAGAATCCTCCCTACAGCCCACATTTAAACCCTTCATTGCACTCTTACATTCATTGCTATCTGTTTTTTTGTTTCCTGTAAATTTTGGCACCCCACCAAGATCAATCAATCAGCCAATCAGTGAATTTAAAAACATATATGTTAAGTTCCAGGCACTTTGCTAGACATGGGGATACAAAGACCAAAAAAAAAAAAAATCAAACAATCTCTTCTCTCAAGAAAATTATATTCTGAAGCAAACTTTTTGAGATGAGATATTTTGTCTTCAGATTTTTTTAGATTTTTTTTGTTTTTGTTTTTGTTTTGTTTTGTTTCTTTTGGCATAGCCCAAAGAGCTAGGTATATAGTCTTCAATGAATTCTTCTGAAGTTCTACAATTATGACACCCTATAATCACTATTCTTAATGGTAAGCATGTGAAAATGTAATGTGGCATAGTGTAAAATATACCAGACTTCATATAAGGAGTCCTAGGTTTAAATTCAACTATTATATTAGTTGGACAACTCACTTGGCTCCTCTATATCTTCGTTTTCTCATCTATCAGATAGGGGTAATATATACATTGCTTGCCTCACAGGGTTGGAATGAGGATCAAATTAGATAAAACCTTTAATTTATCTGTCTCTCAGTTTCCTCTTCTTTATTTCTATGCTTCTAGGATCTGTGATGTCATTCATATAGGCATTTCCTCCAACATAGGTTTCTACCCTTAGATACCTTAGGAAGAGTCTTCCTGAATTTCTAATCTCATCTCAACTTTTTGGTGATGAGCTTCTCTAAATTTGGGCATCTTGGTGTAGTGGATATGGACAGGCACTAGATTTGGGTAGAATTGAGTTCAAACCCCACCTCAGATACTTAGCAGCTATGTGATTGATCAAGTCAACCTCTCTGTGGCTCCATTTCCTCATCTATAAAATGAAAAGGTTGGACTCAAAGGCCTCTAAGGTCCTTTCTTATTCTAAATCTATGATTTTCGAATGACTGTTGGCTCTCTACTTAAAGCCTTCCCAGATTAGTTGGAGCAGTTAGAATTTGTTCTCAACTGGTCTAACATCTAAAAACTCAAGAGTCACAAATAGACTATAATGAGACATCAGAGAACTTTAGTTTCAGGATTAGAGTACAGATGCTTTACAAATTTAAAAGTAAAATCTAGATGAAAAATTAAAAAGAATACCTGAATTCCATCAGAGCAGCACAGGTCAAGGATTAGATGTTTGGGGACAACAGCATATAGGGGATACGGTACATCATTTGGCTTTTATTTCAGCACATTCGTTTAGGATAAATTCAAGAAAGCTTGGGGCAGAGGGTGAATGAATTTTCCCCTGAAGGAGTCCAGTCAGGATGTCATGACCCAGTCAGGAAGTCTCCTCTTTGTGAGTTAAAATCTGGCCTCAAACACTTACTAGTTGTGTGACCCTGAAGAAGTCATTTAACCCTTTTTGCCTTACTTCCTCATTTCTAAAATGAGCTGAAGAAGAAAATGGCAAATCACTCCAGTATCTTTGCCAAGAAAACCCCAAATGGGGTCACAGAAAGTCGCACATGACTGAAAAATGACACAACAGAAACTACAAATATATGGCAGATTTCAGTATTGGAACCTATCCTACTGATACCAGTGGAAAGAGAAATAGTCTTGGAGGACCTGAGCTGGAGTCTAAGCTCCAATACTAACTAGCTATGTGACTTTGGAGCAGTCATATTTACTTCTGAACCTCAGTAGCCTCTCCTAGAAAATGGGACTGATAATATTTATACTATATACCTCATGGAGAATTGTGAGGAAAATGCTATAAAAGATTAGATGTTATTGTCTTTAATACTATGAGTACACCCTACATACAATTCCATACCTCAATTCACCATATCTAGTCATGAGGTAATTAGGTTTTTCCTTTAGAGTAAGTTATCCAAGGCCCCTTGGCTCCTGAATCTGATGTCCAGTGAATTAAATAAGAAAAATTATAAACAAATTAGTGTAGGAATGCTAAGAAAGTAACTAAAATTTCCATTTGCTTTGGCCAAATGTTTCAAATACTTAAGTCACATAGCACATAGCGATCAAAGATAAAAAGAAAGTTTCCATATTCACCAAAATATTTATAGTATCACTCTTTTTGTAGTACCAAAGAATGGGGGAAAATGTATGTGTATGTTTGGAGAATGCCCAAAGAAATTATGGCACATGAATGTAAGGGAATACCATTGTAAGAAAGAGTGAATATGAAGAATAGGTGGAGGTTTTGGAAGAAGCATATGAACTGATAAAGAATGAAGTAAGTAGAACCAGGAATATAATCTTCATGATGACCACAACAATTTAAATGGAAATAACAATAGTAATAACAAAAAAAATTAAAATTAAATGTGGTAGATATCTCAAGGGGGGAGGGAAAAAAGGGAAGAAAAAGAAATTTTCATGATAACTTTATTATAGATTTAAAAGGAACAGCAAGTTGTATATAATAGGTTTGCTGTTTCACATGCAATCACCTTTTTTTAATTATACTACATTATGTAAATGCTTGTTTTATTTCATAAATAAAAATAAAATATTTTTAAAGGAAACTATAGTGACCAATCCTGTCCCCAAAGAAGAATGTAAGAATGTATCTTCTTCCCTTCTTTGTAGAGATGGGAGACTCTAGGTGCGCATATAACATTAGACTTGGTAGATGTATTGGTTAGTTCTGCTAAACTGCCCCACCCCCACTTTACTCTTTATTGTGAAAGATGACCCTCTGTGAGGTAGGGAAAGGATATATTGAGAAAATATATTGAGCGTTGTCAACATAAAATTTTTTCCTTAATTCCCAAACAGTCCTTTGATTCAGATTTTCCCAATAATAAAATTTTCAAATCCTAAAAGCTACAATGGAATAGCACACAGTAGCTATGTCAGTACTTTATTTCCAGAGAGGGACTTCTTTCTCTTTATTCCATTCAACATTAACTGTGTTTTTTCTGCAGCTGCTTTTTTGTTTGTTTGTTTGTCATACAAATGCCCCTTTCCTGCCCTTCTTAGTAAACAAAATCATCTATACATGGAAGGGGCAGTTACTAACACATGTATGAAAAGAGCTCTCTTGTAAAGAATATGATTTCTTCTCTTTGACCCCAGCAGACAGAATCAGGAACAATGGATGGAAGTTGACAAGAATCAGACTTAGATTTCACATATGGAAAGATTTCCTGATAATTAGAGATGTCCACAAGTAGAATGAGCTACCCAGAGAGATGGTGGGTTCCCATTTATTAGAAGTTTTCAGGACAAGGCTGGATGACCACTTGTCAAGTATGCTACAAGGGACATTCTTTTTCTTTCTGATATGGGCTAGACTAGATGACTTTTGAACTGCCAAGATTCTTTCTTTTTCCTTAGGAAGACGGTCTTCACATATCGATCTGCTGTGCTCTTCCCCTTCCCTCTGTCTTTTACCATTCACAAATCATTTCATTCCACTTCCCATAATCTTCATAACACATATATTTATCCTCTTTATTTTCTTTTCCTGTACTTTCCCTTTTTCACCCACTTAGACAAGAAAAATCTCTCTGTCTCACCTCTTCTCTCTCTCTCTCCCTCTCTCAGTTCCATTTGTGAGCCCTAAGCCTGCCGTAATCATGACTGATAATCATAAGAGCAGTGCTCTAGTGATACACCTGTGTCTAGGAAATGGAAAAACATTAGTCTTGATGTAAAATTAGACACAATAAAGAGCCATTTACATCCAAAGTCCTTGAATGCTCCCAGAAGTCCTCTTGAGAGTATCTGAGAAAATCTCTATCTACCTCCTCATCCTCCTCCAATTTCATCTGCTTTTCCTCAAGCATCAACACTTAAGATCAAATTTTAAAATATATTTTCAATTTGTTATTATTTTCTGGTTTCATTACCAATATTACAACAGTATTCTTGAACTGTTTTTTCTTTGAAAATACATAGATACTGGCAACATTATGAACTAAAGAATCTCATGGGCTAGCTTGGCAGCCAAAGTGTGTATCCTTGTTTCTAAGAGAAACATCCAAAGACCTCCACAGTTTGGGTCTAGTCTGACTCTTCTGCCTACTCTTATCATTATTTCCCTCCTAGAACTCTAGACAGTAGGCAAGCTACATTATTCTCTGTTCCCTCGGACATCTCATGACTTCTCTTCTTTGCTCCTGCTGCTTCCTATTATACCCAGTCTTTTGGACTCTGTCCGCAAAGGCTTAGTTGGAGAGAGAGACAGGGAACTAGTTACCTGCACTCTGCCAATTTGACATGAATTCCCTAAGATACTGATCTTGATCTGGGTGGGGAGGAGGGCAGGTTGACACTCAGAGGGTCATTACCTCTGACTTTGGGGGGATTGTGGGAAGAAGAAACAGCAAACCAGAATTAGTAGAAAAACCTGAAACTAGGGGTTATAGTAAGCTCAGAAAGTTTTCCAATCTCAGTCTGTCTGTTGAAATGCTCACCCTTTAAACTACAAATCAAATGATAACTCTTCCAGGAAGACTTTGCTTCTCCCCATCTTCCTCTACCCCCAACTCAGGCAAATAATAATGAACTTTCTCCTCTGACCTCATACAAGACTTTGTTTACATCTCTCTAATATTCTCTTCATGAAATATTTGCATTCATAAATAATCTTCTTAGTATACAAGTTCAACCATTCTCAAATTTAAAAACTTTAGTGGCCACCTATTTTCCTTAGAGGAATAAATATATACCCCTACACCTGACCCCTAAACTAAATCACAGTCTAGACTCAACATAGCTTTTGAACTCTATTTTCGATTACTCGCCTTCACTTACCTTATATGCCAGCCAAACTGAATTAATAGTTTTCCATCAATTTCAATATTATACCTTCTACCTCCATGCATTAGTCCAAGTTATTTCCCAAGACAGAAATGAGCTAGTTTCTTAACACTGACTCTCACAATCCTTCTTTTTCCTTCATGATAGCTAGAGAGCACTGGACCTAAAATCATGAAGATCTGAATTCAAATCCCACCTCAGATGTTTACTAGTTGTGTGACCTCAGGTAAGTTATTTAACTTCTCTTTGCCTCATTTTCCTCATCTGTAAAATGAATCGCATTTTAAATAAATAAAGTTTATTTATTTATTTAATTTTTTTAAAAAAATGAAATGAAAAAGAATAGCACTTGCCTGGCAAGGTTATTGTGTGAATCAAATGAGATAACAATTGTTATGCACTTAGCACAGTGCCTGGCACACTGTAGACACTATGTAAATGCTATTATTATTGTTATAAATTCAGCTCAGATCCACTACCTCTGTATATGGTTTCCCTAATTAACTTCAGCTCTCAGTGTTCTCTCTCTCCACAATTTATTGTGTATTTTACTTCCCTGTGTACATATTGCCTTCTCCCTAGTTGAACAGTGGGTTTCCTTTTTGTCATCATGTCCTAAGGAGCCAGCACAGTTTCAGGCACACAAGTCGCATTTAACATATGATTATTTATTTCAATTAAATTGAACAAAAATGTGCATTAGAATTTCCAGACAACCAGCTCAGACATTTTGTGCTGACTTGTTGGAGCACCAGCCTTAGAGATGTTTCACCTTTAGATGCCTTGAAAATGTGAATAAGATCCTTTACTATATGTGCTTGCTGCCATCCGTTTACACAGATGGATATTTAAACCCACAGACAACTCAAACCCCTGAGAACTTCAGGCCTCAAAACTGTTCAGTTTGGATTGTTGTACTTTGCTTGACTTTACAAAGTCTGTCGTTATTCTGGAGATTCATATTCATGAAGCAGGAGAGGTAGAAGCCACAGGGAATAAACATTTGGCCCTAGGAAATTAATGAGGGAACCAAAGGTGACCTTAATTGTGGAGAAAAAAATAATGCTTAAATTAGGTTGGACCTCAAAGGAATTCAGGTCCAGTACTTCTTGGAAGCTATAAGAAGGGTCTGGAAATTACCAGCACGTCCTCAGCTAGCATGGTAGGAGGGGAATCTATAAATTGAAAGGACAGGAAAGGAGGAAAAGTAACTGAGAAATACTATTGTTTCCTTGTAATTTCTACTGGCATCAGCCTTTCTATTTCACTTTAAAAATTTGGCTCAAATAAGTTTTATTGATGCCTTATGTTTTTAACATCACAGACTATTTCCAAATATATCAACAACCTCCTTTACAACAAAGAAAAAAAAGCAGTTATGCTGTGTACAAAGGGCTATAAAACTGTGCATCCCGTTGACCTGGCAATATTACCACTAGGTTTGTATCTCAAAGAGATCAAAGAAAAATCAGATTTATATGTACAAAAAAATATTTACAGCAACTCTTTTTTGTGGCACCAAAGAATTGGAAAGTGAGGGGATGTCCATGAATTGGGGAATGGCTGAACAAGTTGTGGTATATGTTTCTGATAGAATACTATTGTGCTATAAGAAATGATGAAGAGGACAGTTTTAGAAAAAACCTGGGAGGTAACCTGAGGTAACCAGAACCAGGAAAACATTGTACACAGTAACAGCAATATCGTTAACAATGTTCAACTTAAAAGACTTAGCTACTTTCATCAATATAATGATTTAAGACAATTCCAAAGGACTAATGATGAAAAATGCTAAGAGAGAGCTGGTGAACTCTGAATGCAGATTGAAGCATACTATTCTTAAAAACTTTCTTTATTTTCCTTGCTTTTTTCCAATATGGCTAATATTGAAATGTGCTTTACATGACTTTACATGTATAACTGATAACATATTGGTTGTCTTCTCAACAGGAGGAGAGGGGTGGAGGAAGGGAGAGAATATGGAATTCAAAATGTAAAAAAAAATGAATGCTAAAAATAAATAAATGCTCTTTTTAAAAGAAAAAAACAGTTATTCAAAAACAGGTAATAAAGTGACTATTTCTTACAGTGTACATCATGTTCTATCCCTATAGCTGTCCCCATTTATACTAAGAGAATATAGATTTAGAATCAGAAGGGACCTCAAAAGTCATCTAGTCCAAATTCTTCACTTTATAGTTGAGTAAACTGAGGCTCAGGAAGCTTAAGTGACTTGTTTAAGATCTCCAAAATAGTAGGTGTCAAAGGCAGGATTAGCATTCAGATCTATACCCCAGAGTCAGTGTTCTTTCTGGGCTAAGGTTGGCCATTACAATTGTTTAATGTTCAGCATCATTAGAGTGTTCTTTTTAGAACACTTTAGATTTGTTGAGCTGTTGCCCTAGTACATGGAGTGATAATAGATCCAAGAATCTCATCTACTGAGATGGGGAGAGGTTGGTGTAAAGATGTACCAAGTCCTGGAAATAGTTCCATAACCTTTTTTTTTTTTGCCAGGGTATGAAGACCACCATTTGCAAGTTCTCTAGTGATATCTCCATCATTTCTAAGGTTCTTGTGACTTATACCTTCTGGGCTCTTATCCATCTTGCTTTGGGAATGTTGATCAGTCCCAGCCATAGTGTGGGGCAGGGGTTGGGGACAAGGGGCTGAAGGCTGCCTTGGGTCGAGAGGTTTAATTTCAGATCTCATGGAAGAGGAAGTCAGTGTACTTCTCCAATTTGGATAATTTTAAATGTGCTCCCAATTTGGGATATGTTTGCTACCTTGGTACTTAGTTGTTCCTGTCTCCCTCTCCCCTGCTCCCTTGCCTGTTTCCCCACATAGACTTCTCCCCTAAACGCCCCAAACAAAAGACACATATTTATATGACCTGGCTTATCTGGTTCCTCTGGATAACTCCTTTAAGAGCTAACAATGGCTGCCAATAACATAATTACTTAATTATCTTTCCACTTTAAAAAAAAAGAGTCTTTTTTTTGGGTTCTTCAGCTGAACAGTCCCTAATTTCAGCCCTCCTTCTTACAAATGTGGACCCTTCGTAGATTGAAAACTTGGCAACAGTCAACTCTTTTGCTGCTACTGATTACTTACAGTTTCAGTGAAGAGAATTCCCTGAGTTTCCAGGATAAAGACCATATTCTAGTTTCAGCCACATTCTAGATCAGCCACTGCTTTCCCAAAGGGTAGATTTTCTCATGCCAGTGATCTGACCATCTCCTTTCCAACTTCAGACTAGAGACTCTGTCTGTACAGAGCAGGCAAGAATTGGCATCTGGAGAAAATCTGCCCATGCTATGTCCAGTGGTCAGTCAATTAGACAACGGCATTTATTAAGCACCTAGTAATGGCTCAGGAGTGAAAGAAAGGCAAAAACTATTCCTGTATCCAAGGAGCTGTTTTTCCAATACAAAAGACAGAAATAGATACATATAAAGTGGATGAATGGTATATTAGAGAGGAAGCCTCCAGCAGCTGGAGTGGCCAGGAAACATTGACCTTTGTTAGCAGAAGAGAAAATTCAACCTAACTAACCTAAGGGTGTAAGATGAAAGCAGGAGTAGAAAAAAAGAGCCAAAGCATACCATATTGACAGCTTAGGATATACCTACAGGCAGTGAGGTAAACTAGGTGGTGCACTAGATAAATCCTAGACCTGGAGTCAGGAACACTCCTCTTCTTAAATTCAAATTTGGCTTCACACATTTACTAGCTATATCACCCTGGGCAAGTCACTTAACCTTGTTTGCTTCAGTTTTCTCATCTGTAAAATGAGGTGGAGAAAGAAGTCATACCCCAAATGGGGTCACAGAGAGTTGGACATGACTAAAAAATGACTTAACAACAGAGGCAGTGACTGTAGTGGATGGAATGCTAGGCCTAGAGTCAAGACCTGAGTGCCAATCCATCCTCAGATGCTTACTAGCTGAGTGACCCTGGGCAAGTCACTCAGTCTTTCTCTGCCTTGATTTACTCATTTGTCAATCAATAATAATTTATTCAGCACCAACTAAGTGCCAGGCACAATGCTAAGTCTGTAGATACAAAGAAAGAGAAAAGATAGTTCCTGCTGTCAAGGAATTTACATTCAAATGAGGGGAGACAGGACACAAAGGAAGTTGAAAAGAGGGTTTGGGGGAAGGAAGGGAAGGTACTTAGGGTGCAGCATGATAGAGGGGTACAGTTGGATGGGAGGAAGAGAGAGAATTAGAGGCCTGTTATGTTCCAGTTCCATTCACTGTGCTAAATACATTACATATATTATCTCATTTGATGGGAAAGGGTAGTGGGTCAGGGTGGCCTCTTTAAATGGAGGTTCTAGCACTCTCTACTCTCCAATAAGAGTATCCATATAAAAAATAAACAATCCAGAGACCTGTTTTGCCTGGAAAATAGTAAATTTAAGAAGGCCTATATTTTAAGGGTTGTCGTCAACACTTGTCATTTTTGACCCCAGCAGATAGAGCTAAGAACAATGAATAGAAGTCACAAAAAGGCATATTTAAGCTTGACCTATGGAAGGACTAACTAAACTGTTCTAAGGTGGAACAGGTTGCCTTGAGAAGGAGAATGTAAGTTTCTTCCAGCAGAGACTGAATGACCTCGTCTAAGATACTGCAGCAGAGGCTCCTATTCATATACAAGTTAGGCGGGATCATAGAATTCTAGCTTTGTATCTGGAAGGGACCCCAGAGGCTATCTAGCGCAACCTCCTCCTTTTACAAATGAGGAAACTGGGACCCAGGGAGGTTCAGTGATTTATCCAAGGTTGCACAGGTAGTAAGTGTCAGGGGTAGGATCTGGCACATCCTCTGACTCCAGAGACAGCCTCCTGAGGAGACAACCCCTGAGGCCTCTTCTAATTCAGAGATTCTACAATTCTGTCAGAACTGGGCCCTCAGATCTAGACTCATGTCTGAAAACATGATTTCATCCTCTCCCACCCCCACTGGTTTGTGTCTAATAGTGTGTGAAAGTAGTATTCTTAAGTGAAGGATGATGGGTGATGGAACAAAACCATAACTGGTACTGGAAAAACAACTCCAAGGGCATGTCCTTCTCATGGCAAGTCATGATGTCATTTGTTGGTACAAAGAAGAGCCCTCCTGCCTCCGTATCTTTGATTTTACATTCTCTTTCCATCAGAGTCTCTTCAAAGTGCTATATAAATATGTATATATCGATCACAGGCCTTTTACTTTTGAACATTCACAAATTCCACACTCCAAAGGAGGCCACTTAACTTGTGCTGCTTGTAAGATGCCTGTCTCCCTGTGTGAATTCAAAAGGGCTATACAGAAATGGCTTTTCGATGTGGAAAGAGTCATTGCCATCTGATCTAAAGAAGGATCTCACAATCAGCTGGGCAGAATTATACTGCTCCTCAGTAACAAATGTTCTTATGACTATCACGGAGTACTGAGTTGGCTTCAGAGATTTAAAATTTTTTTTAAAAAAGCCTCATGTAACAAACTGAATTGGAATGAAGATTTGTTATTTAAGAGAAGAGATTATTTTTTAAATGCAATAAGTGGTTACAAATAAAATAAGGATTTCATTTTCTGTTGACATCCTAGGATGTTGATTATTAATACAAGAAAAATAATTGAGGGAGTCTGTTGGGTGGCAAGCATCAAAATGTCAGAATAAATTGTCTTTCTTAATACAAACCGTGTTCCCAAACAACAATTTTCCCCAAGACTCTTATTTTATTCTTGGCAGTCTTGTTTCTCATGATTTGTTCTCAGTTGTTGTTGTTGTTATGGAAGTTAGGTGGTGCAGTGGATAGTGTCGGTCCTGAAATCAGGAAGACTCATCTTCCTGAGTTCAAATCCGGCCTCAGACACTTACTAGCTGTGTGTTCCTGGCTGAGTCACTTTAAAGCTGTTTGCCTCAGTTCCTCATCTATAAAATGAGCTGGAGAAGGAAATGGCAAACCATTCCAGTAACTTTGCCAAATGGGGTCACAAGGAGTCAGAAACAACTGAACCACAATAACAAATTATTATGGAACCTAGGTGTTGTGATTCTCACAACAGTACTGTAAGGAAGTAGGTGCTATTACTATCCCCATTTTATACATCAAGGAAATGAGGTACAGAACTCAAGTGACTTTCCCAGGGTCACACAGCTAGTAAACATGAGGCCAGATTTGAACTCAGGTGTTCCTGACTCAGGGCCTAACACCCTACTTCGAAGTAATTTCCAGACTGGAGTTTACCCAGCTGATGAAATCACAGATTCAGTCCTTATCCCCCAAATGTTTTAATTTCTATGCACATACAGACATACCTACCTGCTGCTGTATCTGAACTGTATGTCCTTGACAATCAGATGCATTTCTGATTGCTAACGCTCAAACACCTCCTATCATCTCCATTCCCACCCTTTACTGAACATTATGGCAGCAAGAGGAGAATGGGGGCCATTAAGGTATGGTGTCACGGTGATTGATGGAAGTTCCATAATCCTTCTGAAAATGTTACCTGAGCATCACTCATACAGTAAGTGAGGCTTTGACATGCTCCCTTAAAATGTTCATAAATCCTGGGTTTTAAGTGAGCATTACCCTTGCTCCTGCTCTCAGCACAGCAGGCATTTGCAGCTGTTTGATTTTTACCAGGTGATGTGAAACTATTACTAATTCAGTCAAATAGCTAGGTTCAAGACTACATTGTGCCTGGCAGTTCTAGAAAAGCCATCTTGATTTCCCCACTAATCCAAAGCCATCTCTACCTCCCTCCTACATTGTTCATGGATCATATCCTTGATCTCATCATCAGCCACAGTTGTTTCACCAGCTCTTAATAACTCTTAAATTTCTCCATCTAACCATAACCTCCTTTCCTCCTATCTCTCTCTGTGCCCCTCATCTCTGAAACTTATTCTCTATCCTTAGTACAATTTCTATTTACTGTATGCCTCCCTGCTTCCCCAGACTATTTTCTTTTGAAATGCTTCTATATCCCTCCTTTTGAAACTTTGTACAGTTAACCAATGCCATTTTACACAGCTCTCTTTCCTTGGATCCCGTGGGTGCTAAGATAGGTGATATCCTACTACTTATTCCTTTCCAAACCCTAGCCTTGGATTATTCTCACCATCCACTATCTCTGTTTCTACAGTTAGGCTGCTAAACACTGATGGGAGAAACCATGTGATCATGATGACTGGGTCTCTACACATTTATATTATGCAACTCAGCTGCACCCTGATGCTACATGTCAATGATCTTAGTCTTCTATGACTGACTCCCTATCACTCTCCTCACATTGTCTGTTCCAAATCTTTTCCTTTTTCCTTGAGATACTTATACCATCCCCTTTCTCTCAACAGAAGACCTTGCCACACATTTCACCGAAAAAAAAAGGAAGCCAACTGTCTGTAGTTCCCTCTTCTCTCCAAATCCATACCCCAGAATTCCATAGGATCATTCCTCACTTTCTCCTCCTTTGCTCCTGTATTAGAGGAAGGGAGAACTCTTCTTGCTGCAGTACCAATCCTTCCACTTGTGCTCATGATCTCATACCTTCCCCTACCCTGTAAGATTTCACCTTTAATTAACTCCCTTTGCCCACATTTTTTAATCTCTCTCTATCCTTCCCTATTGCTTACAAACATTCCCAGATCTCTCCCATCCTTTAAAATCTAATTTTACCACCCCCTTGAAATAACATCTTTTATCTTATCCACCCTTTCCTAGTCAAATGCCTAAAGACAGGCCATCTTGACCTCCATTTTCTCAACTCCTACTCACTTTTCAATCCCTTTCATTCTGGCTTCCAAACTCATCACTCAACTGAATCTATTCTTTCTAAGGTTATCAATGATATATGAATTGCTGAATCAAATGACCTCTTCTCATTTCTTATCCTTGCAGCCCTCTCAGCATTATCTAATACCACCGACTATCCCCTCCTAGATGCTCACTCCTCTCTGGGGTTTAGTGACCCTACTCTCTCCCAATTCTACTCCTACTTATTCTGTTTCTCAGTCTCCTTTGCTGGGTCATCATATTTATTCCATCCTCTATGACAGTTCTCCAGAAATGTCTGACCTGGGCCTTCTTCAATCAATCAATCAATCATTCAGCATGCAGTTATTAAGTGCATCCTTTATGTTAGGGCTATGCCAGCTGTTGGGAGATGCCTTATTTTCCAGGAATGTTCATTCAAATGGGAGAGAACATAAGTATATCAGCAGGTACTTACAGAATAAATATAAAAACAATAAATACAAAGGAGCTTGGGAGGTGAGTCACTAGCAGTTGGGGGCATTAAGAAAGGGATTCAGGTGCTTGGAGGTAAGGGAGCTACAGCTTAGAGGAGGGATTCCATCAGGCATAGGTCAGGGAGGGATGCATTTCATTCCTCTTCTTTTCTTTTTTAAAACACTCTCTTAGTGACCTCATCTCTTTCCATAGGTTTAATTATCCCTTCTGTGCAGATGACTCCAAAATCTATATACAATATCCAATTCTAGTCTTTCTTTTGAACTACATTTCTTTATCACTGGTTGCTTTTTTGAGATCTCTAAATGGTTATTCTATAGGCATCTCAAACTTAATTTGCCCAAAAAAGAATTTCTGTTCCTAAGTCTACCCCTCTTCCTAACTTTCCTATTTCTTATCTTTTCCCTAACTTTACTGTCTAGGCTTATCACCATTCTTCCTTTCACCTTAGTTCACACCTTTGAAGTCATTCTCAACTCTTCTCCCTTCTTCACACCTCAGATCCAATTAGCTGCTGCCTCCTAAATTCTATTCCTACTTTCAACTATTCATCCATCAATCAGTGAATATCCATTTATTAATTGCCTACCAAGTTCTAGCCACTGTGCTAGGCAATGGAAAAAAAAAAACACATGAAACTGTTTATGTCCTTAAGGATCTTAGATTCTATAAAAAGATACTACGTGTACAACACACACACAAACAGTATAGCATGAATGTCTAAAAATCCATATATATGTACACGTGTATGTGTGTAAAGTATGTATATAATTATACATGCACACACAAATGTATGTACTTATTATGTATGCACACAAAATATATATACCAAATAAATATAAGGCAATTTAATTGTGGAGGTACTATCTGTCATCTTCTCTGTATTTACATACCACCACCCTAATGCAGGACATCATCACTTCTTTCCTAGCCTTCTAATTGGTCTCCCTACCTCCAATCTCTCCCCTCTCTGAATCCATCTTCCAAAAAGCTGCCCTATTGATCTCTTTTGAAAAAGATATTTTCAGTTTATTTTTACAAATAAATCATTTAATTATTTTTAATTAAAGTTTATTCTTTTTCCAGCTTTGAATTCTTATCCTCTCACCTCCCCCCTACATTAAGAAAGCAAAAAAAAAAAAGAATTACTAACATACATAGTCAAGCAAAACAAATTCCTGCATTAGCCATGTTAAAAAAAAAAATTCCCCAAACTGCATCCTGAATTCATCACCTCTTTACCAGCAGATAGATTGTATTGGTCATGATGAGTCCTCTAGAATTGTAGTTGGATAATGAATTGATCAGAGTTCTTAAGTCTTTTAAGGTTGTTTGGCTTTATAGTATTGTTATTGTATAACTTGTTCTCCTGGTTCTGCCCACTTCACTCTGCATCAGTTCATACAAATCTTCCCAGATTTCTCTGAAACTTGCCTCTTTATCATTTCTTACAGCACAATATTAATCCATCATATACACCACACTTGTTCAGCCACTCCCTAATTGATGAGTATCCCCTCAGTTTCAGTTCTTGGACTCCATAAAATGAGCTGCTATAAATATTTGGACATATATGTGTCTTTTTCCTCTTTCTTTGGTCTCTTTGAGGTTTCCAATTAATTCTTAAAGCCCAGATCTGATAAGTCACATCTCTGTTCCAGGTCCAATGCTTCCTCTTGCCTTTAAGATAAAATTCAAACTTCTCTGTTTGGTTTCTAAAACCCTTTATAATCTGTTTCCAGTTTACCAATCCAGACTGAGTGTACCTTACTTTCCATCTCACATAGTAAGTTCTAGCCAAATGGGCCTGATTAATATTCTATATACAAAATACGTCCCCCTCTGTGCCTTTGCCCAGGCTGTCTTGCAGATGCCTGGAATTCACTCTCCTCATGTCTAAATCTGAGGATCCAGCTTGTGTCCCCTCCTACAGGAAGCCTGGTTTTTGTCCCCCTGGTAGCTAGTTATCTGTGCCTTCAAATTACCTTATATATTTATGTTTTGTATTTCATTTTTTATGTGCATTTTGTCCTCTCCCCACCCCACCATGTAAATAGATTGTGGGATCCTTGAGGGTGGAGACTGATTCTTTTTGTTTTTGTATTCTACTGCCTAATCCAATGCCGAGAACATTGTAGACATCTTTCTTTGGACAATGTTTTCTGGTGGTATTGTCAACCAACTTCTCTCTAGGTTACTATTGTTGGGCTCACCCATAAAGCAAAGAGGGGGTTCATTCATATTGGGGCTCTTATGCTACCAGAGAATATTAGTCATGATTCCATTTCAACAAACATTTGTTACATATCTACTATCTATGAATCACTGGGGTCAATGACAAGATGGGGTGAGGAAATAAATAAGATACGACCTTTTGGACAAAAATCTTGCATTCCCATTAAGGACATAAAATGCATACAGAAATAAGCACAACAGAAAATAGAGCAGGAGTACGTACAGAGATACAACATGTTAAATGGAGTCCAAGGAAAAAAATTGTGGGCTTTTTAAAAATTATTTTTCTGACTAGAGGTACCAGGGAAGACTTTACAGAGGAGGCAACACGTAAGCTGGACCTTGAAGAATGACAAGCATTTCAACAGGAAAAGATGGGACAAGGAGTTTGAGGAGAGAGGTCATATTTCTTTAGCTTTCTTTGTCTAAGTACCTACTACTTACTTTGTCCAAGCCTGAATAATCAATAAGTGCAATATTCAGCAGGTAGGTGACGCAATGGACAGAATGCTGAGCCTGGAATCAGGAAGACTTATCTTAGTGAGTTCAGATCCAGCCCCAGACACTTACTAGCTGCTTGACTCTGGACAGGTCACTTACCCCTGCTCTTCATCTGTGAAATGAGCTGGAGAAGGAAATGGCAAACCACTCTATTATCTTTGCAGAGAAAACCCCAAAGAGTCAGACACGACTGAAATGACTCAACAACAACAACAACAATTTGACTCAACAACAACAACAACAATTTAAAAACAAATTATTCAGCAGGTTGTAGCTGTGATCATTTCAAGGTTTAACCTGAGATTTGAATGTCTGAGTTCTGTTACTAATTGGGGCAAAAGAATTGCTTATTTAGAGCATAATTCTAGAAGGCACAAACAATAAATGGCACAATAGAACCCAAGCAACATCCTAAGAGACCAGAAATCTGAGTTCTTGTCCTACTTCTATCACTAAAAAGTTGCATGACCATAGCCAAGTCAATTTCTCTATGCTTCAGGTTTCTCATCTGTAAAATGGGAATAATTGTAATCAGCATATATCATTATATAAGCCTCCAGAGTATATGCCCAGAAACCTTACAAAGCCCTTTGTATTTCTTCTGATGACTTGACTATATTTGAATTTGCATTGTTGTTACTGGTGTCTTTGACTATTTCTCCTACCACAGCATAAGTCCCCTGAAAGCTGAGACTATCTTACTGATCTCTGTAAAGGAGAAAAAATAGAATTTAGAGCCCAAGAGATCTGGGCTTGAGTCTCATTGCTATCATTTTCTAGCTGTGTGAGCCTAGGCACATGTTTTTTGTCAAAGAAGGATTTTAAAAAATATTTGTACACTGGATTCTTGTCAGGTAAGTGCTTTGTAAATATCAAACTCTTCATGGAAATAAATTGTTATTATCATGCTTGTCTTTTCATCTTCCTCACTGTCTAGTATAGGGTCTCCCACGTAGAAGATGCTTAATATGTGTTCATTAAATCACTACAGTAAATGAAAATGATACCTTGCAAAACTGAAGCTAATTAGTATCAACATAAAACATATGTCTTAGTCAGCTGTAAGTGTAATCCACACTAAGAAATACTTTTGAGGGGAAATTGATTGTGGATAAGACTAAGTGTCTCCTCACGTACCATCTCTAGTCAGATGCTAACTTCTGAGATCATTGGGTTGCTTTAAGAATTGTAGAATTTGGAGCTAAAATGAACCTTAGGAATGTTTGAGTTTTTATGGGTCACAGACCCCTTGGACAGTCTAGTGAAGCCTAAGGATGCCTCAGAATAATGTTTGTAAAAGCATAGAATAAAATCCATAGGATTACAAAGGAAAACAATGAAACAGCTTTATACATGTCTACAATACACATATGAATAAAAAGATATACATGTTTGTGTACATAATATAGTTCTATGAATTTCTATTATATATTTGCATATACATATTATATATATATAAGTGTTTCAGTATTGTGTATATGCATGTATGTATGTATGTACACAGAACAAGAAAGTGGCAGAAGTGAGACTCAAGGCCAGATCTCCTGGCTCCAAATTTTTCAAGTGTGTGTATACATATGTGTATACATACGTACGCATATGCTTTTATATATATATATATATACACACACATACACATGCATGTGTGATCCTAGGCAAGTATTTTATGTCAAAGATGTATTTAAAAAATTTATTAACCTATTTCACAGGGCTCTTGTCAGCTACATTATTTGTAAGCATTAACTCTTTCTAGAGTTAATTTTACACACATGTTGTCTATGTATGTGTACGTATAGACATATATGTAATGCAGGTTAGTAGAACTCAGGTTAAGAACTCCTGCTCTAATATAACTTCTTTTTCAGGTGAGGAAACAAGAGTGAAAGAAGGATCAAAGTGACACAGGTAATAAGAAGCAAAAAAGGAATTTGAACTCAGTTCCTCTGACCTTTAGTCCAGTTCTTTTTCCCATAAGCCATGTTGCATGAGGGGTTGTGATTCTGTGGTGGGTAAAAGATGAAATGACTGAGAAAAACAAAAGTTCAATCATCTGAGCATATCAATTTATTAAGCAATGCATGCCAGTTGCCTAACAAAGCAGGACCAGACTTCTTCAGCTTAGACCTGGACCCCAAACACAGGGGGAGACAGACTTGTATAAATTGAAAACAATTAATCAAATAAGGCTGATTAATTGAAAGGAAACAGTACAACATTAGGTAATCTGATTTCTAATTGGATGAAAAATTAGGGACTTTCCAGGTAGGGGGAGGGAGACTGAACAGGTGCAATTCCCTGAATTCAGAAAAGATGTCGCACTCTCCAAGTATCTGTAAGCATGGAACATGGAAAAATAACTGATCAGTGCAGTTCAATTTTCAGATAAAACATATGGGTTTCTTGAGCTATGCAATTGTGAGAGAACTCCTTATATCAGTCTTTGGATCTGACTGGGTTCCTGGTTAGCATTATAAGTTAAGGGTCTCTAAGCAGCAAGGAGAAGTGGTCCAGTGTCATAATCACACAGGGATAGGTTCAAACAATACAGTACGGTTTTCTTCAAGTGAATAAACTTCTCACAAGACAAAACTGGACTAGACCTACAACTGAATAGAAAAAAAAAACACTGAAATAGATGCAGAATTGAATCACAAGATGGAGTCAGTGTGGTTCACTCAATTCTCACAATTAACCGCTTGTTGTCCTAATTCCCTCGATTCCCTTAGTTAGCATACATCTGCCCCAACATTATAGGACTCCCCCTGGATTAGAGAATGCTTTGTTTGGGGCAAACAGCCACACTTCTCCTGCCTACCTCTACTTCTTGCTCTGGGTCCTTTGGACATTTTTATCCTAGATTTGATCAAAGTGCTCTACATCTCCTCAGCCACTCTCCTCTAGAGCTTAAGTATTTTTTTTCTTTCTTTCCTTCAGCCTCCTCCATGACAGTTTCATGCTTTATTGGTGTCATCTCCTCAATTCTGACCTCCAAGGTCAGATAATGAATAGCCATCAACCATGTCCTTACCAGCAACGTCTCTCCCAGGATGGATACTTCTGCTGGCCATTAATTCTTGACTTTAGGTTATACAGGGTTGCACTGACTTGTCTAATATGGATTTGTCATCTAATTAATTGTAACTAGACAGGTAGGTGGCATGGTAGGCGGAAGAAGTACTAGATTTGGCATCAGAAAGATCTGAGTTTGAATCCTGACTTGTATATTTACTGGCTTTGTGACCTTGGACAAGTCACTGAACTACTCCAAGCTTCAGTCTTATTACCTGTAAGATGAGGGTGATAATAACAGCTCTTAGCTCCCTAGGCTATGGCATGTAAAGCCCTTTGTAAACCATCAAGTACTATATAAATGCTAGGTACTGTTGTTGTTGTTGTTGTTATTGTTATTACTAACTAAGCCAACGTAAGAAAATGTTGTTATAACAAGGAGGTGTTTTTCATGGCATCTAAGCAAAGGAGAATCAAAGGATAAAGACTGTTTAATGAATCTTTTCCACATTCTAACAAAGAAGGTATTTTTACTCCCCTCAAAAAAAAACTGGTGTAGATTTTTTAAACAGAAATATCTAGAAAACAAGAAGAAGCATGGAGTCGTGAAGAATACTGTATTTGGAGCTAGAAAATCTTATTTTGAATCCCAGATCTACTACTTCATTGCCTATCTTACTTTAGGCAAATCAATTCACTTTTCTAGGTCTCATTTTTCTTTTTTTAAAATTTTCTTTGTTTTATTCTGAACTTATGGAATAAACCAAGCATTTCCATAACATAGTAGAATAGAAGAAAAAAAAAGATGATTGCACATGTAACTGCAAATCCATTATGTACAACTTGCTATTCTTTTTACATATATAATAAAGTTATCATGTTACTTTTTTTCCTTTTATTCTTCCCTCCCTCCACCCCGCCCCCAGCCCTAGAGATGGCTACCATTTTTCTTGTATCTCAAAGGCATTGAACTAGATGGTCTATAAAGTCCCATTTATCTTTAAAGCTTATAGCTCATCAAGTCATTTCAGCTTGGTGGAAATACTCAAGAAGAACATTCAGCTCTCTTTTCTCTTATTGCCCATGTGCCTAGAGACCTTCTGGTTTTTTAATGTGGTTTCCTCCACAAAGTTCTACCCCAATGTGTCACTATGGTGTGGAAGTGATGCTGAGTTCTTCAAGGCTATGCCAATGGAGCCCAAGTCTGGCAGATTCCACTACAATATAAAGCTTTTAATACTATCCTAGAAATAGACTCAGTACAGAGCTCATCACCAATAAGTTCACCACTTGGAATTCAGACAATTGAAGACAGTTATCATGTCTGCACTCCATCTTCTCTTATCCAAATGGAACACCAGGGCAACCAGTGAAACTATAATGGCAGATGACTTCTCTTCACTTCTTAGAATATAGTCCCAAACCATTTAGTTCATTCAAGATAATAACATCTTTTCACAAGAATTTTCTTCATCCTCTTTGTAAGATAAAAGTTAAAACAGCTCCATTATGAAGGAAGGCTTTTATATCCCTTTTCCTCTCTGATTTCTCCAGCTTTTCTTCAACATGATAAGAAAAGACTATCTTTAGCTCCTTTTAAGCCAATACTTTCTTTTTATTTTTGCTCCATCAAATAAAATACTTTATTAAAAAATCAAGAAATAATAAACCATTCACTGCACATTTCTGACAATTGTGTGATGGTAAAGATGTAGTCTAATGTATAAAATTTTCTGCATTGAAGCTAGACTTGAGGCAAACATCTTTTCTCATGTTTGCCTCAAGTATAGCTTCAATGTAGACCTTTCTTATAAAGACTGCATTTATTTATTCTTTTTAAAAAACATATTTATCTGTTTTTACAAGAATTTATTGGATCTCCACAATCCCCCAACTGAACAATATAAATAAATATGAAAAGATAAAATCCTCATAATAAATATTCTTTATGAGGATTAGTTAAAGGAATCAGTAATGTTTTGCCTTTCTAAGGGTGATTTAAGGTTCAGCAGTGTGCCCCTTTTAGACTTAAACAAAGTTGAAGGTCAGAAGGGCAAAGAAAAAGATGAGATCTAAAGATGAAGCCTTTTCTGTTGTGGTTAAAGCATTTTAATGGGTATGAAATCTTGAGTAGCACAACTACATATGAAAATACCATCAGAGCGACAGCTAGGTGGTTAGAGCACCAGCCCTAGAGTCAGGAGGACCTGAGTTCAAATCAGTCTCAGACCAGGCACTTGACATTTACTAGCTGTGTGACTCTGGTCAAGTCACTTAACCCCAATTGCCTCACAAAAAAAAAAAGAAAGAAAGAAAAAGAAAAAAGGAAAAATGCCATCAGAAACAATCAACTGGTCTCACAGGCATAGATAGTTTCAATATTTTCTCCCCAGGTGTTCATTTGTATCTCAATGAAGAAGATTTGGAAAATGTACTGGATGGTCACCATCAGTCAGAGTAAGGTCCTTCACTGAGTTGTTTACCCACCTCTGTATCAGGAACAGTGTTCAAAGAGAGGTGAAAAATCCTGCCTCAGAGGTGAAAAATCTCAGAGCTGAGGCCTAACAAAGCAGAACCAGAGACACTTTTGCTAGTACTAGGATAGAGGTCTCTGTCCTTTCTAAAAGAGTATGGTAGGGGGGCAGCTAGATGGTGCAGTGGGTAGAGCTCCAGCTTTGGAATCAGGATGACCTGATTCAAATCTAGCCTCAGATACTTGACACTTAGTAGCTGTGTGACCCTAGGCAAGTCACTAAACCCCAATTGCCTCACCAAAAAAAAAAAGTATATAGTAGGTCCTCGGTTGAAAGATCACAGTGGCATTCAGTTGAATCTGGGGCTAAAAATAATGGAGAACATAGCTTCCTGTCCAAAGGAGAGCCCAGGGGTACAGACTGGTTAACCCATTCAGCTGTTCCTTGGGAGGAGTAAGTACAGGTAAGCCAGAGATGCCATCCACTTTTAGGAGGATGCCAGAGTGACCTGTCCATCACTGGCCCTATGACTCACAGTGAACATCATAAGAAAGAAAGGACACTGAAGCCTTGCAGTTCAAAAGCTGTGTTTCCTTGGCAATACGTGCTTTCTAAAAGTATACATTATACTTGAAGTTTATGCCCGCTGTCCTCCCACACTCTTGAGTATATTTGTGGAAGATTATACTCCAGGGTTTGGAGGGAGAAGGGAGAGGTTGAACGTTTTGGAACTACTGTTCTTGCTATCCCACTTGAGTAAACGTTTTTGCTAAGAACTAACTGAGTCTATGACCTGATTTTTAATGGGATACACACAAGCGAAGGTTCATAAACTACAGCATTAGAATTATAACCCCTAATATTTACTCCTATACTCCAAGGCAGCAGTCACCCCTCTCAGGATTCAACATACAAGTGAGAATGCACATTTGGAGGAGCACAGACAGGGTGTTGCACATGAATAAGAGAAGATACAGTACAGATATGATAATTGTCTTCGTTTATCTGAAAGAAAGGTTCCAGTGGCTTCATATTGCCTCTAGAATTTGGAATTTAAAGCCTTTTATAATTTGATTCCAATCTACATTTCAAGGCTTACTGTACATTATTCTCTTATTTCCATGCCTTTGCAAAGGTTCTCTCCCATCCCTGGAATATATTCCACCCTCATTTCCTCTTCTTTGAATCTCTAGCTTCTATCAAAGTTTGGCTCAAATGATATCTACTCATCTCCTCTGTGCTGATCCCCTCACTTCACCCTCATCCCCACCAATAACTTTGTATATATTTACTCATTTGTACATATAACATTTCCCAAAATAGAAAGGAAACTCCAGGGATTGCCACTTTTTTTTTCCTTTGTATCCACGGCAGCTGGTACAAGACTTTGCAAATACTAGGCACTTAATAAATGCTCAGTGAAATTGAAATTGAATATGGAAAATAGATGAAAACTAGCTTTATTGTCTGGGCCTAAGAAGAACAAGCAGCAATGGACAAATGTCCCAGGAAGTCAGGTTTTATCTCATTGTAACAAAAACCTTCCTCCTAATTAAAGCTATTCTAAAGGGGAGTGGGATGTCATTGGGGGGGAACTGGTTTCCCCTCACAGCACTTCCCCTCACAATAATTTGGGAGAGGTCTCTTCAACTGAGCTTGGAAAGAATAGGTGAGAGTAAGGACCGACTGCATTTTGGGCATAAGCCTGTACAACGTTTTTTTTTTGTTGTTTTTTTTGGCTAGGCCATGGGGTTAAGTGACTTGCCCAGGGTCAAACGGCTAGTGTTCTATGTCTGAGGCTAGATTTAAACTCAGCTCCTCCAGAATCCAAGGCTGGTACTCTATCCACTGTGCCATTTAGCTGCCTCTGTACAAAGTTTTGAAGACAGGAAATGGAATGTCAAGGGAAAGGGATGACAAATTAGGCCATTTTGGCTAGATAGAAGAGTTCATGAAGGGGAGTGATACAGAATAAACCTCAAAAGGCAGGTGAGAACTGCAGTGAAAGTAAATATATGATCAATAATATCTAGTAATAATAAAAAACAATAAGTGACCTTAGAAGCATCATATTTCAAACAATACTAGAGGGCAGTAATCAATAAAAAAAAAAAACTAGTTAATGCTGGTTTTGGCACACACACACACACACACACACACACACACACACACACATATATATATATATATATATATATATACATATATACATACAAATCCATATATACATACATAGTATATAGCATGTACCAAATTATGTATAATATACAATATATTGTATGCATTGAATGTAGAATTTCATACTCCTGATGGCTGACAATCACCAGCTCATCAATATTTACCACTAATTGCCTAACACCCATTCCTTGGCTACAACCCTGCTAACTACTTTTAATCTCCCAGGGTATTAGACTTAATTTTCCCTCTCTACTGAAGGAATTATTTTTTTAGTTATCACTTTCTCTCCCCTAGATGTTATGAAACAAACATACTTTGCTCCTTCTGCCCCTCACCCCTTTACTACTCCCAAACCACTTAGGGGCAGTTAGATAGGGCAGAGGATAGAGGACTGGGCCTGGAATCAGGAAGATCTGAGTACAAATCCAGATTCTGACACTTACTAGTTGTGTGACCCTAAGCTAGTCACTTAATCTCTGTCTGAGTTTTTTCATCTATAAAATGGGGATAAGTAGTTCAGTCTTTCAATCCTGTCTTATTCTTCAAGGGTCTACAGACCATATCATGCCATTACTGTCCATAGGTTTTTTCAGTTTTTGGTTTTTGTTTTTTTCCTAGAAATGATACTTGAGTGGCCTGCCGTTTACTCCTCCAGTGGATTAAATCAAACAGAAGTTAATTGACTTGCCCAGGGTCACACAGCTACTAACTATCTGAGGCTGGGTTTGAACTCAGGTCTTCCTGAATCCAGCCCAGCACTCAGTCCACTGAGCCACTTAGCTGCCTCACTAATTAGCACTTAACCTCCCAATATTGTCTGAAGATCAAATGAGATATGTATGAAGTACTTAGCACACTGTCTGGCACATAGTAAGCACTATATGAATGTTAGCTATTATTAATATTCTTTTTAAGAACTATCCTTTGCTCTATATTGCCCCCCCTTTCTACATCTTCCCATCCCCACAAATGGTACGTGCTGGCCTTATCCTTTCTGATGAATTACATTCCTTCTTCCCCCTTATTTCTAAGTGATCTCCCTATTATAAATTTCCCAAATTAATCCTATGCTTATTGTGATTCCTTTGAAAGACGTGCAGTATAAATACACAACTGTACGCACACTCACTCATATTCCTGGCCACTTTTATAGATGTGGATAGAGATAAGAGTTGAGATAGACAGGTAGATAACTACTACTAGTTATTTCATTATATGTATACTTTGAAAAACAGTAGGTAGTATGAAATGGAATTCTAAGATCACAGAACGTGAGGGCTGGAAGAATTTCTAGAATGTATACTATTGGAGTTGGAAAGGACTTTAGAATGTCAGAGATGGAAAACACAGAAATACTAAACCTTACGAGTTGGAAAGGACATTAGAAGCATTCTAATCCAATGAATAGATGAATGGTTGTTTGGATGGCTGGATGGATACCATATATTAAGTACTAATTGTGTCCCGAGTATGATGCTAAGCATTAAGAATGCGAGCAGAATCAAGGCAGTTCCTGTCCTCAAAGAGCTTACATTTTATTTTATTTTTTTAATATAAATTTATTTATTTTTAGTTCTCAACATTCACTTCCACAAGTTTTTGAGTTCCAAATTTTCACCCATCTCCCCCCTTCCCCCACCCCAAGATGTCATGCATTCTGAATACCCCTTCCCCCAGTCTGTCCTCTCTTCTATCTTTCTCCCTTTCTCTTATCCCCTTCCCCTTCTATTTTTCTGTAGAACAGGATAGACCTTTGTACCGCATTTCCTGTATTTCTTATTTCCCAGTAGCATGTGAAAACATTTTTTTAAACATATGTTTTTAAAACTTTAGGTTTCAAATTTTCTCTCTTCCTCCCTCCCCACCCACCCTCATTAAAAAGGAAAGCAACTCAATATAGATTGTACATATGCAGTTATGCAAAACACGTCCATAGTAGACATGTTGTGAAAAACTAACTCTATTTCCCTTAATTCTATCCTGCCCTCCCATTTATTCTATTCTTTCTTTTGACCCTGTCCCTCCTCAGAAGTATTTACTTCTGATTACCCCTTTCCCAATCTGCCCTCCTCTCTATCATCCCTCTCTCTTGTCCCCTTCTCCCCCTATTTTCCTGTAGGTAAGACAGATTTCCATACCCAATTGAATGTGTATGTTATTCCTTTAAGCCAAATCCTATGAGAATAAGATTCACTCATTCCCTCTCACCTTCCCCGTTTCCCCTCCACTGTAAGAGACTTTTCTGTTTTTTTTGTGAGATAATTTACCCCATTCTACCTCTCCCTTTCTTCTTCTCTGAGTATAATTCTCTCTCATCCCTTAATTTTATTCTCCAGATATGACCCCTTAATCTTCAACTCACCCTGTGCCCTCTATCTATCTATCTACATATACATACATATAATTTTTTTCCTCCAACTACCCTAATACTGACAAAGGTCTCATGAGTTATAAATATCATCTTTCCATGCAGGAATGTAAACAGTTCAATCTTAATAAGTCTCTGATTTCTCTTTCCTGTTTACCTCTTCATGTTCCACTTGAGTCCTGTATTTGAAAGTCAAATTTTCTATTCAGCTCTGGTCTTTTCATCAAGAATGCTTGAAAGTCCTCTATTTCACTGAATGACCATTTTTTCCCCTGAAGGATTATACTCAGTTTTGCTGGGTAGGTGATTCTTGGTTGTAATCCTATCTCCTTTGCCCTCCGAATATTATATTCCATGCCCTGCGGTCCTTTAATGTAGAAGCTGCTAAATCTTGTGTTATCCTGATTGTGTTTCCACAGTACTTGAACTGTTTCCTTCTGGTAGCTTGTAATATTTTCTCCTTGACCTGGGAACTCTGGAATTTGGCTAAATATTCCTAGGAGTTTTCCTTTGGGGATCTCTTTCAGGAGGAGATCTGTGGATTCTTTCCATTTCTATTTTGCCCTCTGGTTCTAATATATCAGGGCAGTTTTCCTTGATAATTTCTTGAAAGATGATGTCTAGGCTCTTTTTTTTATCATGGCTTTCAGATAGTCCAATAATTTTAAATTCTCTCTCCTGGATCTATTTTCCAGGTCAGTTGTTTTTCCAATGAGATATTTCACATTGTTTTCTAATTTTTCATTCTTTTGGATTTGTTCTACTGTGTCTGATTTCTCATAAAGTCACTAACTTCCAATTGCTCTATTCTAATTTTTAAGGAAGTATTTTCTTCAGTAAGTTTTTGGACTTCCTTTTCCATTTGGCCAATTTTGCTTTTTAGGGCATTCTTCTCCTCATTGGCTTTTTGGACCTCTTTTGCCATTTGGGTTAGGCTATTTTTTAAGGTGTTATTTTCTTCAGTATTTTTTTGGGTCTCCTTTAGCAAGCTGTTGACTTGTTTTTCATGATTTTCTTGCATCACTCTTCAGTTTTTCCTCTACTTCCTTACTTGCTTCTCAAAATCCTTTTGAGCTCTTCCAAGGCCTGGGACTGATTCATATTTTTCTTGGAGGCTTTGGATGTAGGAGCTTTGACTTTGTTGTCTTCTTCTGGTTGTATATTTTGATCTTCTTTTTCACCAAAGTAAGATTCTATGGTCTGACTCTTTTTGTGCTGCTTGCTCATGATCCCAGCCAATTACTTGAGTTTTAAACTCTTTGTTAAGGTAAGAGTCTGCTTCCAATGTGGAGAATGTATTGTCCCAAGCTTCAGGGGTTTGTATAGCTGTTTTCAGAGATACTTGTAGGGACCTGTAAATTTTCAGTTCTTCCAAGGTGGTATGATAAGGGCGAGGTGTTTACTCCTTTCCTGGCCTGTGACTACAAGCATTCCTTTCTGTCCTGTAACTGTGAGGAGGGTTCCTCTCCACAGCCACTCAAGCTCTACCATGCCAGCGCTCCTCCTCACCTCAGCACTGCCGCCCAGAACTGTGACCCAGATCCAAACAGGGGCAAAGCAAGAGATTCCTGCCTCAGCACTGGCAAAGAGATCCCTGCAGTCCCTCTCTGATCAGCCACTGGATTCGACTCTCATTCTGTGGGCCGGAAGCTCCAGAAGCAGCTGCCCCCCCCCCCCACGCTCTTGGGGAATGGAGCTGAAACCCTGCCTTCCTTCTCAGCACCACAAAACAGACTTTTCCCACTGACCTTCTAAGTTGTCTTTGGCATTAGTGGATTGAGGAGTCTGGAAACTGCCACAGCTGACCGAGATTCAGTCCTCTGAGGCCTGCTCCAGGTTCACTGCGGCCTGCGTGGCCACACTGCGCTGCGCTCCCAGCCCGGCACAATACACCTTTCTGATCAATCATCCAGGCTGTCTTGGGTTAGAAATTTGTTTCACCTTGTCTTTTTATGTGTTCTGCTGCTTCAGAATTTGTTTAGAGCCATTTTTTATGAGTATTTGGAACGGGTTTGGAGGAGAGTTCAAGCAAGTCACTGCTTTCACTCTGCCATCTTGGCTCCACCCCCTCAAGGAGCTTAAATTTTAAAATGAGGAGACAATATATATAAGTGACTGGTGGCCAGATAGGAATGTTTCAGTTTGTCAAGGAGTGACCCAAATTGATTTACATGCCTCGGTGATACACAGGATGGCAGGGTGAGCAAGAAGATGATGGGGTAGAATGTCTGGAGTATACTACCTTCTTTCCTCCCCTTCAGAGACCAGGTCAAGAGCTACTTCCTACATGAAGCCTTTCCTCTTACTTCCAGATGCATTCTACCAGCCTGAAATTAATTTGAACTTCATTTTTATATATTGCATATTTTATTTATGTTCACATGTTATTTCTCTTGAGAGAATATATTTTCTTTGAAATCAGGGATTGTTTCAATTTTGTCTTTGTATCCAAAATATCTAGCATAGTATGTGGCTCATAGTAGGTATTTCATTAAGGTTTATGAATTGATTGATATAGAATTGATATACAAAGAGCAGAGTTCTGGTTGGAGACAGGAACCTGGGGCATGAATCTTGCCTGAGACATTTTCTGTATGGTCAAAAATCTATAAAACAATCAATGGGGGGGGTTGTTTTGTTTTGTTTTGTTATGCTTTTGTTTGTTTTCTGAGTACCTACTCTAAGCCATGAACTGTGCTAAGCATTGAGTATACAAAGACAAAAATGAAATAGTTCCTGCCCTCAAGAAACTTACATTCTATAGGGGGAGACAACATGTAGATATACAAGTATATATAACATATTCACAGAATAAACATGTGGACTTTATTTTGGAAGGGAAGGTCACTGGAAACTGGGGTGTTCTGGTAAGGCTTCATAGAGAGCCTAACATTTCAGCTGAGTTCAAAAGAAAATAAGGAATTCTAAGAGGCCTAAGGAAGGAAGGAATACATTCCAAGAATAGAGGACAGACAGTACAGAGCATGGAGACCAGAGATAGAATGTCACATGCGAGTTATAGTAAGACCATTTGACTTTCAACAGGAATTGGAAAGATAGGATAGGACCAAGTTTTAAAGGGCTTTAGAAGGCAAACAGGAATTTATGTTGATTCTAAAAGACACTGGGAACCATTGCAGTTTATGGAATAGAGAAATGGCATAGCCAGACTTGCCTTTTAGAAAAAAATAGCCTAGCTGCCATTTGAAGGATGGGAGAGATTTTTGGCAGGGACAGCAATTAGGAGCCTGAAGCTAAAGGGCATGAGTACTCACAACAACTATATAAAAGGGAAAAAGTACACATAGATAAAAGGATAGATAAATTAACAAAGAAAGCTGAAAGAGGCATCCTAGGAGTAATTGGTAAATTGTTAAAGAGATTTTCTATCTTAAAACCTTTTCTGAAGTATCAAGGATGATGTCTACTTGTTTGTTTTTGTTATTGTTTAAAACTAAGTACATCTTCTTTTTTCTATTTAAAAATCTCTATTGCTCTCATCTGCAATAGTAAACTTCAGTAAACTAGGAAATGTTCCTTAAACGTTGAATCTGCATATCTGTATCCGAGAAAAATTGTGATTTTTATCCGTACATGTGGGACAGTATATAATCATCTAACATTTACAGTTTTGAGATTCTCCTATAGGGCTCTGGTGAAAGGATGATGTGAATCAGAGATCCCAGAAGATTGTTTTAAATTGGGAACATAGGCTGTGTTTAAAAACAAAACAAACAAACAAACGAAAAGATCCCCTGTCTATTTCCTAGGGATGACAAATTTACAAAGAGAGAGGAAAGAGTATAAAAGAGGTTTGGTGCTCCAACCACCTAAAACGCTGAGACCACAGGCCCCCATGACAGAGACACCAGAGACCTGCTTCTGAGAGAGGACAACTAGTACATTCATGGATATTCTATATTGGCTACCATGTGGTGGCACATAGGCTTTTTCCAATGTTTGCATAGCTAGAATGGACTATTTCTTTAAATATACCTGACTGAGGCAAAATTCCTCTCTCTTCCCAGTGACAGCATCCAGGGCCAGGCAAGTCACTTAATCCGTAAGTCCAGTGGCACTAGGATGGTACTTGGCACTCAAACAACAGGTAGTAATGAGCCTGTTTGTTATTAGCTAATCACCACACTCTGCCTACCTACAGGAGATCTTATGTTGGATGCAATATATCCCCTGTTGTCTTTCCTCCAAATGAAGAATAGCCAAGCCTGTGATCCATAAAATCTCTCCAAATGACTTGCAGGGATCTTGGCTGATGAAGAAAATGCAATGTGAATTATTAATGCCCCTTCCTGTATGGGAGCTACTGATGTAAGGGAGATGGCACCATTATTTGCCAGGTGGTCTCTGCCTTCCCTGTGTTTTTTTTCTCTACACATCTTGATTTTGGGTTGCCCTCTCTAAGCCCATTATTATCATTCCCCCTGCGAAAACATGTACTGGCATCTGAAACTGTGAATAGTAGTGATGGGCTTGAAGATGATTAGAGGATGATTTTTGCATTCCTATCACCATTTCTCAGTTTGATTTGTATTATGTGAATTAGGCCAAAGCACAAGGGGAGATTTAATCATGTGACTGGGGACCCATAGTGGGAAATGGGGGTAGGGGTAAGGAAAGGCTTCCTTTTTCAGAGCAGTTCCTACTGTATGTTCTCAAGCTGAGGGGGGGGGAGGGGAGAGACAGTGACTGTGACTAATAGGGCAATAATAATGTTTCCCTAAATGAAGTCTGAGACACTTAGACACTCAAAATGGTCATTGAGACTATTAATAGACAGGGTGGTAGAATTGGAATCATACTCAGAAAAACCTGGGCTGTAATCCTGGCTCTGAAACTTACTAGCTATTTCACCTTTCTGAGTTTCCCTGTCTTTATGTGCCATATGAAAATAAAAAAACCTCATCATGTCTGATGCATAAGGGAATTGTTACAAAAGTGCTTTGTAAATCATAAAGGACTACAAAAAATATGAGTGTGAAGGGAGCTAAGGATAAACAGGCTTTCAATTTTTAAGGGTGTGAGACAATAGATGTGAATACAGATGAAAGACAGAGACAGCAAAAGAGACAGAGAAAGCAAAAGAGAGTAATGATAGGTAAGGAAACAAAAACTGTAATGCTTAGACAACTCTTTGGTGTGTGGTGATACAGAGATAAAGATAGATGCAGATAGAAATAGAGACAGAGGCAGGGATGGAAAGACAATTAGAGAGTTAGAGATAGAGATGTCATCTTTAATATGATCAAACATTTAGTAAAGTTCCTACTATGTGAGAGTCACCATTGCTAAGCACTAAAGATACAACAAAAGGAAAAAAACATAGTCCCTACACAGTCTAAAGGGGAGAAAACTTGCAAACATCAATGTATAAGCAAAATATAGACAAAATAAATTGGGGATGATCTCAGAGGGGAAGGCATTAAGGTTATAAACAACCAGGGGAGGCTTCATGCAGAAGGTAAGATGTCAGTTGACACCTGAAAGAAGCCAGGAAAGTGAAGACAAAGCCTGAAAAGGAGAGAATTCCAAATATGGGAGACAGCAAGTGAAAATGCCCTGAATCGGAAAATTGAGTGACTTGTATGAGGAATAGCAAGACCAGTGTCAGTGGATCACAGAGCACATGGAGTGGGGTATGGTGTAAAGAAAACTGGAAAGGCAGCAAGGGGTCAGGTGATGTGAAGAACTTTAAAAGCCAAACAGAAATTTTCTATTTGATCCTGAGGATAATAGAGAGCTACTGGAGTTTGCTGGGTGTGTGTGTCTGGGAGAGGGTAGGGAGAATAGGTGGATGTGGGGTGCTGGGGTGAGGAAAGTGGAAGATCTTTAGGAAGATCACATTAGCAGTGGAGTGGACAATGGGATAGACGATGGATCCAACTAGGGAGAGATGTGAGGCAGGGGGACCAACTAGATGGCTACTACAATAGTCTAGGCATGAGGTGACCAGGAATTGTTCCAGAGTGGAGGCAGTGTCAGAGGAGAAAAGGAGGCATAGAGACATCTTTAAAGAGAGGACTATGACATCAGGAAGATGATGCCATAGTTCACAATCGAATTGATTTTGAATGAGGGAGGGCTATGCAAAGTAATCAGCCTCACTTTCTCCTCCAGAGCCATCTGGGTCCAATGGTCAGGTGTAGATCAGGACAACTGGAGATGGCCCAGGATGCAGTGGGAGACCTTGGCCTTCTTAAGCTAAGATCTTTCTAAGTTCTTACTTTGACTGAGGCAATGCCCATTAAGTGATTAGGGCTGCTTAAGTGAGCCAAGGAATGGCCCCTTTAATCCAATAAGTAACTAAATTAATTAATTGATTGATTGATTAAAATAAAATAAAACAAAAACAAAACTGACCAAGCTGGGAGGTAGTATAGAAGGAGGAGGGAAGAGGGCCCAAGAGGGAGCCTTGGAGGTGGATACTCACAGTCAATGAATGAAGATCTATCAAAGAAAACTGAAAAAGAGTAGACAGTTCAGTGAAAATAGAGAGCAGTGTCACGAGGACCTAAAGAGAAGAGAGTATCAAGAAGGAAATGATTGATGGTGTGGTGTCAAAGGCTGCCAAGAGCTCAAGAAGGATGAGTATTGAGAAAAGGACATTGGATTTGTCAATTACTGGAATCTTAGGAAAGAACAGCTTCTGTTGAATGATAAGGCCAGAAGCCAGAGTGCAGAGGGTTTAAACACATTTTTTTAAGGCAATTGGGGTTAAGTGACTTGCCCAGGGTCACACTGCGAGTGTCAAGTGTTTGGTCTGAGGAAGGATTTGAACTCAGGTCCTCCTGACTTCAGGGCCGGCGGCCGCTGTATCCACTGTGCCATTTAGCTGCCCCCTGCAGAGGGTTTAGAAGACTGCTAGAAGAGAGGAATTGGACACAATTATCGTAGATGGTTTTTAGCTGGGAGTTAGATTTTATGTACTCTGAGGTCTCACAAAACCTTTGGTCATTCTAAATGTCAAGAGAATCTTGGATTTTGCTCTTCAGTTGTATGAACTCAGGGGCAGGCACCTCCCTTTTCTGGCCCTCAGTTTCTATCTCTGTCAAATGGGGTAATAATATCTTCTCTGGCAGCTTATGCTGAAGATGGAATGAGAGAATGCCTGCAAAGGGGCTTTGAAATATACAATGCACTTCATGAATGCAAAGCATTGTTATTTTTATTGCATTGAGGTCTTTGAATCTTTATAAATCAAATATGATTTCCCCATGAGATTGATCATCTCAGAGGTTTTTTATCTTCATTTCCGATTGATCTTGAACGGGGCAGTAACTTCTAATATTTTAGCTTGAAGAGCGCAGAGCTCCTGCCTCCCTCCCTAGTCCCAGGCTCAGTATTATCCTCATTCCCCTCAGAATCAAGTACAGTGGTTCGACATTTATAAATTAACTACACCGTTCATTTATCAACAAGCTTCTGGCTAAAGCCAAAATAGAGCTCTGGCTTTGAGTTTGAAACCCAGCCCCTCCTCACTGAGCCACCAGCTCTGTAACTCTGGGAAAATTGTGACCTTCTGGAGCCTCATTTTTCTCATCTGTAAAATGAAAATAATGATAAAATATGCCTTACTCTGATGTTGCCAGGACTAAGTCAGATAATTTATAGAAAATATTTTTCGAAACTTAAATGGCTATATGTTTATTATTAGATCAGCTATTTTTATGGCTAATTAGGTTTTGCCCACTCTTTCCAACTAAATTATAAATCTTTTGAGGCAGGGCCAAGTGTTATACTTTGGATTCCCCACAGTACCCAGCATAGCACTGAAAATACACTGAGTGCTCAAGATTAGCAAAGTACTTTACAAATACTATCTCATCTTTACAACAATCCTGGGAGACAGATAGTATTATTATGCCCATTTTACAAATGAGGAAACTGAGGCAGAGAGCAGTTAAATAACTTGCCCAGGGTCATAAGGCTATTAAGTATCCGAGGTTAGACTTGAATTCAGGTCTTCTTAACTCCTATGCAAGCTCTCTATCCACTGCAATATCTTGCTACCTAATTGAGGAATCAAAATTTAATGCAGCAATAGTAAACTGCACATAGATACATATGTATGTATATATGTATGTGTATCTACATCTACATGCATGCACATACATACACACGTGTGTATGTGTATATATGTGTGTCTATGCAAAATTTTATCCAGGCAATCCTGTCCCTCAGTAGATACTGATGTCCTTTCCCTGCTCATTTCTAAAATATTAATAAAAATATTATCCAAAATTGCGCAGAAGCATAGACGTAGATCATAAATTTAGAGCTGAAATGGACCTTAAAGGTCATCTAACCCAGTGGCCTCCAAACTTTTTCTGATTATACATTCCCCTCAGTGAGGGATGGGGGCATGGGGGTGGGAAAGGCCTGCATTCCCAGCATATGTATACACAGTGGAAAGAGTGCCAGACCTGAAGTCAGGAAAACTCATGTTCCTGAGTTCAAATTTGGCCTCAGACACTTATTAGCTTTGTGACCCTGGGCAAGTCACTTAACTCTATTTTCTTCAGTTCCCCATCTGTAAAACGAACTGGAGAAGGAAATGGCAAACTACTTCGGTATCTTTACCAAGAAAACCCCAAATGAAGTCATAAAGAATCAGACATAATCAAAATGACTGAATAATATCATGTACATTATAAAACACACCCTAAAAATGGAAATTGCAAAGGATGAGCTAAAGATAAAATAAACATTTTAAGCCCTTTTATTTTATTTAATAATAGTACAAAAGAAATCTCTTTGCTCTTGACAGAGAGTATGCTTCTTTAGTTTCAAAATTCCCTGTTTATTTCCTGGGGGATGAGGCAGATTTGTAAATAATAATCATTTCTTAGAAAGCATTTATTCAGTTAATTCCAATCCATGTAGCTAACTATGCGGGTGAATTTCTCATTCTAAAGATACTTTTTATTAAAATAAATGGAATACAGTAATCAAAGAATAGGTCATAGCACTCAGTGAACATAATAGGTTTTCAGCAGGAGTTATGTGTCACCATACCCAATATAAAAACAGCAAGCAAAAGTGAATTATCTCTGATTTCAATTCTACAGAATGTTTTTAATATATATGCACATTCTTCTTTCTTTATGTGATTCTGCTTAATGGATGTTATGAGATCTTAATTTCATATTCATGTTTAGATATTTTAATTGTGTGTATGTGTGCTGTTGTCATTGTTTTTTTTAATGTGTGAGAAGGACAAAAAAAAGGATTGTTTGGGTCATAGAATGTAGGAAGGAGAGTAATGTATAGTAACACTGGGAAGATAGGTTGGGGACAGTTTGAGAAGTTCTTTAAAGGCCAAATAGAGGAGCTTATAGTTAATTCTAGGGACAATATGGAGCCATGGGAGTTTATTGAGTATAGATAGGGCGGTATGGTCAGATCTGTGCTTTAGGAAAACTGCTTTGGCTAGTATGGGGTGGATGAATTGGAGAAGAGAGACCCTTGAGAACAATTAGGAATCCAGTGCAACAGTCAAGGCAAAAGGCAATGAGGGTCATAACTGGGGTGGATGCTGTGTGATATGAATGATGTTGTAGAGAGAGCAATGCCAAGATTTGGTAATTGATTGCATATGTAGGTGGTTGAAAGTAAGGAGTTGAGGATGACAAGGAGGTTGAACTCTTGGATGAATGGGAAGATGTTGGTGCCCTTGATGTCACTAGGAAAGTTCAGAGGAAGAGTATGTTTGAGGATGGAGGGAGAGAAGATAATGCAATGAAATCTGGAACACAGAATGCAACCTACCTATGATTCCTCATTCTGGGCAACTTCCTCTGTCCCACCAAAATGAAAAGTATATATGAATTTAGTCTGCAGTCACTGTCCTGGAGCAGCGCAACACACACAAAGCCCATCATCTGAGAGGCATCTGCCGAAACCAAGAGTGATCTGGGAGGCAGGATATGTGCATGATAATGGAATGGGGCAGGGAAGAACAGGATTTTCCCAAGGTCATCAGCACAAATGCTGCTAGAAGTGTTCTAATTAGGATTAGGGTTTAATTGCCCTGAAGGAACAAGGCCTACTCATAAGAAGAAAGCTTAGGGGCTTGTACACTGGCTAGAAGGATAGAAGAGAAGGAACATTAAGCTATAAAGAGCAAAGAGTAGGGATAGTTTTGTTAGAGAAAAGCACTGGGATTCACTATCATGAAGAAAGAGGCATGGGATTCATCTTTGTGTCCCCTGATTGGCTCATCACAAATCCCTGGGGTCATATAAAGGTCCTCTCCTTATTCTGAAGACTATAATCTAATCCAGCCTCTTCCTTTTACACATGAAGAAACTGAGGCTCAGAAAGGTTGTGACTGTTCCAATATCACCGGATAGCAAGTGTTAGAGCCAGGATTCAAACTCATGTCCAACATTCTCTCTACTGTATAGTTCTGATGTCAGAGAACTGTAGTGTCAAAGGATATCTAAGCCAATCTCTACTATGTACATGAATTCCACTAACAATAACTCACATTTCTATAGTCTTCTAAGATTTATGAAGTGCTTTCCTCACACAATGCTATGAGGTATATAAGTACTATTGTTCTCCATTGTACAGATTAAGAAACTGAGACTTGGAAAGAAAGAAAAGTGACATATTAAATATTGGAAGGGCTCCAGTGAGGAAGGATTACATTTATTCTTTTTCATTCCAAGATGAGATAACAGTAGGAGGAAGTTACAGAAGTCAAGTTACAAAAAAAGCAAATGTCAGTTCAATAAAAGAAAAAAAATTCACTTGTTTCTCAGTCATGTCCAACTCTTCATGACCCCATTGGGGTATTCTTAGCAAAGATACTGGAATGGTTTGCCATTTCCTTCTCCAGCTCATTTTACAGATGTGGAAACTGAAGCAAACAGAGTTAAGTGACTTGCCCAGGATCATCCAGTTAGTAAGTGTCTAAGGCCAGATTTGAACTCAGGAAGATGAGTCTTCCTGACTTCAGTCCTGGTACTCCATCCACTGTGCCACCTAGCTGTCACTAACACTTGGAGCTATCATCAAACAGCAGGCTGTGCTGTTGGGGTTCAAATCCAGATCTCCTGAGCCAGTGTTCTTTCCAGACCACTCTACAACCTTTACAACACCCTGGCAGGTTCTAATTCAACCTCTACTTCAAGAGTTCTTAATTTTCTTTTGTGTGTGTTTGTGTGTACTAGACCCAGTGGTGAGCTGGTAAATTTTTAACAACCAATGGGGGGGGGGTATTCATGGCACAATTTTAAGTTTAATCTATAGCAATATTTTCTTCATCACTTTCTTAAGTTTAGACCATCAACAAAACAATAAATTAAGTCCTGATCTGCAGCATTTGCTAATTTCTAACTTGAAAATAATTGCTTGCACTGAAAATTTAACATATATACTCTGCTTGGATCCTTTGGCAGTGTGATAAAGCTCATGGACTCTTCTCCAGATGTTCCTAAATGTGTAACGAGGCATTGGTACATGTCCAGAATGCCATGGATGATATCTCTCCACATGGCAGGGTCTTAAAGATGTGGAATGGAGTTGCCTTAGAGAGACATTGCAATATGTATGAACATTTTGTAAAAACAAGTTACAGGCCTCAGGTTAAGAACCCCTGTGAAGACTTCTAGTAAAACAGAACTCCCTACCCATCAAAACGTCCTATCCCATCTTGGTGCAGCTCTAATTGTTAGACATTGTTTTCTAATTTTGAGTAAAAATCCCTCTTCGTAATTTCTACTCAATGGTCCTTTGTTCCTCCCTTTGGAGCCACACAAAATATATGTAAACTCTGCTCTTGGGAGGCAATTTAGTATAGTAGAAAGAGAACTGACTCTAGTATTAGAGAATCTGGGTTCAAATCCTACCTTTGATACTTACTACTCATGTGACCTTGGGTTAGTTACATAAAGCCTCAGTTGTCTCCTCTATGAAATGGGCTCCAATCTTGATTCTCTAGATTTCTTTATTTACCATAACCCAGAATCTTTCTTCTCACCCTGGAAGGTCATTCTGCCCCAATGGCTCCTTCCTCTAACTGATCAGTTCTCCTGGAATCTCCATTTTAAGGAAAGTGCCTAAGCTACCCATGTTCAGTCCTTCATTCCTTTCTGCGCTTGGCTTCTGGCTCTCTAGACTTCTTTTACCATGCCCCCTGTGGGCACTTCTGCCCTCTTCTTTTCAGCTCCTTTTTAAGTGCTGTCTTCTCTCATTCAAATGTAAACTCCTCGAGGACAAGTATAATCTTTTTATTTTAATGTATTTGTTTGTTTAGGACCTATCTCAGTGCCTGGCACATAGTAAGTGCTTAAAAAGTACTTATTGACTCGTCTTGACTAGATGGCTCTGAGGTCTATCCTACCTCTAGCTGTATGATTCCATGGGATAGCCCATAAAATATGGGAAGACAATCATCAAACTTTCACTGAAATGTCTTGACCAAGTTAGACATCCAAATAACCCTCATACGACATTGTTAGAATATTCTTTGCCTTCCCAGTAACCCTTTGCTATACATAGTCCAGTTCAACATTTTTCTTAAAATGTAGTACTCAGAATTAAATGCAGCATTCCACATGTGGTCTAACTGTAACTGAGTAGAGTGAAGCTGATATTGAGTCATCTACCCTTCGGGGCCCTCAATTAATATTAATTGATAGATTGTGATGATGATGAAGTGAGTGGAGAAACAAAACAATTGAAGTACTAAGGCATTTTCCAGGAAATAACGATTTGATATGAGGAGCTGATGTCCTTATAAGTAGCCAAGGATCATTAATCTCAGCCTACCACAAATCTTTAGGAAATGCCCTAGTCAAAGGTCATTATTCCACACTGAGGAGGTACCAATGAAGATTAATAGGCCTATGGATTTTTTTATGAGCTATGGAACTTCAATTGGCATGTAGAGGGCAGAGCTCCCAAATTAATGCCCTCTGTATATTTACCAGTAGGAGTCTTTAAAAAAGAAGAAAAAAAACCCCTCAATTTAAAAAAAAAATCATCAGTTCTTCACTCTCTTGGAACACTGTAACTTAAAGAATCCTAAGTGAAAATCTAAGGGAAGACCCAGGATACCTTTTAGTCGTGCTTGATTCTTTTGTCAATCCACAGCAGAGATGAAATCATTGACATATGTCCTGAAGTGGTGAGTGTTAGTGTGAGGACAGGCCAATCTGGGGGCTACAATCTCTAGTCAGTCCTTCATATATCAAACAGAATTAACCAGACTGAATGTCTTAGGTCCTCCAAAGTTGGCAGACTCTGTGGGTAGGTGGGAAGGGAAACCTAAGTGGTGCGATTTGAGAGGCACCCAACCCCAAAATATTTCTCCCTCTAAACAGAGTAGATAATTGCAACAGAGATGAAAGGAGTCTGAGGTCACCTCATCAACCATCCAAGGAGCCAGTCTTATTTTAGGGAATTGGGCAGTTTGTCGAGGGTTACATGAGCAGGAAGCAACAGGGCTGGAATTTGAATTTTTTACTTTTCTTCTGTGTCACTGATACACTATACAAGCTGGCCATGGGACAAAGGTGAGATTGATAAAGTGTCTTTCAGAGTCCTTAGGCTCTCTTGCTTTATTCTTTCCTCTTCCTCTTAATGGCAGTTGCTTCCATCTATACCTCTCCCTATCCCATGCTCAAAGCTGTCCTGGTCTCTCCACTTTCCCTCTACCAATTCTGGGGCCAGAAGAGGGAAAAGAAACTCACTCACACTAAATTATAAACGGCCAATAAGGAGACACTCCTCACTCCTTGGATTTTCTCATGGGGAAAAAAAAAAGCCTTAAGCAAAAGGAAAGCTCATACTGTTGTACTTTAGGAATCAGTGCATGTACTTGAGTGTGTACATGTGTGTGTGTGTGTGTGTGTGTGTGTGTGTGTGTGCGCGCGCACGCGCACGTGTGTGTGTGTGTACGTGTGTATGTGTGTAGGGGTGTAGGGGCATAGGGGAAGATCAAGGGAAACTCTCTGTCCTTTACATGTTTTGTCTCATTTGATCTTCAAGAAAATGCTTTGAGAGTGGTGTTATTATCATCCCTGTTTTACAAAACAGGTTGAAAGGTAAATTAACTTTCCTTGAGCCACACAGCTAATAAGCGTCTCAAGCAGGATTCAAAACCCCAAAAGCAGACAATGCCACTTAGTTGCTTCTGTATCCTCAGAATCTAATGCCTTTCATCTAATAGGCACTTAATAAATGCTTATTAAATTGAATCTAGGTAGCAGAGAATCCACTAATAAATCACAGTTTAGGGCAACGTGAGAGGTTAGCAACAGAGAAATATGCCAAATGTGTCCACAGGGCAGCATTGGGCACAAAGTTTCACCCATGTCCTGATTGCCAGAGTTACTCTATTCAATTGGAGATGTATTGCTATAGATCAGGGCTAGGGAAACTAGCATCCATCTTGGTGAGTCATAACTGCTATTAGAGTAATTTGATTCAGATTTGAGAGGGATATTGAGGCCCATAATGGTTAAGAAAGTAAGATTTGAGTCCATTATATTTGAGTTCACTCTGAATCCCTATTTGTATCACCAAGACATGTGCTTTCTCAGTTCCCCTCTCTACATTCCTTCCCATTAACCAGAGTAAGTCTGGCCCTGACCCTAGGGTCTGGTCTCAGTCCCTGAAATTCCCACCATAACAGTCATTCCACTGGGTTGACACAGTGTTTCTAATGCTTCTGACAAATGTAAATGTATTACCTAGAAGGTGTAAAATATTAACACACCAGTATCCATTAGATGAAGAATGCCTATTGTCTAGACTAAGATATGGAATTAAATGGACAACCTCTTGAGCTTGTCCATTAGTGTATTTATCAGGAATAGTCACTGAGAAAGGACACTGAGTTGGGCCTAGGATTAAACAAGATGAAGACAGAAAATCAGATAACCTTTGGCAAACTATAGAACTCCCTCAATGACCTCAAACTTTTCCCTGAAGTAAAGCCCCACCTGGTTCATATCAATCTTTTCTTGGTGTTGTGTGGCTGTAAGTCATAAACTATCACAGCATCTGAAGAATTAAAAATGAGTATCCTTCACAGGACAATAGATAGGTGCGTGGTAGGTGTGAGCAGGCTGCAAAACAGAACAAATAAGGAAGCACAAAGAAGAAATGGAACAAGGAGCATCGTTAGAGAAAGGTGTGATTGAAATAGCAGAAGGGCTGGTCACAGGGGGAAAGCGAGGAATAGACAGTTGATGCTGGTCCACTAATAGCCACTGATCCTCTGGCCTTCTCTCCATGTTAAAGGAAAAAACAACAACAGAGGAAAAAAATCAAAGTGGGGGTGTATACACAACACACACACACACACACACACACGTACACAGTGGATACCCTTTGTTGACTCTGTGGGAGGATGCAGAAAAGAGTCCCACAGAATGGACAGGCAGGGACGAGTTGCAATCTGCACAGTAAAAAGGAATACCCACAATGATGAGATCACCAGGCCATTCAAGAGTATTTTAGTATCCTTTATTCGACAAAGAGAGGAAGGAAATAAGCATTAATGTAGTACCTATTACTGGCCAAGGACTGCCCAGTATGGCGTGTCCTCATCAGAGGAGGTGCTATGAGATCTTTGAGCAAAGCAGAATCAAAGAAGCTCAAAAGAAACACCAAGATGTGCAAATTTAGAGAATCCACCCCAAACGTTCACATGGACTATTTGTGCCTGACCTGTGGCAGAACACTCCGAGCTCGTATCGGTCTGATCAGCCACAGTCGGGCACACAGTAACTTGACTCTAACACAGTGATGCCATTTTGGTCCTCTTCGAGGGCAAGGACAGCAATCAACCAACCATTATGTGCCAGGCACTGTGCTGCACACTTTACAAGCATTACCTCATTTAATCCCCTCAACAACCATAGGAGGCAGATGCTGTTATTTCCATTTGATAGTTGAGGAAACTGAAGCAAACAGAGTTAAATGACTTACCCAGGTCCCCCCAGCTACTAAGTCTGTGAGGCTGGATTTGAAGTCAGGTCTTCCAGATTCCAGGCCCACAGGTTTAATGGTATTCCTTAACCTGAGCAGCAAGGCTAGCTCTAGTTTAAATCGTAAAATTGTTGAACAGTCCTTCTTTTTCTTATGGAATACATGCATACATGTATGTGTATTACATACATGTGTATATGTGTTCCAGTAATACATGCATAATATGTGTGCTGTGTGTATTTGTATGTACGTATGCCAACATACAATGTCTGTCTGTATAGATAGATTTATATAGGTGTCCATATTCATATTACATATAGATATGTAGGTCTGTATCCATATACATGTATAATAAATATATATACATATATATATGCATGTATGGTATGTGTGTGTGTGTGTGTGTGTGTGTGTGTGTGTGTGTGTAGACACAGGTAAGGAAGGGAATAGTTATTTAAAATAAGAACTTATATAGAACCTAGTATGTGGCAGACACTATGTGAAGCACTTTTTAGAAATATTATCTCATTTGATCCTCACAACAACCCTGGGAGGCAGGTACTGTTATGATCCTCATTCTACATTTAGGGAGACTGAGGCAAACAGAGATTAAATGACTTGGCCAGGATCACTCAACTAGTATGTGTCTGAGATTGGATTTGAATTCAGTTCTTCCTGACTCTAGTACTCTAGCCACTGTGCCACCAGCCACCATCTATAAGTATAAACATATACAAACATATATGCATCTAGACATGCCACATGCACATACATAAACATTTATGTATCTGTATACATCAGTTTGTTATATGTTCAGTGTGCGTGCACATATAAAATATGTATGTATACATGGACACATAGCATGTATAAACACTAATGCACACACAACTCCTGGCTCCCTTGCTCACTTCCAGGACTTCTTTATCTCCTCAGCCTTGTCCTAACTTGGATATCCTCCTCACTCCCTCTTCTCACCCTCCTCTTGAGAGTAGGGACTGTCCTCTTTGCTTATATTTGTATTCTTAGCTCTTAGTATAGTAACTGGAACATAGTAAGCATTTAACAAATGTGTTATATACCAAAATGAGACAGAAGTTCTTAACATTTTTTTTCTATCATGGACCCCACGTCTGTCTGTTGAAACTTATGTATTTCTCCTCAAAAAAAAAAGGAAAAAAAAGAAACAGGAGAAGGAAATGCTAAATTTTAGCTAGAGTTTGGTGAAAATAAAGATAATTTTTTCCCATTCAAATTCACAGATCCCCTTTATTCAATTCACATATTTTTGGGGTGGGTGCCCAGGGACCCCAGATTAAGAACTTACGCTGTAGGATTTTAAGGTTTACAGAACTGTCTGATGTGATACAATGACATTGTGAGGTTGAGATTTCAATCCCCATTTTACAGATGAGGAGACTGAGGTTCAGGAAGATTGTGATTTGCTCACAGATACACATTTAATAGCTATGAGAGGCTATATTTGAACCAAGATCTCTACTGACCCTATGTCTGTCCCTTTCACCACTGTTCTGTCCTGCCCTCTAAATAAATGAATTCATCTTTAATGGTAGAAATCATATATAATGGGGGAGGCATTTGAGGACACAGAGTCTTCATATCACCCTTCAAATTACATTCCTAACTATTCTGTGTACTTGTATAGTTGTCTAGCTCTAGGGGACACAGAAATAATATGCTTTCAAGGTGGAAATGGAAGGCTTCTAGATTAAACGTTTTCTGAACTCCTGCTAGTGTCTTCCTTTCCTACATATCTTGTGTTTGACTGCCTTTTAATTACTTTTACTGCCTTTTTTAAATATTTATTCTACAGAAAATTATTTATGTTTTCCCTAATAAAATGGAAGGTCCTTATGGACAATGACTATTTCTTTTTTTTTTGCCTTTATATCCCCATTTCTTAATTCAGCAACTGACACATAGTAGATGCATAATAAAGGTTTATTGATGGAATGAATGAATAGTGGATTGATTTCGAGAAGAAAAGGTCTAGAGAAAGGAAACATCACCTTGAGGAAGTGTGGTTCAAACTGGATGGTCTGAGAGAATCAGAAATAGCATAAAGACATCTTGTGACAAAAGTTGTTAAAATAATGGCTAGGGAGCTGGGGAAATGGGGTGGAGGGTAGGAGTGAGGGAAGCACACTGAAGACAAAAACCCTACTTGGCACTTATGTCTGAAGCTGACCCTGACTAATTAATGCCTTTTCAGTGCACCTAGAGCTATCCAGCATGGTTGCAGAAGAGGTCAGGGGAGGAATTGCTCAGAGAAGTCCAATAGAATAGAAACCCCTTGAGAGAAATGACTGTGTCTTTGTATCCCTAATGCCTGTCATAGAACTGTATACATACTTATTAAATGTTTTCTGGATTTAAATGTTATAGTGGAAAGACTTAGAAGCAAAAACCTGGGATCATTATTTCTTCTTCTATTAGCTGTATGACTTTGCACAACTTGCTTCCTCTCTGGTCCTCAGTTTCTTCATCTATAAAATGAAGTAAATGGACTAGATAACCTTTGAGATACCTTCTGATTCTAGACATATTACCCTAAGAACTCCAACCTTGCAGTCCTGGAACCTGGATTCAAATCTAGGCTGTGCTACTTACTATTTGTGTGACTTGAGATTCTTCTCATTCTTAGTTTACCCTAAGGGACTACATTTCTAGTGCTGTCATTCATGAGCCCCCACTACTGTGCTCACCATTAACAATCAACCAGTTTATATCAATTAGCATTTAGAAAATAGATTTACCAAAAAGGTATAATAAGAATAGATGCTAAGAAATCGTCTTCCCTCCACCACCCCACCCCCAAACCAAGGGCCCATTCTCCCTTTGTACATACAAGGTCATTGAGGAGAATGAAATCCAACTTAAAGCACAAACGTAGTGAGGCATACATGGAGAAACCAAATGGGGCCAGAGGAGACCTTACAACTCTAAGCACTGGAAGCGCTTGCTTCTCTTTGCCGAGATCCCACAAAGTTCCTCCTTGGTACAATTTCCTATTAAGGCAGAGTCCAAGTGGGCCTACAAGGTCCATTCCTCTATTGAATCCCAAGCAGGTACCTCTTGAGGGATTTCTATGGGTCCCATTTCCTAAAGCTATCTTTCCTTTAGTGGTTATCACTCTTCATCCATTTATTCTCAAGTCTTCCTCTACTCTTCCTGCTGATTCTGCCCTCAACCACTTTAGCTCTGATGGATTCCTTTGTTGCCACTCAGCTCTAACTGGTAATAGATCCTCTAATAGGTCTCAGAATCTCTAGAGCTCACAAGATTGCCCAGTCACTCTCATCTCAAAAAAACTCATTTATCTATGATCAGAGAAAAAGGTGGCCATGTGTTCATAGCTACCATGGCCAAATGGTAGTTGGGTTGATGACTTTCTTCCATCTCCCTCTTGGGATCAGATCAAAGTATAATTCTTACTCCTTGAAACTGAAAAGGAAAAGACCACAAAAGAGAATATTGCCTCTTCTGGTGAGTTTTTGTTGTTGTTCAGTTGTTTTCGGTTCTGCCCAACTCTTCAGGACCCCATTTGGGGTTTTCTTGGCAGAGATACTGGAGTAGTTTGCCATTTCCTAACTAATTTTTCAAGTGAGGAAATTGAGGCAAACAGCGTTAAGTGACTTACCCAGGGTCATACAGTTAGTAAGTGTCTGAGGCCAGATTTGAATTCAGGAAAATGAGTTTTCCTGACTCTAGGCCCAGCACTCTATTCATTCTACCACCTAGCTGCCCCATCTGCTAAGCATACTGCACTCCAATTTAGAAGCAATCAAAATCTTTGGCAATAGCCAACAGGAAGAAATATAACTTCAATCATCCATGTAGTTGTATTAGAAGCAGGAAGAGAATATCTGCACATTCTTCAAAAACTAGTCCCAATAGACTGTTTCACATATTAAAATAAGATCAATATTTAGAGCTCAAAGGGACCTTAGAAGCCATCTCTATTTACCTTCCTTTCACAAATGAAGGAACTGAGGCCCAGACAGATTAAGGGACTTGGACAAGTCACGTAAGGAATGAGTCATCTAGAATTATTTTAACATCTCTGAGTCTCAATTTCCTCATCTTGGAAGGAAGGAAAGACAGAAGGAAGGAAGGAAGGAAGGAAGGAAGGAAGGAAGGAAGGAAGGAAGGAAGGAAGGAAGGAAGGAAGAGGCAAAAGGGTCCTAACTATCTCATAAGGGCTATGAATTACTCTATTACAATAGAGAGAGAGCACTGTTGTGTAACTCAGTGAATATTTTAGCAGGAAGACATTTCATACTTATCTAAATTTACTACATTGTTCTGATATATTCCTCTGGAAACCCCACCTCAGATTTCCCTCTCTAATATCTGTGTAATAAAAGGTAACATATATTCTTACCACAGCAGCAATAAATAGGGCACACACAGCAGCACTCCCTGTCTGGGGGAGGAAATCAGAGCTCTTTGGGGACACATATTAGCCATCACCATAAGAAGGTACAAATCAGCATGGTGGCTGAGCCCCAATGAGTGAGTGATCACCCTGCTTTCTAATGAAACTAGAGCATGAAAAGCATTAGAGAGATTGATTGGAGTTAAGTTAGCTGCCAATGTTACCCCGGGTATCCTTTGTTATAATGAATCTGCCTGGGAATATTTATGGAAAGGTGGGTGTAGGTGTGGGGAGGGGTAGAGACAGGATTGGGGAGGAGGGAAGCTGTGAGTATGTGTTGGCAATTGGTCCAATCAGCAGATCCAAGAGATGTGAGGTTCTACACAATGACTCTGTGTGCTGCCTCAAGTCATTTCTTTCCCATGCATCAGGTAATTGAAAACAGCATACTTCCCCAAGTATTTGGAAAGCAGGCTGAACAAGGCAAATACCTTATCTGGAGGGAATATAAGACTGGCTTAATGTGGTGCTTGAAATAAAATTGTAGAATGTCTCCTAATTGACAATGCAATGACTTGGTCTTTTGAGGGACAGAACCCAAGGACAGATGTCTACTATTGTGCAAGAATTAAAGAGATTAAACTGGGGGGGTAACTGTCTGGGAGTTCATTATTGAGGGGAGTTAGGGGGTATAAAATAGTTGTGATTTAATTTAAAAATCAAAATCAATGGTCTTATGGAAACAAGGTGTTTGTTTTCCCTGTTTCTGGATCTTGTGCTTCCTATAATTTCTTCTCTGAGAAGGCACAAACCTGGCTTTCTATAGCTTGAGCTTCTTTGACATGTACCATCCATCTAAAACACTTTATGACTTGTCAAGATTTTCTAGCCTAGCCAGAAGAAAATTCTTAAAAAAATCTTTGTTACAGGATTGTGTCTACTGAGCCAATGGGAAGTGGTGCCTCTTCTCATTGTAGTTCCCCCTAAGGACACCAGATGGCAGGAGCTCCTTGGTATGCATGTGAGTTCCTGTCCCATATGTTTAAATACTGAGTAAGATGGTCATAGCAGAGATAGGGATCCACATCGATATTCAATATGAAATACAAACATTCAGTAAGAGTATAAATATTTTATATTTCTCTTATGAGTGTGTGTGTATGTATGTATGTATGTATATATATTTGTATTCACACAGAGATTTTATATATAATATATATTTATATGTATATATATATCAATATCTTTATGTCTCCATCTCTACCTCTCTCTATCTCTCTCCCTATCTATCTGTCTGTCTGTCTGTCTGTCTTTCTGTCTATATTATAGACATATCCTGGGGAAAGTATAATGTGTTGAGGTTTTTGTTTGTTTGTTTGTTTGTTTGTTTGTTTTTAACAGTCCTGTTGAGCTTTCAACATTTTCTATCACTAACATTGTAAGAGGCTACTCTCTGTTTTCCCCAAAACAACTTTACTTAATTAGGAGCAGCTCAATTTCAGGCTGCCTTCTGGGTGGTGGATTTTTCCAGCCATAAAGTCTAGAGGGAACATGATAGAGCTCAAATATTAATCAAATGACAGATTCATGAAGTAAGAAGTATCAGAGAAGTAGCTCTATTATTCACTAATAGTTGCATGGTACAGCAAAAAGATTTCTAAATTTGGAATCAGAGGACATTGGTTTAAATCACAACCTTACCATTTGCTATTTGTGTTACTTTTGGGGCAAGTCAGTTAACTTCTCTGAGCCTCAGTTTCAGCATCTGTAAAATAGGGAGAAGTTGGAGTAGATAAGCTGTAAGGCATATTCCTTTAAGATTATATATATATATATATATATACATATATATATACGTATATATATATATGTATATATATATGTATATATATATATATATATATATATAAGCTCAATCTATGATTGTCATAAATAACTCTGTTTTTCATTTTTGTGGCCTGCCAGGAAGGAAGTTGAAGATATTTTACTTGGATATCTGTTTGATGTTGTCTCTTTCATATGAATGTAAGATCCTCGAAGGCAGGGACTATCTTACTTTTGTCTTTGTTTCCCCAGGACTTAGCCTCCACAGAGTCAGAACTTAATATTTATTAAATACTAATTTAATATTTATTAAATATTGTTGTTAAACTGATTGGCTATATTCAGTGAGGATGATTGTGCCTTACTATAGCAGCCCAACCAGTGTGATACTCCAGGATAATTCTAGTGAAGAATCTAGGGATGAAGTAGGGAATAGTTGGCCTTAGGCAAAGAATTTTAGCAGAGGGAAGATATAACCACAATATCACTCTTCAAACTAGAGGAAAGTAGTAGAACATTCCTCGCAGGTAAGACATATTCCATGTATATCATTCTGATGGTGCTATCTCAAAATTATCAGTGACCATAGTCTTCAAAACCTTTTGAACGTGCCACAAAAGGCAAAGCCCATACAACACAAAATCAGACTTTTAAGGAGGGTGGAGTCCTCAATCCTTTTTTGGCTCCCACAACTTCCCTCAAAATCTTCATGACTACAGCAGTGCTATGGATGTGAAAGTGTCAACTATACCTCTAACAGTGACAAGGAAAGGGATGAAGAGTTATCTTTAATTTACATTTATAGAAAAGTATCACAGCCTCCAAAGAACTGAAATTTGTGGTCACCCAAAGGAAGGGGTGTACTGGTACAAGTTGAACAACCATCTCCTGAGGAGTGGGGTGGGGGGAACCTGTATCCATGACATACTGTAAAGTTTAATCTCCATTAACATCAACATCATTTTCTTAGGTCTAGGCAATCAACAAAAAAATAAATCAAGCTTTGATTTGAAGTGTTTGCTAATATCTGAGGTTTAAGTGCTCACACTACAATTTAGCAATTGGCTCTTATGTGCCAATTCAAATTGGCTATAGTACACCCCTCCAAGGCAATGAAAAAGTTCAAAACATATATGAACAGCCCCTTACACATTACAAATAAGGGATTATGAAGACTTAGTGTAACAGATGCCATTAGAAAGGAAAAAAAATGGACCACTCACATAGCAATAGCAAGAGATAAACACATACAAATGTGCTACATTTATATTTCCATGAGCAGCCACATAATGAGTAACTAGAGAAAGGTCCTCAGCAATGTATGGAAACTACCTGTAATGGATCTAAAGAACACAGACATTTTAGAATGCTGTTACATCCTCTATATTTATATTCCCAGTGCATAGCATAATACTTGGTATATAGTGTGGGTTCAATAAATGCTTGTTGATTGACTGATCGATTGATTGATAAGAGTCCTATAGAATTAGCGGTCATGGATGAGTTATGATCTGTATCTCTAGAGAGAATACCCATACTGATGGGGATCATGGAAGCATGGAAGGATACCAAAAAAAAAAAAAGACATGATCTTACAGGGTATAATACCACTAATTGCTGCTTCAAGTGAGAATTTTCAAACACTTAAATTGTTACCTACCAAATGCACCCACAGGGGACCCTTCATTGAAATGAGTGAATCCAATGAAGCCTGTGAAGTGTGAAAATAAGTTGTGGTGTCCTGCTGACATGTCATGGAGTACTCAGGAATCCGATGTTTATTAAGGCAAAATGGGACGTCAGGCTGGTCATAAACACTCTGGCCTAGGTGGGAGCATGGTAGAAAAATTAACCTCACCTTGGCAGCACTGGCAATTAAATTGTCGTGATGGGCAACTACTTCACATCTCTGGAACTATTTGAATAATATAAGTCAAACGAAATATCAGCATGGTACAAATACGAGGAACCCTGGATTTGGAGCCCAAGGTCTGCCGTTCAAATCCCAACTTTGATATCTACTAGTTGAGGAACTCAGGGAAAGTCACTTAACATCAGTTTCTTCCTCTGTAAAATGATAGGTTTGAACTAAATGACATCTGAGGTCCCCTTTTGCTCTAAATCACTAATCCTATGTATATGTGGGTAAGTATGGCCTAATTATATCAGACTTTTCAAACTGGAAAATGACAGAGATGAAAAAGGGAACTTGACCAATGAACATCTGAACAAAGAATTATATATTTCAACTGGAGATACAATACTTTTGGATGTTTGTTATCCAGTCATTAGAGCACTAACAGAAAACACGAAAGATAAGTAAATGATTTATGATATATGATACATATAGATAGATATGGATATATAGTTAGAGACAGACAGATAGATAGAGCATTTATTAAGCACTTGCAGCCGGCACCATGCTAGATTCTGGGGATACAAATACAAGTGAGAAGACAATCTCTCTTCTCAAAGAGCTTACATTCTGGTAGGGGAAGACAACACACAAAGAAGAGATACCTGAAACATCATCATGAATGCTGGGAAGTGGTATGGAGGCCTTGGCCATAGCAAGGTAAGGCCCAAGCTCACCTATAAAAGCTAAAGGTTCCAGGAAAGCAATCTTAGTCACTGATGGAAAGGAGTGATGGTGATGATTAAAATAAAGAAAGGATGATATGAAGTAAACTAAGCAATATTTCCTTCGATCCTCATGAGAATCTCTTGAGAAAGGTATTACAGGTATTATTACTTCTATTTTAGAAGTCAATTCAATGAACATCTATTGAGTACTTACTGTATGCCAGACACTGTGATAGGCACCAGAAAAACATATGTTAGATAGATAAATGATGCTGTCCCTGATCTCAAGGAGATAATATTCTACCAGAAGGGGTTCAGGATAGGGCATGTAAATGTATGAATAGTTCAGTGGTAATTCAAGAAAGGAGATGTCACTAAGATCAAGGACCCATTCACAGAAAAGGGGTCACTATGACAAAAGCTACAGGGAAGTCAAGGAAGATGAGGACTAAAAAGAAAGACCATGGTCATTGGAGTTCACAGACGGCCTGTAAGTCATCATTTTCAATAGGGTCGCGGTGGAAGAAGCCCAACTACAAGGTGCTGAGAAGAGATTGTTTTGTAGAGACATTAGACAATAGGTGTAATGAGCTTGTTAGTAGTTTAGCAACGTAGGGGAGGAAAGACGTGGGATGTTAGCTGGGTAGACTAGAAAGAGAAGGGATTTGCTAGGTCTTTTTATTTTCATTTGTTAAGGATTTTGTTTTATTATTTCATTTGTGTGTGTGTGTGTGTGTGTTTATTTGTTTTTATTTTTTTAAGGATTAGGAGAACCAAAACATTTGTAGGCAGATGGAGAAGAGTTAATGGTGACAGAAGAGAAGATGCATTAAAGAGAACAAAAGATAGAGTGACTGATAGTGCTGGAGGAGGCAGAGTAGAGAAGGTTCAAGGAAACAGTGAGATGGCTCCTCAAAATGCCCTTGCTTTTTTCCTCTTTTTTAATATGTATATGTGTGTGTATTCATGTATATATACACACATACACATATATACATTCATGCATATACACACATGCATGTGTGCACACATGCACATATAAAATGTCTTCTCTTATCAATCAGCTCCTCCGAAGTGATTCTGTGGCCTTTCTGCACCACTTGTTTTCCCAAGCATGAAATACTAATTTAAAACCTCCTCTGTAATCTGGCACCAATTTCTTTTTCCAGCTATAAATCCCACTACTCCCCCTCATGTACTCTGTGATCCAGCCAAGTTCAGCTCATTACCATCCCTGGAGCACTCTCCTGCCTACCTGCTTTTGTACCTTTCCCTATACCTGACTGGAATGCTCTCTCCCACATCTCTCGCCTATTAATGTCCTATCAATCCTTCATGCCCAAGCTCATGCTAGTCATCCAAGAAACCTCTCCCTGAACCCCCATCCCCTATAAACAAGTTACTTACCTAGTTGGTAAGTGATTTCTCCCGGCCATAAAATTATAGTTACAAAATTAGAAGCAGTGTCGGAAACCATCTAGTCTAAAACCTTCATTTTTCTTTTCCTTATTTCCTCATTTTTGTGGCAATCTTTTGTTTTCTGTCTTTTTAAGGCCTCCTTCATAAAGAGTAATTAACAATAAAAGAATAGAAAGAAGTGTTTTCATGTACAGGAAGAGATTTATATTTATTGTCAAAGAATGTAAGATAATATCAATGTTATAGATTAACATTTTGATATTTAATATGAGTAATAAAAGAAATTTGTTGGGGCAGCTAAGTGGAGCAGTGGATAAAGCTCTGCCCTGGAGTCAGGAGGACCCGAGTTCAAATCCTGCCTCAGACACTAATACTTGTTAGCTGTGTGCCTCTGGGCAAGTCAGTTAACCCCAATTGCCTCACTAAAAAAAAAGGGGGGGAAAAAAGAAATTTATCCTATTTACATGTATAAAGAAATATATTTTTCAAATGGGATTTGGACAGTTTGGGAGAGAAAATTATTTGTGGTATAGATTTGAAGATTCAGATCTCTTTGTTAACAATGCGGAGTGACACCATGCTTATGTGGGAACATAATATAATGTAATGAAAATTCAGAGAAAGATTGTCTATTTATTAAAAACTAGAGACATGTTAGTGGAAAGAAACACAGTGTCAAGGGCACAAAGGGATATACTAACTTTTTGGAGATTTCTGAGGTGAGGCATGGTGGTTATCTCCCTAATTATAAATAAATGTTTTATGACTACAGAAGAATAAAGTAAGAAAATTATAAATTGTATAAACATTTGGGAACCAGGGTATGACTGGAGAAAAAAGGATCATCAATTTGATAGAAAAAGTTTGGAGAGATGTGATTTTTTTTGTGGGGGGGCAGGCAATAGGGTTAAGTGACTTGCCATGGTCACACAGCTAGTAAGTGTCGAGTGTCTGAAGTTGGATTTCAACTCAGGCCCTCCTGACTCCAGGGCTGGTGCTCTATCTACTGTGCCACCTGGCTGCCCTTTTCTTTTCTTTTCTTTTCTTTTTTTTTAATTAAAAGGTGAATCACTAAGGGTCAGAAGGCTCTCATTTAAACTACTGAAAGGGAAACAGGAACCTTGAGAAGAGAAGAAGGCACAGCAGTGGGGCTAAAAAGCAGCTCCATCTGAGCTAAGGAAATTGGAAACAGGCAGTGGAGAGGTTTCAACCAACAATTCCTGATTAGTCAGAGAGAGTACTGATTTCATTAGCCAAGAAGTCCAGTAATGGCTATTGCCTTTCAGATCAATCTAGAGTTGGAGAAGAAGGCAGCAACGTGGCTCAGTAGATAAAATGCTGAGCCTGGAGTCAGGAAGAAGTGGTTCAAATCTGACCTTACACACTTAACTAGCTGCGTGACCCTCCTCAAGTCACTTTACCCTGTTTGCTTCAGCTGTAAAATGAGCTGGAGAAGGAAATGGCAAAGTACTGCAGTATCTTTGCCAAGAAAACCCCAAATGGGGTAACAAAAAGTCAGATATGGCTGAAAACAACTGAATAACAACAACAAAAATTAATGACTGAGGGAATCAGGAAAGGTCTCTAATTGGGGAGTAGTACTTCAATTGATGCTTGAAGGGAGTTAGAGATTCTAAAAGGTGGAGAAGCCCAGTCAATGGGAACAGCTGTGCAAAATTACAAGAGGTGAGAGATGGAATTACCTGTACATGGTACAAACAGATCAACCAGTATGACTGGAATCTTGAGTATGGGAGGGAGAGTAATATGGTATGTCTGGAGAAGCTGGAGTCAGGATGTGATCATAGAGGGACACTCCAAGCTCTTTCGTCAAGAGAGTGACATCATCAAGGTGTTTTTTAACAGAGAGGCAGTAAGTACGCTATAGAGGACAGGTTGAGAAGCACGGCATTAAAAGACCTGCTCTAAACCCAACATCACCGACTATTTTCTTGTGATTTCAGGTGAGTCCCAACCTCTCTTAGCTGATGTTTGTCAGATGTAAAATGAAAGTAATAATCCTTGCACAACCTAACACAGTTCTGTTTTGAAAAGCCAATGTGAAAAGTGTTTTAGGAGTTATAAAACCCTCTACAAATGTGAGGTTATTGTTCTTCCTCCATCTTCTCACATAATGACGATTACTGGGGCAACATTGGCCACCCTGGCCCCCACCACTTCAAAGCCAGATGTGTTACATTTTTTTTATATCTCCCTTTTAATTCTCCGGCAGCCTTAAAGGAATCAGGGGTCTAGGTTCTCTGCCACTAGCTCTGGCCCCCAGCAACGGTGTTCCTCCAAACATAGAGGGTGGTCCCCTGCCTCCCAGTTCCATTTGTTGTTGTTCAGTTGTTTGTCTTGTCTGACTTTTCATGACCCCATTTGGGGTTTTCTTGGCAGAGATACTGGGATGGTTTGCCATTTTCTTCCCCAACTCATATTACAGATAAGGAACTGAGGTAAACAGGGTTAAGTGACTTACCCAGAGTTACAGAGTTAGTAAGTATCTGAGGCTGGATTTGAACTCAGGTCCTCTTGAATCCAGGGCCAGCACTCTACCCACTGCACCACCTAGCCCGCCTCCAGTTCCTTTTAACCACTAATCATCTGATTCACTTCTACAAAAGAATGTTTACTACAAAACATATAATCACAAATATATAAATTTACTCTCCCAACTCCCCCTTGTACCACTTTAGTCTCTAGGAAGGGGAAAGGGATTAGAGCCATAGGCTTCCCATAGAGCACAGTCCCAGTTCAAAATCCAAAATTCCCCTTTGGTCTTGAGTTCCAGATATCCTGGCTTCTCAGGGCTTTCATGCTGGGCTGACTAGCTGTACTATCCCATCTGGCTCCCAGGTCACTGTGGATCCAACCCCAGGGCCCAGTTGTGATCACTTCAGGCACCTGAAGCTAAGTAAGCCAAACAGCAAACACCTCCAGGCCCATTTCTCAAAGGTAAAATAGAGGCAGTGGGGGAAGGGAAGTACTTCCCTTCTCACCAGTTCATTACATTCTTTGCCTTCTGGACACAACAGACAAGAGAGTGCCTTGGCCGTTGCCGAGGGGATGGACCGGGCAGGTGCCAACATGGCAGCAGCGGGCGCAAGTGGAGGGGACGCGGCGGCAGGGGTAGCGGTTAGAGCTGTCGGGCCACCGGGAAGGCACCACCAGCCTGGATTGCCCAGCGCAAGTCACCACCGGTGGTTGAAGCAGGCATCGCTGGCAGTGCTGGTGGTGCAGAACGCGTCGCTGATCCTGAGCATCCGCTACGCTCGGACCCTGCCCGGGGACCGCTTCTTCGCCACCACTGCCGTGGTCATGGCCGAAGTGCTGAAGGGAACCGCCTGTCTCCTGCTGCTGTTCGCACAGAAGAGGGGGAACGTGAAACATTTTGTGCTGTTCCTCCACGAAGCTGTCCTGGTCCAGTACGTGGACACATTGAAGCTGTCAGTGCCCTCCCTCATTTATACCCTCCAAAACAATCTGCAGTACGTGGCCATCTCCAATCTGCCAGCTGCCGCCTTCCAGGTCACATACCAGCTGAAAATCCTTACCACAGCCCTGTTCTCAGTCTTCATGCTCCGCCGAAGCCTGTCTGCAGTGGGCCTCCTTGCTCCTGCTCTTCCTGGGTGTGGCCCTCGTCCCCGGTCCAGCAGGCAGGTAGTAGCAACGGGTCACCACGCCCAGGAGGCCAGAACCCTGGCGTGGGGCTGGCAGCTGTGGTGGCTTCATGCCTGTCATCAGGCTTTGCTGGCATTTACTTTGAGAAGATCCTGAAAGGTAGCTCAGGGTCGGTGTGGCTGAGGAATGTACAGCTGGGCCTCTTTGGGACTTTGCTGGGCCTGGCAGGGCTGTGGCGGGCAGAGGGTGGGGCCGTGGCCAATCGAAGCTTCTTTTTGGGCTACACGCCAGCTGTGTGGGGGGTGGTGCTGAACCAGGCCTTCGGTGGCCTGCTCGTGGCTGTGGTGGTCAAATACTCGGACAACATCCTCAAAGGCTTCGCCACCTCCCTCTCCATTGTGGTTTCCACAGCAGCCTCTGTCCACCTGTTTGGTTTCCAGGTGGATCCACTCTTTGCACTTGGGGCCAGTCTGGTCATTGGGGCTGTCTACCTCTACAGCCTGCCCCAAACTGCTGCCGTGGTCACTCCTCCCCCTCTGAACACAGCACCGATGGCCAGCTGTCGCCATGTGGACCCCGAGGAGGAGCCCTTGCTGCCCAAGTCAGTACTGGGGAAGTGACATCTGGGAGCAGAGCTGGAGTTTGGGGAAACACCAGCGAGTCCAGATCTCCCAACCCCTTCCCTCAGTTCTCCACTGCCCCGCAGCCCCTACACACACACACACACACACACACACACACACGAGGTGTGTGCCCATCTCCCTCCCTATCTCCCTTGCCCCAAGGTCTCATGCTGACCCCTCCAGAGAGGGTCATAGAGGCTGTTTTTAAAAGATGTTCCAAGTTCCTGGTTGGGATGAAGTCATGCAACTCACTTTTCTCCCCTTTCCTGTTACTTTTGCCATGTCTCACTCATTTTCCAGATCATGAGCCCCTCCCTAGGGGCCTTACCCAGTTCTCTGGGGTCAGTTTTCCATTTCCCTGGGGTCAGTTTCCCATTTCCCTTTCTCAGCATTAGATGCCCTCACTTTGACCCATTTCCATCAGGGTCTGTACCATCTGAGAAGGGGCATCAAGACATGCTTTCCAGCACACATTTCCTCATATTCAATGTCTTTATCTCCTGCAATTCCATAGAACTGCTTCCTACCCTTCTTTTCCCATCATATAAAGTCTTTCTCCTGTATCTCTATAGCAGTCTCATTTCAGGCTCCAACCAGCCCTGGCAAGTCAGGGAAACAGTTCCCCATTTCCCTTTTCCCAGCATTTGATGCCTCACAGCAAAGGAAGAATCATTTAACCCTTCCACTTCTTTCCATCCAGGGCCAGCTTCTAGGGAGGGGCAGGAATTGGATCTGTCTGGCTCCCCACTTTCCCTCCAATCCCCAAAGGGGAACTGATCCAGGAGAACGATGGGTGGTGAAATAAGACTGAGCAGGGGGACTGGGCCAGATGGGCAATGAGCATTGGATTATGGGGAGACATTCAATCAGAACATAAACTGGAGAAATCAGGGTAAGGAGGAGTTTGAAAGACAAGGAAAAGAATCAAGTCTGAATCTGAGACCAAAGAAGATTATTGGTTTGGGAAGGGGGCAGCGAGAATGAGATGAAGCTTCAGATTATATAAAGACATACAATCATAGCTCAGAAAGAGGTCTCATTTTCCCACACACACTTTGTTTAACCCTTTAATCCACCCTTTCCCCAAAGGCTCCTACTGTACAGAGGACTTGAGAGTTGCTGCTGTAGGGAGGCTTTTTGAGGAGAGAAGGTGGCAGTGGTGGTGATGATGGTTATCAGCCCTAATTTATGCAAGACAGGAAAATGACCGATTTCTTCATTGCCTGAGGTCAAGTGTACAAATGCCAAAATAAAGAAATTCTATTTATGCAAAAAAAAAGAGTGCCTTAAAAGAGGTTTAAAAAAAAGGTGGGGGCAGCTAGGTGTCAAAGTTGATGGAGCATCAGCCCTAAAGTCAGAAGGACCTGAGTTCAATCGGCCCCAGACCAAACACTTGACACTTCCTAGCTGTGTGACCCTGGGCAAGTCACTTAACTCCAATTGTCTAAAACAAAGAATGCAATAAAAAAAAAGTAAGCCATTTAGTCTCACCAGTTTTAAAGATACAGGCAGCCAATCAAAGGAGGCTAACCCCCCTCATACAATAGGGGATAAAGAAGCCTCTGTATTGGGCAATATGAACACACTCAAAAGGTCCTGTGAAGGTGCCTCCATGTTAGGTGAGCTGGTTCGACCCAGACATGCCTGGGTAACATTATAAAGAACAATTGGACAGTAATTCCAGTCTAAATCCTGGGTTCTAGTCACAGCTGTGTCACTAATTGGCTGGAGATAACCTTGGACAAGTAAATTAACTTTTCTGAGCTCATCTTACTGATCTGAACAATCTGTAAAATGATACTTTCATTACCTACCAAATATGTAATGAACTTTTTTATAAAAGCATGTAGAGAGCATGAAGTGCTATAATAATATAATATATTAACCATATATAGCCCAATATAACCAATATAACCCAATATAATAATTGGGTTAATAAACCCAATGGAATATGCAAGGAGTTGTCCTGGTACTTTTTTTAGCAAAGCACATACTAACTTCTTAAGGACTTGTTATTTTGGGATAAACACAGAAAATCCTGGGTGCTCCCTAGGTCTCTTGACTTCATGCTGACTGAAGGAGGTGAGGATGGGTTGGGTAGGGTAGATCATCTCAAATCGACAAGTTCTTGAAAGGTGAGCACTTATTTTCCCAGACTTTTGTTGAATGCATTATACTTCATGAACATGGTTAATCCATGGCATAACTAAATTGATAATAATTGAAATAGAAGTATATAATAATAGGGATTTTTATATGTATAGCATGTTAAGGTTTCTAAAATATGTTGCTCCATTTAATCCTCTAAACAATCCTTGTGCTCTCCAGTTTGGTAATTATGAACCAAGATCAAACATACCCTGATGGGGTATGTCTACTTCTTTATGACCCTACTCACCATCCTAGTAACTTTTCTGCTTCAAGTGTTCTTTCTTGATCAGATTCTCTTTTGTGTTCTGTTGTTTTACCCATTGCAATGTAAGCTCCTTGTGAATAGGACTGTCTTTTCTTTTATATTTCTATCCTTTAGGGTTTTTAGGGAGCTGGGTAGCACAGTGAATAGAACTCTGGACCTGGAGTCAGGAAGACCTGAGTTTATTCATGCATTACTATCAGTTGACCCAAGACAAGTCACTTAACCTCCATCTGTCTTAGTTTCCTCAATTGTAAAATGGAAATAATACTACCACCTATCTCCCAGGATTATTGTGAGGAAAAAATGAGATACTATTTGTAAAGTGCTTTGCACACCTTGAAGCACTATATAAATGGTAGCTATTATTATTATCATCATCATCATCATCATCATCGTTAGTCATTCTCTTATTGGAGATCTTTAAAAATAAGCATAATACTGTTGGAATACAGAATAGATGAGCCGTTGTAAGGTATATTGTAGAGTAGATTTATAGGTTGGACTAGATGGCTATTTCATTTTCTTTTTATCTCCAATTCTTCAGGGAATATTAAAAGAATTAATGGAAATCCTCTATAACTGTGAGCAGATCCTCTTTGGTTGATTTATGGAAAGAAATGAATAAGAACTGTGTAGGATAAGGTACAGATAGGTGACAAAATGTTTCAATAGAGTGTGCTCCCAATGGATGGGGTTACATATTCCTGAAAATGCAAAGTGTATATGTGTAACACCTTTTCAAGACTACTCCCTCACAAATTTGCACTCCACCTAGTATTTTGAGTCCCCAGAGAGTGATTGTTAATTCATGTACTAAAGATAACTGTGTGGGTTTGTATTTCTAACACTATTTAGCTCCGCTATGTGGCACAGTGTCAGGAAGTCCTGTCCTGTTCTGGAGTCAGAAAGAACTGAGTTCAAATCCAGCCTTAGACACTTATTAGCTGTGTGACCTTGAGCAAGTCATTTAACTTGTTTGCCTCAGTTTCTTCAACTGTAAAATGGGGCTAATAATAGCACCTATACTTCGGGGGTCCTTGTGAGGATCAAGTGAGACAATATTTTTGAAGTGTTAGTCTTATGGTACAGTTCAGTTGTTTTTCAGTCATGTCTGACTCTTTGTGGCCCCATTTGGAGTTTTCTTGGCAGAGATATTGGAGTGGTTTGCCATTTCCATCTCATTTTACATATGAGGAAACTGAAGCAAACAGAAGTCAAGTGACTTGCTCAAGCTAGTTGAGTGTCGGAGGCCAGATCTGAACTCACAAAGACGAGGATTCCTGACTTCAGGCCAGGTGCTCTATTAATTGAGCCACCTATTTGCCCTTATAAGGCACAATATCTGGCACATATTAGGCACTATTAAATGTTAACTATTATAATTAATTAATCACTGCCCACCAGTAGACACTACTAGCTCTTAGCAAAAGTACTTACTAGGATGGTATGGTTAAAACAATAGCTACAAAATATTCCCTTTCCCATTTCCTAAGGCACACTCCTCCCACAAATATACACCACTGTTTGAGAAGATTGGTCACAAACTGAGTACAATGGTAATGAGGCATCTATCAAGACAACCCACAACTCTAGCACTACAGAGAATCTTTTTGTAGAGTCCTCACAAAGCTCCCATTGGGTGCAGCTTCTCTGCCAGGCAGGTTTCCCAACTAGATACTCAGATTCCTACCTCTCTCCTAGCTCAACTCCCTCTTGTCAAGGCTAGCTTTGCCTTGAATTTGTAGTGATCTCTCTTTACTGTGAGTGATCAGACCTATTCCTCAAAGCTGTTTCCTCTCTCAAGGTCTTGCCTTTATGTATTCTTGTCTGTCTGGAGTGTGTGTGTGTGTGTGTGTGTGTGTGTGTGTGTGTGTGTGTGTGTGTCTGCTCCCTGATTATGCTTTGACCTTTCTCAAACTGATGAATTGCTGAATGAAGTATCTCCCTTTGGGCAAATCGCTGTAAGATGCCATGACCAATGGGGGTGTGGAAGGAGAAAAACTCCCACCCTCCCAGGGGTCTCTTCCACTGCATCTCTCAACCTTCACAAGGCTTAAACATTTCATGCCTCCAGGTGTGTGGCTAATTTGTTTTCTGGCCCAACTGAATTGTTTCCTTATGACTCCATTAAAGACATGTTTTTGCTTTGTAATGCAATCAGTGGGTGTGGCCACAATTTTACAGTTAGTTCAACACTGTCACCACATTTAAACCTCATTATCTGTGACTAAATCCTGTTATATCCAATGAGTTGGGAGAGAATGAGGAAGATAATATAGGCTTTCCCCTACACATATCTTATTCCCTACCTGGTAGACTAGAATATACTGTGTTTCACATCATAATCGTGGTATATTGTATACCAAAAATTTTTTGCAAAAAAGTAGGCTGCCAACATTATGTGAATCTTAAAAAACTCATTGTGCTGGTATTACTTAAAAATCATTTATTACTAAACTATCTTTGGTGCAAGATTAGAATGCATGGAATACTCAGGAATATATGTTAAAATTGAGTACTGACAATGTATGTGTGCTGAGTCAAGGCTCACAATGTGTGAGAGATAAATGTGCATCCATATGTCACTGGTGAATACGTTGCTGGTCTGTTTACCTTTTAAGTGGCATGATGAACAGAATTCTACCATACGACTGTTATGAAATAAAAAGTTATAAACCAATTTATGGACTGAAAAAACAGGATGTGATGATAACGCAGGTGGCAACGATTATATAGTGAAATACGGTGTTTATGTAAAGAACTGTGTTTTAATCTTTATGCCTCCTACCCCTTCCCTAAGCTCAGTGCACCTTTGCACATAGTTGGAGCTTTACTTTTTTTTAAATTGAATTAGTGAAAATAAACAGCCATAATTCAATATTTAATCAGTGAGGGGACCTTTCCCCTACTGATACAAATTATAGCACCTCTAAATTCCCAAATAGAAGACAGTCTTCAAGAGGAACAGTAACCAAAAAAAAGAGTGACGATCCTTTGGCCAACTTAATTCTAACACTGCTTTTAGGAATGGGATGGAATTCTTATAGACTTGGACTGGAAGACCCTGCCTAAGCTAGCAGTGAGATCCACAGAACTTATCACCATATTGAAATAAAAACAGTATGGTCTTTTGATTGGGGATGATGACCAAACAAATTGTGGTCCATGAATAGAATGGAATAATACTATGCCATAATAAATATGGAGTATGAAAGATTCAGAGAAGCATGAACAGACTTATATGAACACTGTGTATGCATAGAACAACAGCAAAATAGACCCAATACTGAGTGCTGTGCAATTAAAATGATGGAGCTTGCCTCTCTACCAGCTCCTCCCATAAGAGATTTAAAATGGACTTCTCTCCCTCATTTGCAGAGGTGGGAGGTGTTAAATACTGAAATATACCATCAGACTCCATTGATATAGTGGTTGATTTTGCTGAACTGCTCTTTTTTTAGTCTTTTTTTTAATTATAAAAAATTGCTTTGTGGGTAGAGGGGCTGGGGAGGAATAATTTTGGAAATGAAGATAATGAAAAGATATTAATAATTCTTTAAAAGACATGACAGGAGAAAATGTGATATGATACATGTGATTCCTCTAGAGATTGTGAAAATCTGACCAGGAGACAGAAGATATGGCACCCTTTTACAGCACAAACTTCAGTTTAAGAATTAAAGCATTGAAATATTGAATGGTCTTAATAAATGGAATTCAATTGAATTACTCTGAGGTTATTTGACATTTCTTGAATTATAGATTTGCCCTGTTTAAGTTTTTCTCAAACTCAGAGATAGAAAGTAGGATATCAAATTTTTGAATCTTCAGTTAATTAAAAAAAAGGTTATTCCATATTAATAAAATTTAAACACTAGATTCAGAAACAGTTAGTCATGATGTTATTAATTTTCTGTGAAAATAATATAGCTTAAACTATTTCAGCCTCTATTTCTTGTCACTTGAGAATAATAACATTTTTATTTTCTGGGGGAGTCTGGGCATGTAATTTCAAGGCACAGAGAAGAACTCTCAGTATAGAAATTTCCTCCCCAATGCAAATCAACAATTCATCTCTAACTTCTATGCTTAGGCAGTTATCTGGTACATTAATAGCTTGAGTGACTACGTGGTCACATAGTTAATGTGTTCAGGATCAGGACTTGAGCCTAAGCCTTCCTGACACCAAGGTCATCCCCTCTATCTATTACTCTTTGATGCTTCTACATAGCTTATGTTTATATAGAGCTTTACGGTTTCAAAAGCATGTCTCATGGCAAGCTTATCTTATGCTAGTTCATTAGGTATATGTGGATAAGCATGGTGTATTGGAAAAAAGGCCTATTTTTGGCATTAGGAGATCTAGGGTCAAGACAGAAGCTTGTAATTTTGGTTTTGTTGTTGCAGAGCCACAAGGGTTCCTTGGTGCATGAGCCTTGCTACCATGCTTCTCCTTTTGAAGGAAAAATGAATGCAGTCATCAAATTTTACTTTGTTCAGCCCTTCCTCCTTCTTCATGTTCAAATCACTTCTTAACATGCAATCAGGGGTGGGGGTGGAGAGGAGAGTAGTGTCTGCTAGAGAAGGGAAATATTGTGCAATATGTGTTTTCAATTAAGCAGAGAGTTATTAAGATAGGGAGAGAACAAAGAACATGCAGACCCAGAAGAGCCAGAGGACTATGAAAGATGAATATTAAGTGCAGCCCAGCACAGCAGATACCAGATGTGATGCTCATGGGAGCTGCTGGGGGCTTACATTTGGATGCTGGGTATCAAGACATTTGAACCTTTTATTGCTTTTACTGCCAGAGGGACTCATGGTGGGCTAGTCGCTCCACCCTGAGGCTGTTTGTCTTACAGGGACTGAAAAGCAAAAATCTCCAAGGCCGATTTTCTTTTTAATCTGTGGCTTTAACAAAAAAGCATAAATTGAGAAATCATTAAATTTGGAAAGGACCTTGAAGATGATCTAGTCAACCCCTTCATTTTATATTTGAGTAAACTGAAGGCCAGAGAAGTAATTTGCTCCAGGTCACACAGTGGCAAAGCCAGAGGTCCTTCTGAAATCACCAAAACTCTCTGGTGCTCTTCTAGTACATGGCAAGGCTATAGTAAGCGGATCATTCATGGAGCCTATAGAATGAATTTCCATCCTTTCATCCAGCCCTCAATCCACCCATTAAAGCAATAAACAGTGACTAAGGACTTACTATGTGCAATTTTTAAAATTAAGTTTAGTACAAAGAAAAATAAGATATGGTCTTTTGATTTATAGCCACTCTGGCTAGGGAGGTAAGATTTAAACATAATAAGTTAAATATGAATAATAAAGGACAATTCATGGGATCATAGATTTAGAAGAGACTAGCAGCCCTCTCATCCAACCACCTTGTATTACAGATGAGAACAGTGAGGCCCAGAGAGGTTGTTACTTGCCTAATGTCAGACAGAACTGATTTCAGCTGAGATGGTCAGGGAAGGCCTCATGGAGAGAGGACTTGAGTTAGATTTGGGAAAAATGAGTAAGATTCAAATAAGAAGGCAGGAAGAATAAAATGGCTTTAAGTTATGGTGGAAAGATCACTTGTTTGTAACTCAGTCAATTAATCAAAAATCAACAAGCATTTATTAGTACTCACAATGAGCCTGAGGCAAGGTGGCTCAGTGAATAAAATGCTGGAGTCAGGAAGACCAGAGTTCAAGTCTGGCCTCAGGCTAGCTATGTGAACCCAGGCAAGTTACTTAACCTGCTTGCCTTACTAGAAATGGAAATGGCAAACCACTAGAGTATCTTCACTAAGAAAACCCCATGGACAGTAAGGCCCGTGGGGTCATGAAGAATTGTGAATGACTCAACAACAAGAAGCATATGCCTGGGGCAGCTGAGTGACGCTGTGGCTAAAGCACTGGGCCAGGAATCAGGAAGGCTCACTTCTAATTTCAAATCTGGCTTGACACTTCCTAGATGTGTGACTATGGACGAGTCACTTAACCCTGCTTGCCTCAGTTCCTCATCTGTAAAATGAGCTGGAGAAGGAAATGGCAAATGATCCTGGGATCTTTGTCAAGAAAACCCCAAATGGGGTCATGGAGCGTAGGACTAAAATGATTGAAGGACAACAACGTACCTGCAACTATGTTAAGTATTAGGGAGACAAAGAAAAAGCAAGAAACATCTCTGCCCTCAGGAAGATTACATTTTAATTGGAGGGACAAAGGACTTTTGATGAGTTTGAGATGGCGGTAGCATATTGCAACTAAAGAATTACAATGGATGTCATCAAAGAAATGTATTAGCAGAAAAGAAAATGGGCTGGTAACATAATAATAAGGATAGCTGTTAGACAGCCTAGGCCTCAGTTTCTTCATCTTAAGAGAGATACTTGAATTTGATGACTTCCAATAGCTCTGTGATCCTATGTACTGTTTGATTGTGGGCAAGTTATCGAATTTCTCTGAGCAACAGCTTTATCATAATAACCAGAAGGTATACACAGTTTTATAGCCTTTTGGGCATAGTTTCAAATTATTCTCCAGATGGTTGGATCAATTCACAACTCCACCAACAGTGCATTAGTGTCCCAGTCTTCCCACATCCCTCTAACATTTATCATTTTCCTTTTTTTATCATATTAGCCAACCTGATAGTTTTGAGTTGGTACCTCGGAGTTGTTTTAATTTGCATTTCTCTAATTACTAGTGATTTAGAGAATATTTTTTTCTTATGGTTATAGACAGCTTTGATTTTTTTTGTCTGAAAACTGCCTATTCATTACCTTTGCCATGGGGGATGACTTGTATTCTAATAAATTTGACTCAGTTCTCTGGCTATTTGAGAAGTGAGACCTTTATCAAAGATACCTGCTACACTTTTTTTCCCCCATTTTCTGCTTTTATTTTTTGTTGCATTGGTTTTGTTTGTGCAAAAACTTTTAAAATTTTATACAATCAAAAGTATCCATTTTACATTTTGTAATGTTCTCCCTATCTTATTGGGTCCTGAATTCTTCCTTTATCCATAGATCTGACAAATAAACTATTCTATGCTCTCCTAATTTGCATCAATTGGGGAATGACTGAACAAGTTGTAATATACAATTGTGATTGGAACATTATTGTGTTATGAGAAATGACAAGCACGATGATTTCATAAATACTTGGGAAGACTTACATAAAGTGATGCAAAGTGAAGGAAGCAGAACCAGAAGAACTTTGTACACAGTAACAGCAATATTATACAATGAAGAATGGTGAACGACAACTATTCCCAGAAATACAATGATCCAAGACAATCCCAAAGAGACTCATGATGAAAAATGCTGTCGGTCTCCAGAGAAAAAACTGATTTTGTCTGAATACAAACTGAAGCATATTGTTTTTCACTTTATTTCTTCATCTTTTTTTGTTGTTGCTCAAGTCTTCTTGTATAAAATGATTAGTATGGAAATGTTTTACATGATGACACATAATATAACCTCTATCTGATTACTTACCATCTCATGGAGGGGAAAGGAGAGGGAAGGAGGGATAGAATTCAGAATAAAAAACTTCTTTTAAAAAAAAGCTAAAAATTGTTTTAACATGTAATTGGAGGAAAAATAATAACTAGAGGGAATATCTATATCTCAGAGTGGTTGTAAAGATCAAATTAGGTACATCTATAATCTGCTTTGTATGTTATATGCTTTGCATACTTGATTCACATTTGTTATATAAGGGCCTTTATGCCAGAGGAGGAGGATGAGGGAATGACTGATGCAGAAAAACGTCTAGAATAACTGATAAATATGTAATTGCAGACCCTGAAACCAAAGAAATTTTATTAGCTTTTCTTATCTGTCCTGCTTGGAATCAGTGCATTCATAGGTGTATGTTGTCTGAAATGACACATCTGTAAAAGATTTCTACTTCTTTTTATCTTGTCTCAGCATAAAATCCTATATATACCCCGATCCCCTTAGACTAATCCAAAATGGTCCATGTAAATATAGAGATGACTTCCTGGGCCATGGTTGCAAGTGCTACCTCATTTTCCAGAGTCAGATCAGAAATGGAATATAAGGGTAGTGATGAGTTAGTAGTATATGTTTCTTTGTATCCTTTCCACTTGTTAAGTTTTGCTTAAGTCTTTTATTTCTTTTATCACCATCATTTCTGGATATATACTTTTCCTCTCCTTCATTCTTACCCTGCTTCCCCCCCCACATACACACCCACATATACACACATACACACACACATACATACACAGTACCCCCTTGGGAGTCTTCCTTTATAATAAGAAAACATTTTTAAAAAGCTAACTGACGTAGTCATTTGACTGAAAATGCACCATTGCAAGTCCACAGTCCTCCCATGAAAGACACTAGATGAATTCCTTTTGTATATGCAACTTTTGTGCATTCTACCAGTACTTTACATGTTTACTAATAAACTCTATAGTTAGTTTAGGGCAACTAGTTAGATTAAGGCACAACAATAAAGAAAGTACTAGACCTGAAGTCAGGAAGATCTGAGTTCAAATTTGGCCTCAGACAATTACAAGCTGTGTGATCGTAGGCAAGTCACTTAACTAGGTTTGCCTCAATGAGCTGGAGAAGGAAATGGCAGACCACTCCAGTATCTTTGCCAAGAAAACCCCGAATGGGGTCAAAAAGAGTCAGACATGACTGAAATGATTATATAACAATAACAAAATACTCAGCCTGGAAGTGAGTGCAATAGCATTTCTGTTCCTTGAGTTTCAGAACTGGATGAATACTGAACCTTAAAGTGCTATATAAATGTCACCTATTATTATCATTATTATCAATTAGAGAGAAGAACATACAGGCTCTCCTAGCAGGGCTCCATTTCCCCTCTTTCCCTCTCTACATTCAGCTCAGTGCCTCTTTTAAATCACCCATACACCTTAGGCTGTTTCCATCATCACCTGACCTCAAAGCTTTGTAGGAGGAGGGCACACAAAGCATTCCCTGTAAGGCTCCCCAGGTGTGTGCATTTTGTGGAGGAGTATTCTAAGTTCAGGGCATGCCCATTCTACATGTACTTTGGAAACTCCTCAAGAAAGGATGGTGTAGCACTGTCATTTTTGAGGTTGAGTGACTTTGTTAAGTGATAGTATGGTACATTTTTACTGCTACCATAATTCAGATGATTCCACAGTGAGAACATTTATTTTGCCACCAGAAAGAAATCAATAGAATTATACATTAAGGACTGATAGGGACCCTAGAGATCAGCAAATTGAGAATCAGAGTTAACTTAAGCTAAAGCACAGAGATTAGGCACTTAATCAATATTTGTTGATTGATTGTTGAGTAATTGACTGACCTACAATCATACAGGTAGTCAGTGGCAGAACTAGGATTTGAACCCAGGTCCTTTGATCTGCCAAATCCAGAGCTGTTTCCACTTCACCAAACTAAGAAGGAAAATTTCATTTATCTACTGGGCAAAAGATACATACAGGCACACACACACACACACACACACACACACACACACACACACACTCTTGAGGTGGCTATTGAGGAAGCAGGGCTGGCAGAAACAACACAGTTATAGGGTATGCATGTAGCAGAATCAGCAAGTCAGGTTTCATGTTTTTTGTCTCTCCTGTGAAATAACTTGCTAATCAGAAGAGCTGCATATGCAGATGAGCTGATTTTAAATATAGTACAATTGCTACCAATTCTCCATGGGAATAGGAAGAAATAAGGGCATGGATAAGAGAAATAAATGTAAGCTCTGCATATTAGATGATGGTTTCAACCTTTTCCTGAACAAACCTTTTGCCAGAGATGTTAAGGGTGGGATGTTTGACATGAAGACTGTCTTTGTGCCCTTTAGCTGCTCACCCCTCTGGGGTCAAGCAGCTACAAGTTAAAGAGAAAGAAGAAAAGCATAGTAAATATGATGGCCACCCAATCAGGGCCTGCCAGGTGTGCAGGGGAAGGAGGTTGGTATCTGCACTAAGAATGCAGTTAGCAAATGGGTGGTCACAGTGACCAAGACCCAGAGCAGAGCCTCAGAGTGAGAGTCACAAATCAGTTCAGGCAATATGAGAAAATGTCAAGTGATACATCTAGCCTGAGTCAATATGTAGGATTTAGAAGACAGGAGCTAGGCATAAGATCCATCAGAACCGTAAGTAGGATCAGCTAGGTTTTGGGAAAGTTTCTTCATGGTATTGATACCCAGAGGCATGGTCTTCTTTATGGAAGTCTAAAACTGATGTCCTTGCACAAAGAAACATGTGTCTCCTCCACCACTCTGTGTTGCAAGGTATGAGGTCACTTCTCTGCGTGGTCCCAAGGTCCCCAAAAACCCATCATCACAATGTCCTTTTACCATGACTACCTTCCCTGTCCTCCCCCCAATTTTATGGGGCATGAACTGGACTCTTTGGGACATGTCACCCCCTTGATGTCACCCACAGCCAGGTCATCCTCTATAACTGGGCAAACTACTGTCTCTGCCCACCCAGCCCCATACTTCAACTCTTCATGTACTAGATAAAAATCATTCCTAGTTATGACTCTGAGATCAGGAAAGCCAGAACCACAAAATGAAGATAGAACTTCTGGACTGTCAATTAAATGAGTTTCTAACCCATGGAAAGCTTTGCCAACTCATACCCCTGATATCGAAGGATTGCCAATATCTTTTGATCACATAGAAGCTCTAAAACTCCAATCATTGGATTGGCTGAGGAGGGAGAGAAGAACCTCAGTTGCTCACTCTCCTTTAGTCTGTTTCTCTGAGTCTTGGCTAGAATAGGTGTTTCCTTCTGACAGAGAGAGAGAGACAGAGACAGAGACAAAGACAGAGACAGATAGAGAAAGAGAGAGACAGAGAGATTTCTTGTTCCAGGCTAAGCTCTTTAGAACACAGACCAACTTAGGCTTAAATCTATCTTTTCACTAGTATGTACTTGATTACCAATGTCAGGGAATTTCTCTCAGGCTCACTCTGAATTAGAGTTAAGGATTTTATGAAGCTCCCTGTTTAATTCCCAGTTGCCAAACCAGTCCAATTAATACCATTTTAAAAGCCAGCCTTTGAGAAAACTGTCAAGGACATTTTGTGTTCCCACCACAAATCCTTCCTCTGGTTTCATAACCCAAAAAGTGTTTTGCTCTCCCATGCAAATGAAGGAACAAAGATGTGAGGTTGGTGAGATGGATTATTATCTCCTTGCTTTAACAATTTTTATGTATCATGAACCTAAGAACTTAACAACAATCAACAAACATGAACATTTCAATATACAAAGACCCCAAAGGAAACTCTGGATGGAACTGAAATGTTCTGTTATATGTAGTTTAGTTTAAGGTGTAGGATATATTGAGGGAAGACTAGTACCTCTCATGTGATAGCTACTGCATTCTTTTCAGGGCTACTATCCACCTTTGGTGTCCACTTGATTCACTCAACTCTCACTGTGGCTCCAAGAGGCTATAGCATGGACGGTGGCCACACCCTGGCAATACCATCTTGGCAGATGAGCTAAATCAACCTGAGGGTAACCAAGGGGTCTCTAACCCCTCAGTGAGTCAGGACTAAGACTACCCCTAGCATATGAAGATTTCCTCTGGTGGAATGGGCAGATAATAATTTGCTCCAACAGTCATGAAGGTGGCTGAAGCAGGCATAGTAGAGTGCTTAAAGCATGGTTAGCCTTTGAAAGACACCAAGGTCATCCAATGCATCTTGAGCCATCACCAGTCATCTTGACTCGGTCCTGCCACTGGACTGTTATGACAAATGAAGGCCAACTTACCAAAGTCAAAGCTGGATATATGTTTTTCTGGAGTGGCTCCATGGAAGGGGAAAGTCATGAAGTTGGCATAGGTTTCACAATCAAAACTAATCTAGTCAACAAGCTTGGATTCCTACCAAAAAAAGAAAAAAAAAAGAATGACAGGCTTGACGATGAGATTGCCAGTTGCAGGAAAGCAACACACCACCATCCTCAGTCTATGTTCCCACAGTGATGAACCCTGATGAGGTCAAAGAAAAATCGTTTGAAGAGCTGGAGACCCTCATCATCCATGTGCCAAAAGAAGACAAGCTTACAATTCTGGGCGACTTTAACAGAAGAATAGATATAGACTACCAGACATGGCAGGAACTCCTTGGGAGGAACAGAGCTGGAAACAGCAACAGCAATGGTCACTTACTCCCGAAGACTTGTGCATCTCATGACCTTCTCATCACCAACACTGTCTTCAATTTACCTAAATGCAATAAAACTTTGGAATTGATCATGTAACATGGGAGACACTGGCAAAGGATCACATAGCATGGTGTGCCCGTGTCAAAAAAGTTGCTGTGCTCCATGAGCAAACAGAATTGCAGTAGCTCAAAAGAAATATGAGATGTACAAACTTAGGGATATCTCCACTCCAAATGTTCATATGGTCTATTTGTGCCCAACTTGTGGTAAAGCCTTCTGAGCTCATATTGGTCTGATAAGCTACAGTTGGACACTCTGGGCCTTGACTCCATCATAGTGATGTCATTTTGGTCCCCTTTGAGAATGGATGACAACTGACCAACAGTTTATTTTTAATTGCCTATTAAATTTAATAGTAACAAAATTTCCCAGTTTGTATCCCCTTCTTAATTTCTTTTTTTCTTCTTTGTATTTGAAAATATTTTATCCATATTCTTTTCTTTTCTTTTTTGTTTAGCATTCTATTACTCGCTACTAACTTCCCCTCCCCTCACTACCACCACAATTAGAAGGCTTCCTTTGTAATAAATCAATTTTTTGGCCAAATCTGTAAATGTATGTCTAGTTCTGTACCTACAGTCTCTGACTTCTCTGCCAAGAGGAGGGAGGCATGCTTCATCATCAATCTACTGAAATTCTGATTGGCTTCAGAAAGGGCCAGGGAATAGTCAATAGAGTGTTTGCTGCTTGACAACTCCAGGAGAAATGCCAGGAGCAGAACAAAAGTCTGTATGCAATATTTGTCTATCTGACTAAGGCTTTTGATATTGTCAGTCATGAGGGCTTATGGAAAATTATGTCAAAATTTGGTTGCCCAGAGAAGTACATCAGTATCACACTTCAATTTCATGACAGCGTGTTTGCCTGGGTTCTGGATAATGGATGATACTCTCACACTTTCCCAGTCACCAAAGGAGTGAAACAAGACTGTGTGCTTGCTACCATACTTTTTAGCATGATGTTTTCAGCCATGTTGTCAAATGCCTTCAATGAGGACGAACATGACATCAAAATCAGCTACCACACTGATGGTAAGTTTTTCAACTCGAAAAGGCTACAAGCCAAGACTAAAGCCAAGGGAGTCTTGGTGCGTCATTTTTTGTTTGCAGATGATTGTGCACTCAATGCAGCCTCTGCAGCTGACATGCAACAAAGTATGGATTGCTTCTCTGCTGTTTGTGCTAATTTTGGCCTAACAATTCACACCAAGAAAACATAGGTGCTCCATAAGCCAGCACCACACCATCCATATGTGTAACCATCATTTACAGCAACTGCAGAAGTTTTGAATGCTGTGGTTAAGTACATTTACCTTGGCAATATCCTTTTCAGGGATGTACACATTGATAATGAGGTTGACACACACATTGCCAGAGTTATCTCAGTGTTTAGGAGCCTTCAAAGGAAAGTGTGCAAAAGAAGAGGTATTAGACTGATTACCACACTGTAAGTCTACACAGCTGTTGTGCTGACTTCATTGTTGTATACCTATGAAACCTGGACAGCATAACAGTGCCATGCTAAAAACTGAATTGCTTCCTTTTGAATTGTCTTAGGAAGATGCTGAAAATCACCTGGAAGATAGGATACAGGACACTGAGGTCCTTTCTCAAACTAAACTGCCAACCATTCAAATTCTACTGCACAGAGTGCAACTCAGATGGGCTGACCATGTTGTTCAAAAGCCAAAAAAGACTATTTTATGGAAAACTCCTGCAGGGCAAGCGCTCATGTGGTGGTCAGAAAAAGTGATTCAAGGACACTCTCAAGGTCTCTCTTAAGAACTTTGGAATTGATTGCATGACACAGGGGACACTTGCAGAGGACCACCCAGCATGGCATGACCTCATCAGAGAAGCAGCTGTGCTCTATGAGCAAAGCAGAATTGACACAGCAAATGTGAGATGCACAAATTTAGGGAACCCATCCCAAATGTTCATATGGACTATTTGTCCCAGACCTCTGGTAGAGCATTCCAAGCTTGTGTTGCTTTGATCAGTCACAGTCAGACATACTGTAACTTGATTCTAACATAGTGATGTCATTTTGGTCCTCTTCTAGAACAAAGGACAGCAACCAACCACCACTAAAATTCTGATAGGATCATTGTTTTGTTTAGAGTTCTACTGTCTTTCAAAGTTGTTTTCCTTTATATTATTGTGGTCATCATGTAAACTACCTTAATTCCTCTCCTGACTCTCAAAACTTTCTTTACCATTCCCTGACTTGGGTACCTTCTCCTCCCAACCCTTGCTTTTATATGGTGTTTTCCCCCATTAGACTATAAGTGTTGTACAGAGAAATCAGCAAGCAAGACCCAGACACAATTTGAAATGTGAATTTATTAACTCGAGGCTGCAAGGGGTACATACCCAGATCGAGCAGGCTGAATCAGGGGCAGAGCTTGAGTTTGTAAAGGCAGAGGCCACAGAGGAAACAGTCAGGGGTTGCTAAGCGGGAAGTTACAGAAGCCAAACAAGGGATTGGTTAATCCTGCCTTTTGGGACCATATAAGGATCATGGAATAGATCAGGGCGGGAACTTCTAAGGCAGGAACTCTTAAGGCGGGAACTCCTACTTAATGAAGAAGGGCATACAAGGTGAGGTCAGAAAACAAAATGGAGTTCAGCACATGGAGTTCCAGCACACAGGGTTCAGTACTTCATAAGCTTCTTGAGGGCAGTAAATGATTCTTACTTATATTAGTATTCCCAGAATTTAAGACAATGGAAGCACATAGAAAGGGCTCAACAAATACTTATTGAGTATGGTTGACTAATTGCCATTGTGGTTCTGCTCTGATTTCATGTTGTATTAATTCATACCAGTCTTCTAGGTTTCTCTGAACTCATCATATTCATCATTTCTAGGACATAATATCCCATTTTATATATACACACACATACATAAACATATACACACATAGCACAATTAACTCAGTTATTCCCTGATTGGTTTAGTGTCAGTTTTTAATATAAGAAAAAAGAAATCTGGCTATAAATATTTTGAGACATATGGTCATTTCTCTATGGCTTTAAACTGGGGGCAAATAGCTAAATTCAATAGCTATATTGGACAATTTTAATCAGCTCAGTTGGTTATAAATTGGTTTAATATAAATTCAATCCAATTTAAATTGGTCCAATCCAATCTAAATCACTTTATTTAATCTAGTTCAAGTTAGTTGAAACAGGTTAAATCCAGTCTAAACAGGTTCATTCCAGGTTAAACTGGTCCAATGTAATCTAAACTTTTTTATTTAATCTAGTTCAATCCAGTTTAAACCAGTTCAAACTGGTTCATTCCAATTCAAATAAATTTAAAGACATTCAAGCTGTTTTAAAGTGGTTTATTTTGTTCAAACTGATTTGGACAGGTTAAAACTGGTTCACTTTACTTGAACTCAGTTTAAACTGGTTCAATCCAACAATGCAGTATAAATCCATTTAATTCAGATCAATCCCAGTTAAATTGTCCTGATAGTTCAATCCAATTTGAACTAATTCAATGCACTGTGTGTATATGTGTGTGTGTGTATACACATATATACATATATGTGTATATGTATTTAATTTATTGAGCTTGTATGATAAACCATTTATTATGCATATATAAGTATATAAAGATACAAACAAATAAATATTGTTGTTGTTGTTTGTTCTTCATTCTTCAAGAGGACCTTGATGGTAGGAAGGTGTTGCCAGACTTGCTTATTAGTACCCATGTCTTTTACTTGCCCAAGATTCTAAGTCCTTAAGTATGTAAATATCTAGGTAACTGATTATCAAAGTACCTAAGGACCTAGGTACCTAATTACCTAATTATCTCTTTCTAAATTCATGTGTACTTAAATACCTATGTACCAGTGCCCAAGTATCTTATCTACCTAAGAACTTCATTATCCATGTACCTACATGTACCTTAGAACCTCAGTGCCTAAGTACCAAAATGTTGTTGTTTTTCAGTCTTTCAGCTGTATTTAACTTTTCATGATCCCATTTGGGTTTTTTGTTTTGTTTTGTTTTGTTTTGTTTTTGGCAAAGATGCTGGAGTGATTTGCCATTTTCTTCTCCAGTTCATTTTACAGATGAAGGCAAACAGGGTTAAATGACTTGCCCAGAGTCACATAGCTAGTAAGAGTCTAAGGCCAGATTTGAACTCAGAAAGATGAGTCTTCCTGGCTCCAGGCCTAGAATGCTATATTTAATGTACCTAATGCAAAATGTAATGCAAAATGAATGCAAAATGTACCTAAGCACCTATTTACCTAATGATAAATATAGAAGAGCCAATATCCCAAAAGATCTGTGAGCTTATTATCTAAGTAACTATATAACAGTAAGTAGTTAACTATATATACAAAGGTATCAAAGTACCTAAGTGCATATGTACCTAAGTATCTACTACTTAATTAGTTAGGCACATCTGATTGCCCAAATGTCCAGATACACAAGTACCTAATTATCCATGTACATAATTACCAATTACATATTTACATGATTAACTATATATGCCTGGAAACCTAAGTGTCTAAGCACCTAATTACTGAGTTATCTAATTGCTTAAGTGCCCAATACTGATATCATTTTGGGGAATTAATTGGGAAATTTATTAATTTCAACAGGTTTTAACTGATTTAAACTTGTTTGAAACATTTTGAACTTGTCTGAAATTGTTTAGATCGGTTTCAATTGGTCTTGACAAATTTTGACTGGATTGAACTAGTTTTAACTGGTTTACCTACATACCCAATGACCCATTGACCTAAATATCCAATGATCCAATTACCCTTGTATTAAATGGTACAATTACTTCAATTTTGCTTTACTTATAGAGCACAGTGCCTTCTTTGATGACGGCATACCATGCTGTGTGGTACTGTGCCAGTGTCTCCCATGAAAGCCACACTGCCTCTGTCACAGGTTGGGCATAAAGACACCATATGAACATTTGAAGTGGAAATGTCCCTAAATTTGTACATCTCATATTTCTTTTGAGCTACTGCAGTTCTACTTTGCTCATGGAGCACAGCACCTTTTTTGATGCAGCACACCATGCTATATGATCTTTTGCCAGTGTCTCCCATGTCACACAATCAATTCCAAAGTTTTATTGCATTTAGGTCATGAGATGCACAAGTCTTCAGTAGTAAGTGACCATTGCTGTTGCTGTTTCCAACTCCATTCTTCTGAAGGACTCCCTGCCATGTCTGGTAGTCTGTGTCTATTCTTCCATTGAAGTCACCCAGAATTATAAGCTTGTCTTCTTTTGGCACATGGATGATAATGGTCTCCAAATCTTCAAACAACTCTTCTTTGACCTTATCAGGATTCATCATGGTGGGAACATAGGCACTGATAATAGCCGTGTGGTGCTTTCCTGTAATTGGCAATCTCATTGACATGAGCCTGTCATACATTTTTTTTTGGTAGTAATCCAAGCTTGTTGATTAGATTAGTTTTGATTGCAAAATCTATGCCAGCTTCATGACCTTCCCCTTCAATGCAGCCACTCCAGAAAAACATGTATCCAGCTCCAACTTTGATAAGCTGGGCTTCATTTGCCAGCCTTGTGTCATATAGGGCTGCTATTTGAATGAGGTATCAGCGGAATTCTTTTGCAACTGGAGCTGTTTCAGGTCTACTGAATTTTGTGTTGTGTATAAAGTGTATGTGCATTCCATGCACCGATGAAGTAGAATCATTGTTGCAGAAGTTTTTGTAAAAAAAAAAAATTGTTTTGATTACAGGGTGGGATCCCCACCTGCTGCATTAATTAAGCCAGGTTTGGGTAAATAGACACTTTTAAGGGCACCTTTTCTGACCCCTTCCTCACACCAGGAGGTGAGTGGTGTTGCTCAGACACTCAGGGGGCTGTTGAATCCCACTGCTGCTTCCAGTGAGAAGACGACCGTATGGCCTAGGCCACTTACACCTGTGTGCAGGGTTGTGACCATAGCTCCCAGTATATTTGCACCTGCTGCTTTGTCACTTGCCTGTCACCAAAGGTCTTCGAAGTAGATAAAAAAGGCAAAATGGTATGAGTGATGTCTTTTGATTCACACATAATTTGGAGTTAAGTGAGGCAGAGTTGAGTGAAGTTGTCAGCCTCATTCTCTTTTCTGGAGACATCACAGTCCAATCAAGATGACTGGGACACAGTGGCTGACCTTGGTGTCTTCAATGTCTAAACAAGCTCTAAGTGCTCCACAGTGTCTATTTCAGTCACCTTCATCCTCTCATTCCATCATGGGAAGTCTTCACATACTTGAGGTGGCTACCCTCTTAACTCACTGAAGGGTGGGAGACCCCTCATTTACCCTCAACCTGGTTTAGCCTAACTGCAGAAACAGTTTACTGGGTTGTGGCCACTGTACATGCTACAGCTTCTTGAGAGTTGGGTGAACCAGGTGGAAACCAAAGATGGAAAGCAGCCCTAAAAAGGGCTCTGTTGCCCTCACAGCAGAGGTACTATTCTTCCCTGAACACACCCTACACCCCAACTGATTATCAAAGTACCTAATATCTAAGACCTAATTATCTGAATACCTATGCACCTAAGAATTTAAGCATCAAAGTACCTAAATGCCTATATTCCTAAGTACCTAGGAGCAAATGGGAGAAGTTGAAAACAGGCAATTTTAGACTTAATTATCTGATAAGAAAAGTTTTCCTAAAATTTTAGTTTTCTCAAAGTGATATGAGCTGCCTTGAAAAACTTTTGGGGAGAAGCTGGGTGATCCCTTGTATGTTGAAGAAGTATTTTTTCCCCCATATATGGCTTCAACTGTATGTCCATGGAGTTCCCTTCTAACTTTGAAATTCTATGATTCTGTGACTTTTTCAAGTTAAATACAGATAGAAGGTAAGCATACATCTCTGGTTCCCAACTCATTGTGTTTTACCTTAGGCTGTGTTAGCCTGACTTACTTTCAGTCTCAAAAATAGAAATAGAGAACCATGGTAGAAAGCTCCCTGGGTGGCAATTTAAAACACCACAGTTCTATTTGTGAGTCTATCACTTCCTAATTATGTGACCTTGGGAAAGTCATTTTGTTTGTCTGGGCCTCAGTTTACTCCCCTGTGAAACAAGGGGGTTGGATTAGATGATCTCTAAGATCCCTTGTTCCTCTATGTTCTAAGAAACTGCTCATGTATCTCAACAAGTCTTCTAAGAATTATTTATCTGTTTTCTCAGTTAATCCTCAGAGGGCCACGACAAGAAGCAACAGATAACAATACTAATAATGGCTAGTATTTGTATGGCATTTTGAGATTCATAAATGGTTTTACCTATATTATCTCATTTCATCCTTACAAGAAGTAGTGCTGTTATTACAATCTTTTTCCAGATGAGGAAACTGAGGCTGAGAGAGGCTAAGTGACTTGCCCAGGGTCACAAAGCTAGTGAGCACCTGAGGCAGAATCTAAATTCAAATCTTCCTTTCTCCAAATCTAGCACTCCCTTCATTATACCAAGCACATTACTATTCTCCTTTTGATATATTGTATTAGAATGTGCTGTGTATTTATGTACCCAGATATTCATGCACATTATTATACATTATGTATAAAGACAGAAAGGGATAGATTTTTAAAAAAAAACATATTTATGTCATTACTATTATGGAAACCTCTTATATTTAGAAAGCAGAGACTAAAAAGATGAATCTAATCATTCAGTTCTAGATGATTACATGCTTCCCAAAAGACTTAAATCTTTCCTTCATGTAGTTGGAATCAGGAAGCCATAAAACACATTTATGAACCTGGCCAAGACCGAGACCCTACATAGACCCTGTTTAGGGATATCTTTCCTCAGTGACTGCCTTAGTCCCATTGCTGATTTTGTGATGGACAATTGTTCTGTAATTAGGCAGGAAAAGCAAGATTCTTTTGCCAGATTTCCCTGCTTACCACCTGGGGTTCTAATTAAGACTTGTTAAGTGCACAGAATAGCATCAGATACAGTTATCCTTTCCTCATTATATAATAATTACATCTGTGACTTTTTTTCATTTTAATTATTTTCTTCACTTTAAATGACATGGGGCATCTTGACAAAGTAATTCATGAAGAGGGAAAATATATTCCTAAAACAGAGGACCTGGACAGAGGAATGCCAGGATGGTTAGATTTTATTGCAATTTCTCTACTGCTCATCAGTGTCCAATTCAAGGCCTTGAGTGCTCAAGTCAATATTTGATATGACACGAGCCTCTGTTGGTCATAATAGTTCTTTGGATAACTGAGCAACCCCAAAGGGATTGGACCCTTTCACATTTTGAATATGTGGGCTATTAGAGGCAGTATTCCACATGCAGATTCCAAGGCTAAAGCCAAAATTCCCACTCAACCCTTCCAATTATTTTTTTCATTTTTATATACCCAATGAGAGGTAACATGAATAGAAGAAAAAGTGCTGTGTTTGTAATCCAGAGACACAAGTTCAAATCTCCCTCCTTCCACCTTGGTGGCAGAGTGAACAGCTGTCAGGGCTTGAAGTGAGGAAGACCTAAATCCAAATGCTGGCTCAGCTATTTACTAGCTCTTTGATCCCACATAAATCACATTATTTTTCTCATCTATAAAATAAGAGGCCTGGTTTTAGTGATGTTAGGGACTGATAGCAGAAGTTTTAAGGTTACTAATTCAATGACTTCTGAGGTCAAAACCTATGATCCTGTCATATGTCAACTATTTAATCTCTCTGAGTCTCTGGCAACTCTCCAAGATTTATCTACTAAGTTATAGATAAATTGTGGTCTGCACATTGAAGAAGAAAAGTTCCACCCTGAAGAAATTACATAGCAATGATGCTATTTGTTACATAATTATTTGGGGGGCCTCATTTGTACTCAACTCATATGCAGTTCTGATCTGCTGACATTCTGAACATCTGATTAAATCTTCAGTTATTTTTCATATATTAATTGAGGTCTTACCTGATCCTGTCCTCATATCTTGTAATCTGCTTTCTCTTAGGTACTCCATGACAAATTGCATAACTCCTCCAGGGTCAGACCTTAAGGATTGTATAGTATATTATTATTTAGAGGCAGCTAATTGGAGCAGTAGATAGAGTACTGGGCCTGGGGTCAGAAAGAACTGAGTTCAAATCTGGCTGCAGACACTATCTGTTTCCTCAACTGTTCAATGGGGATAATAACAGCACTGGATAGTAAATAAACTCATTTATCCAAGTTAATAACAAAAAGAAATCAGAAAAGGTATACAGATAAGAATATATCAGACAATACACAGAGTGAATGAGTTCTCCCCATTGGGCGTAAGATATCTTAATCAAGACAGAAAGTCCCAGATCTCTCCCAAGGAGAAATTCCTAAAGTGACTAGTACAGTACATTGAGGATAGGGATGTGTTCTAGGTGCTGACTCCTTTATATGCGGAATTCTTCCCAGAGTTTTTCCTATTCCAAACTTCTTATCTTCTCTCTCAAAGATGAAAGCCAAAGGATTGGGTCTATATTCCCTCTACCTCTCACTAACTCCACCCCCCACCCAAGCATGGAATTTTGAATTCAGAAAATCAGAATCAACAAGCTTGATTATTTTCAGCTCACGTATCAATATCATTTAGAGACTGACAGAGTATCTTCCTTACAATAACTGTTAGATACAGAAGGGAATGTAGTTATTATTATTATCCCCATTTTACAGAGAAGGAAGCTGAAATTATATATATTCCCATCCAAAGGATGACCTGGATTGAACATGTTGTAGAGAAAGCATTGTTTTATATACATGTTGAATTAAGTGACCTCTGAGGTCTCTTTCAACTCTGAAATTTAGTGATTGTGTGGGGTTCTTTTGCTCAGGGTCACACAGCTAGGACTAGTTAGCAAATATGTAGTCTTTTAAGGTTTACAAAGTGTTTTCCAAATATCATCTCATTTTATCCTGACAACAACCTCGGGAGGTAGGTGCTATTATTATCTCCATTTTATAGATGATGAAATTGAGGCAGATGGAGGTCAAGAGACTTGCCTTCAGTCACAAGTGTCTGAGGTTGGGTTTGAACATGGGTCTCTCTGAATGTCAGAGTTGGCATTTGAACCTAGATCACCTGGACTCCAAGCAAACTCTTTCCACTACACCATGCTGTTTGAGTGCTCATGATGTGGAAGCTGTGTTATTCTATTATTTCTTGGGTGTGTATAATGAACCTCTATTTGTAAATAATAAATGTAGCAATAAAAGGTTGTAGTAGGGTGATGGTGATAAGAATTCAATCTCAGAATCTCACAGCTAGAAGTAAAATCTGTGACCCCGTAGTCCAAACCATGAATGGTAAAAGTATAGAACATCCTATAAACCGGATTCTAGAACATTTGCAGGAAGATGTCATCTATATTTGCTCAGAGTCCCAGCGAGGGGGGAACTCCAGAGTCAGTACTTTTAATTGCTAGAAGTTTTCCCTGTAGCAGTGGTGGTGCAGGACTATTATTATCATTCTCTGTCCTGTTATAGGATGTCAGAGTCAGCCCAGAGATAGGTAGTAGAAGTGCCCACAGTGGTCCTTGCTCAGCATAGTGAGTCAAGAGTAGCAACAAAGCAGTTCTGCAGAAAATTTCTTCCCCAACATAGGAGGGTGCAGTACTATGAATACCCACAATGCTCCAATCCCAGTAATAGCAGTGGCAAAGTGGGCCTGAGGCAAAGTTCTGCAGCATCAGGGAGGGACAGAGCCACTCTTCCCAGCACCCTCCACTAACCTTGTCTCAAGTAGCAGTACCTACAGTATTCCTGTCCTGGTATAGGTGGCATTGGTAGTCCAGATCCATAGAAATACTATGAGTCCTTGCATAGGGTGGCAGAGACAGACATTCACAGAGGGAGGTAATGTTTGCTCCAGCACAAGTGGCAGAGTCATGCACATATATGGGGAGGGGGACTGTTACACTTTTGTTTTTGCTATCTAATTTAGTTTTTCTTTGCCTCCTTCACTGCTGTCTACATAAGGCTTCTTTTATAGCCAGAGTCAGGGTTGACCAGTAATTCAAATGGTGGACAGTCCTCTAGAAGAGATTACCTTAATCCCTATCTCACATGCATGTTAGGACAGTTTGGGGTTTTTCCATCCTTGAGGTAATTGACTCAGATGACTAGAAGCTAAAAAGGGCATTGACTTCACTTCCTGGTCACTGGAATGCAAATTGATTTGAGGAACCTCTGTCTGATGCCAGACTGAAAGACCACCAAAGGCAGAGGAACTACTCTTTGCCCTTGATGCCTTGATAGCCATATTGACTATCCTTCCCTATGTATGGCTAAGTCACTCTCCTGGTTTATCCCCTTTTACTCCTTTAACTGTTGCATGAACTGAAAGCATCCATTCTGTTTCATTATTGGACCCAAACTACTACAGGATTAGCTTGAATTGGGCGACCTCAGAGCACTGCCATTGCTGCTCATTTTGCTTTCCAGATCCAAAGTCTTATAAGTAGTACACTACTTTTACAGAGAGAGAGAGAGAAAAAGCAGATTGAGAAGAAACTAAGAGTAATATCTACATATCGTTGTGACTATTTCTAGGTGAATATTATTATAAAGGGAAGAGTTCAGCAGGATTAAGATCTAGAAAGATTAATCCTAAAAGAGTCTAAGGTTTTGACCTTGAGGGACTAGAAGGATTGTGGAGTTAATAATTAAAAAAAAGTCAGGAGAAAGAGCAGGTTGGGTTCAGGAGACAAATTCTTTTGAATTGAGGAGGAGGGGTAAGAACCGAATGCATACCACCTGGGACAGGGATAAACACTAAGTCAAGCTTTACCAAAGTGAGTGGGATGATAGACACCCAGCTTCAAGATCATTACACAATGGAAAGAAGATTTGGGGTCAGAAGATGTGGGTTCAGATCTCATCTCTGCCATTTTATACCTGTATTCATGAACAGGTCATTTAACTTTTTCCAGGTCACAATTTCTTTACCTGCAAAGTAAGGTATTTGTATCAGATCCAGATTCTAAGAAGCTCCAAAATGTAAATCACAAATAGAGAAAGCAGAGATAATGTGTGTAAGAAAAGAATCAGATCACCTCCAAGATCTTCTAGATCTAAGTCTCTAATTAGCTTTATAGTGATAATCCATTAGGAAGCATTTATCAATCTCCTATTAATTGCCAAGCACTGTCCTAGGTGCTGAAAATACAAAGGCAAAAATGAGTTAATCCCTGTCCTCAGGCAGCTTGCATTCTTTCAGATGAGAATACACATACTTAAATAAATATATACAAAATAAACAAAAGATTTATTGGGGAAGGGGAGTGGGGAGAATATGGTCAACTAGAGAAACTGGGAAAGCTGTTACAACATCTTCCTTGTAAGTAACATCTTACTAGTAAGTAATCTTACAAGATTACTCTTAGCACAGAAATAACAGTGAATGCACTTCCACATCCTTATTTTAATTTTTTTTTATTCAGTAAAGTCCATAAGGAAACCTTTTCCATCTAGTCCAGATGAGGGTCAGTGACTGCCTTCCTCTTATCTGTTTATGCTGGTTCAGCTTCCCTATGCCTGTATAACCAGCCACATCACCAGAAAGTACATTTTAACCAGCAGTTGGGTAACTCAGTGGACAGAGCTCTAGACCTATAATCTAGAAAAGCTGAGCTGAGTTCAAGCCCAGCCTCAGATACTTACTAACTGTGTGACCCTGGGCAAGTCATTTAACTACTGTTTACCTCAGTTTCCCCAACTATAAAATGAGCATAATAACTTCCAGGGATGTGAGGATCAAATGAAATAATAGTTGTAAATCATATAACAGTACCTACATCCAGGACCATCTCCAGTCATCCCAATCTATATCTTAACACTGGACCCAAATGGCTCCAGAGGAGAGACTGAGGCTGGTGACTGCCTCACTTAAATCCACTTCCCTTGCAAATCATGACATCACCTTCCTGATGTCATTGGTCCTCTTCCAGAGTGAAGGACAAAACAACAGCAGCAAACAAGTCTAGAACATAGTATGCACTTGTTAAATGCTTGTTTCCTTCCTTCATTTAAGAGCCTGGGAAAGTCACTTAACCTCTGTCTGCCTCAGTTTCCTTATCTGTAAAACAGGAATAATAACACTTACCTCCCAGAGTAGTCTTGAGGGTATAATATGACAACATTTTAAGGCACTTTGCATTACTTTAAGTGCTAGCTATTATTACAAATTAATATATTAATAATATATATTTACAAATATTTATATTAAGAAAATGAATATATTATTATAATAAATGCTAGCCATTATTACTGTCAGAGACTATGCAATATGACTACCCATTTCTATCCTTTTTTTTTTAACTTTTCTTCCAATGCATTATCTCTGCTTCCCCACTTTTGATCTATACTTTGGAGCTTCTTGAAGTCTCAATCATTTGGGGCAGAGTAGTCTAGACCATGGATGAATCTTGGGTTACTGATTCTTTTTTTAAAATACACTTTCCAAATTCAACACATAAATCCTGTGTCTGCATGAGTCTTACCAGGGGACAGCCTGTGCAGAGACATGGAGGTGGAAAATGGAATGCCATGTCCAGAGAACAAACACTGAAGAGTCCAGTTTTGTTGGAATGTAGAGTTCATGAGGGGGAGTAATCAACAATCAGCCTATAAAGACAGGTTAGAGATATATGACCTAGATATAAAGGCCATATTTATTTTTGAGAAATAGAGGCAAAGGAAAAGAGCTACCTTTCACAACCATGACTAGAGAAAGAATTCTTAAGTAAAGAAGGAATAGAGGTACTTAGCCTTTGTACAGGGGAAATCATTGCAATTAAAATTAGGAGAGAAGTTAACTAGGGGAAAATATTGGCAGCAAATGTCTTAAAGACCTTCTATTAAATACACATTGAGGGTTGATATAAATATATAAGAACAAGAGCAATTTCTCAATAAATAAGTGGTCAAATGATATAAACAGTCAATTTTCAAATAACGTGAAAACCATTAATATGCACATGAAGGAATGCTCTGAATCACTAATAAGAAGAGAAATACAAATTAAAACTCTGAGTTTCTACCTAACAGGATTAACCATAAATGAAAATGTCAATTGTTGGTGGGGCTATAGAAAGACAGGCACACTGGTGTATTGTTGGTGGAGCAATGAATTGTTCCAACCTTTCTGGCAAAAAAAAAAATATTTGAAACTATACTCCAGAAGTTATCAAAATGCATGTACCCCTAGATCCACTGATACCTCTGCAACTATTTATCCCAAAGAGGTCAATGGCAGAGAGAAAGAACTAATTTGTACCAAGTATTTATGACAAAAAAAAATTGTTATAGTAAAGAAGCAGATAGAACTATGTGCCTATCAGTTGGAGAATGGCAGGAAGAAATTGCAGTATATGGATATAATAGAATATTATTGTGTCATAAGAAAGGATGACTACTAAGAAATTAGAGAAATATGGGAAGATTTGTATGAACTGATGCTGAGTGAAATGAAGAGGACCTGGAAAACAATTTACATGACAAGACAGTAATATAAAAGAAAACAACTTTGAAAGACTTCAGAACTCTTAGCAACACAGTGACCTATTATGCCTCCAGAAGACTGATGAGGAAAAGTGCCTCCTTTCCCTTGACAGAGAGGTGATAGACTAGAGGTGGACCATGACACATTTATTTCCAGACATAAACAATAAGTTGATTTTTTTTTTTTGCTTAGTTGTATTGAGTGCTTCTAATTTGAGGTGGTGGCATGAATTAGTGAGTATTTCTAGGTATAAAAAAGAAAGGATATTAATTTAAAATATTTAAAACATTATACAAGTGAAGGAGTAGATCACAGGAGTTGATGTTAATGGACTGGGAAGTAGGAGTATTTAAGGAGATATCTATATATAAATTAGAGACAGCTAGGCGGCACAGTGGATAGAGTGTCAGGCCTGGAGTTAGAAAGATTCATCTTCCTGAGTTCAAATCTGGTCTCAGACACTTACTAATTGTGTGACCTTGAGCAAGTCACTTAACTCTGTTTACCTCAGTTTCCTCATCTGTCAAATAAGCTGGAGAAGGAAATGGCAAACCACTGCAATATCTTTGCCAATAAAATCCAAAATGGGGTCATAAACAGTCAGATATGACTAAAAACAACTGAACAAACTACAGATAAATTGAAGTTCCCAGGTTGTATAAATTGACCAGCAATTGTAGTTAAGAGTAAGATTGTAAGCCAGGTACTGAACTTTTTGAGAAAGAGAGGAGAAGAGTATGAAGGGAGAAGGACAGTAAATAATAGCATGGAAACCATCACATTCCTGTTCTCTAGCAGTCATTTAGAAACCAGAGTCTGGACTCCAGAAAATAAGTTAGTGTTATAATTTGGATTTAGAAGTCATTTACATAGCAGAAACAGTTGAAAGTAGTCTGGAACAGTGGGAGCATAGAACTTGCAATCAGAGGACTATGTTTTGAGTTAAGGCTGTGCCACAGGTTATATAGCTTTGGATAAGTCACCTTAACTCTCTGAGCCTCAGTTTCTTCATCTGTCAAATGGAGATAATGAGGTCTTTATTTACCTTTCAACGCTGTTGTAAGAAAAATACTTTTTATCAATCAAAAAGCACTTATTCAGAACCTACAGGCATTGTGCTAGGTGCCAAGGATACAAATACAAAGAATAAAACAACCCCAACTCTCAAGTACCTAGGTATATACATGATAAACATAAAGATAGGGAAAAGACCTTTGATTTCATTGGTAAAAGGAACTCCCAACTGAGCAAAGTACCTCTACCAATGAAAGGTAATGCCTTAAAAATACGACTGTATATTATTATAGAGTTGCCTACCACAACCAGTGTGTGTCAGAGTTGAGATTGGAACACATGTCTTCCTTCGAGGCTAGCCACATTTATCAACCACACCTCGGGTGCCAAACTCATACAGTGAAACATGGGTCACTAAATCATACGCAAGAATCCCTGTGGGCCAGGGGCAGCTAGGCGGCATAGTGGATAGAGCACCAGCCCTGGAGTCAGAATGACCTGAGTTCAAATCTGGCCTCAGACACTTCACACTTATTAGCTGTATGACCCTGGGCAAGTCACTTAACCCCATTGCCTAGCACTCCCCAAAAAAAAATGGAAAAAAAATCTCTGTGGGCCATGTATAGGCTTAGAAAACCACCCATGGTGATGTGTGTGTGTGTGTATACATATATACACATATGTGTGTGTATGTCCATACATTGATACATTAAAATAAGATAGGAATTATGTTTTAATCTGGTTCAGGTTGCTCTCTGGAGTGCTGTGGACCATGTTTGGCACCTCAGCATTACACTATCTTTCATGTCATAAAGAGAATAATAAATACAAAACAAACAAACAGGGAGTTGGGAGAAGGGCATGAGCAGTTGGAAGTATCAGGAAACACTTCATTTAGGAAGTGGTGCTTGGGCTTCATCTTGAAAGAAGAGAGAAACTCAAGGGGGCAGAGCCAATATAGTAGAGTAAAAGCAATGACTTGCTTGTGGTCTCCCCCAAACCCCTCCAAATACCTGCCAAAAAATGACTCTAAACAAATTCTAGAGCAGCAGAACCCACAAAAAGAAAGAGTTAAACAAATTTCCAGCCAAAGACAAACTGGATGGTTACTGGGAAAGGTCTATTGTTCTGGGCTGGGAAAGGAGAACAGTTCTGTGTGGACTGCACAAAGATGAGGCCCCAGCAAATCTGGAGCAAGTCTCAGGGGACTAAACCACAGGCAGTTGTGGTAGTTTCCAGACTTCTCAACCCACAAACACCAAAGACAACTTAGAAGGTCAGTAGGAAAGGTCTGTCAGACCTGGGTGAGAGAGTGCACAGTCCAGCCCCAGCCCTGGTGTAGCCCTAGCATGTTGGCAGCAGCAGCAGCTGCTTCCAGAGCTCTCGGCCCGTAGATGGTGGGGGGATAAAGCAGCTGATCAGAAAGAGACTGCAGATATCTCTTTGCTGGTGATGAGGTAGGATTCTCTTGCTTTGCCTGTGCTTGGGTCTAAGGCACAGTCCTGGGTGGCAGTCCAGAGGTAAGGAGGAGCTATGGCATGGGAGAGCTTGTGGCAACAGTGGAGAGAGACAATCGTCTTCACAGTTCCAAAGCAGAAAAGAATGCTTGTGGTCACTCATAGACCAGAGTGCAGGCCAGGAGAGGAGTAAACACCTCTCTTTTGATCATACCACCTTGGAAGAACTGAAAATTTACAGGTCTCTAAAAGTATCTCTGTACACATCTGCACAAAACCCCTGAAGCTTGGGAAAATTCACCCTCCACACTAAAAGCAGAGCCCCACCTTAACAAAGAGTTAAAAAGTCAAATAATTGACTGGAAACATCAACAAACAGAGGCAAAAAACTCAGACTATAGAATCTTACTTTGGTGACAAAGAAGATCAAAACATACAATCAGAAGAAGACAACAAAGTCAAAGCTCCTACATCCAAAGTCTCCAAGAAAAATATGACTTGGTCTCAGGCCATGGAAGAGCTCAAAAAGGATTTTGAAAAGCAAGTAAGAGAAGTAGAGGAAAACTGGGAAGAGAAGTAAGAGTGATGCAAGAAAATCATGAAAAATGAGTCAACAGCTTATTAAAAGAGACCAAAAAAATATGGAAGAGAATACCACCTTAAAAAATAGACTAACCCAAATGGCAAAAGACATCCAAAAACACCAATGAAGAGAATACCTTAAAAGACAGAATTGGCCAAATGGAAAAGGAGGTCCAAGAGCTCACTGAATAAAATAATTCCTTAAAAATTAGAATGGAGCAAATGGAAGCTAATGACTCTAGGAGAAATCAAGAAATTAGAAAACAAAACCAAAAGAATGAAAAAATAGAAGACAATGTAACCTATCTTATTGGACAAAGAACTGACCTGGAAAATAGATCCAGGATAGGTAATTCAAAAATTATTGGACTACCTGAAAGCCATGACAAAGAGAGAGAGAGAGAGAGAGAGAGAGAGAGAGAGAGAGAGAGAGAGAGAGAGAGAGTCTAGACACCGTCTTTCAATAAATTACCAAGTAAAACTGCCCTGATATTCTAGAACCAGAGGGTAAAATAGAAATTGAAAGAATCCACCAAACACATCCTGAAAGAGATCCCAAAAGGAAAACTACTAGGAATATTATAGCCAAATTCCAGAGTTCCCAGGTCAAGAAGAAAATATTGCAAGCAACTAAAAAGAAACAATTCAAGTATTGTGGAAACACAATCAGGATAACACAAGATTTAGCAGCTTCTACATTAAGGCCTCAGAGGGCTTGGAATATGAAATTCCAGAGGGCAAAGGAGATAGGATTAAAACCAAGAATCACCTACCCAGCAAAACTGAGTATAATCCTTCAGGGTAAAAAAAAAATAGACATTCAGTATAACAGAGGACTTTCAAGCAATCTTGATGAAAAGACCAAAGCTGAATAGAAAATTTGACTTTCAAATTTGACGCAAGAGAATCATGAAAAGGTAAACAGGAAAGAGAAATCATAAGGGACTTACTAAAGTTGAATTGTGTACATTCTTACATGGAAAGATGATATTTGTAACTCATGAGACCTTTCTCAGAATTGGGGTAGATAGATAGATAGATAGATAAATAGATAAATGATAGATGACAGATAGATAGATAGATAGAGAGAGAGAGAGAGAGAGAGAGAAGAAAGAAAGAGAGAGAGAAAAAAGAAAGAAAGAAAGAAAGAAAGAAAGAAAGAGAGAGAGAGAGAGAGAGAGAGAGAGAAAGAAAGAAAGAAAGAAAGAAAGAAGAAGAAAGAAAGAAAGAAAGAAAGAAAGAAAGAAAGAAAGAAAGAAAGAAAGAAAGAAAGAAAGAAAGAAAGAAAGAGGGCACAGGGTGAATTGAGTTTGAAGGGATGATATCTAAAAATAAAATTAAGGGGTGAGAGAGGATTATGCTGGGAGAAAGAGAAAGGGAGAGGTAGAATGGGATAAATTATCTCACATGAAAGAGGCAAGAAAAGGCTTTTACAGTGGAGGGGAAGAGAGGGAATGAGTGAATCTTACTCTCATTGGATTTGGCTCAAGGAGGGGATAACATACACACTCAATTGGGTATGGAAATCTGTCTTACCCTACAGGAAAATAGAGGGGAAAGGGATAGGGGGCGGATAATAGAGGGGAGGGCAGATTTGGGGAGGGGGTAGTCAGAAGCAAACACTTTTGAGGAGGCACAGGGTCAAAGGAGAGAATAAAATAAACAGTGGGATAGGAAGGAGGGAAATACAGTTAGTCTTTTACAACATGACTATTATGGAAGTGTTCTGCATGACTACACATGTATAACCTATATCAAATTGCTTGCCCTCTCAATGAGAGTGGGTGGGGAGGGAGGAAAGGAGAGATTTGGGAACTCAAAGTTTTAAAAAGGAATGTTAAAAATTGTTTTTACGTGTAACTGGAAAATAAGATATACAGGCATCGGGATATAGAAATCTATCCTGCCCTACAGGAAAATGGAAGAGGAAGGGGATAAGAGAAGTGGGGCTTGATAGAAGGGAAAGCAGATTGGGGGAAAGGGAAGAAGCATGCAGAATGAACTCAGTTTTGGGGTGGCAGAAGGGGAGAGATGGGGAGAAAATTGAAACTCAGAATCTTGTGGAAGTGAATGTTGTAAACTAAAAATGTAGAAATTAATTTGAAAAAAAGAAGAGAGAAACACATTGAGGAGAGAGGAGAAGGGAAGGTGTTTCGTGAATGAGGGACAACCAGGGCAAAGGCAACTACAGAATGTGACATAAAATACTTTATATAAATCTGGACTCATTACCCTGTAGAAATATGTTAAGTATCAGAAAGGACACAGAAATGACAGGTGGTATAGTGGGAAGGTAATCAGACTGGGAAATCAAAGTATGTAAGTTCAAACACCAACTCTACCATTTAATACTCATGAAACCTTGGTAGTCGTCCAGAACACTGGGCAATTAGACTCAATAATCTCTAAACCCCTTTGCAGCTCTAAAACTGTGCTCTATGATTCTAAATGGAATACCTTTTGGGGTCAATGCCCCTGTCTGAAGATCCAAAAAGTCTCCTTCTCTGTCCCTATCGTAGTCCCATTTTCCTATAACTAACTAGCAGAATGACAGGTAGCATTTTGGGGATCCTGGTCAGCCACTCCCTTCTTTTAGGACTAAATAAGGGCAGGGAATGCTACTGTAATTGCTTGAGGGCCCTGAGGATGCTGACTGGGGACCCAGCCCTATCAAGAAAAGCCTAGCAGACCTCTACCCTGCACTTACTGCCCTGCATCACTGGCTTTCAGAAAATGGGGCAGGCAGAATTGAATTCATCAATATAAAGGCCTGAGAGTATCCCCTCTGCAATCCAACCCTCCTACTTAGAGCTCACAGAAACAAATTAGTTGGAACAAAGGCTCTTGCCTGCCCTGCTTGGGTTTTAAACAGGAGGGTTTGTGCTTGAAACGCTAAGGCAATGTTTACTAGGACAATTCATTACATGTGTCAGTATTACCTGTAATGAGGTGGATGGAGGCCTCAAGCATGAAGGTGCAAGAGCTGGTGACTGGCTCCCTAATCACACAGGAGTCCTCTGGCACTTGGACCAAATACAGGATGATGTATGAAGGGATTAGAATATTTTTCTACATTTTATCACAATCCCTCCTCCAAAATCTTTTAGGAACAATAAGTTATCTCCATTTCCATCCAAGAATGGTCACAGACTGGTCTAAATGAATCCTCCAAGAGTTCACAGAGGGGAGGACACAAACAGAACTTATTGGAAGATATGGATAGAGGCTATAGGAATAATAATAATAGGAATAACAATAATTATTATTGGTAATAATAACAGGACTTGAAGGTTTGCAAAATGGTTTACAAATGTTTCATTTTATCATCACAACGCCTCGGAGGCAGGTGCTGCTACTATCGTTGTTGTTCAGTTGTTTCAGTTGTGTCCGACTCTTTGCGACCCCATCTGGGGTTTTCTTGGCAAAGATACTGGAGTGATTTGCCATTTCCTTCTCCAGCCTATTTTACACATGAGGAATATGAGAAAAATAGGGTTAAGTGACTTGTCCAGGGCCACAAAGCTAGTAAGTGTCTAAAGCCAGATTTGGATTTAGGAAAATGTGTCATCCTGACTCTAGGCCCAGCACTCTATCTATTGTGCCACCTAGTTGCTCCCTATTTTACATATGAGGAAACCAAGTCAGAACAAAGTAATACAAATAATAAAGAGTCCTACAACTAGTGAATGTCTAAAGCTGCATTTAAATTCACGTCATCCTGACTCAAGGACAATTGTTCCATTGAATAATAATAGTAGTAGTAGTAGTAGTAACATTTCTATAACACTTTAAGGTTAATAAAATATTCTATATATGTATATTATTTTATTTGATCCTCACAACAACCCTGAGATATAGGTGCTATTATTCTCCACATTTTACAGATGAGGAAACTGAGTTTTAGAGAGATTAAATGGCTTGCTGGAGGTTACACAGCTAGTATTAGAAGTCAAACTGAAAGTCTTTCTTAACCCCAAGTCTATTGTTCTGTTTACTATGCTCTACCTCAATAACGCGGACAAGTCTGCTTTATCAATCAACTCATCAGCAAACATTTATTAGGTACCCACTATGTTCTAGTCACCATTCGAGGTGCTGTGTCATTTAGAATTATACAATTTCAGAGTTGGAAGGAAAGAACACAGGTTGGGAATTCCTTAGTATTTAGATCCAGTCCCTAGAGGATCCATGAATTGCCTAGGCAACATCTGTGAATTCCCTCTACAATATCTCTGATAAACCACCTCTGCTTTAAAACCATTACAGCCAGGGAACTCATTGCCTAAGAGAGGCCTTTCTATTTCTGAATATCTCTAATTGTTAGAAACTTCTTCCTTGTCCTTTTCCCTACCCTGGTCACATATAGGAAGTCTCTTTTTAGCATTCTTAGTATTTTTAATCTATCATTTCACATATTTTTAATAGATCATATCACTCCTACACTCAACAAACTTAAGTGGCTTGGGAGTAAAATACTTCTCATCCTGGCACAAAATCTGGCTTCAGCCCACCCTTTTAAACTTATTTCAGATCATTTCCCTTCTTAAAGGCTTTCATTTACGCATTCACTCCACACCCCACTAGACTGCAAACTTGAGGACAAGAACTAGCTTTTGTTTCTTTTTGTATTCCCAGAATTTAGCACAGTGCCTGGCACATAGTAGGTGCTTACCAAATGTCCATTGCTTGTTTGATCAATTTCACTCAGCCCAACTACTCATTGCTTCCTATTTTTGTTATTCTATTTCTCTGTTCTGATTTTTATTTCTCTATGCATTTCTCCAAGCACTTTTCCATGCCTACAGTGGACTCCTTCCCTCCTGTTGAAATTATCAAGGTTCAACTCAGGTGCTACCTCTTCCATGAAGCCTTCACCCATCACAACAGAAAATGATCTTTCCCTTCTAAAATTTTCCAAGAACACCTTGTCTCAATTTCTCCTTCTTGTTATCTCATTCTATTTAGCATTAATTTTTTTGGCAGACATAGCTTATTTTCTCGAGTAAATTATAAGTACCTTGAAAATAGAATTTCTATTGTTTTGTACATTCGAATGCCCATCATCTGAAACAGTGCCTCTGAGATACCAGATTCTTAAAAAATGTTCACTAGACTTTGCCCTTCCTGTTACTATCCTTGCAGGACTGTGCCCCTCTTGGATTTGGAATCAGTTAAGAGCTCTTACATCCATCTTTTGTACATGTCTTTTTTAAAATTTTAGCTCATCAAAGAGGCAGTATGATATAGTGGCTTTGTAGTCATTAAACCTTGCTTTGAACCCTGATTCTCCTACTTGGAAAAAATCTTGGAAAAACCAATTCATCTTATTGGATTGTAGTCCCTTTACCTTTGTGAAGGTACCACAAAAAGCATCTATGAAGGCATCATAGAAGGCCTAGACAACTCAACGGAATCAATTAATCAAAAGTATAAATTGAACAGAAGTCCTCATTTAATTGCAGGGAATTCTAGGATTTTAACCAGTGGATGAAAGGTAAATGATACCACACAGGAAATACTTTACAACTGGTTGAAAAGATCAAGTCATTCCTCTTGATTATGTACAAGAATAGCAAGCTTATTTGGTGTCAGAGTGTCAAAGAGTAAACCCATCTAGTAAGGGAAGACTCTAGGGAAGAGACAGTGGCTGCTTTTGAATATTCAAAGAAGTGTTATCTGAAAAAGGTGCAATAAGAAGAGGGATTAGACTTGCTCTGTTTGCCCCCCAAATAGCAGAATTAGGAGCAGTTAGTAGAAGTTGCAAAGAGGCAGATTTAGCCTTTAATGTAATGAAAGCTTCCTTTAAAAAAAAAATAGAACTACTTAAAAGTAAGACAGGCTGCCTGTGGAGATAATGAGTTCTCTTTCACTAGGGGTCTCCAAGCAAAGGCTGGGTGACCCCCTTGTTGGATGTATTGCTGAAGGGATCCTGGTTCAACTAAGAATTCATTGGGTGGCTTCAGAAGTTACTTTCAGTTCTAGATTCACCATTTCGTCACTACATAGCCCCTAGAGATTCTTTTGTTGTGTGTGTTTTCTTGTGGAGATATAACTTATCCTCATATGAATCCCAGGAAGTAGATAGCTTTCAACAACTGTGATGGTTCTTGGCAGTAGGCTGTTTGTCATATTACTGATAATAATAAGAGTTGGGGTCTCTATAGTGATGCTTTAAGGTTTGCAAACTATAGACTTGATCTACGTTATCTTGATTAACCTTCAGGCCAGCATTCTGAGAGAGGTGACTTTTTTTTTTTAGGCAATGGGGTTAAGTGACTTGCCCAGGGTCACACAGGTGGTAATTGTCAGGTGTCTGAGTCCAAATTTGAACTCAGGTCCTCCTGACTCCAGGGCTGATGCTCTATCCACTGCACCACCTAGCTGCCCTGTGACATATGTTTTCTGATCTCAGTGCGTAGATCAGTGCCTACCATGCCACAAGCACTTGATAAATGTCTTTTGAATGAAGGAATGAAAAAATTTTAAACACATTTATTAAGTGCTTACTATATTCCAGGCACTATGCTAAGTGCTAGGGATATAAAAGCCGAAGTGAAGAGAGTTCTTGCTCCCAAGGAGTATTCTGATGGAGGAAAATCACATACAGTAAAGTAATGGTAAAACAGTAGTATTTGATGTAGAAAGTCATGGAAATGGTGAGTGGAGTCATGGGGAAGTAAATTGACATGCCCTTTTAATGACAATATTGATTTAATTATAGTTCCAGAAATGGAAAGTGTGGGGGAGGGGGGATAATAGGGAGTGGAGAAGGGGAAAAGAGCTAGTGAGAAGATAGCCAGGGCATAAATGGAAGCATGACTGGGGCCACTTAGATGTAGTGGCCTATATAAGGCATTCAACAATCAGGACCGTGGGGCCTGGATACTAGGAATGCTAGGGCTGAAAGAATTAAGACCACCAGGGCATGTCTCTGGTCCATGGCTGACAAGCAGATGTCTGAGGCATGTGAAATTGTTGAAGTTCTATAAGGAAACAGAATCAGAGAGTTTAAGCAACCTATGAAGTCCATGACAGTCATACAATACTTAGGAAGTATTGATGGTCCTGAATTGTATTGCCTTGCCTTTGTCTTTAGGAGACTAGAGGTTTCTTGGGAGGAAAACTGCTCAAAAGACCTTTAGTTACTTTTCTTTGTCTACCAAATAAAGTCCAACCTCATCAGCCTGGCAATCAGCACCCTGTACCATCTGTTTTCCACCTACATTATCAGGTTTTTTTTTATTTGTTTGTTTTTGGTTAGGCAATGGGGTTAAGTGACTTGCCCAGAGTCACACAGCTGGTGAGTGTTATGTGTCTGAGGCTGGATTTGAACTCGGGTCCTCCTGACTTGAGGGCCGGTGCTCTAGTCACTATGCCACCTAGCTGCCCCACGTTATCAATTTTAACACACACACCACACATATTAATCCCCTTAACATATTCTCTATTCCAACCATACTGGACTACTCATCCTCACTCAAACATGTTACACATTTCCCCACTTTTGTACCTTTGCTCAAGCTCACTCCTATGATTATAATGCCCTTTTCTTTCCCCATCTCTGCCTAATCAATATTCTACCCATCCTTCATGGCATCTCTTCAAGTTAGCTTTCCTTGGTGCTCAAAGAAGTGATTTCTTCATCCATTCTCAAAGCACTTTATTTTGTTTTAAATTTTCTTGCTGTGTTTGTATAATCATTGTTTTTTAGATATATCCCCCCTCTTTCCCTTCCCTGAGAGAGACAGAGATTGGGGAGCAGGGGCGGGGAGAGTAGTTCAATGAAGCCAACCAACACATCAATCAGTGTGTGTGTAATATTCCGCACCCTGAGTTCTCCATCTCTGCAAGGAAGGGAAAGAAGTTCATCTTCTCAACTGCTTTCCAGGGCTGAACTTGATCATTATAAAGTGTTTAGTTTATTTTTTTCTTTTCATTTACATTGTTGAAGTCATTACACGCACTGTTTTTCCGATTCTGCTTGTCTAATTCCGCATCAGTTCAAATGTTTTCCCATTGTAAAGTGAAGTGAGCAGAACCAGGAGTACATTGTACACGGTAACAATATTGTAATGATGATCAGCTGCAAAAGACAGCTCTGATCAATACAACGATTCAAGACGATTTCAAAGGATTTCCATCTCCAGAGAGAGAATGGATGAACTCTGAATGCAGACTGAAGAATATTTTCTTTCACGCTGTTTTCCTCACCTTTTCTTTCTTTCTTTCTTTCTTTTTTTTGCAGCATAGCTAAGATACATGACTTGCTTGCTGCTGCTGCTGCTGTCCTTTGTTCTTGAAGAGGACCATGACGTGAGGGAGGTGATGCCATGACATGCAAGTGAATTGGATTTAAGTGAGGGAGAGCTGAGCAAAGTCAACAGCCTCACTTTCTCCTCTGGAGTCATCCGGGTCCAGTGGCCAGACGTGGATCAGAACAACTAGAGATGGCCCAGGATGCAGTGGGGGACCTTGTCCTTTTCAAGCTAAGGCCTTTAACAGGTCTCAGTTTGACTGAGGCAGCACCCTTTCAGTGATTAAGACAATTTTTTTTTAGATGAGGCAAAGAATGGCTTCTTTAAAAAAAAAAAGATCTGGGATTTCACATGTGTAATTGGTATCATATTGCTTGACTTCACAATGGGTAGGGGAGGGGCTGAAGGGAGGGAAAGAATTTGGAACTCAAGAAAAAGAATTTTTTTAAATGTCTTCCCATGCTTCTAAAATATCAGAAAGCACAGTAATATTCAATTACATTCATGAAATTTTATTTAACCATTCTTTAATCAATGGGCATTTACTTTCTCAAAGCACTTTCTACTTCTTTTATGTACACATCATATTCTATTTTACTTTCTATTAATTTATGTGCATGTCTTCTTCCCCACACCAAATCTATCTTCTATCAATCATCTATATTTATCATCTATTTTTCTACCTACCTATGTGTATATCTATATATAGATATAGATATACACACATATATATGTGTGTTTATACTTATATGTGTGTCTGTGTATGAATATATGTATTTGTGATGTTAAATATACATGTTGGATATTAATGATGTTGCCATGGTGTCAGAGACCATGTTTCATTTATCTTTGTATCTTCCTCAGCGTCTAGTGAAATATATATATATGAATAGTCACTCTTTAAAAAGTCAAATAAATGAGTAAAGCCCAATTGTCTGTCTATATCTCTTCCTGCCAGTTATGCTGCTATATATTAACTGGGCCAACTAGAATCTCAAGGGTTATATCTTTCATAAAGACTTTCCTCAGGGCAGCTAGGTGGTACAGTGGATAGAGCACTGGCCCTGAAGTCAGGAGGACCTGAGTTCAAATTCGGTCTCAGACCAGACATTTGACACTTACTAACTGTGTGACTTTGGGCAACTCACTCCCCAATTGCCTCACTTAAAAAAATAGTTTAAAAAAAAAGACTTTCTTTATTTTCACAGTTGAAAATTATCTTTTTTTTGCCTCAAATTTTCTTAGAGCCATTGGTCTGCTTTGTTCCTCTGACCCTATCCCATTCTATCTTGAATTATACTCATTTGTATACATGCCATATCTCTCCCTGTCCTACTCCTCTTGTGGCCCACAAGCTCCTTGAAGTTAAACAAACGTGTTATACCATTTATCATTTTGTTTTTCCAAACATTTGTTAATTGAATTGAGGATGATAAATAAAGATATCAAAAGGGCCCTCAAAGCTCAGCTATTCCAGTTTTCTCACTTGACAGATAAGGAACCTGAAACCAAGAGGAATGAAATCATTTGTCCCAAATCATACAAGTATTAAATGAGAGAGGTAAGATTTGAATACAGGTCTCCTGACTTCAAAACTGCTGATCTTCCCCATGCATCATGCTAAAACTTACCATGGAGGCTAATGTCTGAGGACTTAGCTATGTCAACTTTACAACTTGTTTTTAGCCTAGCATATAAAGGAAAAGTAGTTTAAAATAAGACTTACTGGCATCCACTTCTGGAGGGTTTCCCCTCCCACCCACCACCCACCAAAGACTTCATCATCTCTGCCAATGAAAATATATGCAGCACCATTTACACACTTTAGGTCATATTCTTTATTTAGAAACATAAAAATGCATTATGTATAACTGGGCTTACTCATAAAATTATCATAGTTGGTCTTCCTAAATCAGAAATATACTTTTAATCCCTTCCAAGACCTGGGATGGGGGGGGCAGGTTTATAGAGAACTGAGAGCTGTAAAGGTCAGCTTTCATCCCATTTCAAAACCTTTGTTCTCAATCTTCCTTTTTTAGCCAGAGTCCTTCAAGCAAACAGAAAGAAAAGCTCTTTGGTTTTTCCTTTTCCAGCAACAAGATGTTACTCTTAGTGTTTCTTCTTTTCCCAGTCCTTTGAGGATTAATCAGGACAGTAATGTCATAGACTTGGAGTTGGAAGGAAACTTAGAGTCCATCTCATGATTTCATTTGATCCTCACAACAGCCCTGTGAGGTAGATGATATTATGATCCTCATTATACAGCTGAAGAAACTGAGGCAATAACTTCCCCATAGTCCCACCAGTAATTAGTGTCTGAAGCTGGATTTGAACTGGTCTTCCTGATTCTGGGCTCAGTGCTCTGTCAACTGAGACACCTGTCCTTGGTGACAAATCAAATGATTTAATGAGATAATATTTGTTCTGCACACTAGTCACACAGTACAGTGCCTAGGAACTATGTAAATGTTTATTCTCTTCCCCTTGCCCTCTAGTTCAAAATCATATCTATCCATACTCCATAACCTTTTGTAACACTGCCCCCTTCCCCATCACTCTACTCAAATATCTCTAATGCCACCAATGATCTCCTAAGTATCAGATCCAATGATGCTTTATTCAATTCTTTCTTCTTGACTTCTTATCATTTGACAACACTAGCCACATCTTCGTTTTTCTCATTCTTTTCTCACTTAGTTTATATAACACAGTAATGCCACGGTTTCCATGGGCATTCTACCTCTCTAACTGCTTCTTTTTTGTGTCCTTTAATGTTTTATCATCTGGTTCTTACACCCCTCCACCAAGTGTGGTCATCCACTAAGAGACTCTCTTCTCTGTTTCTTCTTCAAACTTAAACTTTTAGTAATCTCATCCATTGTATCCAATAAACACTTACTAATGACCTACATGATGGCATGTGCCAGGAATATAAAGACAAAATGAAAAACTGCCCATGACCTCAGGGACCCTACATTCTACTGAATACATTCTGGTCTCTTGGTTTCAACTATCACTTCTATTCAGTTGACCTCTAAATCTCAATCTCCAAGTTGCAACCCCTTCCTGAACTCTAGACCCATATTTCCAAATATCTAACAGATATCTCCATCTGAATATACCCCTGCCATCTTAAGTTTATGTCCAAAAAACAAACTCATCATCTCCATGATGATGAAAATCTGTCCTTCCCTTCTACTTCCTTAGTTCTATTATAATTCATTTTAAGGATACCATAATTTAAATGGTACCACTAATGTTAAAAATTAATTACTTAGGAAATCCCCTAAACTTGGGAGGCAGTAAAATAGAGTAAAAAGAACCCTAATTTGTATTGGTATCACCACCAGAGTTGAGCCTGAGGTTTAGCTCTGATGTTTTGATTTGATAACATAAACATTTATTAAGAACTTAATCTGACAGGCATTATGCTAGGCCCTGAGGTTAGAAGACAAAACTGAATCAAGCCCTGATCTCAAGAAGCTTACATTCTACTGGATGTTAATGCTGTGAGACCATGAACAAGTCACTTAAATTCTCTGAACCTCAGTTTCCTCATCAGCAAAATAGGACTAACACACAGTAGAACAACATAATATTAGTCTACAGAAAGTGTTTCAAAAAAGTAAAAGAGACCAACATCTCACACTGTATACAAAGATAAGGTCAAAATATACAAATGATTTAGACATAAAGGGTGATATCATAAGTAAATTAGAGGATCATGGAAATATGTACCTGTTATAGCTATAGATAAGGTTTATGACCAAACAAGAGATAGAGATGATTATGAGAAGTAAAATGGATTATTTTGATTACATGAAATTAAAAAGGTTTTGTACAAACAAAACCAATGCAACCAAAATTAGAAGGAAAACAGGAAACTGCGGAAAAAAATTCTCTAATATTTCTATACATTTCTTAAATATATAGGGAATTGAGTCAAATTTAGGGGGAAAAAAAGTAGGAGCCATTTCCCAACTGATAAATGGTCAAAGAATTTGAAGAGGCAGTTTTCTGAAGAAGAAATCAAAGCTATCAATAGTCGTGTAAAAATGCTTGAAAGCACTATTGATTAGAGAAATGCAAATTAAAACAACTTTAAGTTACCACCTCACATCTTTTAGATTGGCTAATATGACAAAGAAGGGAAATGGCAAATGCTAGAGGTGATGTGGGAAAATTGGGACACCAATTCACTGTTGATGGAGTTGTGAATTCATTGGTCCAACAATTCTGGAAAACAATTTGGAACTATGCCTAAAGGGCTATAAAACTGTACATACCCTTTGACGCAACAATACCACTATTAAATTTGTATCCCAAAGAGATCAAAGAAAAAGCAAAAGGACCTATGTGCACACAAATATTTATAGCAACTCTTTTTGTAGTGGCAAAGAATTGGAAATTGAGGGAATGCCCATCAATTGGAGAATGGCTGAACAAGTTGTGGTGTATGAATGTAATGGAATACTCTTGTGTTATAAGAAATGATGAGGGGGATGGATTCAGAAAAACCTAGGAAAACATATATGAACTGGTACAGAATGAAATAAATAGAAGCAGGATAACATTGTACACAGTAACAGCAATATTGTAAGGATGATCAGCTGAGGAAGACTTAAGTAGTCTGATTGAGACAATGATCCAAGACAATTCCAAAGGACCTATGATGAAAAACTCTCCCAGAGAGAGAACCGATGAACTCTGAGCGCAGATTGAAACACGCTTTTTTCACATTTTTTTTGTATGTGTGTGTGTTTTGCAATATGGATAATACAGAAATGTTTTGCATGAATTCATTTGCATAATTGATAACATATTGTTTGCCTTCTGGGGGGGCAAGGGAAGGGCAGGAGAGAGAGAGAGAATTTGGAACTCAAAATTTATAAAGATAAATGTTTTTAAAAATTTACACATAATTGGGAAATATATTTAAAAAGAGAAAAGATTAAAGAGCTATATAAATGTGGCTTTTATTATCATCATTAACTCAACTTGACCTTCACCCTTCTCCTCTCCCTCCACAAACATTCATTCAGTTGCTAAGTCTTATTGGCCCTACACCAACAATATTTCTTATATTCGTCTTCTCTTTTGCATTCTCATTTCTCCCACTCCAGTTTAGCATATCATTACTTAGACTAATTTAGTTCTGTCCCTTCCGTCCAATAACATTCCAGCCCATCCTACGCACTTTACTGTCAATCATCTTCCTAATGAGTAGGTCTAAATCTCTGCTGTTCATCATATGTTACCCAAAGTCCTTGACCCTGAAGGACCATCAATCTACTTTTTCAGTCTTAAGTCAAACTTCTTCCATTCATCTAGCCTACATTCCAGCCAGGCTGTGTACTCATCATTTACTGAATAAGTATTACATTTTCCTAGCCCCACCCCTTTCCATGGCTTTGTTCATACCTGCTGCTATCCTTGGAAGATAGTACCCCAATTACTCTCTATTGAAATCTTTCCCAGCTTATCTCCAATGTAAGACTTAACATGTGTAGTGCTTTGCAAACCTTCAAGTGCTGTAGCTCTTTCTAGTTCTTTAGCAAATTAATCTCCCACAGCCTCATGTTCTTCTTCATCTGTAAAATGGGATGAATTTATTTTTTTATATCTTTGATCTACATACTACTATAATCCTAAGATTATTATGGCTACCTTTTATATAGGTAACTCTAATATCTTATCAAAGATTATCTGGCAGTTAGAGGAGAGCAAAGCTAGGGGCATGAGAGAGCCATGTTAGACTTGAAAGCTGATTGTTAAATTTTTAGTGTGAACATTTATACTTTGGAAATCAGCAAATGCTACAAATCATGGCTTGACTTATTGTTTTATTGGTTGTCTAAATTTAAGAAAGTTGTGAAGGAAATGCTAATAATGCAGATTAAATTTAAATGTCTATCCTGTGTTCATTTTCTACTCCCAATCCCTCAGAGATGGTTGTTAAACATCTACCAGGACAACGCTGAGCAAAGCCTTAATGAATGAAATATATGGGTCAAAAGTAGTCAAGTAGAGAGCAGAATAGGACTAAGGAGTAGAAGAAATGGTGAAAGGGATGATGTAATGGTTTCCAAAGTTATGACAACTTTAATTAACTCAAAACTGAGCGCTCCTTCCAAATGAAAATCCTGTACCTACCTACTTGACTGAGAGTAGACAGACTTGTTATAGAATGAGACATACCTATATGAACATAGCCAATACAGGGATTGGTTTTCCTGACTACACTTGTTACTACTACTGCATCATCAATCAATCAATCAGTCAAATGAAAGGCTTGCAGCTCCATTATCTGTTTAATGTCTGACATCCAACAATAAAGTCTGATAATCACGACTTAGTACGGCCTGAACTAGGAACATAGAATCATGGCTTAAATTGAACTAGAGTTGAAGAGGACCACAGAGACCAAATAGTCCAACTCCTTCATTTTAAAGATAAAGAAACTGAGTCCTGAAGAGATTCGGTGACTTATCCCATATTACCCAGGTATCAATAATAACAACAAACATTTTTACAGTGATTTAAGTTTCACAAAGAACTTTATGTACATTATCTTATCAGATCCTCACAAAAACCCAGTGACATTGGTGCTATTATTCTTCCTGTTTTACAGATGAGGAAACTGAGGCTGAGAGAGGTTAAATGACTCTTTTAAGGTTAGAGAGCTAGTAGATGGCAGAAGCAGGATTTGAATTCAGGTCTTCCTGATTCTGAGTTTAGTGCACCATCCATTACATTACCCAGCTTCTCTAAAGTTCCTTACTTGAAGAGTCCTGTTACTCTAAGTTCAATGTTATTTCCACTACACAGCTTTCTGCAAATTTTCAGTGCAGATCTCCTCCCCACCAAGCTCTTTGAGAGCAAACAACTTCTGTTTCCCTAACACTATGCACATTGACTATCCCATATGCCTGGAGTGCACTCCCTTCTTACCCCAGTCCAAAGAATCTCTCTCTTCCTTCAAAAGGCAGCTCAATTACCATCTTCTATATGAAGTCTTTCCTGAATGGCCCCCTTCCGATCACTAGTGCCCTCCCTCTCAAACGTCCTTGTAATTAACCACTTTGTATTTATTTCTATTGATTATCCTATTTTTTTCTATTTTTATTTATTTTTATTTATCTTATTTTTAATTTGTGGAATAAAAGAAGTATTTCCATAATATAGTATAAAAATAAAAAGTTGATTGCATGTGAAATTGCAAATCTATTATGTATAACTTGCTATTTCTTTTAAATATATAATAGTTATCTTTTTTTTCCCTTCCCTCCCCACCCTGGAAATGGCTACCATTAGATAAAAATGTGAGTATGTAAGATCTATATATAAATATGTAAAATACTCCCATGTATCAGTTCATTTTCTGGACAGAGATAGCATCTTCTTTCATATATATCCTTTGTAGTTAATTTGGGCATTTATAATTGTCAAAATGACTTATTTGCTCAAGTTGTTCTTAAAACAACATTGCTGTTAACTGTATACAACATTCTCTTGGTCTGGCTCATTTCACTCGTGCTACTCTATCCATGTTTTTCTAAGATCATCAAGCTCATCATCTCTTATAGCACAGTAGTATCCCATCATAATCATATGCAACAACTTGTTCAGCCATTCCCCAAATGACAGGCATCCCTGCAATTTCCAGTTCTTTGCCACCACAAAGATGCCACCATAAATGTTTTAGAACATATATGTTCTTTTCCTTTTTCTTTAATCATCTTGTAGTGGTATTGCTGGGTCAAAGGCAGTTTAATAACTCTTTGGGCATAATTCCAGATTGATCTCCAAAATGGTTGGATCGATTCACAATTCCACCAACAATGAATTAGTGTCCCAATTTTTCCACTTCCCCTCCAACATTTGTTGCTTTCCTCTTCAATCATTTTAGCTAATTTGATAGGTATAAAATTATATCTCAAGGTTGTTTTAATCTATACATCTCTAATCAATAATGATTTAGAACATTTTATATGGCTATAAATTGTTTTGATTTCTTCATCTGAAATTTATTTTGTAAATAAATTTACATTTATTCTGCAAAAATTTACATATATTCGGCAAGTACAGACTGCTTCATTCACTGAAGTTTTGTCCACAGTGCCTAGCATAGTGTCTAGCAAATAGTGGGAGCTCCATAAATACTTGTTGATTGGTACGTGTCTAGGCTCCAATGTGAGCTGCCCCCGTGAAAGTAGAACAGTTGTTCTCAATTTGAGAAAGGTAAAATGGTAGGTTACTTTGCTCCGGCAGACACATAGGATGACCAAAACCAAATAAAACAAAAGACCCTTAAACTGAATCCAATCTTTTTGGTTTTGTTTTCTAAATTTTACTAATTTCTTTTCTAGATAGTTCTTGCTCTCCTCACCCTTTCCCCACCTGTAAGCCTTCTTTTAGAACCAAAAATCATCATCAATATCTTCTGATCTAGGAACTCTTCCCTCTTTCTGACTAGAGAGGGTGGAGACAGTGGAGAGTTCCTTTCAGATCCTACATTTAAAGAGGTTGCCCAGGCCAGCCATCTCTTCATTTCCCACCCTTTGTTTCATTTCTTTGAATTTTTCCATTATGTCTCTGCCTTTTGTAAACCTTTTTTTAGCCTTTTTTTTAAAATGTGTTGTCTTTCCCCCATTAGATTGTAAGGTTTTTGAGGGAAGGGACTATTTTGCCTTTCTTTGTTTCCCCAGCACTTAGCACAGCATCTGACACATTAATAGACACTTAATAAATGTTTATTGACTGACTGATTGATAGCAATCTCATCTGACACTCAGCATATGCAACATTCCACTCACAATCCCAACTTTCCAAAAAAAAAAATGGTTAAGAACATATTCCCATCTCTTCTCCAGGGCCAACATTACTCATTCTATACGCAGTCCTAGGCTTCATGTTATTATTCTTCTCATTTCCTTTGTGGCAGTCATAGTGTATGTTATTCTCTTAGTTCTGTTTAATTCACTCAGTATCAGCTCACACAGTGCTTCCATGTTTCTCTGAATGCCTCCTTCCAGAATTTCTTATAGCACAGGACTATGCTCTTACATTCAAATGCCACAATTTGTTCAAATGATCCCGGATCAATGAGGACCCGCTTTGTTTCCAAATCCTTGTGATCACAAAAAGTAAATTGCAAGTCATTGAAGGCCCTCTGATGTCACAGGGACCTTTGGGGCTCTTTCTCTGGCAGTCCCCATTTGCAACCACACAACATATATACTGTGATAATGGGAACAAACAGAGCTGGGTTAGATTCCCTTTCCATCTCAACTCTGGCTTTTCTTTTTCTAATCAGTTGCAGATGGCATTATTTTGGCCTGGCTTATTTATTTATTTTTTTGGTTTGGTTTAGATGGAACATATTCCCGATGGCTTGGTAATTTCCTCAGATGTTTCCAGCCCACCTCCACCTCCACCTCCTCATTTTCCTCTTTATCTTTACTCTATATTTTCCATGCTGCTGTCGGTCCTGTGGAAACTCACACATCAAAGCCATATGTAGTCGTTCTGTGTTTCTGTGTCCTTTTTCTCTTCTCTCCTTCCTGCCCAACATTAATATTAATAACTTGTATCTTTGCAGTTGCTTTCTTCTCCATTCTCAAGAGACCAGAACCTTTTTTTTGGACTTTCTGCTAGAGTGAATACTTGTTTGAAGGCATGGTAGGGCATGCTGGGAAACGGAGCAAAGGATGATGTCTCTGATACAATGCTGGGCTGACTAGCTGAGGCATTTGATGTTATTGTTCCATCAAGGCAGTCAAATGACAAGTTTGTAATATTCCTCCTTGCTTTTTGGAGGACAGGGAGGAACAGATCTGTAAGCCATTTAATGACAGTGAATTAGTCAATCTTTGATTATCTTAAATTCCCTAAAGTCACCAAAGGAAAGACATACCTCTTTTGTTCCATGCCACTAGGGTACTAGCAGCAACCAATGAAAATCATTAAATGAATACCTGATTCAGGCAGTGATTAACTCACCTCAGACACTAACCAGCTATGCTTTCCTGGGCAGGTCACTTAATGTTTCAGTTTCCTCATCTGTAAAAGGAACGTTAGACTCAATTGTGTTTGGGCCTTGTTTAACTCTAAATCTACTATCCTATGATCCTGTGACTGCCTGTGATTTTGTTTCCACACATTCACACCCACTGTAGTCAGGAAGTTAGTGTCACTAAGCTTTGTGCATGCCCAGGTCACCTAACTTAGAGGTACCCATGTGGGAAGAGAATATTGAATGTCTCTTCCCAGAAGTAGATCCCTACCATTTCCCATATGAGTGCTTCTATCTGAGTTGATCTGGGTATTCATGAAACCTGATTGTAATAGTACAAACAATCCATGGGAGCTATGAAAGTGCTCTCAATGGCTATTTGGACCTATACTGAACTTGGCCACAGAGCACTGGATGGAACAAAAATAGAAGCAGAGATAGAACTAGGGTACAACGACCCGACCACTGTTGTCCCAAGGCACTAAAATTTGTGACCTTCTCTGTACGCAGCATAGAAACAAGTGAGCTTGACATTTATTTAGTAAAAGCAAGCTGTTAAAATCATAAATAACCAGACAGCTCATTTGTTCTCCTGGCACCTGGTCATATGGTCCTCATCCTAGCCTAGCCCACCCTAACTCAGCCCTGTTTTCACCACCTAGTAGCAGCCTTGAGCTTCTGCCTGCAAGGTTGTCTGTTCCCTTGAGCCAATCATACTCAACTGAATTTGTCTTAAAAAGCTCGTTTGAGTGTGCATTTCTCACTGTTTTATACTTTTTACTTAAACTATAATACCAACAAAGGTATAAAGTTAGAATAGTATAATAGAAAGAGGACAGGATTTGGAATCAAAGGACTTGGCTTAAAATCCTAGCTCTACTACTTACTGTGTGACCTAATACATGTGAATTCCTCCCTCTCAGCCTCAGTTTCTTCATCTGTCAAAGTATCATAGATTTAGATATAGAACTAGAAGGTCAAATCCAATCCCCTCATTTTACAGTTGAGGAAACTGGGACCCAGAGAGTTTAAGTGACTTGCAAAAAGATTATATGATAGTAGAGAGAGAATTTGAACTCATGACCTGGGCCTACAAAACAGACTTTTCTTTTCTTTCTTTTTTTTTTCCATTATACCATGATCTCATCAAATGAGGAGGTTGAACTAGATGATGCCAAAGGTCCCTTCCAATTCTGAATAATACAATGCTATATCCTACTGCTAACCTGGGATGTAATTATGTCCCAACTAACCCCAGGGAAACCAGCCAGTTCTGATTTTGTCAAAGATTGTAGTGGCAGTAGACGCCAGGGGTGGGAGAGGTCAACATGTGGAGGTGACTGTGCTTCACCTGCCCCTCCACCCCCTACCTCATCTCTCCTACTTATATGAGCATATTAGGATACGAAAGACAAAAAAGGCTAATTGACCAATACTGCCATTGTCCTGCTATGACTCCCTTTAGAGACAGAAGTCCTAGGGACCTTGGGATTGAGGGTTTGAGAAAGACTGACTCCAACTGATGTTTTGTCCTTTAATAAATCCCCCACTGAAAAGGTACCACATTGTCTATGAAATGGAAGTGCCCCTGTTGACCCTTTATTGTGGGGACTGGTAAGGGATGAGGGTAGCAGCTGAGAAATCAAAAGGGGGCTGGGAGGGGAAGCATTTGCCTATTAGTGGTACTTATTATTAGCACTCTGTGTGCAAAAGAAGAAATCTATTTGCAACTCTGTCACAAATAATTTCCTGCTGGATATTTCAAGTGATCCAGGATTCTCATTCTGCTACTCATGAAAAGATGTGTGGGTTTGGAAATAGAGAACCAATGCTGAGTTACAGTGTGTGGGGCTAACAAATTTCTAAGCTCTCTGTGGGAACCCTAATAGGAAAATTCAAATGAGGCCACCTGCTTTACTGCAGGTCTGAGGGGAACTTTTTTTTTTACCTTGGGTTTAATGTACCCTCCCAGCCTGGTTGTGAGAAATGGGATTTTTCAGTGATTGTAGAGAAAGGTCTTCTTTGTACCAAGGTACCAAGCTTTGTGTAGAAAATGAGTCTAGATGGTTTGGGGGTGGAGTGTGGGGTGTGTGTGTGTGTGTGTGTGTGTGTGTATGTGTGTATGTGTGTGTATGTGTTCAGGGAAACCATGCTCTGTTAAGCAGGGTCACCCTAGATATAATTAATTTCTCAGAAATGATAGTAACCCGATGGTTAGGGGCTATTAAAATGGAAACCTCTGATAGCTGATGAATGTACACTATTCAAAAACTGATAGGTTTTGTCAATAAGGAATTCTTCTAAAAGGTATTTTTTAAAGCAGGTCATTACTCCTGCCTGGGGGATAAGATGCTTACATACACATGTGTGTATTTGATTCAGATGTATGATTTCATCATTGTAGTAAGTTCCAGGTATTAAGAAAACACTCTCTACCAATTCAGATCAGCACCTGCCCTATAACTTAGTGTCATGGACAGTTGCCTGGGGTACTGAGAAGTTAAATGATTTGTACATACATATACACACATATGTATATTTATAAACATATACAAGTGTGTACGTGTGTGTGGAGGGGGGAGCAGCCCCCCCCATTGACTTTTTTGTTTTGTAGACGATCGGGGTTAAGTGACTTGTCCAGAGTGGCTGAGCTAGTAAGTGTCTGAGGCCAGATTTGAACTCAAGTCCTTCCGACTTCAGGGCCAGTGCTTTATCCACTATGCCATCTAGCACCCATTGACCTTTATTGTGAATATTGGTGCATATACGTATACGCGTGTGTTTATGTATGTGTCTGTATATGTGTATGCATATATATTCATATATATATATATATGCATTGTGTATGCATATGCATTGTGTATGTGTGTCTGAACCAAAGAGACATGTATGTGCATGTACATGTATTAGCTCATCCCCCAGGGAGGAGTAATGACCTGCTTTAAAAAATACCTCATATATATGTGTGTGTGTGTGTATGTGTATATGCACATGCATTTCATATATGTGTGTATGTGTATATTATGTGTATGGAGATAGATACAGAAACAGACATATTTGTATGTACATGTATGTATATAATTAAACGTTCCTCATACACATGTATGTATGTATACACTTGTGTATGTGTGTACATGTGTGTGAGTGTGCATGATCATAAGTTTAGAAGTAGGAGAAACAATAGAGATTATCTAGCTCAAACCTCTATTTTACAGATGGGGAAACTTAGGGTTGGATGGATTAAGCAATTTGTCTAAAGCCACAAACCAGGGTTCTCTCCTCTGTTCCACACAATAGACAAATTTATGGTTTGGAAAATAAGCCTTGCTGCAGTTTGAAGACAGAGTAGAATAACATGATCTCATCATAATGGGAAGGAAAAGAAAAAAAACATTTAAAAGCCATTTTAATTAATGATCAACAGCAGATCTACCAGTCGATGTTTTGATGAACAGGAGCAGGCTTCAGGGGAAGAAAAGTCTCTTCTAAATGCACACAAAAAAATGGTCTACTATGATGTGAGTGGAGAACTCATTTTTAATCATATGTATTTCTTTTTGGCAAATAACTATCTGAAGCATAGCTAATTTTGAAGTTCTCTTTTAAGAAGTTTTCTGATTTTCATGAGTACACAGAGTAATATAATGCCAGATGAATCATCAACGTGCTCTCTTCTTTTCCTACAGCATTCCCATGTATTCTAACTAACCATGGGAAAACTATCATATGAATCTGAAAGGTGGGTACGATGTGTCCAATCTTCTATCTTGTCTATCCACCCAATGGACTTTCTGGCAAATGATTAATAAATATATTTTTCTCTTTTGCTTTTCATTGCTTATGTAATGAAGTGTGATAAGTATAGTAGCCTAGGGGTAGTGAACAGCCAAGCATCCAAACCTCAATTGCTAATCATCTATTTTATCTTGGATTCTTATCTGCAAGGATGACTATTTCAACTCAGCCCCTACTTATTTGTTCAAGCCCCTTCTCTTTTTCTTCCTTTCCAGCTGTTTCATTTATTTACCTTCATTTAAAGTCTTGACTTCGATCTATAGTATAATTAGATTAGCAAATTAGTAAAACCAGAAACATTAATCATATGTAACAGACTAAATATTATATTGAATTCCTTGATCTAGCTTTGCTCAAGATAGAAACCTCATCTTAGGCTGGAATCTTTCCCTCTGCTTTTCAGTGTCCTATCCAACTTCACCCTCTTGTTGCTATTCACTTTGCCTGCCACTACTCTTTTGAGATTATTGGACATTTGTCACCAACCTATAGATGCCCCTCCTGGGAGTCTTGACTCCCTCAGCTCTGAATTCCTGCCCCAACTGTCTTAATTGGTGAAAATATTACATGGTAACTGACCCTGGCCAGGGTTTTTCCTTGTTTTCCAGATCTAGAACTTCAATCAAAGCAACACTGTCATTGCTACCTTAAGGAGTATATTAATATTAATAATAACTTATAGTTAGCACTTATAAAGCACTATAATGTGAACTAAAAATTTTTACATATATTATTTCATTTGATCCTCATTACAACTCTGTATGGTAGGTGCTATTGTTATCTCCATTTTACAAATGATGAACTGAGATTGCATCATCTAAGTGTCTGAAGCAGAATTTAAACAATTTTCCTTTGGCCCCAGTCATTTTTCTGGTGATTTCCCAAATCAAAAAACTACCTCCTGGCCACCACTCCCTTATGAATACAGCTAGGTCTAGATTAATGCACGTTCAAATGTAAAATTCAATTTAGTCTGAATTATAAAATGATAGCAGGTTGCATTTAGTATAAGCCAAAATTCAATTAATACAACATGTACTAGCTGTTTGAGGGGTTTAACAGGAGGGCACTGCATCACTAGTCTGCACTTGCTTATCACTGCTTGTGAATGTGATGTGTTGCTATGTACCATATTACCAACAATCATGTTTTTTTTAAGAGTCCTTAAGAAAATAAACAAAAGGAAGAATTCATCAGATGGAAAGACTATGGACACAGACAAAAAGAAGAGACTTGTTATTGCATTAGGACAAAAATTTGATGTAACTGAACAGCATGGATGTGGCAATAGTAACTCTAAAATAGGATGAAGTGTTGAAATGGCTAAATTTATGGTACAGAATATCAAAAAATAGGCAGGCAAAATTAAAAAAAAAGAAAAATTGTATCAGATTTTTGTGGTTTGCAAACAACTACAAGAAATAGAAGTGTTATAGTGATACAAATGGAGTATTGTTTAGCCATATGGATTGCAGATTGCAATAAAAAATACATTCCTCTTAGCAGGCAAGCCATTCAGGCATACGCTTCAACTTTATTTAAGACAGTGAAAGAAAATAGAAATGAAGTGGATAGTGAAGTAACTTTTACTACAAGAGTTTGTTGGTTCAATTGCTTTAAAAATTACACTCAATTACTTAATGTTAAAATTATCAGAGAGGCAACCAGGACAGATGAGAATGCTGCAGCTAAATATCTTCATGCTTTGGGAAAAAAAAATTAAAGAGAGTGGATACATTGAACAATTTTCTAAAGTGGATGAAACAGGCTTATTTTTGGAAAGGATGCCTTCCAGAACTTAAAACCAATATTTGTTTTTTTGTTGTTCAGTAATTTTCAGTCATGTCCAACTCTTCATGGCTCCATTTGGGGCTTTCTTGGCAATGATACAGGAGTAGCTTGCAATTTCCTTCTCTAGCTCACGTTATAGATGAGGAAACTGAGGCGTGAAACAGGGTGAAGTGACTTGCCCAGGGTCACATGGCTAATAAGTGTCTGAAACCAGATTTGAACTCAGAAAGATGAATCTTCCCGACTCCAGGCCCCACACTCTGTCCACTGTTCCACAGGTGAGAGTTGGATAAAAGGTAGACACCAAAGCTGATAAGCGGCCCTGAAAAGGGCTTGGCAGCCCTCACAGCAGAGGTGCTAGTCTTCCCTGAACACCTCACATGTCCCATCTGAAATCTAATCACCAGTGAATGGAAAGACTAGAAAGGAAGAGATGAGAAGTGGATAGAAGATGGATTACTATATAAGACAATCTTCTTTTTCTTTTTTTTCCCAAGGCAATTGGGATTAAGTGACTTGCCCAGGGTCACACAGCTAGTAAGTGTCAAGTTTGGTCTGAGGCCGGATTTGAACTCAGGTCCTCCTGACTTCTGGGTCAGTGCTCTCTCCACTGCGCCACCTAGCTGCCCCTATATAAGAGAATCTTATAGACCACAGCTGAGGCTGTCTTCTGTTCACATTTTGTCTTGGGAAGGAAGATGCTAATCTCAGCAAGGCAGCTGAATAAGGAAGAAAATAGTATCATATCACAGAAAAGATAAGAAAAGATCCATAGGGAAGCCAACTATAAATAAAATCTCAAGGATAGAGTACCTGAGCCTGAGAGTCTAAAACAGGAGGACAAAGAGGCATTTTTGCAAAGCAAAGCTCAAGTAGTCTTAAGGGATAGCAAGTAGCAAGAGCCAAAGAAAACTTGAGGGTTTCAATTCTTTGAAGTGTGGAAGGAAAGAAGAATATTCCAGTTGCCACAGAAGTTTCTCTCTGTGTTTTGGCCAGTGCTGAGTGACAGCTACATAGGACATAGTATGACACAGTAGAAAGAAGACTTGAATTGGACTTAAAAGAGATTTAGGTTCATATTCAAGTGTTTATAACAGGTAAGCCACTTAACCCATCCACATCAACTTCTTGAGCTGATAATGAAGATGATAATAAATGGATTACCTGCCTCATAGGATTGTTATGAGAAAAGTTTTCTATAAACTTTAACATGCCAAATAAATGTGAATTGCTATTATCATTACATGAACACAAAATACAGTTTGAGCTCCATGTTAGAGGAGTAGGTCAAAGGCTGAAAGAATACTTCATTACTTTTCCTTTTATCAATTATAATCCAGTGCCCTTTGAAAGAATGGAAGCAGGACTTCAAAGAGAAAACAAAGAGGAAAGATGACTTTGAGGAGGCATTGGGGAAGCCTAATTTGCATCAGAATGCTGAAGAATAAAGAAATGTGACCCAGAGTAAGAAGGAAAGATGGACCATGGGACTTTTAGAAATATGTAAAAGGGATGAGACTCTTCCTATAGAGGAGGGGTGCATAACCTGGGATTCTTGAACTTTTTTTTTCCCTTGATAATTAATTAATTTTTGGTTTTCAGCATTCACTTTCATAAGATTTTGAGTTTTAAATTTTCTCCCCTTCCCATTCCTCCCCCCACCAAGACAGCATGAAATGTGATATAAGCTTCACTTATACATTCATATTAAGCATATTTCCCCATTAGTCATGATGTAAAGAACAATTAGAATTCCAAGCAATAAAACAAAACAACAAAGGAAAAGGAGAGCAAATAGTGTGCTTCCATCTGCATTCAACTCTATACTTCTTTCTCTGGATGTGGATAGCAATTTCCATCATGAATTTTTTGGAGTTGTCACACATCCTTGCATTGCTGAGAAGAGCTAAGTTTATCAAAGTCAGTCATAGCACGATGTGGCATTTACTGTGTACGGTGTTATCCTGGTTTTACTCATTTCACTCTGTATCAGTTTATATAAGTTTTTCCAGGTTTTTTTTTAGTCTGCCTACTCATCATTTCTTATAGCACAATAGTATTCAATTACATTCACATACCACAACTTGTTCAGCCATTCTCTAATTGATGAGCATACCCTCAATTTCCAATTATTTGCCACCACAAGAAGAGCTGCTATAAATAGTTTTGTACATGTGGGTCTTTTTCCCGTTTTATGATCTTTTTAGGATACAAACCTAGAAATGGTTTTGCTGGGCCAAAGGGTATGCACAGTTTCATAGCCCCTTGGACACAGCTCCAAATTGTTCTCCAAAATGGTTGCATCATTTCACAACTCCACCAACAATGCATTAGTGTTTCATTTTTCCCACATCCCATATCCTCTGTTTTGTCATGTTAGCCAATCTGATAGATGTGATGTGGTACCTCAGGGTTGTTTTGATTTTCATTTCTCTAAGCAATTGTAATTTAGAACATTGTTTTCCTATGATTATAGATAGCTTTATTTTCTTCCTCTGAAAACTGCCTGTTTCTATCCTTTGACCATTGATCAATTGGGGAATGACTTGTATTCTTATAAATTTGACCCAGTTCTCTATATATTTTAGAAATGAGGCCTTTATCAGAGACACTGGTAGTAAAAATTCTTTCCCAGTTTTCTGCTTCCCTCCTAATCTTGGGTGCATTGGCCTTGTGATTCATGAACTTTAAAAAAAAATGTTTTGATAACTATGTCAATATAATTGGTTTTCTTTTTAATCCTACATATTTTATTTTATGCGTTTAAAAGCGTTAATCTGAGAAAGCATCCAAAGGCTTCACTAGGCTGCCAAAGGAGTAAATTGAACAAAAAAGTCCCTCTGATGGTGACACCCATGTGTGCTTTATGATCAGTTAGACCTCCCCCTTTTCCATCAGGCCGTAGGTTTGGGGATCAACCTAACAACAAGCATATGTCATATATGCTTTCCTCCTAGATAATATACTCAGGGCATGGGGACTATACCAATCCTTCCTCCCCCACACACACACTTTGTTTTATTTTTTACTTTTAGGAATTTTGTTGTTGTTGAGATGTCATTTATCTTTACATCCAAGTTGTTTTTCCTCCTGCCTCCAAAATAAACTGCCCCTTGGGAACAAAGAAACACCAAGAAGCGAAAGTATCTGATAAAGAAATTTTGTCTGACAATACATACAATGTTCTATCTTAATATTGCCCTACTTTTCTGCCATGTGAGGGACATATATTTAGTCATCTCTTCTTTATTAAAAAGCTTATTTAAAAAATAGAGATATCATTTTTCTCTTTTTTTGTTTCCCCAATAGAATAACAAAAACAAAAAAAAATTCTTACAATAAACACATGCAGTTCAGCAAAACAAATCTCCACATTGGACATGTCCAAATATGTATGTCTATTCTGCATTTTAAATCTATCATCTCTCTGGCTGAAGCTGGGTAACACAATTCATCTTCAATCCTTTAGATCTGTGGTTTATTGTTGTATCAATCAGCCTTCTAAAGTCTTTCAAAGTTTTTTTTTCTCTACAGTGTTGTCATCAGAGTACAAATTATGCTTCTAGCTTTGCTCCCTTTGTATCAAATCATAGAAGTCTTTGCATTTTCCTGATTGCTATCTTTTCTTCAGGACCTTCCCTAGTTTTACCATTGCTCAAAGTTCAACTTCTTTTCATTGATATTTTCGCCTAGCTTGTTATAGTCATTATGTATATTGTTTTAGTACTGAAATGAGAAAGGAAGAATAAGTTTTGGCAAAGAAAAGGTGTTGTTGTTATTGTTCATCCTTAGTTCTTAAAGAAGACCAATAACATCACAAGGGTGATGTCTTGTCTTGAGTGTGAATTGGATTTAAGTGAGCCAGAGCTGCTCAAAAACATCATCCTCAATGTCTCCTCCAGAGTCATCAGAGTCCAGTGGCAAGACAAAAGTAAAGATGACAGGAGATGGTCCAGGATGCAGTGAACAACCTTGGACGTTTTAAGCTAAGGTCTTTTCTAAGTCTAGTTTGTCTGAGGCAATGCCCATTCAGTGATTAAAGGCTAGGTAAGAATTGAGATAAAAGATGGTTTAATTTGTCATCACAAAAGAGTCAATCTGGGAGGGGCAACCCTTAGAGTTCTTGGCCAGAACAGAAAAAATTTACTGTTTACACTCACTCTGAGCCATTAAAACCCAAACAATGAGCAAGAGAGGCTTGGGCTGAGCCCTATTATTGGCTATTCAGTGAAAACCAAAGTGATTTTTTTTGGGTTTAAAGGCATAGTCACTATTAACTCCATTTGAACTACAATGGGCTTTTTCAAAGCCATTTTTTCAGAGCTACATTTCAAGAAATCATAAATGAAAACTGCAAGACAAAAAATTAATTGTCCCAACTTTTAGGGGAAAAAAAAGGTAAAATAAATAGGAAATTTTTAAAATTCTAGTCCCCAAGCCCCAAAATAGCTTAGAAAGTATGTGACCGAAAATTATATTCCTTTGGACAGAGCACCCACATGTAAGGGTATGGCTCCCTCCATGGACAGAAGAGCTACATGTGACGAGGAAAGAAAAAGGAGTAGAAAAAGGAGGAGGTGGGGGAGGAGGAAGAGGAGGAAAGAAAGGAAGCAAAGAAAGAAAAAGAGCAGGATTGTCCAACTTTAACTGTCTGGTTGGGTCCCCAGAGGGCAGCTGCTACTACTCAAAGATTGTTGTTCATCCCTCTTTCTCAAAGAGGACCGATGGCATCACAAGAATCATGTCTTAATTTGAGAGTGAACCAATTTTGCCTCCATTAAGGAGGCCATGCTACACAAAGTCATTAGCCTTACTGTCTCCTCCAGAGTCATTGGAGTCCAAGTGGCAAGGAAAAAGTCAACACGACTGGTGATGGTTCTGGATTTTATCTTTGGGAGTTCAATGATGATTTGTTCAATTTTTTTCTCTAAGACAGAGTTATTTAAGTATTCTACTTGTTCTGCTAATCTGGGCAATTGATAGATGATAGATAGATAGATAGATAGATAGATAGATAGATAGATAGATAGATAGTAAATACCCATCCATTATACTTAGATTGTCAGATTTATTGGCCTATAATTGGCATATAATTTATTAGCAAAATACCTCCTAATAATTACTTCACTTTCCTCATCATTGATGGTGAATTCATCTCTTTCATTTTTGATACTGGTGATTTGATTTTCTTCTTTTCTTTTTTTTAAATCAAATTAACCAATGGTTTAGCAATTTATTTTTTTTTAAACCAGCTTCAGTTTTATTTATTAGTTCAATGGTTTTCTTTTAATTTTATTAACCTCTCCTTTGATTTTTAGGATTTCCAATTTGATGTTTAATTGAGGCCTTGCTGAGGCTCCCTGGGGAATAGCCTGCTGCTGGCTTGGTCATTGGACTATGTTCCCCTCCCACCCTAGTGAGATAGACCTTTCCAGCTGGCCCTCCAAGCTGTCCTAGGCTAGAAAATTTTTTCATTGCTCCAATATTGATTCTGAGGTATTATTCCAAGGATTTTTGGTGGGGGATTTTGGAGATAGGCAAATTCCTGCCTCAGTCTGCCTTCTTGGCTCCAGAATTAAGCATAGAATTATTTTTAAATGTTTTGTTGATGCATTTTGTTTTTAAATCACAATCATTTCTGAAAATATTATAGCAACAACAACTAATATTTATATAGCACTTACTATATGCAACATACCACGCTAAGTGCTTTACAATTATGAGCTCATTTGATCCTTACGATATCCCTGAGAGATAGATGCAATTATTATCCCCATTTTACAGATGAGTAAACTGTGGCAAACTCAGGTTAAGTGATTTGCCTAGGGTTACACAGCTAATAAGTCAGAGGCTGGATTTGAACTCAAGCCTTCCTGACCTCTAGCCCAACACTCTATCCATTGCACTACCTCAAGTTGAACCCTCTGCTTGTTTTTGTTTGTTTGTTTTTGCTAGGCAATGGGGTTAAGTGATGTTCCCAGGTTCACATAGCTAGTAACTGTCAAGTGTCTGAGGCCCAGATTCAAACTCAGGTCCTCCTGACTCTAGGGTTGGTGCTCTATCCATTGTGCCATCTAGCTGCCCCAACCTTCTGCTTGTTTAAATATATATATGTGTGTGTGTGTGTGTGTGTGTGTGTGTGTGTGTGTGTGTGTGTGTGTGTGTTTTAAGGATCAAGCAAAGTACTGGACTTCTTCCACATCTCTCTGCCAGAAGGAAAGAGATATGCTTCAGAATCTGTTCTTTGAGATCATTATTGGTTTTCAAATGAGTCATATTCATTTTCCTTTTGGTGATATTTTCATTTATATTGAGTTATTATACACATTATTCTTTTATATGTATTTATTTTGCTCCCCTGTAGAGTGTAAGCTCTTTGAGGCCAGGGACTATTAATGCCTTTGAACATCCAATGTTCTCTCTACTGTACCACAATATATGGTTAATTACATTAATTGATTTCCTAACATTTAAGCATCTTCACATTACTGGTCAGATGGGATGTATTTCTGGATATATTGTGAAAGTTTCTTTGTCAAGATTTTAAAAAATATTTTAATCCATTGCTACTGGTGAAATTAATTAATAGATCCCTTGCTCTGCCTCATCCCCCCTGGCTTTGGTATGATGAGTTGCATTTTGCTCATGAAGTCCAGAAAACTTGGGTTCAACTCCTATTTCTAACACCTACCAAATAAGTGACTGAACAAATCCCACAAGCCCTCTGTGCCTCAGGCAAATCCTTAAGACTATAAATTGAGGAGTAGGTATATATCTGCATTGGTAGAAGAAATTTCCTCATTCCCAATAGTCATGAAATGACTGGTTCAGTTTAAAAAGAGGGTATAAGTGCAGAAGAATTTGGCAGAATGCCTCCCTTCTCAATTATTGAATATAATTTTGGTAGCATATGTCTTAATCACTAACTAATTAAAATGTTTGATAGTATTCGCTTGAAAATTCATCCAGACCAAGGATATTTTTCTTAAACAGTTCATTTATGAAATAATTGGTTTCTCTTTTTTAAGATTAGGTTGGTTAAGGTCTCAATATTTTTGGCAATGTTTTTTTAGTTTTGTTGATAGTGACCCCTTTCTTAAATTTTTTTGTTTTGCAGGCAAATACATTGGTATAATAATTTGCAATCATTCTTTTTATTTCCTCTGTGTACTTTGAATAACCCTTTTTTTTTTAAATTTTGTTGATCGGTTGACTCCTCTTTCTTTAAATCAAGTTAGCTAATGGTTTATTGACGCAATTCACCTGAAAAAAAAAAATCCAGCTCTTAGTTTTGTTTACTATTCTATCTTCTCTCCTCTTTCCAAACCCCATCCTCCACACAGTTGTCCATGTGATATTCCTAAAGCACATATGTAACTTTGTTTCTCTCCTGCTCCATAAATTCCAGGGGCTCCCCAATGCCTCCAGCATCAAATTCATTCTAGTCTGCTTGACATTTAAGGTCCTTCATAATCTTGCTCCAACCTACCATTCCAGGCTTATTACTTGTTACTCCTACTCACACACTTTATATATCATCCAATATGTACTTTATACTGTTTCTCATACACCATTCCATCTCTATTCTTTGTACCTTTGCTCTTGCTTTCCCACATGTCTGAAAGGCATTCCCTCCTCACCTATGCCTCTCAGTGTCCCTTGCATCCTAGAAGGCCCAGGTGAAAAGCCATCTCATACATGAAGTCTTTCCTGATGCTCTCAGTTGTTATGCCTTGCCTTTCTCCCACTTGCTTTGTATTTATGATTCATATATTTTATATGTCCTTATATGTGTGTGCATATACGTATATGTGTATATATGTATGGATATATTTATGTACAAGTTGTTTCTGCTCATAAAATACAAATTCTTTGAGGACAGGTATTTTTTCCTTCATATTTGGATCCTTAGTACCTAATACAGTGCAGGCACATAATAGATGTTTAATAAATGCTTATTGACTGATAATACTTGTTAAACTTGGGATATCTTCTGTATATGGTTTAGAATAGAGCCACTTAGCATCTTTCCAAAATCAGGCCTTTTCCATCTCTCAAAGTCTGTGATTCATTGATAGATTATTTTCAATTTTTATCTATTTCTCCTCTAGTTTTAAAGATTTCATATTTTGTGCTTGTTTGGGGTTAATTAATTTAATTTTCTATTTTAATTACATACTCAATTCATTAGTCCTCTCTTTTTCCCTTTTGTTAGTATATATATATATATATATATATATATATATATATATATATATCTCTCTCTCTTTCTTTCTCTTTCTCAGTTGTTTTAGCTACAGTCAGTAGAAGATAGGATTTTAGCTGAGACTTGAAGGAAACCAGGAGGCAGAGACGAGAAAGTATGTTGACTCTGTTGTTATTCACTTTAACACAGTTATTTGTTATTTCTATAATTTGTTCTTTGACCCATTCATTAATCAGAATGACTTAGTCTCCATTTGTTTCTGCATTTTTGCTTATGTTCCCAGTAAAAGATGTTTGAGTTCTTTGTCTTTTTACATTTGTTATTTACTGGTGCCTTAGTCCATAAGTAATTTTTGTAATTATAATGTGATGTTGAAAAATGTGTATATAATTTATTCCCATTCAGAAGATCATTAAAATCTTCAAATCTGTTTTTGAATGGTCTATTGAGTTCTATATTTTCCTTTTTTTTTTCTTTATCTTTATGGTAGATTATCCAGTTCTGAAAGAAGATTAAAGTCTTCTATGATTATTTTGTTAACATTCATACCTTTTTGTAATTTGTATAGCTTTTCCTTTAAGAACTTAGGAAATATGTAACTTAGTTCACATAAATTTAGTAGTTCTATTGTTTCATTCTCTGTGGTGCCTTTAAGCATAATATATTTTGGAGGAACAAAGGAGGGGAACTAGCATTAATTAAGCACCTGCTATTTGCCATGCACTATGCTAAACGCTTTACAAAAATTATCTCATTTAATTTTGCTTGTTATCTCAGAATTGGGAATTTAAATCATTGCTTGATCTCAAATCATAATTATTTATTTGTAATATCTTGATACATAGTACATTTTGCTCCAATTTATCATTTTCATTTTGTCTGACTTCCTTTTTAAAGCAGGATTTGTATGGAGAAAAATATTAGGTTTAATTTTCTTGTCCATTTCACCATTTTATTTCATTTTATTGAGAAGTTTCATCTGCTAAAAAATGAAGTTTAATTGCTAGGTTTATATTTTTCTTTATTTAAATCTTTTTGTAAGTGTAAAAGGGGATTGGCCAATAGAGTTAGCACAGTGTCTCTGCCTTCTGTCAACCCATGTTGGAGATTTTGTGAGGCTGCTTCAGAAAGTGAGTGATGATATGTAATGGATGATACTCTTCAACCAGGGTATGCACAGCTATACTGTGGCTGTTCACTTTCTGTTTACTTTACGATGAAGAAAACCTTTTTAATTGACTACTGAGTGCCAGGAACATATAAAAGGCTGCAACACTGAAATGATCTCTCCTTTCTTCTGGCCATAAGGTATAAGGATGACTGAGCTCCACAGAGTCAGTGCAGTGGGCCAAGCTTTGGCATGCTCTTCTTCCAACTGTGATTTCATAGTCAGTAAGAGACAAGTTCAAGTATGTGAGTGTTGGTCTGTGAGGGACAAGTCTGGTAAGGTGATCTTTCTTGTTCCTTTAGTACAGGGCCTCATGAAATCTTGAAAGGTTTTAAGAGACACCAGAAGTCCAGTGATTGAGTCTAAGAAGGAGACAGTCAAGAAGAGCAACCAGCTAGATACACCCCATTGGTGAATGTACCCAGTAACAAAGACACTGTGTCCTGAAAGCAAAGGAGCAACTCATCCATTGGCTATGCTGCATACAGAAATGGACTCACTGATGGCAATATTTGAACCCACTCTCCCCAGGGACCAAGGTGGCACGTTGGAGAATGTCCTCAATTTATGGAATGTTTTTGTACTTTGAGTTTTACAAAGTCCTCTCAGTAAACATTGCCTGGTAAAAGCTAATTTATATCAATTGCTTACCCATGGAGATGGCAACTGGTTAAATGACTTTGGGGAGATACTAATTGGCACTGTTGTTGTTGATATGTCATTTTTCAGTTCATGTTCAACTCTTTGTGACACCTTTATTGGGTTTTCTTAGCAAAGATACTGCAGTGGTTTGTCATTTCCTTCTTCAGATCAATTTACAGATGAGGAAACTGAGGCAAACAGGGTTAAGTGACTTGCCCAGGGTCACATAACTAGTAAGTATCTGAGGCTCAATTTGAACTCAGATCTTCCTAAGGCCCAGCACTCTGTCATAATCACTGGTGAGTGCTCTTTGGAGGAGCATGCTGGGTGGGAGCTTGTGCCAATAATATGAGTAAAACCCCACAGTTCTTCATACATAACCCTGGAAGCTTACTGGGGAGAGAGAACAAGAGCCTTTCTTAGAGAGCCCTACTACCATGCTAGTTTCAACTGGAAGAGTAGTCCCATAGTACATGTTATACATTGATTTGGTCAGCATTTGATCGCTGTCATTTATTTGCCCTACATTAATTTAATTTGATACCAGTCTCATAGTATTTCACTCCTCCCATTACTCTTCTTCATTCCAATTTTTTTCTTTTTTTTTTAGGCAATTGGGGTTAAATGACTTGCTCAGGGTCACACGGCTAGTAAATGTCAAGTGCTTGGTCTGAGACCAAATTTGAACTCAGGTCTTCCTGACTTCAGGGTCAGTGCTCTACCCACTGTGCTACCTAGCTACCCCCATTCCAAATTTCTTGAGCTTACTTTTAGCTTTATTATTTAAGCTTTATCCACTTATTTATTTTTTTACATTTTCATTCTCCTCTTTGCTTTGTTTTAGACTTCTGTTTCCCAGATCCTGTGCTTCAGATTCCTCCTGCCCACCCTTACACACATCCACTCTCTTGCTGAGTAATATTCATTTGGCACATTTTTCTAAGAAGTGTTAATTTACTTCATCCCCTTCTTATTCTTTTTCTAGGCTATTCTGAAATCTAATCTATTCATGGGTTCTAACTTGCACATTATTTCTTTATTGCATTTTATTCCCTTTCTGCAAAGTAAGATTCTTGGGAAACAAAAGCTTTGCTTCCTCTTAGGCCCAATTCATCTATTAGTGCAATTAAAGATTTCACCAACTCCTTTCCTATCCCTCTACTTCCCTTTTTTGTTTTGTTCATTTTCTAAAATGTACTTTGTCCTGAGGAGCTTCCATATCAAAAATGTTAAATTATGAGAGATGTTGCATGGTAAGTATAGAAGTAGTTCTGTATCCTGTGTTATAGGGCCTGGTCTTACATGCTCTTACATTCACCATTTGCCCATTCTAAGTCCAATATATTCTACTTCTGTACTTGTGTCATCTTGCTCATACACCTTCTGTCCTAGATGCCCGTAGCAGTCCAGTAATAGATTTTCCCTTGCTCATCTGACCTGAAGATGACACAAAGCTACTAAGGTTAGCTAACACACTGAATGACAGAGTCAAGATTTGGTAATATTTTACTAGGTTAGTGGGCTAGACCAAAGGTAAGAAAATTTAAATATTAAGTCTTACACCTAGGTTCAAAATATCAACTTCTAAAGTACAAGATGGGTAGCAAGATTCATAAAATTTGGATTATTTCTCCCCTCTGGAGGCAACTGGGGTTAAGTGACTTGCCCAGAGTTACACAGCTAGTAAGTGTGTGAAGCCAGATTTGAACTCAGATTATCCTGACTCCAGGGTTATTGCTCTATCCAGTGTGCCACCTAGCTATCCCAAATTTGTTTTTTTTTAAAGATATGTACATCATATGGAAGCAAGAACAGATAATTAAGGATGAAAAAAAAGGGGGGTGCTGGTGCTGTAGGAGCAGCTAGGTGGTACAGCGGATAATTACAGGTCTGGAGTCAAGAAGATCTAAGTTCAAATCTAGCCTCAGACATTTACTAGCTATGTGACTCTAGGAAAGTCACTTTACCCTGTTTGCCTCATCTTCCTCATCTGTGAAATGAGCTGGAGAAGGAAATGGCGAACCACTTTAGTGTCTTTGCCAAGGAAACCCCACTGGGATCACAAAGAGTTGGACATAACTGAAAATGACTGAACAACAACAATCACAGTGCTGTAGAAATGTAGGAATGCAAGAGCTCATAAAGATTTGAAATTGGTAATGAACATTAAAGATAAGGGAGGGGGAAGTAGTTATTCTGTGGACAAGAGGAATAATTTTGGAATACTTCTCAATTCAATTCAATAAATGTGTTAAGTACCTACTATGTGCCAGGTATGTGATAAGTGCTGAGGATACAAAAAGGGGCAAAAGACATTTCCTGTCCTTGAGTTTACAATCTAGTAGGGAATAGAGTCACTGGCATAAATGAGGATGATAAATAATAAGAATAATAATATCAAGGGGAAGGCAGAACAACTAAATTCTTAGTTTGCTTATTTTTTTCTCAATCAAAGATGAGAACATTTGACCTGGAAAAGAGAAAATATTATTAACAATTCAAAGAATATTATAACAGCCTGGCGTGGTGGAAAGACCATTGCATTTTGAGTTCAGAGCAGGAGAATTTGAGTTTAAATCTTGGCCCTGTTACTTAACTGTGACTTTTGGTAAGTCCTTTGAACTCTTGGGACATCAGTATATTAATCTATAAACTTAGGAGAACAGAATAGATGATCTTTGAAGTCCTTTCTGCTCTAAATTTTGTAGTCTTGTTATTTCCAAGACCATTTAATCCACCTTGTAGTTGAACAATAATTTTTTCTACATTCCCAACACCTAACCATTACTTGAAGACCTCTTAGCGAGTGGAAATCAACTCTCTAACCTATAGTTTTCAGTCTCCTCTTTTTCTAGGGCAAAACAATAGCTATCTTCAAGAAATGTAGAGGGGAATTTTGTTCAAGTACAGATTGAATGGGCTGATCTCTGAGAGTATTATCTCTGAAACAATGAGACAGTGTATCCCCATGGGGAAATAAACTTTTGCTTTCATGTTCCATTTTTCTCCCAGTTTAGAGAAAGTAATGACCTAGTGCAAGGAAGACCAGGGGACATGTATACCTTGCCAGTTCTATGCCCAGAGAATATAGGTTGTATTTCCATCCCTAATATTGTGTGGTTTTAATTTCTTTTAATTTTTAATTTATGGAATAAAGCAAACCTTTCCATAACAGTACAACAAAAAAAATAAAAATTGTACATGAAACTGCAAATCCACTATGCACAACTTGATATTTCTTTCAAATACACAACAAAATTATCATGTAAATGTCTTTTTTTTCAGTCTTTTTTTCTTCCTTTCCCCTCCTGCCCCACCACTCTAGAGATGGCTACCCATAGACACAAATAGGGGTATAGATGTAAAATTATTCTATATATACTTCTATTTATCAGTTCTTTCTCTGGATGCAGATAACATCTTTCTTCATATGTCCTTACAGACAAAATAACATATTTGCTCAAAATCATTCTTAAAACAATATTGCTGGGGGCAGCTAGGTAGCGCAAGGGATAGAGCACCAGCCCTGGAGTCAGGAGACACCTGAGTTGAAATCTGGCCTCAGACACAAGACATTTTCTAGCTGTGTGACCCTGGGCAAGTCACTTAACACCATTGCCTAGCCAAATACATATACATATATAATATGTATGTTCTCTTGCTTCTGTTCATTTCACTCATCATTATTTTGTGCAAGTTTTCTATGTTTTTTCTAAAATCATTAAGCTCATCATTTCATTGTATGGTTTTAATCAAATCATTTCCAGTAACTTGTATAGGGAGTGTGTCAAGCATCAGTCAATCACCACATACTACTTAGCCATGATACCTTTATCAGGTGGAAATATTTCCTTTGAATCAGTCAAACAAGGGCATTATACTAGTAAAAGAAGTCTTTGAAAAACATTAGGTGAGAGGAAGGGATACTTCAGAAGAAGTGTATTGGTAATAGCTAAGGAAACTTGGTTACATCCTGTGGATCCTCTTTAAAACAATATACCAATTTGGAACTAGAGATTCAAGCCTCTGCCAGCACAAAGGAGAGTCATTCCAGCCTGAGAAGGAACTACAGGGGAGTTGGAGTGGGACTGAGAAGAGTCTCAGGCCTGGCCTTATTCTCAGGCTTCTACCCCTGTCCATTGATCAGAAAAGGATCTTTTGAACCTCAGAAGGTTAGAAAATGTTTGGACTTCCTAAAAGCTATTTCTACCAGCAGTGTCCTGGAACAGTTAATAAAGTGTCTCTATCAGGAGCCAAGGACAAACTGGACTTACTGGATAAAGACAGACAGCTGTAAGGAGTTTAAGAGGACCCTAGAAAAAACTTCACCATGCCTAAGAGGAGCTTCAAGAGTCCTTAACAAAGAGAAGAGGATTTCTGGCAATTAGGAACTGCAAATGACCACTTTGCCACATGGGCTCTGTGATCTCCAGCCCACTTTGCTCTAATCTCTGAAAGTGCTGGTCAGAGAGCTTGTCACAGAAGTTTGGGGGAGGGATATTTTATACCAACTGTCTTCTGATGACACTTTAGAAAATATTCCTTTCTAAAAATGAATTAAAATTCTGGTTGACTGTTATCAATTAATGATCATGGTGGGAAGTACATCAGTAATGGCTCATGAGCTAAATCAACAGAAAGCTACTTCTCCTACCTATCAGGGTTAACTGGAGTCCTGAGGGGTCCTCTGAGGACATAACATGCCAGTGTCAATGGGAGTTAGTGTTGAGGTTTAGGGGTTTAGGGGTGCTGGGACCCCAAAATCACAACACATGGGTCCTGCCTGAAAGAATTCCACACAAGCTTGAAGAAGTCTATGGGTTTTGGGGTGCTGGGACCCCAAGATCGTGGTACCAGGCCCTGTCTAAAAGAATTCAACTCAAATCTTCTTCAGCCAGAGGAAAAGTTTATTAGTGGTAAAACATATAGGCCGGGTGACCCGTAAGGACGAGTGGGCATGAGAGGTTCTCAGCCTTATGGGTCTGAGATTCTCTGCTGGGTGACGCCCATAAAGATGAGCAGGCATGAGAGGTTCTTAGCCTTGTGGGCCTGAGATTCTCGGCCCTGAATGAGGGCCAGGGTAGATCTTATATACTTTGGGTGACCAGGGAAGGGTCTGGGAAAATGGTCTGGGAAAAAGCCTAAAAGGTAGGCTAAGGCTTTCAAAGGGAGATGAGAGGCTGGGGCCTGTAGACAAAAGGGGAGCCAGATTCCCTTTAGGGCAATGGGCAAAGACCTCGGCTTGGGCCACACCCCATCAAAGCCTTCTTTCAGCCAAAGACAAAGTTTATTGGAACATCCCTCATATTGGGCAGACTCTTAAGGACTCCGAACATTAGTGAGCTATTGACTAGATTATAAGAATCTGAGTACCTTAATGGTGATAATGGGGTGTGGCCCAAGCTGAGATCTTTGCCCCTTGCCCCAAAGGGAATCTGGCTCCCATTTTAGGTTCCTTATTGACTCCCCTTGTCAACTCCCCTTATTTCCCTTTGAAAGCCCTAGCCCCACTTTTTTGATCTCATTCAGATGCCTTTCAGTTCCTTAATTATCTATTCCCATTGTCTATTCAATCTCTTAGATATTCTAATCAGAATTCTCACCCAGACCCTTTTCCCAGACCATTTTCCCAGACCCTTCCCTGGTCACCCAAAGTCACTTTAGTATATAAGATCTACCCTGGCCCCCATTCAGGGCTGAGAATCTCTCAAGCCCCAAAGGCTGAGCCTTTCTCATGCCTGGCCTATGTGATTTATTATAATAAACTTTTCCTCTGGCTGAAAGAAGATTTGAGTTGAATTCTTTCAGGCAGGGCCTAGCATTTTGATCTTGGGGTTCCCAGCACCCCAAAACCTCTAGACCTCTTCAGTGACAAGATGGACCTTATATACAGAAAGGCTGTGGGAGGGATCTAGGAGTGGCCAAATAGTTTGGGGTGACTGGAGGAGGGGTCTAAGGAGGATCTGGATGGGAGTGGCCAGTAAGCTGGTGTGAACAGAACTCCTGGGACCTGGACCACTTGGCCAAGGGAGAATGGAGCCTAGCTAGGATTAAGGGTGGGAAATGACAGGGGGCCATTGGGAGATAAAACAATAGATGCCTAGACTAGGTTCCAGGTAACAGAGAATTGGGAAATTGCGTATAGCCACAATGAAAGGCCAGTTGATGGGATTTTAGCCTCAGGCAAACACCAGAGATTTTGCCATGTGGGAAAGTCCAGGGTTTTTCCTTTCTGTGGTCCAGATCCCAACCCCATCATTAGGAGAATAGCTACATAACATGTGCTCCACTTGATTATTCATTTCTAAGTTTATTGAGTGAAACTTGTATTGACAGAAATACAACCAAAAAATAAAATAAAATAAGATAAAAACTCTTAATTAACAAAGGGATTTTAAATTCATTTCGATTTTTTTATACATTCTACTTTTTTCAGACAAAAATCACAATGCACTAAAGAAAAACAAGGGTTTTTGTTTTGTTTTGTTTTGTTTTTCAAAAGGGATTTGGTTTTAAAAACAACAAATTCTATGGTACAGCATGAGGTCTATATAGATCCATCCCAAACACTTATACTTTCTTCATCAATAGACCTTTACAATGGTCACTGGTGTCCATGATAGTGAGAACAGCACTGGATTTGGAACTGAAATAATTGGATTCAAAATCTGCCTCTGATCCTCACTACTTACATGACCTTGGGCAGGTCAAATCATTTCTCTGTGCCACAATTTCCCCTTCTGTAAAATCAAGGATTGAACTAAAAAAAGGTCCTTTAAGCTCTAAATCCTGTGGCCAATATATTATTTTTATATGTATTTATTGAATTCCTGCTCTGTGGAAAATACCCAGGGAGGTACAAAGATGACTATCATAATTTGTCCTCAAAGGGCATATGGCCTAGTATAAAAAAAAAGGAATCCAATGGCATTCGCCAGGCAATAAAATTGCCTAAAGCATTTTAGAAATAATTCTAGCACCACATGCCCCATATTTCCTAAGACCACACCTACTCCTTTCTTTCACACACACACACACACAAAAGCCTATGGCACATTAGAACCCCCTTCAATTTCTTTACTGACAGCACCTCTCCTCTCTGAACCTGGGTTACTCAGAACTCCAGTTTTGCCTTTGGGAGATGATGCAAATTTAAAAAAAAGTCTTCTTTCTTTGATCCATGATACAGTACTTCAATCCTTCTCTTGTTTTTAAGAGTTTTACCACAAGGGAGAAAAATACAAGGGATTAACATTTTTAAAAGCAAGGGAAAGGAAGTATAACACAAGCTTTAGAAATGTTAACTGTTGCTATATGCAAACCTGGGGTAGCTATAGGGGTGGGGAACCTGTGGCCTTCCATTCTTGGGTATGGCCTTTTGACTAAGTCCAAATTTTCTAGGAACAAATTCTTTTATTAAGGGGATTTGTTTGTATGAAGTTTGTATTCAGTCAAAGGGCCACACCTGAGGATCTAGAAGGGCTACATGTGGCCCCAGGTTCCCAACCCCTGATAGGTCGTACAGTGGGTAGAGTACAAGGCCCTTGAGTCAGAAGGACTTGAGTTAAAATCCATTTTCAGACCCTAGTTGTGTGACCCTGGGCAAGTTCACTTAACCCTATTTCCTCAGTTCTTCCTCTATAAAATGAGCTAGAGAAGGAAATGGCAAACCACTCCAGTATCTTTGCCAAGAAAACCCCACATGTGATGCGGATGGGATCTGGACCCCAAAAAGGAAAAACTCCGGACTTTCCCACATGACCAAATCTCTGGCATTCACCTGAGACTATGATCCTATCACCTGGCCTTTCAATATCATTTATACCCAAATCTACCTCCAGATGGCCCCCTGCCACTTCCCACCCTTAATTCTATCTAAACTCCATTCTCCCTTGGCCCTGAGGGTCCAGGTCCCAGTGTTCTGTTCACCCAGCTTATTGGCCACTCCCATCCAGATCTTCCTTAGACTCCTCCTCCAGGCACCCCAAACTACTTGGCTACTCCTAGATCCCTCCCGCAGTCTTTCTGTATATGAGGTCTATTTGGTCTCCATTAAGGTGCTCAGATTCTTATAATCTAGCCAATAGCTCAGTAATGTTCAGATTCCTTAGGAGTCTAGCCAATATGGCGAATGTTCTAATAAACCTTGTCTTTGGCTGAAAGAAGGCATTGGAGCAGAACCCCTGTTCTCCATGTCATGATTTCAGGGTACCAGTACCCCTAAACTTTAACATTCCCAACCCCTGATAGGTGGTACAGTGGAAACAGCCCCAGGCCCTTGAGTCAGAAAGATCTGATTTAAAAACCATTTTCAGACACTTACTAGCTGTGGACAAGTCACTTAACCCTATTTCCTCAGTTCCTTATCTATAAAATGAGCTGGAGAAGGAAATGGCAAACCACTCCTGTGTCTTTGCCAAGAAAATCCCAAATGGGGTTGGGAATAATCAGACACAGCCAAACAACAGCAACATACAGATCTGCAGGGAACCAAGTTTCAGTTTTCCTTGGTTCCTACACTCTAGGTTGATTAATCCTTTCTTTTCCAGGTGAAATGTTGAGTTCTCACATGTGCCACTTAGAATAACTTGGTACCTTCATCCTGGTAGATCAGAAAAGTCTTCATGTCAAGCTGACATTCCAGGAAAGCTTTGAAAGGAGATATGGTATTCTAAGAGAAGGAAATGAGAAGAGATTGCAAAGTATGGAAGTGAAAGATGAAACAGTGTGTATGGAGAACAGTAAAAGTAGGTCAATTTGGCTAGAATTTAAGAGTGAATGAAGGGGCATAATGAGCAATAAAACTGGAGGCCAGGTAAGTCTTTCTCCTAAACTTCTGACCTGTCTTTCACATCCCAGGAATGTTTGCTAAAATACCTGTGAAGTTCCTGGCTTCTTGTTTAAGAAGATAAGAAATCCCTATCTAGATTTAAAAAATGTCCCCCTTTCAGATTAAAGTTCAAAGAAGCAAGCAGTTTTCTTCCTCACTTTTCTGTAGTTCTTGATAATCTGGAAACTGTGTCTCTTTCATGTCCTTGCTGATTTGCCTCAAACCAAATTCTTTATTCCAATTTCAGTAGCTGCCTCTGTCCCTTGAAATGCAATTGATGGGGTACAGGCCCAAGCTGAGACTTTACCCTTTACCCCCAGAAGAATTCGGGTTCTGATGGGGTTGGGATCTGGGCCCCAGAAAGGAAAAACCCCCGGACTTTCCCAGAAGGCCAAATGTCTGGCATTCTCCTGAGGCTATAATCACACCCAATCTCCCCTCCATTGTCTTACCTCCCTATGGCCCCTGGCCATTTCCCCTCCCATCCAGATCTCCTTAGGCCCCTCCTCCCATCACCCTAAACTACTTGGCCACTCCTAGATCTCTTCCAAAGTCTTTCTGTGTATATAAAGTCCATCTTGTCTCCACTAAGGTGCTCAGATTCTTATCTAGCCAAATGCTGAGATTCTAAAGATCTGGTTTAACGTTGTTCTAATAAACCTTGTCTTTGGCGGAAAGAAGGCTTGGGTCCAATTCATTTGGGCAGGATCTGTGCGTTGTGATTTTGGGGTCCTAGCACCTCCAGATCCCTAAACCTCAACACAACCACATCTTCTGCCTTCTACCTAGACTGCGATGTGGGCCCTAGCCTTCTGTTAATGCCACGGGACCCCAAACCACTTCGCTAAACCTTCAGAATTCTCTCTCTGAACCATAGTATCGCTAACTTGATGTTGAGGTTTAGGGGTCTCTGAGGGGTGTTATTAAAGATCTGTCACATCGGCCAGACTCTTAAGGAATCTGAATATTTGTGATGCGGGCTAGATTGAATTTCCAGAACTTGGCCAAGTTTTAAGAATCTAAGCATTTTTAAGGGAGGCCAAGGTGGATCTTATATAGAGAAAGACTGGGGGGATCTAGGAGTGGGCCAAGTAGTCTGAGGTGACTATGAGGAGGGGTTTAGGGAAGATCTGGATGGGAGTGGCCAGTAAGCTGGGGTGACTGTGAGGTAAAAGAGAAAGACAGGGACCTAGATCTCATAGCCAAGGCAGAATGGGGTGGATGGTATCAAGGCTGGGAAGGTAACAGACTATGAAGGGCTGGGTGGGTCTGAGGTAACAGAGTTGGGAGATTGAGTGTAGCCACAAAGAAAGGCTGGTTAAGAGGATTATAGCCTCAGGCGATTGTACGCCTTCTGAACTAGGCTGTCCCATTTTTTTGTTTTTTTTCTTTTGATCCTACACCCTTTGAAGACTCCCCTAGCTCCTTCCATGTTGGCAGAGCTGTGAACTGAGCTGAAGTAAACAGGAAAGAAGGAACAATGGATACCTGTGGTTGGCCCAGCTGCCTGCTCCAACAACTTTCCAGCTCCCAGATCAGTAAATTGTAGCTCACACCCCATTTTCACTGGGGCTAGGTAGCAAAGTAAAGGGTGTGACCGGGAGGAGGACAAGTTAGTGAATGAATATTTTGTCCTGGCCTTGAATGTATTTGCCCACACAATTTGTCGATATCCTCACAGACACACCTTTTGCCTAAAAGACCCAAGCCAGGTTTCCTATAAGTCTTTCAGCTCTGACTTCCTTTAGTGTTTAGCTCTCCTCTGCCTATTCCCTTTTAAACACAAGCCTAAAAGGATGGCTCAGATCCATATCACACCTCAATCACACCCAACATGATGTCAGTGGGAAGACAAGCTCCTTATGAAAGGGAGTTCTGCATTTAATACCAGAGATGCCCCATAGCCCCAAATGCAGTGTCAACTCCACCTTTGATGTATCTAAAATGCATGTATTCTACCAAAAAATACTAAAAGGGCACATTTTTTCTTTTACATGTAAAATATGTTTAGGTATACAGAGCACATCAAAACACTTAAAACAGATGCATAATAATTTCTTATCTTGATACTCTCAATTAAATAAAATCAAATTACATAATTGAATAACAAATGCCTTTTAAAATTTACTGTGAATGCTTGCTTCCCCTAATAAACTGCTGTGATGCCTTATTGTTTGGAGGTGACCCTGGGTTTTTGAGGGCTATAGCAACAGAATGAAAGTTCTATCAAGTATTCCAAGCTGAAATTCATGGAATAAAGCCATGCATTCATGCCTGCATTAAGTAAAGGCATACTGTTGATAATAGCTAAAATTTACATAACACTTTCAGGTTTACAAAGTGCTTTACACATGTTTATCATTTGATCCTCACAACAATACTATGAGGGAGGTGCTATTTATTATTATCTCCTTTTTATAGATAAAGAAATTGAGACTGACAAAGGTTAAGCAATTTACCCAAAGTTACACACAAAATGAACACAGGTCTACTGAATGCTAGGCTTAGAGTCAGGATGACCTTTGTTCAAATCCAGCTTCAGACACTATCTGGGTGACCCTGAGCAAGTCATAACCATTGTAAGCCTCAGTTTCCTCAGCTGTCAAATGAAGGGGTTGGATTCAATGGCCGCTTAAGGTCCCTGCTGGCTCTACATCTATGATCCTATGATTGTGTTTGATTTCTAAAGACCAATCCAGATAAATTTGGAAAGACTCATCACTATTTTGGCACAGCAATTACTTTTTCAGTTACCCAAACTCTCAAAGACAGTCTGCTGATCTTGGATATGTATTAAATCCCACATCCTTGAAATCATGTGAATACTTGAGAAAAAGTAGGTATAAATTAGAGGAAGGAAGGGTGAGGACAGGGATGCAGATTTCTGTGGAGAGGGCTTCTGGGCAGTTCCAACTGCTTTAAAGACTGAATCTGTATTTTATCTAATTTCACTGTGTTGCTTTCCTTTTCTTTGATATGGGTATATTTATCACTGAGGGTGAAGGTGGGATTTGGGGTCACAAATGAAACAAATAGGGCCTTCACTTAAAAAACAACAAAATGAAGCAACCCCAAAACAAAACTTATCATGCTGTATTTTAGATTTATTTTCTCCATCTTAGTTTTGCAGACTTTTGGAATTTCCTCTGAGAACAGGAAGTCTGGCACAGTGCAAACTATGTTGGATTTGGGATTAGGATACCTGGATTTGTAATTCCAGTTTTGGCACTTACTACCTGAGTGACCTAATCACTTAATCTCATTAAACCTGTAAAATGGGAATAATGACACTTAAGGCATACTGCCTGTGAGGTTTGTTTGTTTGTTTTCCATGGCCTCTTTCTTCATTTAGGAGCTGTGAAATTACCAGGCATAATTTACATGATGACCACAATAACATAAGGGAAAACAATTTTGAAGGATAGTAGAACTCCAAATAAAACAACAATGATATCAGGATTTTAGTAGTTTGATGGTGAAGAATGCCTCCCTTCTCTTGGCAAAGAAGTGAAAGACTGACAGGGTTTTTAAACTGTTGCAGTTTAGGGGGTCAGGGGTCCTGGGACCCCAAAATCACAACATATGGAACCTTCCTGAAAGAATTCAACCAAAGCATTCTTTCAGCCAAAGAAAAGGTTTATTACAACATCCATCATGCTGAGCAGACTCTTAAGGAGTCTGAACATTAGTAAACTATTGGCTAAACTTTAAGAATCTCAGCATCTTAATGGAGACAAGATGGACCTTATATACAGAAAGCCTGTGGGAGGGATCTAGGAGTGGCCAAGTAGTTTGGGGTGATGGGAGGAGGGGCCTAAGGAGATCTGGATGGGAGTGACCTGTAAACTGGGATGAACAGAACTCCTGGGACCTGGACAATGGAGTTTAACTAGGATTAAGTGTGGAACATGGCCAGGAGCCATAGGGAGGTAAAACAATGGAGGGGAGATTGGGTGTAGCCACAAGGAAAGGCCAGTTGATGGGATTATAGCCTCGGGGTGAATGCCAGAGTTTCAGCCTTGTGGGAAAGTCCATAGTTTTTCCTTTCTGGGGCCCAGATCCCAACCCCATCAAAACCACTGAGAAGGGCATTCTAGTGGCAATGAGAGATTAGATTACAGTAAGAGATGGATAATAAACCCAAAAGATGTGCTGTTGTCCTTTGGCTATAAGAACTGATCAGATCCCTATGTAAAAGAGAATGTGGAGGGGGCAGCTAGGTGGCCATGTGGATAAAGCACCAGCCCTGGAGTCAGGAGAACCTGAGTTCAAATCCAGTCTCAGACCAGACACTTTACACTTACTACCCATGTGACACTGGAGAAGGCACTTAACCCAAATTGCCTCGCCAAAAAAGAGAGAGAGAGAATACAGAGACCACATATTTAAAATTAATCTTGCTTCTCCTTGACACTGTGAAGGTATCCATCTACGTTGGTTTTCTTCACATGGATGTACTGTGTTGGAAACTGAGTGGAGAGAGGAGCTATGTATCTCACAGGGTTGGAGTGAAGAGAGTGATTTGTGTAAATATGAGCTATGAATAGGAATGCCCTTATTCCAAAATGAGCAGAAAGAAGTCAGGTGGTCTTCAGACTGAAGTGAGGATCTTTGTCACTGTATCTGCTTGCTCTCAGGACTTCCAAGTTCAAAGGAGACACAGAAGGAAATAGCAAATGAACCAACTAGTCTGACTACCAGCCCAGTGGATGATTGGTAACACAGGCATGGAAGGGAAAAAAAGCAATATCCCTTGGGGGAGGGAGAGGAGAGAGGAGAGGAAAAGAAAATTTTCCAATAGTAGAAGCAAAAGAATAGCCATTCTGAAATCAAGTGTTTATAATTTGGGGTCTGAGTGTAAATATAATGCTCACTGTAAGTGTTTTTATTGTTGGATTGAATTGTTTTAAAGATTCTTTAGTCACTGAGAATCCCAACACTCTTGTAGTGTAATTCTATTCAGCAAGAATTTACAAAGGACCTACTACCCACAGAGCTAGACACCCAAGAAGACATAGAGTGAAAGGATAGATAATGCCCTGATAACAGCTCTCAGAGAACTCTGTAGACACCTGGTATACAAAGACAGCAATGGAAAATTGCTCCTGTTCTCGAGTTTATATTTTATGTGATTATAAGCTCCACAAGTAGAAGATATCTTCACATCTCTCTCAAAACTTTGATTAGCATGTTAAACAGAATTTTTTCTTAATAATTGTGCATTTGACCATATACCCAAATAAAGTCAAAATGGGTTCATGATTTAGTTATAAAGGCTGATACTGTAAGCAAACTGGGAGAGCAAGGAATAGTTTACCTATCAGATTTATGGAGAACAGAAGAATTCATGACCAAACAGGAGATAGAGAACATTATGAAAAGCAAAATGGATAACTTTGATTACATTAAATTGAAAAGTTTTTGCACAAGCAAAGCCAATGCAACCAAGATTAGAAGGAAAGTAGAAAATTGGGAAAGAATTTTTACAACCAGTCTCCCTGATAAGGGCCTTCTTTCTTTCTTTCTTTCTTTCTTTCTTTCTTTCTTTCTTTCTTTCTTTTTTTGGCTAGGCAATGGGGTTAAATGACTTGCCCAAGTTCACATAGCTAGTAAGTGTTATGTGTCTGAGGCCAGATTTGAACTCAGGTCCTCCTGAATCCAAGGCCAGTGCTTTATCCACTGTGTCACCTAGATGCCTCCTCATTTCTAAAATATATAGATAATTAAGTTAAATTTATAAGAATACAAGTCATTCCCCAATTGATAAATGGTCAAAGGATATGAACAGGCAGTTCTCAGATGAAGAAATTAAAGGTGTCTATAGTCAAATGAAAAAATGCTCTACATCACTATTGATTAGAGAAATGCACATCTAAATAAGTCTGAGGTACCACCACACCACACCTATCAGATTGGCCAACATGACAAAACAGGGAAATGATAAATGTTGGAGAAGATGTGGGAAAATTGGAACACTAATGCATTGTTGGTGGAGTTGTGAAATGATCCAACCATTTTGGAGAGCAATTTGGAACTATGCCCAAAGGGCTATAAAAATGTGCAAACCCTTTGACCCAGCAATAGCACTTCTAGGGCTGTATCTCAAAGAAATCATACAAATGGGAAATGGACCCACATGTACAAAAATATAGCAGCTCTTTTTGTGGTGGCAAAGAATTGGAAATTGAGAGGATGCTCATCAATTGGGGAATGGCTAAACAAGTTGTGGTATATGAATGTAATGGAATACTATTGTGCTATAAGAAATGATGAAGAGGCTGACTTAAGAAAAACCTGGAAAGACCTGTATGGTCTGATGCTGAGTGAAGTGAGCAGAACCTGGAGAACATTGCACACAATAACAGCCACATTGTACAATGACTAATATTGATAAACTTAACCCTTCTCAGCAACACATGCTGAGATCTCCCAAGGCCTCATGATGGAAAATGCTATCCACAAAGAAGAAAGAACTGTGGAGTTTGAATGCAGATCGAAGCATACTATTTGCAATTTTTTTTCTTCTGTTGTGTTTTGTTTCCTCTTTCTGATGGTTCCTCCAATTGGTTCTAATTCTCACTTACAACATCACTAATGTGAAAATATATTTAATAGGAATGTATATGGAGAGCCTATATCATATCACATGTTATCTTGGAGAGGGAGGTGGGGAAGAAACATTTAAAACTCAAAAGCTTATGGAAGTGATTGTTGATAATTCAAAATAAATTAAGAAAAAAAAGAAAAAAAAAGAATTGTATATTTGGAGAATGAATGAATACATGTATAATACCATTCATGGATCTTTGCTTTTTTACCACCTCTGCCTTGACTAATAGAGAGAGAACATGCCTAGGGCCTGAACATAGAAGGTGGGCTGTGGGTGAAGGAACAAATATGCTTCAAGATGCCAGGGAAGCAGGCATGCTAAGCAGAGAGAGAGAGAGAAGTGGCGATTCGAAGACCAGAAGAAAGAACAAGGAGTAGAGGGAAAGGCCCTCTACATTTCTGTGCCTGTTCTTGACTCACAGAAGAGCTGAATCATAGTGGCAGCTAGGTGGGACAGTGCATAGAGTGTTGGACTGGAGTCCAGAGGGCCTAAGTTCAAATCTAGCCTCTGACACTTACTAATATGTGACCCTAAGCAAGTCACCTAACTTCTGTGTTCCTCAGTTTTGTTATCTGTAAAATGAGAATGATAACATCTACCTCTCAGGGTTGTGGTGAGGATAAAATAAGATAAAGTTTGTAAAGCACTTTGCAAACCTTTAACAGTATATGCTAGTCACTGTTATTGTTATAATTAATGAACAAAATGAAAGATGAATCTGGGGTTCAACATAGGCCAACCAGAGAAGGAAATGGTTTGAGAGTAGGATCAGAGTAAGCAAAAGGAACTAGATAAGAAGTCATTGTCCCAGTCTTGAATTGTACAACTGAATGAATATGGAGCCTCCCGAACAAATAGCATTAAGTACTTTGCCTGGGAAGCAGCTGATTGGAAAGTACAAGTGGAAAGACTTGAATTCTGTTCCTAGAACTCCTGGGTTTATGGCAAACCTATAGACTCATTAAGGGCTGCTTGGATCTAAGTGGATTCATCGGTGGGTAGCCCTTACACATTTGACTTTATTCCTTTTTTATAAGTAAAGAACTCATAACCTAGGGAAGACTCCATGGTACAGTGGAAAGAATACTGGCTCTGAAGTCAGAGGACTTGGATTCAAATCCAGTCTCTGATGCTTACTACTACCTGTGTGGTCTTCACCCTTCTGGAGCCTCAGTTTCCTAATCTGTAAAATGAGGGGGTTAGACTACAAGGCCTTTGAAATCCCTTCCTGCTCTGATTCCTATGAATTTTATGATCCCATTGCAACACTTCCACCACACTGTATCACAGGGTTGTTAGATGGAGATATTACACAATGAACTGTATGATTGCAAGCCAATAAGACTCCATACTATCATGTATCTGTAATTGGGGTCTACTGATATAGTAGAGGAAAGAGGGCATTGCCTCCCCATGGGTGGCAACAGACTAATTGGACAAATCCCCACAGACCACAGACCCTACACTAATGAATGGAGCACCGCTACCCTAGGAAGAACCAGAGCTAGTAAAGAGATGACATCTCTGAGAACTATAGAGAGTTTGGTGTTTTCCTTCCCTCCCCCAAATGATATGGAGAGTGATGCATAAATGCTAAGGTGGGCATATTAATCTTTGTTACTTTGTCATTATTGTTGGACAGGATTAGGTAAGTGGCTAGTAGTACCGCCTGTTGATGAAACATGAATGAATAAATGAATGGATGGATGAATGAATGAATAAAGCAGCATATTGTTTTCAAAGCCTAGAATGAGTTATTTAAGTGTGCATCATTCATAAAAAGGTTAGAGGTATTTCCTGAAAACTCCTTGAAGACAGAGGTCTTTTTGAATATTTCTTTCTTTCCACCATAGTAGCCACTACAAGGCTGGGCATATTAGTAGGAGATTAGTAATAATGGGTTGAATGAATGAATGCATGAATAAATGAATGATTTTCCTTGTGCCTCTACTTCCCAACAGCTTCCTGGGTGAAGCAAAGGCCACAGGCACATGAAGAGTTGGTGATTTTGTTATAGTGCTCATAAATACCAAGTTGGAATAACAATATCAAAAGAAAAACTTGAATTTGCTTTCAGGCTCTGCATCTTATTCGCTTTGTGACCTTGGGCAAGTCATCTTCCCTGTCTGGGCCTCAATTTCCTCTGTGGGCAACATTGTGTGATGACCAGCTTTGATAGACTTAGCTTTTCTCAGTAACATAATGATGTAAAACAATTCCAAAAGACTCATGATGGAAAATGCTGTTCATATCCAGAGAAAGAACTATCTAGTCTGAATGCATATCAAAGAATATTATTTTCTCTCTTTTTTTTCCTTTTTCATGGTTTTTCCCTTTTGTTCTGATTCTTCTTTCACAACATGACTAATGTGGAAATGTTTAATATGATTGTACATGTATAGACTATATCATATTACTTTCCAGCTTGGGGAAGGGGGAGGAGGAGAAGAAGAAAGGGAGAAAAATAATTGGAACTCAAAATCTTATAAACATGAATGTTGAAAACTATCTTTACATGTCATCGAAAAAAATAAAATGCTATTAAGTGTGTGTATGGGGGGGGGGGAATTTCCTCCGTAAAATGAAGAGATTGCACTAAGATGTTCTGTAAGGTCCCTTCCAGCATGAAGACTCTATAAGTACCTGACACCTATTGTTGGAATTTTTAGGAATGGTTTACCAGTTTCCCACATATATACATGAATAGTTCAGAAAGGTATGAGACATTGGTTTACTGTATGTGCTAAAACTAATTCCAAAATCTTTATTCATGATGTATTCTGCTGTTCAGAATATCACACTCATCTTTCTCAAAGAATCATAGAATCACAGATTTGGAAGAGACCTCAGCCATCTAGTCAACCCCATACTTAAAGGGAATTACCACTGTACTTACCTGTCAAGGAATTGTCAAGACTGTACTTGAAGAACTCCAAGACAATCACCCCACACCTTCTCAAGGCAGCCCATTCCACTTTTGGACAGCTCTAATTATTTTTATGTACCTGGAGCTTAATTCTGCCTCTATCATTTTCTACCCATTGTTTCTGTTTCTGCTCTCTGGGGGAAGACAGAACATGTCTACATGGCAGTCTTTCACAGACTTGAAGACTGCTATCATATCCCCCTCAAGCTTTCTCTTCTCCAGACTAAATAAACAAGTCCAGTTTCTTCACCTGATCCTCATATGACGTGAACTCAAGTCTCTTCACTATCCTAGTTTCCCTCCTTTCTGTGTATCCAAATCCTGCCCATCCTCCCATACTTATCTCAAGTCCTAACTCCTTCTCCATGATTATTCTCCTTTGTTTCACTGTTTAGAAAAACTGCCAATAACAACAACTAGCATTTATAATTCATTAAGGTTTGCAAGGGATTTTACATATGTTATCTCATTTGATCCTTACAACCCAATAAAGTAAGTGCTGGAACTATTCCTACTTTTGTGTAAACTGAGAGTGAACATTCTTAAGTGATTTGCCCTCTGCCATACAGCTAGTAAGTATCTGATACAGGATTCAAATTTAGGTCTTCTGAATGCCAAGTCCAGAAATATATCTGTTATATCTAAAATAAAGCTAAAATAAACATTTAGGCAACTGGTTATATCCATTCTTTAATGTAACCAAATGTCTGATTATCCAATAAAATCCAAATTCCTTAAGTACAAAAATTGTGTGGGGGGTTGGAAGGGGGAGGAGGAGTTCCCTTTTGTCTTTGTAGTCCCAGCCTCTCCCATGGTGCCTTTTACATAGTAGGCATTGAGTTGAACTGAATTATGTTGAATTGAATTGAACAGTCTGATGCATGAATATTGTGTTTTCCAACAAGACTACAAATTCCCTGCTGATAGCAAGCCTTTTGCATACCACAGTGACACTGAGGACTATGTTTTTAGCAAATCTTTTGCCATTTTAGCCCTGATGTGAGTATCATTGAGGATTTGAGACTCTGAAACCCAAAATGGAACTAAAATGGGTAATGTCATCAAAAAAGCTGTAGTTCATAAAACAGATAATATTCCCCCCAAAAAAATAAAAAGCAGCCCTCTTAAACTATTTTGCTTCACATGTCCTTGGAAAACCAAAACTTGGACCAGTATATTAGTTAAACAGGAAAAAATATACTAGTGACTGGCTGATGAACCTTTATATGATTGCTAACAGAAAGTCCTACCTCTTTCATCTTTGTTGTGGCTTGGGGAAGACCTAATTATGAAATTAATTTCTCCCCCTCTTCCCACTGCCTGTCTTGCTATTTGACTTGGATGTTGGGGAGTACAACTGTTTGTTGTTGTTATTGTTGTTTAAAGATTCTTCCACATTCAATGTCTCTAGTTTAGATAATGAACTGAGTAAGAAGCAATGTATTGGATTCTCTTTTTTTCTTTTTTTTTTTTTTGCTAGGCAATGGGGTTAAGTGACTTGCCCAAGGTCACACAGCTAGTAAGTGTTATGTGTCTGAGGCTGGATTTGAACTTAGGTCGCCCTGAATCCAGGGCTGGTGCTCTATCCACTGCGCAACCTAGCTGCCCCCCAGTGCATTGGATTCTAGCTGGATAAGTGGATCAGGGAGTGAATTGAGTGGGTTAATGAATGAATGAATGAATGAATATGTGCAAAAACATAGAGAATTCCTTAATCTTATTCCTAGCTGTGTTCTAGATTAAACCTCTTTGGATCAAATTCTGTTTGGAGACATAAGTATATAATCCCCAGTAAAAATATCAATGTCCATGTTCGGACTAAATTCCAAAGCCCATTTAGTTATTTCTCTCTTGGTATATGAGGTTTAGTCAACTAAGGAAGTATCAGTGAAGCTTTGTTTGAACCCCAACCCATTAGGAGAATCTACTCTTTTAACTTCCATATTTCAATAGATGCCAATCGCAGGCATGTGGCACAATGGAGCCAACCACATAAAAACAGTTGCCTCTCAGCATCTCTACCTGCTCAGCTTCTTAGTGACATCCCAAGGATCCAGTCAAGTCTTGAACACTCTGTGTCCAGTGAATACTTCCACCTAATAACCTAGCATCATGGCACAGGCTTCAGCTGGACTGGTTTGATGGTGGTGTCTAATCAGTGTCCTGCCAAAATCTTATATACATAGTCGAGAGAGGAGCATTCTTGACCCTTTAATTCTGACTGTTAGTCAACCAATCAACTATGTAACTACTATTAGTCAAATACAGTGCTAGGTGCTGGGGATACAAAAACAAAAATAGAATGGCCTCTGCTTAGGAGTTAATATTGTATCAGGTCAACAACTCTAACTAAAAACTAGGCAATGATCAGGACCTCACTGGAAAAGAGGTTTCCATTAAACTAAATGTCCTCAGATTATTTGATAAACGCACACATATATTTACCTCAGTATTTTAAGGTGTTATAATTTCACCAGTGTGCATACTCTTTCCATTTAAGCAGAGTACAACTCGTCTGCAGTTAGAAAGTCTCCATTGAGGCACTATGGGATGCATTCATTGTTGGTGAAGCTGTGAACTGGTGCAAACATTCTGGAAAGCAATTTGGAATTATACCCCAAAGGCTATTAAACTTTACATACTCTTTAACCCAACAAATACTAGGGTTATTTCCCAAGGAAATCAAAGAAAGAGAAAAAGGACCCATATGTACAAAAATACTTATTGCAGCTCTTTTATGGTGGCAAAGAATTAGAACTGAGGGGATTCCCATCAATTGGAGAGTGGCTACACAAGTTGTAGTATATATAGATGCAATGAAATACTATCATGCTGTAAGAAATGATGAAGGGGATGGTTTCAGAAAAACCTGGGAAGACTTGTGTAATGAGGCAAAGTGAAGTGAGCAGAGCCAGAACAATTTGCACAGTAACAACAATATTGTAAAGATAATCAATTTTGAAAAACTTAGTAACTCTGATCAACACAATGACCTACCAGAATCCCAAAGGATTCATGATGATAAATGGTAACTCCAGACAGAGAACTGATGGACTCATGTCCATGAACATGATGCACTCAGAGTACATTTTGAAGCATATTTTTTTCCCTCTTTCTTTCTTTTTCTTTCTTTCTCCTTCCTTTCTTTTTTTGGAACATGGATAATGTGGAAATTTGTTTGCAGGACTATACACATTTGTAATAGTCATGCAAATATTTGTAATAGGTTTTGTTTTTCTTGCCTTTTCATTAGGTGAAGTAGAATATAAGGGGCAGGAGAGAATTTGGAATAAAAAGAAGAATTTAAAAATAAGTAATTTTTTAAAGAAAAAGAAAAGATGGTTTCTATGAACTGCTGTAGTCAAAATAATGTGAACTGATGAGCATCCTTCTGATAATGAGCCTCTCCAGGTTTGATGGTCTTCAGATGTTAGACATAGACATTACTCAGGCCATTACTTAAAACCTGTCCAGTTTGTATGTATACAAGTACAAAATAGTGCAAGCACATGCACACATGCATGCATGAGCACCTACACACATACACACACACACACACACACACACACAAATTCATCTTAATAAATGTCTAACATAAATAGTATTTTCAGTTGAGAGGGAGACATCTGTTTTTCTTCAGCATCTGTATACCACAAAATTGGTCTTGAGCCTTGCTGTAAAAACTGGGAGGAGGACAGAGCTGGTCATTATACACCTTTATGATCCTTGATAAACTCCCAGTGTTAAGGAAATCTGCACATGAAATTCTTCTCTCTCCCTAGCTCAGAGATTTGCTAGGAAGAAATCAATCAAATTGTCCTTATTAGTGGACTGAAAACCTTCAAACAGATCTCTTATTACTGCTGCCTCCATCACTGGTCTCTTGCCTGTTGTCAACATCCACATATCAAGATCATTACATTTAAATGTCATAGTGCTAAATCTATAGCATCGATCTGGAGGAACGAGGAGAGCCCACTGCCAGTGAAGACAAACTCATTTTTCTCTTCTGCTAACACTTCATTCTCAAGTTCTTGTGAGCTAACATTAAATCAACACTGGATTTGGCTATAGGACATCTATTCAAATAGAGATTGTGTGTTGTGGGTGTGAGGACAGGGAATGGTTGCTATTTGTCCCATATTTAACAAGCCCTTTAAATGCAAAATGCTATTTGGTATGGTGGAAAAAGAGTAGTGGGACCTATGGTTAGGGGGAGAATTCATAAGCAAACAAGGGATATGAGTGATCACAAGTGTGTGTGTGTGTGTGTGTGTGTGTGTGTGTGTGTGTGCGTGTGTGTGCGCAATTTCAAAAGCTTTCACACTAACAAAGATAAATGCAACTAAAATAAAAGGAGAAACTAAGGGGGGGGGGACTTTACTTCAAACATTTCTGATAAAAGCCTGATATCCCACATATATAGGGACTGGCACAAAAGCATGAGCAAGAGGCATTATTCACTAGATAGGTGATTCAATTGATGGGGTGTGAAAATTCAGGGACTGGGTTGCTTTCAAAAACATGGCCTTTTCCTTTTAGAAGTTTCGATTTCATCCCCTTCTTTATCATAATGATTTTCAAACAAATACAAACTATAAATACCATATAAAATGCTCCAAATCACTAACAGTAAAAGAAATGCATATGACGCCAACTCTGACATTTTTCTTCTTATCCATCAAATTTGCAAAGATGATATTTCAATGTATTTGTGATAACATTGGTGTGGGTACTACATTGACCAAAGTATATCATAACCCATCTATGCCTACCCATCTGGGCCATTCTGGTTCACGGCTTCCTGCAAAATGGAAAAAATGATAAAAGACAGAAATAGTTGATATGGAAAGAGCTGTGAGAAGATAGGCACACTAATATGTTGTTGGTAGAGTTCTGAATCTACTCTACCATTCTGGGAAGTCCCATATGTACCTAAATATTCATAACAACACATATTAGAAAAAAAACTGAAAATGAATTGGGTAGTTAACCATTAACTAGGGAAAGAGGACAAATTGTATTACATGAATGTAGCAAAATACAATTACCCTCAAGAAATGATGAATAGGAGGAATTTGGAGACCTGTGAGAGAAATAGAATGAATGAATGATGCAGATCAAAGTAAGGAGAACCAGGAGAACAATACACACAATAACTACAGTGATATAAATGAAGACAATATTAAAAGGCATCCACGCACATATTAAATGCAGACTAACGTAGGCCCAGGAGAACAAATAAAGGAATAAACTTCCTTCAGCTGGTGCATAATATTGTATATGTTCTCAGATGCGGTCACTTTGTCAATACTTTTGAGTTAACTGTTTCTAGTTCTAGTTAACTGTTTTTCTTTGTTAGAAGGATGGGTTCAGTGAAGGTAGGAACATTTTAGAATATATCTATGTTATTAAATATATATAATATATATGTATATATGGCATCAATAAAACTGAAGAAAAAGAAATAAAAAAGGGGGGGGGGAGAGAGAGCCTGGAATCCAGAAGATGTGGATTCTAATTCCATTTTTAATTACTTAATTTGTTTGTGATGTTAGGGAGCTTACTTATCTTTCTGAGCTCCAGTTGTATCTCCTATTAAAATGATCCTTAAGGTTTCTTCCAGCTCTAAAATTCTGAGTCTATATACTTTTCACTGCTGACATTGAAATTCTTAATAAGAATATTAACTCCTACTTGTAAACTTTAGGTTGGTTCTTGTAAAGATTGTTACATCCATTTTACAGAGGAGAAAGTTGAGGCTCTGAAAGGTGAAATGATTTATCTACACGACAGTAACATTTTATTCATCAAGATTCCCTAGGATTACAGAAGGGACATACATGAAATTACTTACATTGAGAAAATTATAAATAATACTTATATTTGTTCAATCCACAAACATTTACCAAGCATCTAGTGTTTTCAGAACCTTATATTGGGGGTACCAAGGGAGATAGACCTTTGAAATGAGATATGATCCCTACCCTAAAGAATATCCTGTCTAGTCAAGGCATAAGACACAAATACAGATAACTACGTCACATAATATTACCTGATGAATAGATTAGAGGGATGCAAAATAAAATAAAGACTTTCAACAAGGGGGAATCAGGAAAGGCTTCATGGAGAGGCTGAGCTTTAAAAGGTAGCCATTCAACAGGCTAATGAAAGCATTATCCAGGCATATGAAACAGCTTGGGCAAAGCTTTAGAGGTATTTATAATCAACCAATCAATAACCATTTATTAAGCTATTATGTGCTAGGCACTGTGCTAGGCATTGAGGTCACAAAAACAAAAATGAAACAATCCCTGCCCTCAAGGAGCTTACTTTCTATGAGAGGCAACAACATATGAAAGTATATACAGAATAAATACCAATTAGTAAGGGAAGGAGGAAGGGCATTAGCAGCTGAGAATATCAGGAAAGGCTTTATGTAGAAAATGGAGCTGGAACTAGGTCTAGACCTAAGTAAGAGAATCTTTAAGGCAGAGAAGAGGAAAGAGCGTATTCCAGGCATTGGAGTTGGGCCAGTGCAAAGACAGGATATGGAGTGTCCAGAGCGAGGGACAGCAAGAAGTCCAATTTGGCTAGACCACAGAGTGAATGAAGGGGAATAATGTATAATAAGACTGGAAAGGTAGGTGGAGGTTGGATTTTGAAGGGGTTTCAAAATGGAACAGAGGGGTTTATACTTTATCCTATGAGCATTGGAGAACCACTAGAATTTCCTGAGAAGCCTGTACTTAAGGAAAATAATAGTGACTTTGAGAAGGGTGGGTGAGAGCAGGTTGACTTAAAGTCAGGAGACCAATTAGGAGACAATTATAGTAGTGATTTAGATGTGATGAGGACCTGAATTAATGTGGCAGCTGTGTGAGAAGTGAGAAAGGAACAGATGTGAGAGAGGCTGTGGATAAAGAAATGGCAGGATTTGGAAACTGATTAGATGGTGAAGTTGTGAGGGTGACTGAGAACCTGAGAGACTGGAAAGATTGTGGGAGACTAGACAGAAATAAGAAAACAAGAAATAATAGGTAGTTCAGTTTAGCCCAAGTATGAATTTTTTGGAGGGGAGTATTAAATAGGGCTAGGAATAATTTTTTTTTTAAATAGCTCACATTCATATAGCACTTAAAGTATAACCTTATTAGCTGTGTGGCTCTGCACAAGTCACTTAAGATCTCTCAGACTGTTTCCTCAATCTGTAAAATAGGCATATGAATGAATGGCACAAATCTCACAAGATTGTTGTGAGGTTCAAACAAAATAACATGTAAAACATTCTGAAAACATTAAAATGCTATATAAATGCAAAGTATTATAATATTATTTAATTTAGCCTCACAATGTCTTTGTGAGATAAAATATGATTACTCCCATTTTACAGAGGAAATTGAGTATAGAGAATAGGGGTTGTTTTATTCTTTGAACAGTTACTGGCACACACTAATTACTTAATAAATGATTACTGATTGATTTGCTCAGGGTCACAAAGCTGGTAATTGACTGAGGCAAGATTCAACTAAGGTCTTGTTGACTTTAAGTCCAACACTCTGTCCCCTTCATCAGGACACCTGTTAAGGTAAGGTAAGGTAAGGTAAGGTATTATAATCTACCCTGTAAGGCTCCCTCTCCATTCAGTCATTTGCCAAATTCATCTTAATACCTGGAGGTCAAAAAACTTGAGCACCACACATTAGGCAGGACGTTAAAAAGCTAGTGCCTGACTAGTCTAGAGAATGTAAATCAAGGTAGTGAGTTGTCTGCCACTGAAAGTCAAACTTAGGCTAGATGATCACTTCTAAAGGATGCTCTTGATAGAATTCCTTTACAAGTCCCTTCAAAATCTGAGGTTCCCTAGACCACTATGGAAACAGCCCAAGAAGACCTTGAGATGAAGAGCCCTGGAAATAGCAGCACCCTCCAGACTACCAGTTTCTTCCAGTGCAGATCCTATAGTCATTATCCAGGAAACCAACACTTGTGAAGATGCAGCCTGGCACCTGCTTCTTCTTCAGGCACTGTAGTCCTTGCCTCTTCAGAGGACATGACTAATGAAGAAAAGAAAGTTCTCACTACCAAAGTCCTTGGTCTTGCCAGATGGTTCAAAATCACAAATAGATATGGTGTTATCAGTGGAAATGAGATAAAAGATGATGTATTACTCTCTGCTTTGCTTCTGCACCCTAAAGACCATCAAACAATATTTATTAAGCTCCTACTGTGCGCCAGGAACAATGCTAAGCACTGGGGAGACAAAATGAGGCAAAAAGCAGTCCCTGTCTCCAAGGAATTCATAATCTAAAGGGGGAGACAGTATACAAACAAATACACATACAGCAGGCTATTTGCAAGATAAATAGGAAATAATTAGCAGAGGGGAGGCATTAGAATCAAGAAGGGCTGAGACAGGCTTCCTGTATAGGTTCCCAAAGTGGGTGAACCACCTGCTGGGGTGGGGGGGGGCGGCATTGAACGGATGGGTGACAGTGGCAGTAGCCTTGGATGTAATGGGGGGGCATTGAATAAAAATAAGGGTAAATCTAACCTAACCCCAGGGGGGCGCTGACTAATTTTTTTTTAAAAGGATGTGGTAGCCAACACCAATGTATTTGCTATACCACACAACTTCAGTCACGTAAGGAATAAGGAATGGGGTAGACCCCCTGTGGCTCTCAAGAGAGCATGGACAAAAGTGGCCTAGATAGGATGGGTGAACGTGGAGTTGTAATCTGCATCATTGGAGGGAATTCCTTAATTTCAGCTGTATTTGAGTATCATATGCTTATTGTTATATCATCCTTCTAATCCTCAAAGTGTAAACTTTTTTCTAACATGGAGACTGATACTAGCAAGGAAGCTATGGTATACCACACTAGTGTAGTTGTTTTGATCAGTTCTAATCATATAGGATGGCCATTACAACCTGTATGTATTTTCTTAACTCTTTTTCTGCAATAAAAGGATTCCTTTAAAAAAAAAAAAAGAAAATCAGGTGGTAGGCCAAATAAGTTTGGGAACCTCTGCTAGAAGGTGGGATTTTACTTTACATTCCAGACATGAGGGACAGCCAGATAAAATGCCCGATGCTGAGAAATGGAGGGTCTTATTCATGGAATGGCCAGAAAGTCAGTGTCACTGGATTAATGAGTATATGTAGGGAGTAAGGTCCAAGATTGTAAAGGTAGGAAGGGGCTAGGTTACGAAGGGGTTTTGTTTTTTGAACGTCAAACAGAACATTTTACATTTGATCCTGGAGGCAATAGAGAGCCACTGGAGTTTATTGAGTGGTGGGAAGGTTAGTGGAGTATGGTCACACCTGTGGTTTTTTTGTAGATCTGTAGTAAAGAGAACTTTACTGATCACTTCTACCTCCCATTGTGAAGAAACACACCCCCATGGTCCACCCAGAAATTCCTAGTAAACCACTATATATAAAGGACTTCCCTCACTCCTCCTTTTCCTTTCCAACCACAGGGGTGAGAGAGCAGGAACTGGCCCTGGGGAGTGATGTAGTTTAGGGGTTCAGGGGTGCCAAGACCCCAAAATCACAACATGTGGGTCCTATCTAAAGAATTCAACCCAAGCCTTCTCTCAGCCAAAGACAAGGTTTATTTGAACATCTGTCATATTAGGTAGACTCTTAAAGAGTCTGAACATGGATAAGCTGTGGTTAGATTATAAGAACCCCAGCCTATGGCTAGATTTTAAGAATCTAAGCAACTTAATGGAGACAAGGTGGACCTTATATACAGAAAGACTGCGGGAGGGACCTAGGAGTGGCCAGGAAACTGGGGTGAACAGAACTCCTGGGACCTGGACCTTGTGGCCAAGGGAGAATGGAGACTAGCTAGGATTGAGGGTGGGAAATGGCCAGGGGCCATACATAGGGAGGTAAAACAAAGGGAGATTGGGTGTAGCCACAATGAAAGGCCAATTGATGGGATTATAGCCTCAGCCCAACACCAGAGATTTGGCCTTGTGGTTTCTCCTTTCTGGGGCCCAGATCCCAACCCCATCTGGGAGGAGGGGAGATGCTCTCTAAAGCTCCTCAGCTGGAAGAGCCCTAAAGCCCTGCTTCACCTTAGCATCAGAGTTAATGAGCAAGCGGTTTAACTGTGGACAAATCAAAGAAATAAAACTCCAGGGCTGAGCAGCAGAAACACCTACCATCCTTTTTGAGAGATCCACTTTAACCCTCTCTTGGGCTGACTTCTAGTCTTTGTTTCCTTATCTGGTTAGTTCTCCAAAAAATATGCACCACCTCCCCTTACTTACCCCCCTCTCCATCCCTAGTCTTCTCATTAAAGTGAGACAAACCCACCAAAAAAAAAAAAAGGAAAATCATTATTGGCTAAATAGAGGATGATTTGGAATGGGGAGAAACTGGAAGAAGGCAGAGTCTTCCCCCCTCCACTAGCCGCCCTTAGCAGGCTGTTGTTGCATTTCGGGCCTAAAAGGTGATGAGGGCCTGCACTAGAGTGATATCAGTCTCAGAGGAGAGAAGGGAATGTATTTGAGAAACGTTGCAAAGGTGAAATCAACAGGCCTTGGCAACAGATTGGATATGGAGGCAACTGGAGAGGGACAATTAGCACCAGCATTTTAGTTTTAGTTATTTCTGAAATACTTGGCTTTTAAAAGCTCCTTCAGAGCAAAGGCTGTTTTGTTGTTATTATTATTGTTATTGTTTGCCTTTCTTCTTATCACCAGTGCTTAGCACTTAGTTGGTGCTTAATAAATGTTTGATGACTTAAATAGTTAATATAAATGCAGATAGAAAGAAAGGAAGAAAGAAAAAGAGAAAAGAAGAAAAAAAGAGAAAAGTAGAAAGAGCAGGCTATTATCTGCAGGGAACTAGGGCATAAGATAATTTGGGAAGGAACCATTGGAAATCCCATGGAATTTAGAATCAGGGGCTATTTATTCAAACTCTGTCTTTGTCTCTTAGGAACTTGGGCAAGTCATTTTAATCTCTATAGGCTCCAGTCCTTTGTCTACAAAAAGAAGGGGGTTATAGAGATCAGAGGTATCAAACATCAAACTTGAAGATCCTGGTCTGGCAGGGACCAGATCAAAATATAATAGAGAAATATTTAACAAGATAAAAAATAATACAATAAAACATAGATAATGTTAATATGTGGTGGTTTTTTTTAGTTAATATGTGGCCTACAGGGACGATTATGTACAATTTAGTAGCCCTCATTTCTATTAGAGTTTGACCCTCTATTAGAGATGAGCTCCAAGGTTCATTCCATCTCCAAATCGTATTATCCTATGATGTAATTCATCCTATTAGTCATAAGAATATCAAGTCTACACCTATACATAAAAATATAAATGGGCTAATGCATAGGTGATCAAAAAGTACCCTGAGGTCCTCCAGGGATGGGGGGACATCAAAAGATCAGCCAGAGAGTTCTCATAGCTTTGGTCTGGCTATTTTTAGCCCCAGGTCAACTATCACCAACAATCAGCAGTTGGTAGAAATGAGGGAGGTGCTGGAAAGGCGAGCATTTAAATTTTAAAGGCCCTGCTCCAGGAATCTGATTGCTGGCACACCAGTCCTAATGGTAGGGTAGATAAACAGCATAAATTAAGTTTGCTGCTGCTGCTGGTTTGGATAAAGACTTTTTAAAGTTGAAATGCTTCTTTTCATAAGGCTATTTAAAGAAAGCTTCTACTAGCAGTCAGCTGTGCAAAGGCTGGGAGAAAACACTATTAGGGAGATTAAAAGTTTTTAGGACAAGGAAAGGGAAGTGGTTCGGAGAGCCTTTCATCATCAATCAAAGAGTACTTATTTCAAGCATTTAATTCTCCCAACAATGTTGTTGTTGCTGTTGTTTTAAATTCTTTTTCCCCCTTTATTTGTATACAACTTTTCTTTGAAGAAGTTAAAGAAGTTCTATAACCTGAGGTCTGTGAGGTTTTTTTTTAAAAAAAATTATTTTAATAATTATATTTTATGGGCAGCTAGGTAGCACAGTGGATATAGTGTGGAGCCTGGAGTCAGGAAGGGGCCTGGAGTCAGGAAGACCTCAGTTCAGATCTGACCTCAGACAACTGTACAACCCTGAGCGAGGCACTTAACCCCGTTTGCCTCAATTTCCTCATTTGTTAAATGATCTGGAGAAGGAAATGACAACTACTCCAGTATCTTTGCCAAGAAAATCCTAAGTGGGGTCATGAGGAATCAGACATGACTGAAAAGACTGAACAACAAAACTTCAATATAATTGGTATTTTAATAATAGTAGCTAATAGCCATCATTTATAGAGTGCTTTAAGATTTGCAAAGTGCTTTACAAATATTATCTCATTAGATCCTCAGGGCAAGGCTGGGAGGTAGGGGCTTTTATTATCTCTATTTTACAATGAGGAAACTGAGGCAAGCAGAGGTTAAATGACTTGCCCAGGGCTACACAGCAGGAATTGTCTGAGGCTAGATTTGAACTCAGTCCTCACATTCTAACGATCCCACCTTGCTGTTTTCCTTTGTAAACCTATGTATTTTATTTTGGGCAACATTATCCTGAAAAGGGGTCCACACACTTCATTAGATGTCCAAAAGGGACGTAAACAAGGTTTAGAACCTTTTTTTTTTAAGAATCTCTAAAATATTTCAGCACTGTGCAATAGGAGCGGTGTCTGGCTCAGAGGACTTTGGTTTTATTCCTCGCTCAACCACTTAGTAGTAACCTGGCTGACCTCAGGCAAGTCACCTTCCGTCTCTGGGCTGTGCGGGACAACGACCCCACCCACATTAAACTCAGAGACTTCTCAAGGTGGAAAGCAAAGGTTACCTTTATTACAATCTCGCGAGATGGCTGTCTGCTCCTTCCATACACGTGGAGAGTGTGAGAGAGAGAGGGAGTAACAGGGGCCGCCTTATGAAAGCAAATCTCCGCCCACCGCGCAAACAAGTTTCCACCCACCACTATCCCTTACCCCCTTAACTGGGGGTGGGCTTACGTTTCTATGCTCCAAAGTTTCTTCCTATCCTCTTAACTGGGAGGTGAGGCTTACATTCCAGGCCCGAAATTCAAAGACAAGGAAAGAGGCCGGAAGCTCAGGTTGGGGGTGGGGCAGGGCTTATTCTTTCTAAGTGCTTAAAAACAGGGTCTGAGTGGGGGAGGATTCTGAAAGTAATAATCAAGAATTATTGGACCCTTTGAGGAGCCTTCACTTCTGAGAGTTCATTTCTCACGCTACCTTCTGAACTATTACCTTAACTACGCTGAGAAGTCTTCACTGGGACATCCCATTCAGGGCCATCTTGTGTTCATTTGTAAAATATTCTAGTTGAACTCAGCATCTCTATTGTTCCTGAAGCCTCTGGATGTGTGAAGCCTGAAGGTTATTATACTACTCCTCTACGAGATGACCAATGAGTAATACAGACAGGTTAGCAAGCTCAAGACCTGGGAGATCCCCTAGTCCAGGGCATCTTAACTTTGCCTGTGTCATGGAGCCCTTATGTAGTCTGGTGCAACCTATGGACACTTCAGAATCCTGTTTTTAAAGGTGTAAAGTAAAAGGAAACCAATTATATTGAAATACAAATATCAATTTTTTTTTAAAGCAAGTTCATGGACTTGAGGATATAAGCATTTCTTAAGCACTTACTAGGTTCTAGGCACCATGTTATGTGCTTTACAAATATCTCCTCATTTAATCTTCTCAAGAACCCTGTGCAGCAGGTGCTAGCATCTTCCCTGTTTTATAGTTGAGGAAACTGAGGCAGACAAAGGTTAAGTGACTACTTGCCCGGTGTTATATAACTAACAAGTGTCTAAGGTAGGATTTGAACTCAGGTCTTCCTGACTCTTGGCCTAGCACTCTATCCATTAAACCACCTAGTTCAATCCCCCATTCTATGTGTGGGAAACATGAGGTCCAAAGAAGTAACTTCCCCAATATCACACAGCTTTTAAGTAGGAAAATGCTCAATCAAAGTTATCTCACTTGCCTCCTAATCCATCATTTTTCCCATAATGATGCATCAATTTTCTCACATAGTGACATTCTCTATTGATCATTATATGCAATAAAAGGACTTACGTAGGATTATAAGATTTAGAACTGGGTGATACCTTAGGGATCAACTGAGACAGTCCTGTTTTGGCAGATGAAGAAACTAAAGGCCAGGGAATGACATGACAAAGTCACAATGTTTGCAAAGAGCAGAGTTGGGATTGGAATCCAAGTCTTAGAATCATAGGGTCATGGTTTCAGACCTGGAGGGGACCTTAGAAATCATCAAGTCCAAACCTGTTACAGCTGAGGAAGCTAAGACCTAGATGTGAGAAGAAGGGGCTTCATGAGGGTCATGTAGTTGTTAAATGTCTGAAGTAGGATTTGAACTCAGGCTTGCCTGACTCCAAGCCCAGTACTCTATCCACAGCACCTCACTGTCTGTGGTAGAAAGACCCCTGGAAGGAGGTAGGTTCAAATCCAGACTTAGCTACTTGTTGTCTGTGTCCTTGGCAAAATCCTTTATCACTCTGGGCCCAGGTTTCCTTGGTAAATTAAATAAGAGTGTTAGACTTAAAAATGACCAACTCTCTATTCTGAGCCTCTGGAACCAGTGTTCTTTTCATTATACCCCATGGAAACAGCATCTGGATACAGAGGTATCTTGGAAGACAATTCCTTCTCTCCACCTGGGAGACCTGTACTGGTTCTCTCTTATTGCTTTATTTCTTTTCTCATCCAAACTGTTTACTCTAAATGAGAAGTTTTGTGCTTAATTGTATCGAAAATGACAGCATCGTTTCATGCCAGTTTCTTTAACAGGAACTCATTGGTGCCTCTTTAGCATGAAGTGTTGGAGTTATTTTAATCTCGTTAGGCTTGTTTTATTTTAGGTAGTCCAACACAGGAATGAGTGACTTTCACCAGGGCCCAGTGCAATTTCTGGGGAGGGGAAGAGAAGGAAGGAAGGAAGGAAGGAAGGAAGGAAGGAAGGAAGGAAGGAAGGAAGGAAGGAAGGAAGGAAGGAAGGAAGGAAGAAAGGAAGGAAAGGAGGGAAGAAGAAAAGGGAGAGAGGGGAAAGGAAGGAAGGAGGGGTGGAAGGGAAAAAGAAAACACAAAGGAAGAGAGAGGAGGAGAAGGAAGGGAAGAGAGGAAGGAAGGGAAGGAAAGAATGAAAGAAAAAAAGAAAAAGAAAGAAGAGGGAAGGAAGGAAATAAGCATGAATAAAATACTTACTGTGTGCTGGACAGCATGCTAAATGTGTTACAAATACATTTCAATCCTCACAACAACTCTAGGAGGTATGATGCTAATATCATTAACATTTTTCAGTTGAGGAAACTAAGGTAGACAGTTAAAGTGACTTATCACACAGCTAACAAATGTATGATGATACATTTGAACTCAGATCTTCCTGACTCGGGGTCCATCTCTCTATCTATTTAGTTGCCAAGGTTAGATATATAGGGAGACCAGGCAGCTGAACACACCATCTATTCACTTCTTCCCTCCATCCCCAAATCATTAAGTAGGGAAAATAATTGCACTACTATTGATGAGATACCAACATGCTAACATGTTTCTACTGGTTAATAATAACAACTAAAACTTATATGCTTACTTATAGCCAGGTCCTGTGCTAAGTGCTTTAAAATTATTATTATTATTATTAGAAATAATAATAATGCTTCAGTAGGATCATAAGATTTAGAACTGAAAGAGATTATTGATATTTGATCAAATAATTTAATATTATCTCGTCTAACCCCATTGAAGAGAGGTGAAATTACCTAGATTCCTCACCTGGGTTCTCTGTCTCCAAATAGTGCTCTTTCCCCTCTTCTGTACTATTGTACTTCATGTCTCTGATTTCACTGCTGTGTGTTCTCCCTTAAATAACAGGAAGAATAAAAGGCAAAAATAAAAGGTTAATTAATTTTTTTAATGGATCTGTGATCTAGTTGGGAAAGGGAATTTTTGGTGAGGAACTATTTCTCTCAATTTAGATTAGCCCTTCATCTGATGCTTAGAAGTGTTGCTAGGGTCAGAGATATTAGTGCCTTGCCCAATGCCCGATGCCCAGTGCCCAATGCCCAATGCCCTTCTGCTAATGTATGGAAAAGATGAAACTTGACTCCAGTTTTTCCTGACTCTGGAGCCAGTACTTTATTCACTATCCCATAATTAACTAATATTAGAGGGAAAAAAGTTTACATACTTCAATATTTACAGATGTTAATTCTACACAATGAGAAGCAACATGGTATGGGGAATAGACTGAGGCAGCCTCAGGGTGAAGAAGGACTAGGTTTGGGATCCTGCTCCTGACATAGGCTGGTTGAGTGACTCGGTGTAAGTCACTTAGCCTCTCAGTGATCCCATCAAATCTCTAAGACTAGATGTTGCAGAGCAGTTACCAAAATGTATTGGTAGAAGTAATTTCCTCATTGGGAGTTCACTCTACTAGTAAAATCATAGGTCCTATCCCAAAATGCTACACAGTAGGCAACTCTATTTTATATGAGAACAAGTGAAGGAAACTTTATCTCTCTGGGTCTCAGCTTCCTTATCTATAAAATGAAAAGGTTAGGATAGAAGATCTCTTAGGTCGCTTCCTGTTCCAAGTCTTACGATATTATGAAAAGACTAGGAAGCATGGGGCATGATTGAAGTTTTCAAGGACTGCCTCAGAAGATGGTGATTTTTCCTTCACTGGTGGTCTTCAAGCTGGTAGCCATTTATCAAATAAATTATGGAAGGGATACAGAAGTAGAATGTAGTAGAATGCAAATTCCTTGAGGTCAGAGGAGGATTCGTTATTGTCTTTGTATCACCGGTGTTCGTTACGGTGCCTAGCAGTTGATAAATGTTTGTGGAATCTTTGCTTCATATTCCATCACATTCACATATCACAACTTGTTCAGCCATTCCCCAACTGATGGGCGCCCCACAATTTCCAGTTCTTTGCCACCACAAAGAGAGCTGCTATAAATATTTTAGAACATATAGGCTTTTTTCCTTTTTCTGTAATTATCTTTGGAAATAGACTGAAAGTCCCTTCCTAATCCTGACATTCTATGAGTCTATGATTCATATAGTTGAAGGATGCTCATGTGGAAGAGTCATATTCTGCTTGGCTTCAAGGATAATGAGGGAAAAGATCACATTAAATCAGGAGGCGATGCTGGTCATCTAATCCAACCCATAGGCAAAAGAATCTGTACTGTAACATACTGGATACAGTGCAAGTCTAGCCTGTTTGAAAATCTTCAGTAAGGGGAAATCCACCACCTCTCAAAGCAACCTATTCCATGTTCAGACTTATCTACTTGCTAGGAAGTTTTTTCCTGAATTTACCTTCTGCCACGTGTACTCATTGCTCCCAGTTCTACCCACTGGAGCCAAACAGAACAAGCATTATCCCTCTTCCCTACCACAGCTCTTCAGAGATTTAAGTACAACTATCAAGGAGCTGGTTACAGAAAAACATGGCACCACCTATATGAACTGATGAAAAGTGAAGTGAGAAGAACCAGGTGATCATTGTGCACAGTAATAGCAATGTTGTAATGATGGTCCATTGTGAAAGCCTTGGCTACTCTGATCAGTACAGTGACCCAAGACAAATCCACAGGGCTTATCATGAAAAAAATGCTACCCATATCTAGAGAGAGAACTGATTAACTCTGAGTGAAAATTGAAGTATAATTTTCTCACTTTATTTCTCTTTTTTTTTGTGATATGACTAATATGGAAATGTTTTGCATGATTTCACATATATGATTGATATTTTGCTTGCATTCTTGGTGGGTGGGGGAGGGAGAGAATTTGGAACTCAAAATTTTAAAAGAATGCTGTAAATAATAAATAAATTTTAGAAAAAGGTAAATAAAATGCAGGTATCAGACCCCATTTGTCTTCTTGTCTATTCTCCTAGCTGAAACATCCTTAGTTCCTTCAATCCATTTTCATATGACATGCACTCAAAGTTCTTTTCTAGGTTGTCCTTGATACTCTCTAGGTTATTAACATCCTTCTTAAACTGTGATGTTCAGAAACAAACTTAATACTCTAGATGTGAACTGACTACATCAGAGTAACGAGGTCTATCATCCCCTTACTCATGGAAATTATGTTTCTCTTAATGCAGTCCAAGATCCCATTTTTGACTTTTGGCTGCTATCCTTCACCAAAGACTGAAAACCCTTAGAGTATTTTTAGACAAACTGCCTTCTAACCAGCACGTCATCCATGCTGTACATAGGAAGTTGACTTTTTGAATCCAAATGTGACTATATATTTTTGTGAAGTTTGATGTTCATGTTTAAAATTCATCCCAAAGTTCTTGTCTATAAAATCTTTTGAGATCCCAATTCTGTCATTTATTGTATTACCTACCCCCAAGCTCTGTGTCATCTGCAAAAAGGTGATGAGCATACCACCTTTCTTTCTTCCAAATCGTTAATAAAAAATGTTAAACAGCATAGGGTAAAACAATCACAGATTGTTTGGGGTATTCAACTGGAGAGAGACCTCTGATCAAATGGACTATTAACAACTATTCTTTGAGTATGGCCATTCAACCATTTTCAAGTCCACCTAACTGTATTATTGTCCAGTCTTGTGTTTCTCCATCTTTGCCACAAGAATAACATGAGATACTTTCTATTTAAGTAAATCTAAGTAAGCTATTTAGAGAATACTCCCCTGACTTATCAACTCAGGAATCTGTCAAAAACGGAAATAAGGTTAGTCCAGCATGACCTGTTACTGATGAAACCATGTTGACTCTTTGTAATCACAACTTCCTTTTCTAGATTTTCACTATCTCTTTAACAATCTGTTCCAGAATTTCCCTAGGAATCAAAGTCAAGCTCATTGGCCTGGAGTTTACACACTATGCAAACTATAGGAATATAAATTTTACATCAATAGCAGAATAACTTTTCTAGATATTATAGTTGCCAAACATTTCAAAGAGCTGCCATGGTAGATAGTGAGTTTTCCGGCAGCAATAACTGATGTATATTGAGAGAAATTATTCTTTTCTATTATATTAATAACCAATCATTAAACTAGAATCCAGGCATTTTTTAACCCTTTATTTCCTCATCTAGGGCCAAGTCCCTGCAAATCAGAAGGATATGGTTGATAGATGAGATTGCCCTAATCCTCAAGGCTCCTCAATCTTGGGCAGGACCCCACCCAACTAGGAGACCTTACTTTTGTTCAAACAGAATCTAATCTAGGTGAATTCCTGCCCCAAAGCAATGAGCCTATGCCCTTGCAACCCTTCATTGGAGTTTAGGGTGACCCAGCTCATGAAGGAAAAAAACAACCAGAGTGGTCTGGGTGGAGATGGATTCCCCTTCTAGATTGCTGGAGGCCACTGAATCTCATGATCAAGCCACATTCTCAGCAGGAGGTAGAGATTTCTAGCCCACCCCTCCAGTAATTGTTCACCAATCAAGGTGATTTTCACCTATCAAGGGCACCTTCTTTTCCAAAGATATTTAAAGCATTCAGTGTTTCCACATTTTGTTTTTGGTTACTAAAAGAAACCACTATCAATCAGTTTATTGATTATTAGCTAGCCTAATTAATAAATTGCTAATTACCCAGAATCTCTGCCTAAGGTTTTTCTTTCATCACAGCACATAACATTTTACATTTTGATGTGTACTTTGTGTGTATTCTCTCATTTAGAACTCACAACACCATTCGTATTATGTCTATTTTGTAAATGAGGCCCAGACAAGTCAAGTTACTTGTCCAGGTCATATAGTTAATAAATACCAAAGGCAGGATTGACACCTAGGTCCTACTAATTCTGAGGCCAATAATGTATCCTTTTCACCACACTGCCTCACTAAATATTTTGAGCAGAATCATCATTGCCTTCTGTGAGGGGTGCTGTAGGAGGAATTCATATGTGAAATGGGTAGGTGAGAAACTTTGTCTTAAGGTCTCTTTCACAGAATCTAAGATTCTACAATTTTAACCTGATACCTGCATGGACAACTAGATCACAAATGTAGTACAAAATAATATAATAGAACACAATGTAATACAATAAGCATTTATTAAGCACCTACTGCTTGCCAGGTACTGCACTGAGTCCTGGGGATACAAGCAAAAATGCACTTCCTTCATCCTGTCATCACTGCCATCATCCTTTCTGAACCTAACCTGACACAAAATGTTAGAATTAGTAGGCTCTTAGAGGTCATCTAGTCTAACCCCTTTATTTTATAATTAAAGAAACTGAGGCCCAGAGAGAGGGGAAATGACTTCCCCATGGCTACACTGCCCAGCTAACCAGCAGAGTTAAGACTGGAACCAGTCTTTCAGTTTCGAGGCCAGTGTTCTCCCTGGGACATCCTTCTTGGGGAAGGAGAAGCCCACCTCCAGACTTTGTGAGCCTCTCTCCTAATAATATCAGATGCTTCCTTTCTCATATTTGCTTACTGCACCGAGAAAACCTGTCCACCATACCCACCAACAATGACAGCAATAGCTGGAGGTGACATTGGTACTCATGCATGTTCAATTCTGCTCCCTTTATCAACAGTTATCACAATGTGGGATTATGTTGAGGCAAAATGAGCACTGGTTTGACTTGAAAAAAAAAATCAATTAACAGCAAAATCATGCACAGCCACCCTGTGGGCATGTAGATTTAGTGACTCATTATGACCGAAAATTGCATGTGGCTGTCCTGGTGCTGCTGCTATTTCCTTTTTATTCTTCCTTAGTTTGCCCCCAGCAGTCATGCCTGCTTTCAACCTATCATAAGGCAGAATGAGACAAAATCACCAGGGGTTAAAAGACCTAAATTGGATTACAGGCGCACTGTCTAGAAAACACAGTACTGCTGGTAATTGCATTCAGTCGGATAAATATCTTTACTTTTGTTTATGCCTCATTAGTATTCTGGCAGGAATTACCACAAAGATTATACACAAAGCTAGAAGAGATCTTGAAGGTCATCTAGTCTGACCCCTTCATTTTTATAGAGGAGGTAACTGAGGCTGACATATGCGAAGTCAATCACCAAAGGTCACATGGGAAATAAATAACAGAGGTAAAATTTGAACTCAGGCTCTCTGATTCTCAGGACAATGCTCTTGCCACCCTGCCATACTGCCTCGGTTTGTGTGATGGCTTCAATCAATCATCAAGTTAAGTAATATCACAGTTAGAAAGGGCCTTGGAGGTCATCTAGTAAAATTCTCTCATTTTACTGATGAAGAAAGAGAGGCTAAGATAAAAAAAGATAAAGAAAGAAGGATAAGTGTTTTACTTTATATTGAACAGGTGGTGAGTGACCAAGCCAAGATTTGAATTTAGATCTTCTCTTTCCACTGTGACTAGTGGTCAGGGGGTCAGTCCTGGAGTAAGGAAGACCTGGGCTAAAGTCCTACTTCTGATATATATTCATTGGAAAACCACGTGCAGGTCACTTTGACCTTTCAATGCCCTAGGCATCATTCTGAGTTTATAAATTGCAATGAGTTCATAAAATCATATATTTAGAGCTGGAAGGGACTTAAGAGGTCATCATGCCCAACCCTTTTATTTTATAGATGGGGAAACTGAGACCCAGAGAAATTAAATGACTTTCCAAAGATCATACAGAGGGGGCAGCTAGGTGGCGCAGTGGATAGAGCACCAGCCCTGGATTCAGGATGACCTGAGTTCAAATGCAGCCTCAGACACATAACACTTAGTAGCTATGTGACCTTGGGCAAGTCACTTGACCCCATTGCCTGGCCCCCCCCCAAAAAAAAAAACAAAGATCACACAGAGAGTGAACATCAGAGGCAGAATTTAAAATCATTTCTTTGGGCTCCAGAACACATATATATTCCCCTAATCCACAATAAGCTGCTGAGCTGCCTCTGCAGAAGCCGTTTCTAGATCCAGAGCTCTCTATGCTGATGAAATTACAAATCTGGACTGCCCTTCCCCTTTCTCCCTCCCATTAACCCCTCAGAAAAGGATGGGAGGATTTTTTGCTTAAATATGTCTGCCTCAGAAAAACGGGAAGGGGATATAAAATGACATCGGGCATCCAGACGCAATATGGATGTTCTGGTCTGTAAAATGGTAGTGTCAACACCAAGCTTGTGTGTATATCTATGTTGGGTAGAGGGATGTTTAAACAAATCTGTACAGATTTTTTTCCCCAGCTATAGTCGACCTTCTCATCATGATTTTTATTCTTGAGTATTTAAGGGCTATTGTATGGCAGAGTGATAAGAATTACTCTGCTTAGCCCCAACCAGGAGAAACAAGAACAACGTGTAGAGGTTGTGAAAGGGTAGATTTTGGTTTTTTGTCAGGAAAAAAAATGTCCTGACAATTAGAGCTGTCCCCAATTAGAATGGGCTGTGTTGGGACATCCTTAGTTTATTCCTGCCTAGAGATTTTCAAGCAGAGGCTGGCTTCTGAAAACTCATTGGGAATGTGGTAGAGGGTGCCATGGTCCAGTGCTCCATCCACTGTGCCATCTAGATTCTCAACAAGCAGCTCACTCAACAGTTATTTCCAGTTCCTAGTCCACTGGGAGGTCTAAGGGTCCAAGGAACTAACATTCAGCATGCATGCCTCGGAAGCAATGGAAGCTTTCCCTCAATGATGAGGCACCAAGTCACAGTCTCACACTCTAGAGAGGAGGAGGAAGACCCTTATTTTGAGTATTTTAAATGCTCAAATCAACTACAAAGGACCAATGAAGGAAGATACTCTCCGCCTCCAGAGGAAGAAATGATAAAAAGAAGTATGTATAGTATGGTTCTATGTGTGTGTGCATAGATCATACACACACACACACACACACACACACACACATATGCATATTTATATGTAATGGTAGCCATATCTAAGGTAGAATTGGGAGGGAGGGAAAAAACATAAAACGTGCACAGCAAAGATTAAAGGAAATTTAGAAAGAAGCATAGAAATCAGAGTAACTTTGAAATGATGTGCAGTATTTATTATATAGTTTTTAAAAATAAATAGTATGAAATGTAAATTTATGGTTTTATAGTGAATCTTCTTTTTGTTGTGCTGTGTACATGGAAATGTTTCTCTTTTTTTTCTCTTTATGTATTTAAGTTCAAAATTAACAAATTAGGGGCAGCTAGGTGGCACAGTTGATAGAGCACCGGCCCTGAAGTCAGGAGGACCTGAGTTCAAATGTGGCCTCAGACCAAATACTTGACACTTACTAGCTGTGTGACCCTGGGTAAGTCACTTAACCCCAACTGCCTAAAAAAAAAATTAACAAACGAATGAAATGAATAAAAAGAAATCTATGGTTTTCCAAACCCTGTCCTTAAAACCAATGGTCTGATAATAATTGGAATTTTTGTAACACTTTAAATTTTTTTAAATGCATTGCAAATATTACTCCATTTAAGGCTCAGAACAAACCTAGAATTATTGTTATCTCTACTTTACAGAGGAAGGAACCAAGGCTGAGAGAGGTTGTGACTTGCCCACAGTCACAAAGGTACTAAGTTTAAAAGATGAGCTTCAAATCTAGGTCTTCCTGCCTCCCAGTCCAGCATTCTGTTCACTATGACTCTCACCTATCAAGCATTATCAGAGACTCACACTACGGAAGGAAGTGGGCCATCCTGGAAGGGAGGACAGGATCACCAGTCAAGTGGCTAGACAGAAGTAAAGAAGATAGAACCACCACCTCCACCTAGGGAAAGGAGCACAGGCACCTAGGGGACAAGTATAATGGATGATAACCAGATATAGAAGAAATTCCTGTCGAGAGTTTTTAGCTTCCACCTTGTTCTTCCCAACTAATAAGCAGCATTCCTCAGTGTTTTTCCTATAGCATAAGCAGCTAAGCTACTAACAAATTCCCAAAGTCCTTATTAGACATGTATGTTTGACATTTATTGTTGAAATATTGGCAAAAATGAGCAATAAAAGCAATAACAGTAATACTGATAGTTCATCAATACTTCAAAATATTTGTAGTTTCATTATAATGTCAGCACTTTCTGTACTGGTACAGATTTCAGCCAGTTCTCCTAGGCTTTAGCAGACAAGGAGCTTGAGAGTTGCTATGGGGGGTGGGGGGGGAGAACAATCATAACAGCAAATAAAACTAAAAGAAACACTACATCACTTGTTAACTCAACCTTAGAGGACAGATACAAAATCTATTGCCAGGCCCAAATTTCATATTTACAATTTTTTCAGTTTAGAAGGATTGGTTAGAGCCTGTGCCCTGCTGACATTGTCAGTCAGTTTGTAAATATTTATTAAGCACCTTTTATGTGTCAGGCATTGTGCTAAGTTCTAGGGATACAAAAAGAGGTAAAAGTCCCTGCTCTCAAAGGAACTCACAATCAAACTAGGCAGACAACAAACAAACAAATATGTACAAAAAAGATATATACAGGAAAAATAGGAAATAATTAACAGAGGGAAGGCATTAGAATTAGGAGGGATTAGGAAAGGATTCTCAGTAGATAGAATTGCCACCCTTGGCTTGAAGTAAGTCAGGGAAGCCAAGAAGTGGAGATGAGGAGGGAGAGAGAAGATGCCCAGAGCCGAGATATGGAGTATCTTGTCCGGAACAGCAGAAAGGTCAGTGTCACTGGACTGAGAGGACACAGCAGAGAATGAGGGTAAAGAAGACTGGAAAGGGGAGGGGAAGGGAGGGAGCAGAAACTAGGTTATTAAGTGCTCTCAATGTCAGAGAATTTTGTATTTGATCCTAGAGTTGATGTTTGTTTGTCTTTTGTTTTCAAAGAGGACCAATTACATCATAGGGTGATGTCTTGACTTGCCTGTGATCTGGATTTAAATGAGGCAGAGTTGCACAAGGTCATTAGCCTCACTCTCTCTTCCAGAATCATAGAAGTCCAGTGAGGAAGACTGGTGATGATTCAGGGTGCAGTGGACGACCTTCGGATCTTCAATGTCTGACCAAGCTCTAAGCACTCCACAATGCCTGCTTCAGCCATCTTCATGGCCATTGGAACAAGTTGTTCTCATTTACCTATTCTGCCAGAGGAAGTCTTCACATGCTTGGAGTAGATATCTCCCTAACTCACTGATAGGTTTAAAGCCTGTCAGTTACCCTCAACCTGGTTTAGTCCATCTGCCAATACTACTTTACTGGGATGTGGCTGCTGCACAGCCTATAGCTTCTTGGAGATACAGGTGAGAGTTGGGTGGCAGGTGGACACCAAAAGTGGCTGGGCAACTCTGAAAAGGGCTCAGCAAAACCTCACACCAGAGGTTCTAGTCCTTCCTGAACACCTCATATACCCCTTAGAATCAATAGGAAGCTACTTGAATTCATTGAGGAGGGGAGTGACATGTTACAACCTGAGCTTTAGAAAAATCACATTGGTGACTGAAAGGAGGATGGATTAGAGTAGGGAGAAACTTAAAGAATGCAGATCGGCCAACAGGTTATTGCCTCTATGCAAGAGATGATGAGGACCTGCATGAGGACAGTGGTAACAGCAGAGGGCAGAAGGGAACATATTCAAGATTTGTTGCAAAGGTGAAATTAATAGATCTTGACAAGAGATTGGATATGGGGGTGGGAGGGAGATGAGTGATAGTGAACAGCAGAGGATGGCACTTAGGTTTCAAGCCTCTTGGAGGGGCTGAGAAAATAGTGGTGCTTGAAAGTAATAGGGAAGCTTGAGGGAGTGAGGTTTAAGCAGGAAAGATAATGAGTTCAGTCTTGGACATCTACTGAACATCCAGTTTGAGATGTCTGGAAGGTACTTGGAGATGCAAGACAGTAGGCCAGCAGAGAGGTTAGGGCAGGATAGGTTGATTTGAGAATCATCAGCACAGAGATGGTAATTAAATCCATGGGAGCTGATGAGATAACAGTGAAGTAGTATAGTGAAGTAGTACAGAAGGAGAAGAGAAAAGGACCTAGGACAGAGCACTGTGGGATATTTATGTTTGAAAGGTATGACATGGATGAGCAAAGGAAAGTGAGAAGTCAGATAGGTAGGGAGAGAACCAAGAGAGAAGAGAACCTACAAAGAAGAAAATATCAAAGAGAAAAGGGTGATAAATAGTGCCAAAGATTGCAGAGGGGTCAAGAAGAATGAGTATTGAAGGGGAAAAGAAATCATTATCTGTGACAATTAAGAAATGATTGATAACTTTGGAGAGAGCAGTTTCAGTGGAATGATGAGGTCAGAAGCCAGATTGTAAGGAGTTAAGAAAAGAGTAAGAGGAGAAAAAGTGTAGGCACCTATTATAGATGGCCTTTTCAAGGTCTTTAGACACAAAGGGCAGAAGAGATGAGATAAGGAAGACATGAGTATGTTTTCAGGCAGTAGGGAAGTAGCCAGTAGACAAGGAGAAACTTGAGATCCTATATTCACTCATCTAGCAGGGTTCAGAAGCAGAAATTTCAAGATTAATATTCCTTCCACTACACTATATTGCTCAATGTTTGAAGAGGAAGCATATAAATAGCTCCCTGCCTATGCCTGTGGGTGGCCTCAGTTATCAAGACCTTATTGGTATTGGTGCCTTACATCTCTTCTTCCACCTGCCTTTGCTGACACTTTGGCTCTGAGAAAAAATAATTATTTTCTTACTATATTAATGACTAATTTTATATACAGGACCCAAAGATCCTCTCTTTTTGATTGCTCATCCAAAGCCCAGCCTCTCAAAGACATTTCTGACTTTGTCCAAAACCTCACCCCACCCACACTATCTGATCCAGGTTATTCTTACTGGAACACCACCATTGTTCTACTCAGGTAGGATGGGTGGAGAATAAATTTTTTTGTAAAGATTGCAGGAGGCAGAATGATCTGGGAAAGTGCTGACATGATCAGAGTCACATCCCCCAACCCCTCACTAGAAAAAGCCCACCTCATTATAATATTCATTCTTTCATTAATTGTTAACCAATTAGAGTTGATTTTCAACCTCAGGGACACTCCCTCTTCCAAAGGTATTTAAATATTCAGTGGCCTCCATGCTGGGTAAGGGGAAAGGGGTCTTTGATTATGGAGAGAACCATTGACCTCAATTCATTTATTATTTGCTAGCCTAATTGATAAATTGATTAATTACCTAGAAACTCTGTCTCTTAGACTTTTCATTTGTTTCAGCTCCTTCAGACTTAAAGCCTATTCCACAATATTGGCTTGAATTTTTGACCAACTGTCTTCCCTACTTACCCTATGCTATTTACGTCCTCTGGGTTCCTCTTTTAACTGATTTCTAATCTCTTCTTTGCCTTAACCATTCCAGGTTATGTAGGCCCTGACAAAATCACCGCATTTTCTAGTTTAAAGGGACCCTAAAGTTTGTCTATTCTATTTGGAAATGAGAAAATAGAGGACTAGAGAAGGCGAATGATTTGCTCAGTCACAAAGCTAGTTAGTGGCAGAACTAGAACCCAGGCCTCCTATGTTCCTTTCTACCTTCTACAGGAAGTCTTTCCTAATCGCTCTGAATACTAGTCTTCCCTCTGTGGGTTAGTTCTATTTTTTTCTGCACATAACTTGTTTGTACATACTTGTTTGCACATTATCTACCCCATTGAATGTGAGCACCTTGAGGATAGAGACTGTCTTTCGCCTTTCTTTGCATCCCCAACACTTAGCACAAAGCCTAAAATATACTAAATGCTTAATCAATGTTTATCAACTGATAGTAGCTCTTTCTAACATTCTGCTTTTCTACCTGGTTTCTGACCTTGTTTTGCCCCAACTTTTGGTGTACATAAGCTTTTATGCGCCTAGAGACTGGCCTGGTTGCTGATTGAACCTACCTTAGGTTCTCAAACATAGTGGGTTCCTGGTATTCCCAATCTCAGGACCTTATCTTCTCTGTACTAGGACACATAACCTCTGTGGGCTTCTGAAGTACTTCCAAACACTACACCTTTGTTGTTGTCATTGTTGTTGTTGGGAGAGGGGAAGTGGAGCGGAAATGATGGGGTGTGGCCCAAGTTGAGGTCTTTGTTATCTCCCTTTGAAAGCCCTAGCCAATCAGAATTCTCATCCACACCTTTTTCCCAGACCCTCCCCTGATTACCCAGAGTCATTTTAGTATATAAGATCTCCCCTGGCCCTCATTAAGGGCGGGAGAATCTCACACCCAAAAGGCTGAGATTTCCTCATGCCCACTGGTGTTACCTGGCTTATGTGTGTTATCCCTTTTAATAAACTTTTCTTTTGGCTGAAGAAGATTTGAGTTGAATTCATTCAGGCAGGGTCTGGTACCATGATTTTGGGGTTTCTAGCACCCCAGAGCCTGTAGACCTTTTCAGAAAGACCCTAGCCCTGTGATTTCATTAGTATAGGGAACTCTCAGTGAAGAAATTCTCTATACCAAGGCATGTAGGCACCAGCTCTCTGACCAATAGTCTTAGAGACCTGGCCAATGTTCAAGAGTTTAAATGACTTATCCAGGGTAATTGAGTTGGTAAGTGCCTGTGGTAAGACTTGAATCTAAGTCTTCCTTACTCCAATTTCATCTCTCTATCTGCCATGCTACTACGTAGATGCTAACAGATAGTAGAATATTATGTTAGAAAAGTTCATAAATCATCTAGTTCAAATCCATTTCATAAATGAGGAAACTGAGACATACAAGTTTAAAGTGACTTCCTTATTTACAAAGGTAGCTAAGAGAAGATCCAGGATGAGAATCAATCTGGCTTACAATCCATTGTGGTCTTTCCACTACATAAGGTTATGGCCCACTCTCAACGGCAACATTTGTTGGGTTCACATCACTGCATGACTAGAACTGGATAAAGGGGATTCTGGGAAAGAGCATCAAGGCATGAGTCCTTGCAGTATAAGAATGAGACAGAGCCCGAGGGGTAACTAGTTGTTCATACATAGGCCATGTCACAACCTTTCTGCTGACATCAGTCTCTTGATTCAATAACTGTGAAGTTCATGAAGTCAGGCATGATTAGACACAACCTGGGTCAGGTACTTTGGGATAAAGACCAGACTGAGACAATAAAGGTAGTGAAGGCCTTGTAAATGGCACTGTCATACCCCAACAGAGCATGAGGCAGACAAAATGGAGCAGTTGAAAGAATGCTGAATCTGGAATTTGGAATTAGGAATCAGGCTTGAATCCTGACCTTGTCACCTCCTACCTAATTCACCTTGGACAAATTGCTTTACCTTTCCAGGACTCAGTTTCCTCATCTGTGAAATAATGGTTTGAGGATAGATGATCTCCAACGTCTCTCCCAGTTCTATGCTCCCAAAATCTGTCCTTGTTGTTTTCCTATGTCAAGAGTTCATAACTTTTTTTTTCTATAATAGACTAGGAAGGAAGAGAAAGAAAAAAAATAATAACAAAACACCCACCCAGACGTGTTATTTTGCTAACAGGCTTAACTTTGCAATAAACAAAGGATGCAAATGGGAAGAAAAGGCATAAAATGAAAATAACCTGAATGAATCATAGCCTACAACATGCACAATGTATAAATATTCATGTTAAATTGCCGTTTTCGCCAACAGCATCATCCTCCTGTGTGTACTTAGGGCAGAGTAGCTTTCTGTACGTTTTAGTTACTGATACAAACATTTGTAGAATTGGTTTGAGTGTGAGGAGTAACAGTGGACTATTATTGCACACCTGAGTAATTTCTAATCCAGCTCTAAACCTTAAACACTCAAACACCTCAACTCCATTTGGTGAGGGAGAAACCATAATCCATGTATTGGTCTTTCTGACTCAACTAAACCTGGAGGGAAAGAAACAGGAGGAAAATCCTTAATCTTAGCAACAGAAGGATTTGGCATTTCAACTTGGGAGTTGCTTTTAGTTTTCTTTCTTTTCTTTTCTTTTTTTTTTTTAACAAAAACCTTTAGGAAAAGTTAAGACCTAAGTAATTGCCTTCTGAAAGAGCCTTTTGTTAGTTGGTCAAAGGGCCACAAGGAGCTGCTGCCCAGTGCTATTTGGCTGAGAGAGCCTTGCTCAATTGCTAAGAGCTGAAACTGAGGGTCACAACTGAGGTTTGTATAACAAAGATTTGAGTCATAGACCCCTTCCGCAACCTGGTGAGTATTAAGGACCCCTTCTCAGAGTGATAGTTACAAAGGCACAAAATAAAATAAAATTACAAAGGAAATCAATTATATTGAAATAAAACCAAAATAATTTTAGAAGCAAATTCATGTTAAGAACTCTTGCTATAGAGAGGTGAAACTGGGGTAGAAAGGGGAGGAACAGTATACTTTTGTTTTCCAGTTCCACCCAGACTCCCAGTGACCTTGAAGACAGGATTTCCATATCAAGTAAAGTGGAGATGATGACATTCACCACTCCGAACAGTTGTTTGAACACTTCTCACCAAAGCTGGCTTCCCCCTCTAGTTAGGAGTTATTAGAATTTCATTACTGTAACGAAGAGAAAGATTTGTTTTTGGAATCGAACACTGATGAAGCAGCATGGATGGCTTTGCTCTCCATAAAAGCAGCCAGCTAAGGAAGGGGAACAGAAGGGAAGTGGGTAGTAGTTTTTCCTTAACAATATTGGGTATTTTTTTTTTTGGTGAGGAAAAGAATTCCATGTATACGATATTAGATATATACATATATATAATATTTTAAATATGTATATGTATGTATGTTGCATATTACGGATCAGAAACACACCAGATGAGTTGTGTAGGAGTTGCAATCTATAATAGTGAAGGGAATAGTCCCCAAATCTACCTAAGATAGATGAAGAATCTATTGCTGAAATAAAGCATACACAGAGAAAGAGTATAACTGTAGAGCAATGAAGGTGGTATTCCTACAAGGTTTATGGAATTAGTCTCATTACTTTATAGTCATACCTTTTGTATATACCTAAAGTAAATATATATGTATATGTATGTATGTATATATGTATATATGTGTATATATGTATGTACATATAGGATTAAAAAACCCTTTTCCTAGACTAACTTGGTGAGGGAAGTGGTAAGGTATTATTATACTCATTTTACAGATGGGGAAAATTGAGTTCCCTGCCCATGGTTACAGCATAGGGCAAGGCCATGACTTGCACACATCTGACCATTCCAACCCCAATCCCATACTTCCAAACCCAGGGGAGATAATCTACTCAACACTGGCATAGTCCAGGAGCATAGTTACCATGGCTGAAAATGAGCTCCTCAAATACATATCATCATCTCTCTATGACAACTCTGGCCTTAGAATGAGCATTTTTTGAGTGGATTATATGGGGATTCCTTTCGTGGATGGGTTAAACTATGGTTGCTGACATCCCTTCCTACTCTCAAATTTTGTGATTCTGTGACCCCATTAATCCATGCCTTGTGGGCTTTCAAGCTACTCTGACAAGCAGAGAGTCACTGACAACAGTCCTGGTAAGATGAAGCACCACTGGGCTTCTCCACTTGCTAAGCCATTGCTTTCTTAGAACCTTGACCTTACCTGCCTTCCTCTGTGTCCCACAGAACTCTAGACCTTTCCATCTGCTGTGTTGCTGAACCTGCCTATATGTACTCTCTCTCCCACTTAGAAAGTAAGCTCCCTAAGAGCAGAGACTGTCATACTTTTTTCTTTGTATCCCTAGTACTTAAGTACAGCTTGGCAAATGACTTAACAATTTTTTTTTATTCATTCATTCATTCATTCATCTATCCTGTCACTCCTCCCATTCCACACCAATCACTGGTCCTAGAACAAAAACTCTCCTGATGCCCCCACCTTGAATGGGGCATCCTCTCCCAAGGGCCAGCTAGGTGGCATAGTGAATAGAGCACTGGCTCTGGAGTCAAGAAGGTCAGAATTCAAATCCAGCCTCACACACTTACTAGGTATATGACCCTAGGCAAGTCACTTAACCTGTATCCGCCTCAGTTTCCTCAACTCTAAAATGTGGATAATAATAACAGCACCTACCTCTCATGGTTGTTGTAAGGATCAAATGAGATAATCATAAAGTCCTTAGCACAGTGCCTAGTCCATAGTAGGTACTAATAAATGCTTATTCCCTTTCACCTTTCCTTTTCCTCAAAATTAGAGTGAGTCCTGAGGCAGAGCTGACCTAGCTAAGAATGATTACTTCAAGCATGCTTTACCTCTCTATGACAAGTCTAGTCCCTGACCCCTGCCTTAATCATTACCTAAGCAGTGCCTGGACATCTGTCCTGCTTCCCCTGCCCCTCTAGCCAATCTCTTTTTTGAGGCATTAACAATCATATCAACACTATCTTTAAGGATTCCTTTAAATCCTATCCAAAACCCCACCTTCCACAGGAAATCTTTCCCAATCCCTCTTAATTCTAGTACCTTCCTTCTGTTGATTATTTCCTATCTACGCTATATATAGCTTGTTTGTCCATAGTTACTTGCACATTGTCTCCTCTATTAGATTGGGAGCATAATGCCTGTCACACTGTGGGCACTTAATGGGTGCCTATCAACTGACTGATAGTATAAAATTAAAATTTGAGCATCCTGAAGACAGACGAGTGTTATGTTTCTGTATAACAGGCATTTCCTGAGTGTTTTGCAACATGTAAAGGGACTAGGCAAGAAGCTACAAGAGAGTTTAAGAAAGGGGTCTCTTCCTTCAGAGAGCTTATAATCCAGGAATGGAGGCAGAACATATACCTAAAATAGTTACTTGAGGATATAAAATTAAAAGGGCAGGTAGGGGGCAGCTAGGTGGCACAGAGGATACAGCACCAGCCCTGAGGTCAAATCCGGCCTCAGACCAAACACTTGACACTTACTAGCTGTGTGACCCTGGGCAAGTCACTTAACCCCAATTGCCTTAAAAAAAGGGGGGGGCAGGTAGGTAGCACAGTGGATAAAGTAGGAGACCTGGAGTCAGGAAGAGTTCAAATATAGCCTCAGATATTTACTTGCTGTGTAACCCCAGGCAAGTCACTTAACCCTGTTTGCTTCTGTTTCCTCATCCATAAAATGTGCTAGAGAAGGAAATTGCAAACCATTCCAGTATTTTTGCCAAGAGAACTCCAAATAGTCTCACATGACTGAAAATGACTGAACAACAATAACAACAACATAAGATTAAAAGCCAAATTGAGTGGAACAGACAATAGCTTCTTTGTCTTACACTCTAGGTGGTTCAGCTCCATCCCAGCCTACACTGGAAAAAAAAAATCTCTTCAGCATAACTTAGTTATGGCTTATGTCTAGGGTCATGTTGCTTCTTGAAAAGCCACTCAACATTCCAAGTAGTACACATCAGATTTAGGGCAGCCATTTATCTCTTTTTCCACAAGAGAAATGCTTAAAATACAAAAGATTCTTAAGCATGTATTGACAGATACTTAAAACACGACACACTTTTTGAAACTGTTGAAGAGGTATTTTGCATTCACCTTGCATCTGTACTGTCTGAGCAGCAGCTCAAGGTCCAAATCTTCTAGCCAGTAAGGGTGTGGCTCAGCTTCCTGATAGTGGTCATTTCCTCCTTTCAGAAGGGTAAAATTGCAGGAAGTACTTCCTGTTGCAGGTCAGTCTGTACTTGATTCAAAGATTCCAGACTTTTGGGGTTGTTTATTTTTGGCAATCGGGGTTAAGTGACTTGCCCAGGGCAGTAAGTGTCAAGTGTTTGGTCTGAGGCCCAATTTGAACTCAGGTCCTCCTGGCTTCAGGGTGGGTGCTCTATCCACTGCGCCACCTAGCTGCCCCCTGACTTTTGGAGTTCTTGAGTTCACCAGGTAAGCACTAAGACTAGAAACATCTATCTGAGGATTGCTGCTCAGTGATCCATGCTTGGGGAAAGAAGCACAAAAAAGAAGAGGAAGCTAGAGACTTGAAGTCCATTATCAGGCCTAGTGTAGCCCCTAAAACTACAACTGGGGAGGGGAAGATGAAGTTCCTCTGTCCTAATTATGAGGCCACCTCTTGAGAAGAAGAGTTCTTTATTGTTTAGCCTACTAAGGGGACAAATTTTCCTGAATTAATCACAAGTCATGTTTAGAACTGATGCTTCCACCCCACCTCAAGCTTGGGGCCTCACAGTTGGGGTGGGGTGAATCTGAAGTTCCAAATTTACCCCCAAATACAAAGTAGGCTAAACCATCAGTGGGGAGAAAATGAAGACTAGGACAGGAAGAAAAATGAACTTCCCCTCTCAAAGGGAAAGTCTCATCACAAATGACTCCCAAGGCATGTGAAGGTCTCGCAACAGGCACTGGGGAAACTAACCTGTCTCATTACATCAGCATCTCACTGAACAAGGTGATCAGCTCAGGAAATTCAGGTAAAAGTGTGGGCAGTAACGCTGACATTTAGAGAAAATCTGTGGCAACATTAGATAGGAATGCTGGCCTGCTCAATGTGGGAGCCAGGCCTCCACACAATCACCCACATCACCTAGATCTACTCAGAACAGAAAGAAGGTAGTGTCCTTCCCACTGGGAATTCTGGAAAACCTCAGAGAGGGATGATGACACAAGGTGCATGTTTATTAAATTTCTGGGTGCCCCAAAGCAGGGAAAGAGAGTCAGTGCATTGGGCAGAATAAAGAGAGTATGAAATGAGATCTTAAAGGTTTGGTCCAAAGCTAACAAGATGAGCTTTAATAGAGATAAAGTTCTGCCCTTGGGATCCAAAAAAATCATATTTGCAAGTGGCTATGGCCACACAGACTGCCCTCAAATGTCAGTTAGCTACAATGGGAAGAGTGGGGTGGTGCTGGCCACCTTTGACTTGTATTTTTGTAAGCTTCTCCTTTATGCAAGTACTTCCACAGGGGCTGAATAAACATTTGTCGCTGATACAGACTAAGAGAATGATCAAAGAAATGTGTGTAACATTCCATATATATCCAATGTGGAAATTAGTGCATCTGGTGGTGAGAAGATTAGCTAACAGAGAAACCAGGGTTAGCTCAGGACTTGGCCAATACACAGATTATATATAGCACAAAAGAACACAAACTATTACCAAATCAATAACGGGCAAAGAGAAAGGGAGCTGTACTTCAAGCCTCACTCCTAACCACTGAGAGAACATCCTGAGGGGATAGCAATAACGCTCCAAGGACCTCTTCCACATATTCTCCCACACAGCAGTCAAAGAGTTCCTGTGTTCTGGAAGCAGGCCAAAGTATGTGAGCCAATATAATATTGACTCACTCCAAGCATAGAATCATGGAAATGTTTGAGCTGAAATAGACCTTAGAGAACATTGAGTCCTAGCTGTTCCATTGTTGTTATAACTTCCCATGTTTGAAACTTTATCTTTGACTTCTCCCTCTTTTCTTATTTCCAGTTAGCAAGTCCTAACCATTCTTTCCCCTCAATCTTTCTCAGTCTCATTTTTTTTAATGTCTTTATTCCCAGTTTCTCCACCCAATACAAGTCTCCATTCACATAGGTTGATGGAATGGCCTACTAACAGGTTTTTCTGCTTCAGTCTCTTTTTTGTTTGTTTGTTTTGGTGAGGCAATCAGGATTAAATGACTTGCCCAGGGTCACACAGTAAGTGTCAAGTGACTGTCGCTGGATTTGGAACTCAGGTCTTCCTGACTCCAGGGCCAGTCCTCTATCTACTATGCCACCTAGCTGCTTGCTAGCTTGCTTCCAATCTCTTTTCTAATCCATTCCTATATATAACTACCAAATTCTTGATGTATAAAAATTTTGAGAAACGTGGTTTCTGAATAAGTAATCATTTTATTAATCATGCTAGCTGATAATTAATAAAAGGGATCAGTGGCTCTGTTTAATGTCAAAGACCTCTCCCGGAACCCACTCAATGTTTACGTCCTTGGAAGAGTGGGTGTTCCTCAGGGTGGCAATGGATTCTGATTGGTTAAAAACTAATGAGAATAATGAATATTATAATGAGAAATGGATCCATTCTAATGAAAGGTTGGGAGATTGAATGATCACTCTCACTCCCAGACCACCTTCAGCACCAGGCAATCTAGACAAAGGATCTACTCCACCACCCCCAACCCCACCTCAAACCTGCCAGAGTGGAACACAATGGGCAGAATTTACCTTGAATTCTTTGTAAGGTTCTCTAGTTGGGTGGGGTAATAATTTCAAGATTTCATCTCATCATCTGCCCTGCCCTTCAGAAAACTAAGCTTTGACCTAATCTCCAAATGAGGAAGGTAAAAAAAAAAAACATCCTGGATCTTCCTGTTGTGATCTGAGAGGTTGAGACCCCTCAAAGACTAGAGTACATGATGGGATCATCTGGAACGAATTCACAGACTCAAGCATTCTTTAAGTCAAGTTGGCAAAAAGTTAATTATTACGCTTTTCAGCGTGGCAAGGATTCTTAAGGAACCTGTGACCTTAGAGGGACACAATTAAAGTTTATATAGGATAAAATACAATAAAACATGTGCCAAATGTGCTAACTAGGTGATTCAGGGTGGGATTAGGGAGTGGTAAAGGAGTGGTCAGTTCTTAAAGGAACATGCACTTCTTGTACCTACTGTGCAGGTGTTTTACCCAGAGTTCACTAGGAAAAGCCCGTGGGGGGGGGTTACATGGAGGTGTGGTTTTAAGCCTGCTACATCACTAAGTTAATCAGAGTTCAGGGGTAACTGATAGTTGTCCAGTCAGCCACCAGTCAATGTTTTGTCTGACAAGACAGATGTAGGGAGTATACATATGTCTTAAGTCTACAATACAGATAATGAGGAATCCAAGTTGTAGATAATGAGGGCAGTAGTATAGATAGTCCATTGAATAAGAATATCTTTAAGACCTAGTGTAAAGCCAGTTCAAACTAATAATTCCTTCAGGTTCTATTTGTAACTGCACTAGGGAAAGAGATAAGGGTCTTGCTGGGGCCCACTCATAAGTAATTGCTAGGCACAGTGCCCTTAGGCTGAGGAGAAACTGTCAGGGATAGTGTTTCTGAGGCTAGGGAGAAATTGGGGTCCAAGCACAAGCACCCAAACACAAGCACCAAACCACCCCATCATCCCTAATATTAACAGTTGATTATTTAATAATCATTTATCTCAATATGACATACATATATCAGGTTGTTTCCTCCTTTGCTCAAAAATCTTCATTGGCTTTTTATTTGACCTACCAAATAAAGTTCAAAATCTTTTACCTGATATTAAGGCCTTGATCAACATGGACTATTCCACCTCTCTATCTTTACCTTTACTGCTCACACTACACTCCAGCTAAACTGGGCTTTCTACCCCTTCAAATTACCCACTTTTTTGCTTACTCCTCTGTATTCAGGGAATCTCTTTCCTTTTTACTTTGCAAAGAGAGTTCCTTTGCATCCTTTACAATGTAGCTCAAATACCATAAATCTTTCCCACTGTTAATAACCATTCCCTCTTCCCACTGAATGTCAAATTACATTTTGTTTTGAACTTTTCCTTTTTTTTGCTAACATTCCTTGTATTCTTTCTCTTTTTTTAATATAAATTTATTTATTTTTAGCTTTCAACATTCACTTCCACAAGTTTTTGAATTCCAAATTTATACCCCATCTCCCCCCTCCTCCCACCCCAAGATGGCATAAATTCTGAATATCCTTTCCCCTAGTCTGTCCTCTCTTCTATCTTTCTCCCCTTCTCTTATCCCCTTCCCCTTCTATTTTCCTGTAGAGCAGGATAGACCTCTGTACCCCATTTCCTGTATTTCTTATTTCCCAGTAGCATGTGAAAACATTTTTTTAAACATATGTTTTTAAAATTTTAGGTTTCAAATTTTCTCTCTTCCTCCCTCCCCACCCACCCTCATTGAAAAGGCAAGCAACTCAATATAGGTTGTACATGTGCAGTTATGCAAAACACGTCCATAGTAGACACATTGTGAAAAACTAACTCTATTTCCCTTAATTCTATCCTGCCCTCCCATTTATTCTATTCTTTCTTTTGACCCTGTCCCTCCTCAGAAGTATTTACTTCTGATTACCCCTTTCCCAATCTGCCCTCCTCTCTATCACCCCCCTGCTCTCTTGTCCCCTTCTCCCCCTATTTTCCTGTAGGTAAGACAGATTTCCATACCCAATTGAATGTGTTGTTATTCCCTCCTTAAGCCAAATCCTATGAGAATAAGATTCACTCATTCTCTCTCACCTTCCCCCGTTTCCCCTCCACTGTAAAAGACTTTTCTTTTCTGTTTTTTTTTGTGAGATAATTTACCCCATTCTACCTCTCCCTTTCTTCTTCTCCAAGTATAATCCTCTCTCATCCCTTAATTTTATTCTCCAGATATGACCCCTTAATCTTCAACTCACCCTGTGCCCTCTATCTATATATCTACATATACATACATATAATTTTTTTCCTCCAACTACCCTAATACTGACAAAGGTCTCATGAGTTATAAATATCATCTTTCCATGCAGGAATGTAAACAGTTCAATCTTAATAAGTCTCTTATGATTTCTCTTTCCTGTTTACCTCTTCATGTTCCACTTGAGTCCTGTATTTGAAAGTCAAATTTTCTATTCAGCTCTGGTCTTTTCATCAAGAATGCTTGAAAGTCCTCTATTTCACTGAATGACCATTTTTTCCCCTGAAGGATTATACTCAGTTTTGCTGGGTAGGTGATTCTTGGTTGTAATCCTATCTCCTTTGCCCTCCGGAATATTATATTCCATGCCCTGCAGTCCTTTAATGTAGAAGCTGCTAAATCTTGTGTTATCCTGATTGTGTTTCCACAGTACTTGAACTGTTTCCTTCTGGCAGCTTGTAATATTTTCTCCTTGACCTGGGAACTCTGGAATTTGGCTAAATATTCCTAGGAGTTTTCCTTTGGGGATCTCTTTCAGGAGGAGATCTGTGGATTCTTTCAATTTCTATTTTGCCCTCTGGTTCTAATATATCAGGGCAGTTTTCCTTGATAATTTCTTGAAAGATGATGTCTAGGCTCTTTTTTTGATCATGGCTTTCAGATAGTCCAATAATTTTTAAATTCTCTCTCCTGGATCTATTTTCCAGGTCAGTTGTTTTTCCAATGAGATATTTCACATTGTTTTCTAATTTTTCATTCTTTTGGATTTGTTCTACTGTGTCTTGATTTCTCATAAAGTCACTATCTTCCAATTGCTCTATTCTAATTTTTAAGGAAGTATTTTCTTCAGTAAGCTTTTGGACTTCCTTTTCCATTTGGCCAATTTTGCTTTTTAGGGCATTCTTCTCCTCATTGGCTTTTTGGACCTCTTTTGCCATTTGGGTTAGGCTATTTTTTAAGGTGTTATTTTCTTCAGTATTTTTTGGGTCTCCTTTAGCAAGCTGTTGACTTGTTTTTCATGATTTTCTTGCATCACTCTCAGTTTTTCCTCTACTTCCCTTACTTGCTTCTCAAAATCCCTTTTGAGCTCTTCCAAGGCCTGGGACTGATTCATATTTTTCTTGGAGGCTTTGGATGTAGGAGCTTTGACTTTGTTGTCTTCTTCTGGTTGTATATTTTGATCTTCTTTTTCACCAAAGTAAGATTCTATGGTCTGACTCTTTTTGTGCTGCTTGCTCATGATCCCAGCCAATTACTTGAGTTTTAAACTCTTTGTTAAGGTAAGAGTCTGCTTCCAATGTGGAGAATGTACTGTCCCAAGCTTCAGGGGTTTGTACAGCTGTTTTCAGAGATACTTGTAGGGACCTGTAAATTTTCAGTTCTTCCAAGGTGGTATGATAAGGGGCGAGGTGTTTACTCCTTTCCTGGCTTTCCTGACCACAAGTATTCCTTTCTGTCCTGTAACTGTGAGGAAGGTTCCTCTCCACAGCCACTCCAAGCTCTACCATGCCAGCATTCCTCCTCACCCCAGCACTGCCGCCCAGAACTGTGACCCAGATCCAAACAGGGGCAAAGCAAGAGATTCCTGCCTCAGCACTGGCAAAGAGATCCCTGCAGTCCCTCTCTGATCAGCCACTGGATTCCCCCTCAGTCTGTGGGCCAGAAGCTTGGGAAGCAGCTGCTGCCCCCCCCCCGGCCACGCTCTTGGGGAATGGAGCTGAAACCCCACCTTCCTGTCTCAGCACGACAGAAACAGACTTTTCCCACTGACCTTCTAAGTTGTCTTTGGCATTAGTGGATTGAGGAGTCTGGAAACCACCACAGCTGCTGAGATTCAGTCCTCTGAGGCCTGCTCCAAGTTTGCTGCGGCCTGCGCGCCCACGCTGCTGCGCTGTGCTCCTAGCCAGGCGCAATACACCTTTCTGATCAATCATTCAGGTTGTCTTGGGCTGGAAATTTGTTTCACTCTGTCTTTTTGTGGGTTCTGTTGCTTCAGAATTTGTCTAGAGCCATTTTTTATGAGTATTTGGAGGGGTTTGGAGGAGAGCTCAAGCAAGTCACTGCTTTCATTCAGCCATCTTGGCTCCGCCCCCGTTTTGAACTTTTCTAATGACTTATCATGTATTACAATACATATTGTAGTTATCTGCACATGTTCTTACTTCTCTACTGGACTGTAGGTTCCATTGGGAGACAGAATCTGTCTTATATGAATCTCTCCCATAATCATACAGGAGGCATCATAGTAGTAGAGTGAAGGTTGGAAGAACTGGATCCAAGTATCACTTCTAATATTTACTATGTGTATAATCATGGAAAGTGACTTAACCTCCTATTCAATGTTCTAGGCAACTCTCTAAGACTATAAATTGCAATAGTAGAGACAGCTTCCTTAGCCAAGAGCTCCCTATGTATGCCAAGGAAACATAGGTCCAATCATTGTCTCAATCCTGTCTTCTTTCGTAGCACCTAGCTCTCTGTTCTGCAAACAGCAGCTAAGTGTAAGAATGGGAATCCATTGATTACTCCCATCTCATTTAAAAGTAATTATCTTTGTTAATAAGAACCTTCCTGATTGAATTAGTCAGAACTAGGTATGAACTAGTTCTGGGAATTTCAATAAGTTGTGGCAGGAAATCTGCTCTGATTGGGACTTGGTCCTACCCTAAGGACCTTGAACTACATGTTGTTCAGTCATAACTCTTCAAGACTTTATTGGAGGTTTTGTTGGCAAAGATACTCGAGTAGTTTGCCATTTCCTTCTCCAGCTCCTTTTTTACAGATGAAGAAACTGAGGCAAACAGGATTAAGTGACTCACCCAGGGTCACATAGTTAGGAAATATCTGAGGCCAGATTTGAGCTGAGGAAAATGGGACTTCCTGACTCTAGGTCTGGCACTAGATCAACTGCACCACTAGCTGCTAGTTTAAAAGTGGAGACAGATTCTAAGAATCTGGCAGTTGAGGGAAAGAAATAGAGATGTCCAGAGCTGACCCAGAAAAAGTTGATAGCACAGAGGCAGCCTGCAAAGGAGAAAGAGAAAGTAGGACTGAGTTGCTGCAGAGAAGGGAAGAAATCAATGAGGGCCATTCTCACTACAAGGATCTCAGAGCAAAAGACTGGGGCTATTACCACCAGTTCTCCAACTACAAGAGAAGTTCCAGGAAAAGCTCAACTTTTCCTCCATCTATTAACAGATGTTCTAATATGCTCCATTTCCTTCTACTTCTAAATGTTTCATGTAACCTGAATTTTACCTTAATCACAGAGGCCAGAGGTTGGCTAGAGATAAAGATAAAGGTACAGCAAGAGGCCTGCAATCAAGAAGATGTGAATTCAAATGTAACCTCAGCCACTTACTAGCTGTGTGACCCTGAGCAAGTCACTTAAGTTGTGCCTCAGTTTCCTCAATTGAAAAATGGAGATAATAATAGGACCACCCTCTCAGGGTCGTTGTGAGGATCAAATAAAAGAATATTTGTAAGACACTAAGCTTAGCACATGGCACATAGTAGGAGCTATATAAATGTTTGTTGTTGTTGTTATTGTGATGGTGGTATTCTCTCCCCAACCTCCCCCACCCCCACACCCAGGCCAATTAAAGCAGAGAACTAAAATCTCTGCCTAAATGTTTTAAGACTTAACTGGGAGCTTGGTGAAATTGTCATTTTACTTCTAACTTTTTCATTTAATACAAATGCCTTAAAACTCAAAAGAAGGAACCATATGGACGTGAGAGGCCATTACATTGCCCTTATTGCTGAAAATCAGCTAACTGTTGTAAAAGTATTACTGAGGCATTTGCTGAATTTGCTCCCCTTCCTTTGACAGATGTGGACATTGAAGTACAAGAAGGTAAAGTCCAAGGCCAATGCCATTTAGTGGCAGAACTAGGGCTATACCGTAGTGCCTCCTGCATTAAACTAGGCACAAAAATCCTAATGTCCTAAATGAAACAAGCTCAAATTCTTTTCTATTTCAGGTCATTTAATAGGACAGCATAAATGTGGGGTTGAGAGGGAGAGATGTGTTGGATTTGATCTTAAATCTGAAGATCTCACTAGGTGGACACACGTAGGGTTAGGACCCTACAGGCCTCACGATGCCATGTTCTAGAATGTCTTGTTACTTTTCATAAGTTCGCTGTGGGTTGTTCTGGATAATCAGTTATCCAAATTAGTTTCCAATTCCCAGTAGAGCAGCTCTGTGTTCAGAGACCTGCAAAAACCACAAATCCAACTGCAAAGCACCTCACAAAGAAATAAAACAATGGAAGCAACAAGGCACAAATTAATAAATCAACAAGCAAGTGTTAAAAACTTGCCATGTACAAGGCACTGTGCTAAATTTGGGGAGTGCAAAGAAAGGTATAAATAATCTCTGACCTCAAGAAGTTGTAATGGGGGTGGGGGTGGGAGTGGGGGGTGGGATAGGGATAGGGAGAGAGAACATGGACATAGCTAGGTGCATACAAGATGTATACAAGTAGATGAAAGATGGTCTCAAAGAGGAGCCTAACATTAGTAAGAAAGTGGGACTGGGGTGGGGGCTGGAAAGGCCTCCTGCACAAGTTAGGATTTGAGTTGTCTTGTAGGGAGCGAGAGAAACTAAGAGGCAGAAGTGAGTAGGTAGAGAATTGTAGGCAGAGAACAACCAGTGCAAAGGGAGGGAAATAAGAGGCTGAGTATCATGTAGAAGGAATAGTTAATTAATAAGCCATTTTAGCTGAATCAGAGGGTATGTGGAGAGGAATGAAGTGCAAGGAGACTGGAAAGATAAGAGGGGCTCAGTGGTGAGCAGTTTGAAATGACAAACAGAGGATAGTTAATACTTGAGGTAATAGGGAGCTAGCTCACTGAGCAGAAAGGTAACCTAGAGCTATGCCTTCGAAAAATCACTTTGTTATAAAGGAAGACATTGTCCACCCTCAGAGAAACAGAGGATAAGTAAGCGTGGTATGGTTTCATACGGATACATATGAATGTATGTATCTAAATATGACAATTACTGATAGCTAATTATATGTAAGTGTATGTATATATGGGTGTATATGTGTTTATGTACATATACATGTACATCTATATATGTACATATATATGTACATATATATGTACATCTTTGTGTGTATATGTCTATATATGTATATATGTATGTATATGGGTAGGTATATATCCAAATCTATATCTATATCTATCTATCTACCTAAATATATCTGAGCTTAATTGCGTCTTTCTGGGGGCAGGGCCAGGGGAGGGTGAGAGTGGAGAACAGAGTAAAAAGTATACAGCAGAGAACACAAGAAAACTTATAAAGAAGCAAAGATGGACAGCTCTCAACACAATGCATAGTATTTATTATATAGGCTTTCTTGAAATGGAAATTTATTGCTGTACATTTTGAATCCTCTCTGACGTTCTGCTATGCACACAACAATGTTTTGCTTATTCTTGTATTATTTTAGTTGTATTATTTAAGTTTTTTCTTTTCTTATTTTATATTTAAGTTTAAAATAAATTTAAAAATTGCAAATTTAAAAATAAAAAAAAAGAAAAATCACTTTGGCGGTCGAGTGGAATGGGAAAGACTTAAGGCAGGAAGACCAATTAGAGAGCTTACAATTGTCCACGCAAGACTTGGTGGATTGGTGGAGTTGATAGAAAGAAACATATACAAAATACGTTATGAAGGTAGAAATGGCTCGATGTGACAGTGGATTGTGCATGTGCTGGAGGGGAATTGGGGAGCTGGAGATGACATTGAGGTTGAGAACCTGGAGTTGAAAGGGAAATTCTTCATTTGGGCTTTCACCCTGATTAGCAATACTTTGATGGGCTGATCACTGAAGATTCAAAATGGCTTCAAGACGTGGACAGCTTTTATTGGTAACTTTAAGGCAATCCAGATAGGTCCATCTCAGCAAAAGGGGTTGGGCCCTTGAATCTCAGTTCCTTCCCTGGATAGCAAGAATGTGACAATTTGCAGGTAGGGGTTTGTGACAAAAAGCATGTGATACAAAAAGCTACCAACTTGGTGTCTTCTTCCCCACCACAGCCTCCCCCGACACTGTTTGATAAACAGAGCTGGGAACAATAGGATGCTGAGTGAACTTAACTTTCAACACTAATAAACTGGGAGGATGGTGGTGCCTGTGTAACCGGAAAATTGGAAAGAACAGAGAGTTTGGGGGGAAAGATAGTGAGTTCTGGAGTTTAAAGGAGAGGATTAGGCGCCAGAGGGAACAGCTATGAGAAAAATGTACTTCCTGATCCTGAAGGAGGGATTAAAAGGTAAAAGTAAAAGAAAGGACTAGAATCTAAGCAGAGAGTGCCTTAGATGGCCTCTTCATTGGGTTTGCCAATTGCGATATATGAATGAGATGGAATACTGTTTCACTCTAAGAAATGACAGGCAATTTCATAAAATCTGAGAATGAACTGATGCAGTATAAACTGAGCAGCACCTTGAGAATAGTTTATACATGGTCATCAACGCCAACACTTTTGAAAGACTTGGGAACTCTCATCAATGTAATAACCAACCGTCTCCCAGAACCATCATGTAAGCCACCTCCTGACGAGAAGTTGATGGTCATAAGGTACAGAAAAAAGGTATGCAAATTTGGATATGGCCACTATGCTGATTTGTTTTGCTTAACTATGAATATTTGCTACAAGAATGTTTTTTTTTCCCTCTTGGTTTTTAATGGAATGGATTTAAGAGGAAAGAGAAGGTTATTAATGGTGATGACCCCCCTCCAAAAAAAAAAAGATAGTTATTGAAATATTTTTAAAATACACAGAAAAGACCAGAAGGAAGTTCTGAAGGAAGCATAAACAATACGAGTTTGGAAGTGACATGGAATTTATTTTATGCTTTTCAAAAAGCAATTAGCATGAAATAGAGATTCAGAGTTCTGTATAGAATCTTCTTTTTTGCATTCTTGTGTATACAGAATTTTTTGATGTTTAAGTATAGGAAAAACATTGTTTTAAATAAACGAGTTTTGGAATTCCATACCCCTTATACAAATGGGTACAACCCCTTACAAGCTTCAGGAGGATTATAAAGCAATCCCTGTTAATCCTCAGTAATCTCCCCAGCAATATAGTTGCCTCTAAACTCTGGGCTCAGTGCTTTAAAAAGGGGAGGAGGATGGAGAGGTGCTGTTCAGGGCCCTCTGGGTCATGGAATTCTGCTGAAACCTCCTTAGACAGCATGGTGATCTATTAAAACTTCTTGGCTTAGATCTGAGATTGTCAGGATTCTCCTGGGCTCAGAAAGGCCATAGCTATAGCACCCTAGGCTTCTCTCCTCCTTGTTTCCCCTCCATACTACAAAAGCCTGTTGCTGGTCTCATCCACTTCTGCTTGGAGCCTCCTCTGATAATCTTGGTCTTTATAACTCTCACCTCCCACAGAAATCTCTCCACCAATAAGAGCCCTCACTGGATGATGCTTCTACTAGGTGGCCCAACATTCAGACATCTAGGAAATGTAGTCTACAGACTATTCCGATGAACCATGCTCTCTGGACCCTAAGGATCACGAGAAATGAAGTCCTGAAGCTTTCCTCAGCCATCCCTTTACACTTAAGAAATGCCATCCTTGGGTCCCTTATTCCATTCCCCTAAGTTCTCACAAAGTATCTGTGTTTTCTGTTCGGATTGGTTACACATATATTATATAGGAGTCTATCTGAAACCCAAGACTTCAACACTCTGAAATCAAAATTCAATGTTTTACATCTCTGGCTCCTTTTCCTTTCAATGCATTTGTGAATGTCTTAGAAGGGGGATTAACTTTGAAACCCTTTTCATATTCCTGCTTCTTGCCAGTTTCTTGGAGTTTAGTTTCCCTACAGATCACCAATTTCTTAGATCTGAACCAAAAAAAAAAAAAATCAGAGGCCGAGGGAGCAAAGGGGCAATTTCATATGGATTCCTACATCTGGTTTGGTGAGGTTTTGGGGGTTTTTTTGGTCATCACTCTCACCCTTTTAATGAGCTCTTCCCCCTATTCCTCCAAACCTTCACCAAAATATATCCTTGGTATATAAACCAGAATGAATGGTGACACAGAAATCAAAGTCAGTCAGTTAATCAACATTGATTATGAGGAGTGGTGGGGCTGCTAGATAGCACAGTGAATAGCACATACGGTATGCCCAGTCTGGAGTCAGGGACACTCATCTTCCCAACTTCAAATCTGGCCTCAGACACTTACTGGCTGTTTGACTTTGGGCAAGTCGCTTAACCCTGTTTCAGTCAGTTTGCTCATCTATAAAAATGAGCTGGAGAAGGAAATAGCAAACCATTCCAGTATCTTTGCCAAGAAATGAAGTCAAAAAGAGTCAGACGAGACTAAAAAATAATAGAATGGAAAAGTAAATAAATAAAAATAAGAGAAGTCAGCAGTGACTGGGCATTACTTAGCTTGTGTGAGAGTGACATATCTAGTCTCCAGCTATATCTGCCAGATTCCACTGTGTCTGTCATCTTCACCAAGGCTACGTACTGCACCCCTTTTCCAACTGTATTTGGAAAAGAGGCACTAAGACAGTTGCATCAAGTGTAGTTACTCTGGGAACAACAGAAAGCCCTGCCCTGAGTCCCTGCTCAACTGTGACAGCCTGTGGATGAGAATGGACTGGCATACCCCCAGGCACACCTCCTTACAGCTGCTTTGGTGTCAGACTCCTGTCTGGCAGAGGGCCTACGAATATGAAAGGGGATGAATGACAGAGTCTTGGGCTCGTGTCGTTGGCTGGATGTGATGTTCTCTTTCCTCATCGGGATAAGCCTGGGTGGCTGGTACTGGGAACATCTGCCAGGAGCAAGGCGGATGTGAGGGGCTGTCACTTGTATCAGGTATTAAAATCATTGTTATGAGCACACAGACCAAAATCCCGAGAGGACTCTCTCTAGCAGCGCTGGCAAAGCAGTCACTAGCAGAACAAGCTAGGGACTTCCAGCAGAGTGCAGCCTCATTTAAAACAGGCAAACAAACGAGGCCAGTGATAACATCTTCATTCTAAAAGAAAGATGGCAGGAGAAGCCTGCCTTTGCCTTCCATGCTTCCATACTTCTATTCACTAGTCACGGGGAGAGTTTATGGAGGAAAATAAATAATGTCATTGGATGCATGACAAGAGGAATCAAAGGCTACACTCATTCCTCTCATCTACTGGCTGGAAGTGAATAATTTTTGTTTAAGGCTGAAGCTACATTTCTAAGAAAAAGTCAATGCCCTCAGGCTTCAGTATCAAATGAAGAGATTTGGGAGTTACCATTTTTAACCATATCACTTTTCCCTGATAATTTTACTATCAAATAAGCTTAAGGATGCTTATTCACTGCCATCCTTCCCATGAAATGAAAAAGACTTTAGAAGACAACTCACATTTATAAGGCATTTTATGGTTTACAAAGTACTCTCTTAATAATGTCCCTGTGAGGTAGGTAATGCAAGTATTAATATCCATATTTAATAGACTAGGAAACTGAGGTTCAGTTTAACTGAGGTTAACCGACAGGGTCACTCTCACAGAGCTTTAAGTATTAGATTCAAGACTCAAGTCCAAGCTTCTGATTGCTAAGTCAGTGTCTTTTCCCCTAAGCCATTATTGAAAAATTAATAATTACAAGGAAGATTCCATGCATGCCAGGGTGACTGCGAGTGAAAAAGAGGGAGAGGAGGAGAATGGAAAGTATGATGAAAGGTAGCTGTCATTTACATTTAGTTTCCTTTTCTTTCAAAATTCAGATCTGGGGCTTATATGTCTTTGATCCAGAGGAAGAAGGACCAGTCAACTGCTGAAGCCTTGGTCCTCTGCACTGGCTGAGTCCATTTGAGACCAATTATCACAACTAATTGCCATTCTGGTTTATTATCCATCTACAAGTAGAAGGCAGATAAGAAAGGGATAGCTGGGATGGGATAGAGGTATAAGCAGTTAAAGCTTAAAACCGCACTAAAACTTTTGGAATATCTGGCATTCTAATTGTAAGAAGAAAATCATTACTCAAAAGCAAGATGTGTTGCTTGTTTTTAATATACCAAAGTTATTAAAGCTTCAAAATTATACTAAAAGTTTAAGTAGACTCTACTGCTGAACTGAATAACTGCTGTCATCTAGGGTCCCTTTTTATTAAGAGCAGAATTAAGCCACACGGACTTTTCTCTTCCTCTTCTCCTCTGCCCCACTTCCCCAATCCTGCTCATACAGCCAGGGAATGGAAGCTCATTGAAGGCAAAGACTATTTTGTTTTCCCATCTTCATATTCCCAGAGCCTGGCACAGTGCCTGGCACACAACTGGCGCTTAATAATTCTTTACCAAATTGGATCTCATTTGTTGTGATGGCCAGAGCGTAATACTGAGTCAGAAGACTTGGCTTCAAGAGTAAGTCCTTTCACTTACCAGCTGCGTAACCGGGGACATGACTCTAAGTTTGAGTTTCTTCATCTATCCAATGACAATCATATTTGCACTATATACGTCACAGGACTGTTGTGAGATAAGTACTTTGTACACCTTGTATTATTATATAAACATGAGCGATTCCTAATATTATTCCCTGACATTGATCTTTATCAAAGTCACAAGTGCCTTCTGGGTAGATCATGATTTAGTTGATAAGTTCAAAGGCTTTAAAGTTGGAAGGAACTTTCAATATTTTCTAATCTAATTTCTCTCATTTTACAGAAGACACAAGCCCAGAGAGGTTTGGCAATTTGTCCAATGTGACAGAGATAGTAAGAAATACAGGAAGCAGTTAGGCGATGCAGTGGATGGAGCACCAGCCCTGGAGTCAAGGGGAACCTGAGTTAAATCTAGCCTCAGATACTTACTGGCTTTGTGATCCTGGGCAAGTCACTTAACCAAGATTACCTGGGAAAAAAAAATCCACATTGAGGAATCAAACTCCAGATTTCTAGCTCCAAAGTCAGCTTACTTTCTACTACAGCCACTGCCTCTTTAGTCTGGTTCACACTTGAACCTCACCATGCCCATTTCTCCCCTTGAATTCTTCTCATTGTTAATCTAAATCGACAGAGATGTGGCAAGCAGAGAGAAATGGATGTGAAGCCAAGAAGACCTCAAATCCTGCCTCGGACACATACTGACTATGTAACCCTTAGCAAATCACTTAATCTCTCAGTGCTCCAGGCAACTCTCTAAAACTAGAAGTTTCAGAGCAGGCACCAATCTGCATTGGTAGAGTATGTTTCCTCTGGGAATCTGGGAGTTCTCTAAACCAATGAAATCACTGGGCCAGTCTCTACTCCTACCAAAGTGGAAGCACAAAGGGAGAGGCAATAATGTTTCACTAACTATGAAATTCTTGCAGATGCTTGGAGAGAACAGTAATGGTTGTAATATTATCTTACGATACGATATTATCATGTAAGAACTACTCTCTATGTATGTGTGTTACTGTCTCATTGTATAATAGTCAAACTATGGCAAATTAACCCTTGATCAGGATGAGTTAAGTTTGTGCTGCTTACATTAGTGGTTATAGAGTCCTGATGGTTATAATACACTTTCCACACTCGGCCAAGTTCCTGTGATTTAAATCATGTTCATATTCCTTCATTATCATTCTGAAGAAGCTATGGTGCACTCAAAAGAGATTTGGCCCTCTGGAGCTTCAGGTAATTTGTACTCCATGCTATAGGGTCATCTGTAAAATGAGGTATCTGAACTAGATAATATTGAAGGCTTCTTCAGCTATAAATCTATGACCCTATTACCTCTTTGAGTTTGTTTTCTCACCCGTAAAATGATGATACCAGACTAGATGACTTCTAACATCCCTACCAAATTTAAAGCTATGAACTATTTGTCCAAGTGATCCCATTGCATCCCATCTCCTCCAACAGATAGCTTCCTCTATCATTGCCATTCTTTCCCTTATTTTCAATCTCTCCCAATCTCTCTACTATCATTATTTCCTACTTCCTACAAACATGTCCTTGCTATCCTGAAAAACCCTCTCTCACTTGATCAGTCCATTCCCACTATCATCCTATATCTTTGCTGCCTTTCTAGCTAAACTCCTCCAAAAAGCCATCTATAATAGGTGTCTCCACTTTCTCTCCTCAAACTCTCTTCTTTCCTCCTTACTATCTGACTTCTGACTTTATCATTTCACCAAAACTTCTCTCGCCAAAGTTACCAGTGATCTCTTACTTGCCAAATTCAATCTTCATTCTCATTGACCTCTCCACAGCCTTCGCTCTGTTGATCACTCTCTCCTTGATACTCTCTAGGTTCTCCTCTCTAGGGTTTTTTCTCTCTCTAGGTTTTCTTCCAACTGTAGGTGTTCCTCAGGTTTCTGTCCTGGGCCTTCTTCTCTTCTCCCTCTATGCTACTTCACATTATAATCTCAACTTCCAAGGATTTAATTCCCTTTTTTTATGCTGATGATTCTCAAATCTATCTATCCTGCCTCAATCTTTCTGCTGATCTCTAATCTTGCATCTCCAACTGCCTTTTAGACATCTTGAATTGGATGTCCAGTAGACATCTTAAACTCAATATGTCCAAGACAGAATTCATTATCTTTTCCCCTATGCCATTCTTCTCCTTTCTCCCATTCTGCCCTACCTCCGTCTCTAACACCATCCTCCCAGAACCTCAGGTTCACAACTCAGATGGCATTCTGGCTTCCTCATTATCTCTCACCCCTCATATGAAATCTGTTGCCAAATCTGCCAATTTCACTTTGCAACATCTCTTGAATATGCCCCCTTCTCTCCTCTGACACTGCCACCACTCTAGTGCAGGTCCTCATCACCTCATCCCTTGATTATTGAAATAGGTGGTGGATCTGCCTGCCTCACATCTCTCCCCACCTATCTTCTATTCAGCCACCAAAATGATTTTCCTAAATTGTAGGTCCCACCATGTTCCCCTCTACTTAATAAATTCCAGGGGCTCCCTATTGCCTCCAGGATCAAATACAAAATATTTACCATTCAAAGCCCTTCATAACCTAGCTCCCTCCTGCCTTTCCAGTGTTTTTACACCTTACTCCCCAGCATGTACTCTTCAATCCAGTGACGCTGGCTTCCTGACTGTTCTAGGAACAAGACACTCCATCTCCAGGCTTTGGGCATTCTCTGGCTGTCCCCCACTCCAGAAATGTTCTCCCTCCTCTGCTTCAATTACTCACCTCTCTGGCTTCCTTTAAGTCCCAATGAAAATCTCACCTTCTACAGGAAGCCTTTCCTTACCCCTCTTAATTTCAGTGCCTTCCTTCTGTTAATTATTTCTTATTTATCCTGTATATAGTTTGCTTTGTATATATTTGTATTTGTTTGCATGTTGTTTCCCCCATTAAATTGTGAACTCCTTGAGGGCAAGGATTGTCCTTTGCTTTTTTTTCTATCCCTAGCTTACCACAGTGTCTGGTACATAGAAGGTACTTAATAAATGTGCATTGATTAATTGCTTGATTGATTGAACTCTCTGGATCCTCAGTTTCCTCATCTGAAAACTGAGGAAATTGGACCAGATACTTCTAAGATAACTTCCAACTCAAAATCTATGATCCTATGAACTTTTCTTTCTAAATGCTATTTAAAAAGGGTTGGCAAGTTGTGTTATTATGATTGTGATAGAATACTACTGTGCTATAAGAAATGATTTTAGAAAAACATGGAAAGATTTGCATGAAATAATGATAAGTGAAATGAGCAGAATCAAGAAAACATTGTATACGGTAACAGTAATATTGTTTTAAGAAAGACTTTGAGTAAATAAATTACTTTGACTATTATAAATACCTAAATTAACTATAAAGGATATGTGAAGAAATATGATATCTGTAATCAGAGAAAGAACTGATAAATGGAAGTATGTATAGAATAATTTATATATATATATGTATATATATACACAGATATATACATAAACATGTATCTATATATTGTGTATAGATACCTATTTGTGTCTAATGGTAGTGGGGGGGAAGAGAAAAAATAAATTTACATGATAAATGTGTTGTATATTTGATAGGAATAGAAAGTTGTGCATAGTAGATTTGCAGTTTCATGTGCAATTATATTTTTATTGTACTATATTATGGAAATTCTTATCTTATTCCATAAATTTTTAAAAAGCATTGGCAATGGAAGAAGTTATTGTCCTTTTATTTTTATTTTTTTTAGGCACTTGGGGTTAAGTGACTTGCCCAGGGTCACACAGGTAGTAAGTGTGTCAAGTGTTTGGTCTGAGGCTGTATTTGAACTCAGGTACTCCTGACTTCAGGGCCCGTGCTCTATCCACTGCACCACCTAGCTGCCCCTAGTTATTGTCCTTTTAGAAATTAGTTGCTGATATGGACTGAGATTTTATACTTCCAGATCTATGTCAGATCCCAGTGTAGATGTGATCCCATGTTTTAGAGTAGTGACTAAGAGGAGCACTTAATGTGAATTTCATTTCCCACTAGACAAAAAAAGGAAAGACAGAAGGAGAGAAAGGAGGTGGGTTATGTTTCAGTCCTCCTACTCAAAAGGAAAACTGGCTGTGAAACTTCTGATTGAAGAAAAATAAATGTCTTTTCAGTGTTTTATATAGGCAGCAACAGAGAGCCAATCAACAAATAAGTAAGGTAAAGGGAGGTTGCATACAAAGTGAGGCAAAAGCAAGGTGCCTGCCTTCAAGAAGTTCACCTTCTAATGTGGGAGATAATGTGTAAATAACTATGTACATCCAAAATGTATACAATGTAGATGAAAGGTAATCTCCAAAGTAAGGTATTTGGAGTAGGGATGGGCAGATAGAGAAAAGCCTCCTACAAACAATGGGCTTTGAACTGAATCTTGAAGGAAGTTGGGGAGGCAGAGGTGAGGAAGAACAGCATTCCAAGGAAGGGGAAAAAAGGAGGACAGCCGAGGCCAAAACACACAAGTCAAGAGGTAGAGTATCATGTGTAAGGAACAGCAAATAAGTCAGCCAGTATAGCTCAATTGAACTCAATTATATCTATATCTATACATATCTATACACACATATGCATAGTATATATACTCTTCACCATGCTCTTAATGTGTGTGTGTGTGTGTGTGTGTATACCAAGAGCCCAGTGGGGAGTGAAGTGGAAGAAGATTGGAAAGGTAGGAAGGGGCCAGTTATGAAGTTTTTTACATATAAGAGGATTTTATATTTTTGATCCTAGGGTATATGGACCCACTGAAGTTTATTGAGAAGGAGAAATCTAGCTATAGAACTTTTATTTTTCCATTAATTAAATTATATATGTATACACACACACACACACACACACACACACAAGTATATGCTGGTGTTCTTGTTCAGTAGTTTTCAGTTGTGTCCAACTCTTCATGACTCCATTTGGGTGTTTTCTTGCCAAAGATACAGAATGGTTTTCCATTTTCTTCTCTAGCTCATTTTACAGATGAGGAAACTGAGGCAAGCAGGGTTAAGTAACTTGCTCAGGGTCACACATATACGTAAGTACATGTATACATAAATGTTTGTAATATACATATGTGTATATCTATATTTATATCTATATCTACATACATATGTATATATTTTAAGAACTTCAAGGGATTCTTTCTAGAGGCCAAACTGATCACCACTTGTAAAGATAATCTGAAGCTTGAATAGGTCTAATAAAAGTCATCTAATCTACTTCCTTCCATTTACAGATTAAGAAACCCAAATCCACAGAGTAAATAACTTGCCCAAGCTTGAAGAGCTAGTAAGTGGCAGGGCCAGGAGGAGAACTCAGAGCACCCAGTTTCCCTGTCCTGTGATCAGTTAACTATGTTCAAAACTATCACTTGTATGACTTTAGCTACTTGGAAAGCGAAAAGAGAGCTTTGAAAAGAGGAAAACTGAAATTTGTTAGGAGCTACTTCAGCATTAGACTGTGAAAGAGGGCATTCAGGAGAATGACTGCCTAAACTTAGCTGCAAAGCCACTAACAATTAACATGATAATAATTTTATAAATAATCATAACTATAAATATATAGATGCGATTCTTCAAACCACTTCGCATCAATCAGATGTATGAACTGTGTGTGAACCAGGCTTAGATCTCTGTGGAATGTTCAATCAATCACTCCACTTCACTTAAAGTAACTACCTTAACCAGATGGGAACGTCTCTATTAAACCAGTCAATCAATCAAAAGACATTGGACTAGGTTAGAGAGGTCTTGAAGCCACTGAATGAAATGGTTCAAAGCTCCACAGAGGTGTTGGTATTAGCTAAGGAGATTCTGTCAAATTCCAAAGGGCATTTCTGTCAAACAGCAATCCAATTCAGAATCCAAGGTTTCCAGTAGACAGGAGAGAGCTATTATAACCAAGTCCCATTCCTGGCAGGAAATGGTTGGGGACTGAGGAGAGATAAGCTCAAGCCTTTTTCTCCACTCTCCCTTGGCTAGAGAAGGACCTTATGAATTTCAGAGAAGATCTGGACTTTTCACTGATGTCTTAGTAGTGTCCATAGAACAACAGTAAATGAAAGGAAGAATCTATATTGTGAGCCAACAATAAATTAGGCACAATGAAGAAATGCTTCATCCTGTCAATTCTATCTTTGTGCCATCATGGCACTTGCATATTCCCCCTTCTCAGTTCTGACACTGCCACCACCCTGGTTCAGACTAGACCTTTATCACTTCTCACTGGGATCATCATCAATAGCCTTCTGGTGGTCTCTCTAACCCAAATTTCTCCACATTCCAGTATATCCTCCACTCTGCTGTGAAAGTGATCTTCCTAAAGCACAGGTCTGACTATGTCAAGCTTCCTCCTCAATAGATTCCCTTTTGTGGCTTCCTATTGCCTTCAGGATCCAATATAAAATCCTCTTTTAGGCTTTTAAAGCCCTTCACACCTTGGCCTCTTCCTATCTTTCCAGTCTTCTGATATTTTACTCCGTACCATGATCTGAGATCCAGTGACACTAGCCTCCTGGATGTTCTTAGAAAAAAATACTCCTTCTCCTGACTGTATTTTCACTGACTATCCTACATGCCTGGAATTCCTTCCTCATCTATACTTTCTGGCTTCCCTGGCTTTCTTCAAATCTCAATTAAAGTACAGAAGTAAGGGACAGCTAGGTGGTGCAGTGGAGAGAGCACTAGCCCTAAAGTCAGAAGGACCTGAGTTCAAATTTGACCTCAGACACATGATACTAGCTGTGTGACCCTGGGTAAGTCACTTAACTCTGATTGTCTTACCAAAAAAAAAGGCTTCTGTAAGAAACTTTTCCAGATTTCCCCTAATGCTAATGCCTTCCCTCTGAGATTATTTCCAATTTATCATTTACATATCATGTTTGTATAGAGTCATTTGCATATTGTCTCTCCACTTAGATTATAAGCTCCTTGAGGTCAGGAACCAGGTTTTTGCTTTTCTTTGTATCCCTAGTGCTTAGCACAGAGTCTGACACATAATACGTGTAAGTAGGGTGTGGAGTGTTGTATTTGTTGTTTTGCTTTGTCCATGTAGGTTATACATGTCCACATGAGCCTGTCTAAATGTGGCTCACAGGTCAGCAAGAACACACATCTCTATTGTCTCCTTCCCTGACCCTTTTCCAAGAGAGAATTTGATTCCTGCCAAGAGGTAAAACAGGAGGTTGGGTTCAGAGGCTTCTCAGAGAGAGGGTATACTAGGCTAGGATTATATCTGTATGCTCCCTTAAATAGTTAACATAAGAGAAGCAATTTTTAGGTCCAAGATAAGTTCTTGATCACTATTGATTTATTGATCACTATTATTTAACAGCCTCAAGCAATCTATCCAAGACTTGACTTCCTTCCCACCAAATGCCAGTTCTATACAACAAATAGCAAAGAAATACATTTATCCAAGTCGATAGCAAAACAAGAAATCAGAAGAAGTATACATATGAGAATATATACCAGGCAATACAAATCAAATGAGCTCTCCCTTTGGGACTGAGATAACTCATCTCAACTGAGAGTCCCAGATCTCACCCAAGGGGAAAATTTACTAAAGTCTCTAGTGTAGGAAGCTGGCAACAAGTACATGATAGATTTTCAGTTCCTTTCACGTCAGCTACTTTCGAGAGCCTTCATGGACCTGAAGAGAAGTTGCAATCACTCACTCTTTCTCAAAGCTGGCAGTCAGAACATCCCAGGATCTCTCTTTTCCACTTTTACCAACTCTGACCACTCCTCATGCAGGAGCAGGGCATTAAATAATCAATCTCCCCACCAGTGAGGTTCCATACAAAAGCCCTTGGGACTGAGAGTTACATTCCTTTCCTGGACAGAACTCTTTGCTATCCTTCGAAAAGTTCAGCTAGGGCAAATTCAAAACCTGTAATCAAATACAAATACAAACATCAGTGCTTTGAAACAACGAAGGTGATTTTCCTGATGTCCCAGTGAACCAACCTTTAGAACTATTGAACCTAAAATAAAACAAACGCATCTTGACAGCACATACAATAAACATGACAATATACAGAGCATCACCTAGCAGGAAAGGACAGTGACAATATTCTTAACCGCATACAGAATGTAACACATGGACATTTCAAAAGCTCACACATACCCATAGTACACATCTATCCATCAAAAGCAACAAGACTGGCTAACCAACAAAGCAAAGCTAGCTATTGAACTGTAACAATAAGACCACCAATTGGCCAATATATAAAATATAACTTAATTATTCACAGTAGTGTATATGCAAAACAATATGCAAAATAATATGCAAAATGATCAGCCTCTGAGGCTGAGATGCAACAAAGTATGGATTGATTCTCTGCTACTTATGCTAATTTTGGCCTAACAATTAACATTAAGAAAACAAAGGTTATCCACCAGCTAGCACCACACCATCCACCATTGGTTACAGCAAATGGGGAAATTTTGAATGCTGTAGATATACCTTGGCGGCATACTTTCCAAGGATATACACGTAGACGATAAGGTTGACACACTTTTGACAGAGCTAGCTCAGTATTTGAGAGGCTGTGAAGGAAATTGTGAGAAAGAAGAGGTATTAGACTACCTACTAAACTGAAGTTTTTACAGAGCTGTTGTGCTGACCTCATTATTGTTTGCTTGAGAAACCTGAACAGTATACCAGCACCATGTCAGGAAACTGAATAGCTTCCATTTGAATTGTCTTAGGAAGATTCTGAAGATCACCTGGGAGGATAAGGGACCAGACACTGAGGTCCTTTCTCAAACTACACTGCCAAGCATTCAAACTTTACTGCAGAGAGCACAACTCTGGCCACACTGTTCAGATGTTAAAAGTATGTTTGCCTAAAAGACTATTCTACAGGAAACTCACACAAGGCAAGCACTCACATGGAAATCAGAAGAAGTAATACAAGGACACTCTCAAGGTCTCTTTGAAGAACTTTGGAATGGATTTTGTGACATGGGAGATACTGGCAAAGGACCACATGGGATGGAGTGCCCTCATCAAAGAAGGCACTGTGCTCTATGAGCGAAGCAGAATTGTAGTAGCTCAAAAGAAACATGAGATGCTCAAGTGTAGAGACATCTCTACTCCAAATATGCATATGGACTTTATGCCAGACCTGTAGTAGAGCATTCCATGCTCCTATTGATCTAATCAGCTATAATTGGATACTTTATATGTTGACTCCAACATAGTGATGTCATTTTGGTCTTCTTTGAGAATGAAGGACAACAAGCAACCAACAAACCATATGCAAAACAATTACTAGACATTAAAATAACGTGAACATAACACAAAACATAGTCAAATGAACACAAGAGCAAAAGAAAAAATAAGCATACTTAAGCCTTCCTTCAAAAGGAACTGAGAGAGTTAAAAAAGAAAAAGAAAAAAAGACTGAAGTGAATTGGTTCTGTTCTGAAGATTGTAAAAGATGAGAGTGAAGGGAAGGTAAAAGGAATCCTTTAGAGGAGAAAAGAAGAGAATGAAATTGTTATTTCTCATAATTTAGATGTATGAGAAAAAAGGGGCAGAGCAATCAAATGAACCTCAGTCTTCTTTGAAACAGATAATGGAATGTTGATCATAAACAAACACATATGTACAAACACAAATGAACAGTTTGGTATGGGAAAATATCACTCAAAAGAAGAATAAATTAGGGTTCAAATGAGGAGTTAAGAGAAAGGATGATACCAAGGAGGAAATAGTTAAAAAAAAAAAAAAAACTTAAAAAAAAAATAAAATAAATGTCCTGACCCTTCAGGGTCCCTTTCAGAGGAGATTAAAAGGGTGGGGAATAAAAATCCAAGGAATGTCCATCAATTGGAAATGACAGATCAAATGTTGGCATATGCATGTAATTATCTCATAAAAAATTATAAAAGAGAAAATTTCAGAGAATCCTGCATAGTATAATCTGATGCAGAGTGAAATGAGCAGAACCAGAGAACTACTTATACAAAGACAACAGTATAAAGAACAAGAACTTTGAAAGACCCAATAACTCTGATCAAACAGTGATCATCCATGTCTCCAGAGGGCCTCTGATGAAACAAAATACCCATCTCCTGACAGGGAAGGGATGGACACAAAATGTAGAGACATATATTATTGAACATGGCTACCTTGAGGATTCATTTTACTTGATTCTGCTTACTTGTTACAAGGGTTTTTTTTATTCTTTTTCGCCTGATTTTTTAATGAGAGTAATAGTAGAAGATTGAGGGGCTTGAAGGTTAGAGGTTGACAATGATGATGTCAATAAAAAATAAAACTTCAAAAAATTCACAGAAAAGAAGAAAAGGAAGTTCAGACAGAAGTATGGGTAAGATAGTTTTGTTTTTGTTTTGTTTTGTTTTGTTTTTTAAGTAATGTGGAATTTGTTACATAGTTTTTTAAAGAGGTAAGTGGCATGAAATGGAGATTCACAGTTTCATATACAATCCTCTTTTGGTGTTCTGATATGCATAGGGAAATGTTAATTCTTTGTATGTGTTTAAGTTTATGATTTTAAAAATCAAAGCCAGTTGAGAACAGCAGACTACTTTATATCAATTGACAATCACGGGAATAAGCACACCAGTGGGGGCTGATTTACTATAGCATTATAGTCACCTTACACGCTTCACCCTTTAGCTACTCATGGTCCCCTTAAACCCCTAAAATTGCCTTGCTCTGGAGGCCTAGCCTGCCTGTGTCAGTAGGCATTGGGACAATGAGCTCAGAGCACTGATAAATGAGGGGACTTCAAGTGGGATGAATTTTGGGTCCTTTGCATTTGGAGGGACCAAATGGAAAGATTATCTATTTTGGACTCTTGTTATTCAATACACTCTCATTTTCCTGGTGCACTTGAAAAAAAAAGTAGCATTTTTCTCCCTCTTGTTTTAGACTGCAGTTGTATAGCAGTTTTTCTGCTTTTGTTTCCTTATGTCAGACCATATCTTTTGAGATAACCTTTGCTGTTTGAATTCTTGCAGAAATCTGTTGTGTTACTATAACCCAGTGTGAACATTGCAGCTTATATGAAAAGTATGGATTTTGCATCCTTAAAATAATAGCCTAGAAGATAGCCTAGGGCACATCATGATAGTTCATAAGTGGGAATTTTTAATTTTGTTTTACTTTTAACCGCTCCTAGACTGCTTGCCTTATTTGTGATATTAGCCCAGACAGCTTGTCTTGGATCTTTATGAATTCCAGGTCCATAGGATAAGGTTCATCTGTTGGCCTAGAAACTTCAAGTAAGCAATTCAAAATAGTTAATTGCTTTTTTTAAATATTACACCTCTTAGGGGTTTTTTGTTTTGTTTTGTATGTTGTTAGTACATCTTATTTAATTTAACTTGCTTGTCCTAGTGAAGAATGAGTTAGAATTCCATTTGGATTGCCTTTGCAGTGGCAGGGCTCCAGTACAGGAAATTTTGGGTGTCCTTGGGAATAGGGACCCAAAGGAAATTTGCCCAGACCTCCAAGGTGATCCCCTGTAACATGGTACCAGGATCCCAGGAAAAATTTGTGTGCTATCTATAAATTGTGACTAAAGTCAGAAGTGGGGAATCTGTGGCCTCAAGGCTACCTGTAGCCTTCTAGGTCCTTGGGTGTGACTTTTTGACTGAGTCCAAGTTTTACAGAACAAATCCTTTTATTAAGGGGATTTGTTGCATGAAGTTTGGATTCAAAGGGCTACACTTGAGGACTTAGAGGGCCACACATGGCCTCGAGGCCACAGGTTCCCCAACCCTGTTAGAACTTAGTTGGAAGGCTTATGGGTTGAGGGAATTATGGAAGAGTTTTTCAATCAGAACAGTTTGGTTTCTTTCCTGAAGGGTGAAGGGGTGACTTCCAGTCAACCCCAAGTCTCTAATCTCTGTGGAGAGAAGCCCATGTGCTTTGAAGTCTCTGTAAGGACTAGACTTTCCTTCTGAGATTCGAAGCTTTGTTTTCTTTTCATTTCTAAGTTGATGATTAAACCCTATTTATATATGTGTGTCCAAAGTAGAATGACCCTTTGTGGGAAATGGAGAAATTGAGGACTCCAGATCCCCTGAGCCAATACACTGCTATCACTTCATAGCACCAAGCCAGATTTGTTTGGTTTCACACTTGAAAGCTGAAGGGGTGGCTTCTAGACAACCTCACGTCCCCAGTCCCCATAGAGATAACCCCACATAACCAGGGAGCTCTATAAAGGAATAGGCTTTCCTTGTGATAAAAGATGTCTAATTTTTTTTTCTTTTCTTTAATTTTTTTGAATTGAGGAAAGCCTTTAGTAAGCACCAAGGTAGGTTCTAACCTATTAGAACTTTGTAAAATGACATTGGTTTATTAATTCCTGTCACCATGTGTTCGGAAGTATGAAAGAATGTTAAATTACCAGATTTCATTATGTGCCACAAAGATTTTCCTGAGTCTCTTTCGTACAAGGCACTGGGAGGTATTCAAAATGAATAATACAAAATAAAATATTTTATCCATTATTGGGGACTACAGAGTTTGTCAACTACATTCTAGCAGATTTGCTGAGGATGATAAGTATTAAACTTGAGGGACAGTGTAAAGGTGGGAGTCACCCAAACTTTTTGATTGGGTCTATCAATTAGAAGTACGAATTATATGTGGAAAAAAATGTCTATAGATCTCTAGTGAATCAGTTAATTAATCATCCACACTACTTAAAGTAACCACTCTAACCCGCTAAGAACACTTCTCTTGAACCAATCAATCAAAAGTATTAGACTAGATATCAGAAGCCCTTGGAAGCCATTGGCTAAAATGGCTCCATTGGAGGTATGTTAGTATTGACTGAAGAAATATGGTCATGCCCCGTGGCTCTTCAATAAAAGAGCAAGCCAGGTTGGAACCCAAGAATTCTAGCTGAGAGGGAAAAAAAATATTCCAGCCAATCTCCTAAAAGGGAAGTGTGTGTGTGTGTGTGTGTGTGTGTGTGTGTGTGTGTGTGTGCATGAGTGTGTGTGAAAGAGAGAGGAAAGAGAAGAGGAGAGGAGGGAGAGACAGATGGAGAGAGAGACAGATGGAGAAAGAGAGAGAGAGAGAGAGAGAGAGAGATGAACCTTAGTCTTTTCTTCCCCTCCTCAGTCAGAGAAGGATCTTATGAGCTTTTAAAGATAAAAGATAATTTTGGACTTCTTTTCAGTATCCTTGTAGCAAATCCAGAACAGAAGATGGCACCATCTACATCTGGATTCAAGCAGCAGCTTCAGGCCTCTACAAGGGCCCTACCAGAAAGGCACATACATGATGCCTATAAGGAATTTCATGAGTTACCCATGAAAGAGAAAAAAGGACTTACAACAGATCTGTGAGTTAGCCTTTTGCCACTACACATACTTTCTAATCTTGAGTCCGCTTTCCCTTGCACTCTGAATATACTTGTGGGATGGTATATTACAGATTTTTTTTGGGGGGGAGGTCTTTTTGATATACCACCTTAGTAAAATATCCCTTTTTTAAAAATGTTCAAAATGTTTTGGTTTTATAATACTGATGTTATAGCATAAATTGTCTGATTCTGCTAATTTCACTTTGCATCTGTTCATCCAATTCTCTCTGGGTCTCTGAGCAGAACAAAAACAATTTATTCTCTCTAATTTTTAATTTTTTTATTTCATTAGACATTTCCCAATTACATACAAATTTTTAAAAACTCATTTTAAAAAATTTTGAGTTCCAAATTTTCCCCTCTCCTTCATTCCTCCTCTCTCTTTGAGAAAGGAAGCAATTTGATATTGATTATATATGTGAAGTCATGAAAAACATATTTCCATATTAGCCATGTTGGGGAAAAAAAAGAAAAAGAAAAAGGTAAAAAAAAAAGAATGCTTCAATCTGTATTCAGAGTTCATCAGTTCTTTCTCTGAAGGTGGATAGTATTTTTCATCATGGGTCCTTTGGAATTGTCATATCATTGTCTTGATCAGAATAGTTAAGTCTTTCATAGTGAATTATCCTTACAAGGTGATCTCCTGGTTCTGTTCACTTCACTTTACATAAGTTCATATAAGTTTTTCCAGGTTTTTCTGAAACCATCCTGCTTGTCATTTCTTATAGCACAACAGCATTCCATCACAACCACATACCACAATTTTGTTTAGCCATTCCCCAATTGATGGCCATACCCTTGATTTCCATTTCTTTGCCACCACAAAAAGCTGCTATAAATATTTTAATACTAACTGTTCCTTTTCACTTTGCTTCAATCTCTTTGGGATACAGATCTAGTAGCGGTATTGCTGGGTCAAAGGGTATGCACAGTTTTATAGCCCTTTGGGCATAGCTCCAGATTATTCCAGGAGAACAATTTATGCAATAACAACAACAACACTATAAAAATAAATAACTTTGAAATCTTTAAGAAACATGGTTAATAAAATGATTATCCATGATGCCAGAAGACCATTGATGAAATATGTTATCTGCTTCTTGACAAAGAAGGGAAATATTTGGCATGCAGAATGAGATAGATATTTTTGTATACAGACAATGAGGGAATTTGTTTTCTTGCCTAAGCATATTTGTTATAAAGATTTTGTTTTTGTTTTCTCTTTATTTCAATTGGGTGGGAAATGAGAAAAGAAAATAGATTTGTGTTAATTAAAAAAACAACTTAAAATGGGGGAATGGTGCTAAAGATGGGGAATGTCGCATACACTTTAAGGTCACTATATTGCTAATTTTACTTGTTTTGCTTTGTTACAAGAGAACTTTCATGGAATAAGAATAATCTGTAATATTTATAACATTAAAATGAAACATATCAATAAAGCTTTTTTCAAGGGCAACAAAATATCCCTTTCTAAAAGGTAATTAAGTCTAGTTAACTAATTGACATCACTTGATAATCATGGGAAGAAGCACACTAATGGTGGTTTTGAGTAAAATTGCCTCCCCCAATACCTCAAAGCCTCCCCTGTAACTCAACTTGGATAAGGAACCATTGTCTGATGACTCACCCTATCAATGTGATAGAGGGCACTAATGTATGTTTACATATTCACCATGTTGTTGGAAAAAAACAAAACAACTCCGCAACATAGATATATGGTTATTATTATTCCCAATTACACATGAGGAAACTGAGGTTTACAAAAGTCAAGTGACTTACCCATGGCTGTGCAACCAGTAACTATCAAAAGCAGGATAGGAGACAAATATATTTAAGAATTTTGGCTTCTCCCTCTCTTAGCCAAACCTATAAAACACCTACTGCTATTCAGTCATTTTTCAGTCATGTCCAACTCATCATAACCCTATTTGAGGTTTTCTTGGCAAAAATGCTAGAGTGGTTTGCCATTTAGGCAAACAGGGTCACCTGACTTGCCCAGGTCACCCAGCTTAGAAGTGTCTAAACCCAGATTTGAACTCAGCAAGATGAGTCTTCCAGACTCCAGACCCAGTACTCTATCACACTGTGCCAACTACTGGCGCATAAAATATCTAGCTCTTGGAAAGTAAAGCCCAAAACATCCATAGTGATGATGGAATATTCAGAGTTGGGAGTAACCCAGACACTATCTAGATAGTGCAACAGTGCAATGCATATCAAGAATTTTCTCTCCCAGCTGAAGACAATAAAGGATAATTGGATAATAGCTATAAAGCCTGAAAAGGGACCTCACAGGTCATCTAGTCCAACACCTTCATTTGAAAAATGAAGTCTTCAGAGGCTGTCTTGCTCAAGATTACACAGCTAGTAAATAGCAAAGCCAGTATTTGAATCCAGCTCCTCTGAACCACCACTCTTGCCAATTTTCTTGCCCTAATTGCAGATTAAGTACTTAAGAAGAAATTAGCAGCATCATACTGTGTCCTATGATCTATTCTAGGTGTTAGGGTTACACAAGAATGAACTTGTGCATCTACATGTGAAAATGATGATAGCACCACAATGACAAACACATACTTGGTGAACATAGATGGGTGTGCCTCTCACTAATCTAGCCAACTAGGGCTCTAGTTAAACCAACAGAAAGTAAAGGCCATTGAATAAACTAATTAACAAAGAGTTTATGAGTTGTGGATAGGACAGAGTGCCTGAAATAGGTTCTTCACATCTTGATAGCTGCTTCTCAGCTAATTCACATTCTGTGGACACACAAGAGAAGAACAATGTCATCGAGACCTCAGAAAACTTAGTGCCAGTATTTCAACAACCAGTACTATTTGTGAAGACAGTTAACATTCCTAAAAGTCCTACATTCCAACACTCTCTATGTTTGTGTTTGTCCTCTATGCTCAAAAATGACTAAGGACATCATGATGTTGGAGTTAAGGTACAGTGTGTTCAGCTGTGGCTGATCAGTCCAGCATGAGATCAGAAGGCTGTCTTCCAGGTTGGGCAGGTTGTCCATTTGAACATTTGTGCATTTCACATTTCCTTTGCACTCTGTGATTCTGCTTTGTTCAAAGAGCATAGTGCCTTCTTTGATGCAAGCACATCATGCTGGGCAGTCCTGTGCCGGCATCCTCTGTTTGTGTGTTTGTGTGTCTACATATAGATGTATATATGTATGTAATACATATATATATATGCACTTTGTAATTGTTTTTCTGTAATTTCATTTCTTATTGTATCACTTTTTTTTTAAAGGAGCCTACAACTAGTTACAAATTCAAGATAAGAGGTTTCTCACTTTGAATAATACCTCAGTCAGAGAACCTTTTGTGGTGCTGGTGATCCCAGCAATTTATTTTTGCTACATAGCATACTTATTCATAAATTACAAAGTCAAAAATAGCATAGTCTTAAGTTCCTATTAGAGTGTGAAGAAAAAAAATATATGTATATATATATATATATGTGTGTGTGTGTATATATATATATATATATATATATATGTTTAGTGATGAGTTCATCTTCAGATCTCTTTTGTTATCTGTTCTAACCTCATTCCTACCTCAGAGATTGCAAATGACAAGCTAAACTAATAATCCCAATACTAGATCAATAATCTAATAATGCTATGTACCACAAAAACATCCTAAATCAATGATTTCCTATCACACCCAGTGGTTTGTGCTCATTTACATCGTTTCAAGACAAACAAGAACAATTCTACTTAATAAGCAGCTCAAAATGGCCTTCAGTGGCTGTGGACATAGCACATTACGTTTCTGATATTTACCAAGGACATAAACTACATAGGGGAATTCACTTAATTTTAACTTAACCAGTGTTCATTAAAAATTTGATGATCATGAAAGTAGAGAGTGATGGAGCTAGAGAAAGGAGGCAAAAATATTTAGGAATTCTGTCTTACGTATTGAAATACTTTGGTTCTCCTCACACTAATGCTCATGTATTTTGCGCTTCAGTCAAAACACTCGATGTCCCCTAAATACTTTCCAAAATTTCCTATATCCCTGTGACCGATTATATTCAGTCCCTATGACTGGAATGACTTTTCTTTTTTAAAAAAAAAATTTAATTAATTTATTTTGAATTATCAACAATCACTTCCATAAGCTTTTGAGTTTTAAATTTTTCTCTCCCTCCCTCCCTACCTCCCTCCCCAAGATGGCACTCAATCTTATATAGGCTATACATATATATTCCTATTAAACATATTTTCACATTAGTGACGTTGTAGGTAAGAATTAGAACCAATAGGAGGAACCACCAGAAAGAGGAAACAAAACACAACAGAAGGAAAAAAAAATAGCAAATAGTATGCTTCAGTCTGGGAATGCCTTTTCTTCCTCCTTCCTCATTCCCTACTCCTATATGCATGTCTACCCATTGAAAACTTATCTAATCTTTAAGATCCAACTCAAATTTCACCTCCTTCAAGAAGCCTTCAACGTTCCAAATGTTTAAGTAATCTATCCCTCCTTAAATATTTCACAGCGCTTTGCCTCAAACTCTTCTCTCTACTCACCATGACTGGCCTCATATCATAATCTTCTTCCTCCTTTCAGATTATAAACTCCTTGACAATAGGAATTATGACTCATTTCAGTTTGGTGTCCCTAGCACTTACCACAATGACATGAACACAGGAGGCAGAACTTTTCCCAGGCTACGTGCCCACATAGTACTCATAGAATCATAGGTTTTTTAACTAGAAGGGACTTTAGAGGTCATTGAATCCAATCCCCTAATTTTATAGATGAGAAACTGAGATCCTAAGAAGTTATGACTTGCCCAAGATCACACAGATACTAAGTGACTTAGAATAAGGATTCCAACCCAAGTACTCCTCTGACTTTAAACAGTGTTCTTTCCACTGCCACATAGCCTCTTATTCTGATCTAGACCTAATTTAACCACCCCAAACTTCTATCCATCTTCCCACTGTGTTTTCTAGAATGCTGTTATAAAAGGGGAAAAACAAAACAAAACATGTTCCACGTTCAAAACCTTCTCCAGCCACCCCTTACTAAGCACCTACGATGGTTAAGAGGCATTGGAGATATAAAGTTATTAACAATATGCCTGTCCTCAAGAACCCTCCACCTCCAAGCTCTCACTTTTCTCTGAAGATAACACATCCTTCGTCACTCTCTCTAATGTGGGACACCCCTTCTTTTATGCCCTTTTACACACAGGGTAAGGAGGAGGAGTTACCATATTTCTTGTTCTCAGCTGTGACTTCTAGACCCTTGCCTTGTAACTATTGCTCAAATTTCCTACTTTGAAATTTTTGACATCCAGTGCTATCACCCTACCCCAATCCTGATCACCGCCATGCACTGATCTTTGGAGCACTGTATTCTGAGCACAATATAGTGGAAAGATCCATCCTGATCTACATCTGGCCACTGGACCCAGATGGCTCTGGAAGAAAGAGTGAGGCTGGTGATTTTGCTCAGCCCTGCCTCGATTATATCCAATTCCCTTGCAAGTCAAGACATCAGCTTCCTGATGTCATTGGTCCTCTTCAAGAATGAAGGACAAACAAGTGGAAAGATTACTGAACTTGATGTCAGGATACCTACTAGTCTGAGAACTATAGATTTAGAGATAGAAGGGATCTTAGAAATTCTTTAGTCCAACTCTGTCTCATTCAACAGCTGAGGACACTGAGGCCAACAAAAGTTGAAGCAAATTGCCCAAAGTTACATAGGTAATAAGTAGGAGAGCTTAGATTTGAATCTGAGTTCTCTGACTCTAAATGTTTCTAGTCTTTCTGTTGTATACGCTACCTCTAATGCATACCAGGTGTGAAACTCACTTTTTTAGCCACTAACCTTTTGAGTCTCAGTTTCCTTATTTGTAAAATGGGCATAAACTATACCTACAAACCCAAAAAGGGTCATGAAGAGTTGGACATGACTGAAACAGCTCAACAACGAAAATGTTTGCTGTTCAGTTGTTTCAGTCGTGTCCGACTCTTCATGACCCCATTTGGGATCTTCTTGACAAAGATACTGGATGGTGTGCCATTTCCTTGTCCAGCTCATGTATCAGATGAGGAAACTGAGGCAAACAGGGTTAAGTGACTTGCCCAAGGTCACATGGGCCTGCACCCTATCCATTGCCTCTCATCTGTAAAATGGGGATAACCACACCTATCTCCAAGGGTTATTATGAGGATCAAATGAGATAATCATTGTAAAGCTCTTAACACAGTGCCTGGCACATTGTAGGCTCTATATAAATGTTAACTATTATTATCCAAAGTCACAGAGGTATTATTGTTGTTATTTAGTCATTTTTCAGTGGTATCAAATTCTTCATGACTTCATTTGGGGTTTTCTTGGCAAGGATACTGGAGTGGTTTGTCATTTCCTTCTCCAGCTCATTTTATAGGTGAGGAAACTGAGGCAGAGAGGGTGACATGACTTGCCCAAGTGATTTGACACAGCTAATATCTGAGGCCAGAATTGAACTCAGATCTTCCTAACTATAGGCCTAGCACTCTATCCACTGCACCACCTAACTGCCCTCAAAGGGCCGTAGTGAAGATAAAATAAGATCATATGCATGCTATACAAACACTGTTGCTATTATTTATTACTATTATCATTATTATTAGTCAATCACATGACTCACATCTGTCCCCTTCTCTTCACTCACACAGTACCAGTTATAGTTTAGCCTTTCACCATCTCTACCCTGGAATCTTAATTTTTCAGCCTCCAATCTCATCTATTCTAGTCCATCCTTAACACAGGTACTAAATCAGTCTTCCTCAAGCACAAATCTAATCATGTCACTGCTGTGACTCAGAAATCTTCTAAAATTCCCTTTTATTTACAGGATAAAGATACCAATGCCTTAGTGTCAGATTCAAGATCTTCCAAAATTTAGTTCCAATTTACAATCAATTTACAACAAAACTGAAAGATCATTAAGTATAACCCCCTCATTCTTTCAGATGAGGAAACCAAAGTCCAAAGAACTGTGGTGACTTGCTCACAGTCACAAAAGGAGCAAGCAGCAGAACTGTGATTCAAACCCAGAACCTTTGGCTCCAAATTGAGTATTTATTTTGCTAAATGTCTTATTAATAGGGCATGTATAGACAAGAAAGGAAGAAGTAAGAAGTGACTGGGAGCTGGATTTCTTCTAACAACAGCACAGGTATCATGTTGAAAGCAGATTTTACTGAGAGGATTCTGGGAAGATGGCAGAGTATGTCAGAAAATTCCAGGCTCTTCAAATTTCACACAGACAGACAGACAGACACACACACACACACACACACACATCACCTCAAAGTGAACTAAATAAAAGTCAGGGTAAAGTGGTTGTCCTCCTAAGACAACTTGAGAGGATCTCAGGAAAGACCTGACCTACAGGGGTGGAAGTTTGGCCAGAGTGAAACACTGACTCTGTTGACTCAACAAACAGCAAGCCCCAGGGGCAGCTGGGTCAGGAAGCAGCCATAGCCTCAGGAACTCTCACCTGAAGCAGTTGGTGGAGGTGGGGGGGTCAGACAGCTGAGTTTGGGGAGTATTGGAGGAGTGCCCTTTGGAGTATGCCTGTTCTCCTGTGGTTCACATCATTTCTATTTCAGCAACCAGTTATTTTTTATTGATTACAGGCCATTTCAGAATAACATGTTTCCCTCCTCACCTCCTCCACCTCTGCTGTCTTGGATTGCAGCTGTGGGTGAGAGTTTGGTAGCAGAGGGGTGGGGATCCTGCTGGCTGTGGGCATTTGCAGGAGAGCTGAGTCCCAGGTTTCAGCTCCAGGGCAGAGGAAAGAGCTGAAGTTTGAAGCAGCCAGAAAGAGCAAGAACATTTGCAGGACAGTGTGGCTGGGGCTCTAGTGGTGACTTGGGGAGGAAGAGGAGTGCCTGGGATTGGGTCTTGGACAAAGTTCAGAAAATAAGAGTAAGAAGGACCTGAGGCCTGGGGCACCATTCCCCACGCCCTGGAACTAGAGCCGAGTACAATAATAAGCTACTGAAAATAAAATAAAACAAAATAAAAACGAGCAAGCAAAAGAGAAGGAACCCAACCACAGAGAGCTACTATGGGGATAGAGAAGATCTGGATTCATATTCAGAGGAAGATTCTGAAGTTAAAAAAGCCACTTCTAACTCAAAGAGAAATGTCAAATGGTCACAAACCCAAAAAGAGTTTTTGGAAGAACTTCAAAAGGACTTCAAAACCAAATAAGATTGATTGAGGAAAAAATAGGGGGAAAAAATTAGAGCAATCCAAGAAAATCAAGAAAATTATGAAAAGTTAACCAATTGGAAAAAAAAAAGATCTAAAAAATTAAGGAAGAAGATAACTCCTTGAAAACTAAAATCAGGCAAAATGAAACTAATGATGTTATAAGACAGTGGAGAAAAGCCTTTGCCCTGTCCTTGACCCTGACCGGTTGCAACCAATTTAGCCTCCAGGGCTTTGTCTTAAGGAGGTCGTTGTTTTGCAGAATGTTTGGGGCACTTTCTGATTGACTGAGGGACTAGCCACAAGATCTTGGAAGTCCTCCTCAGAATTCCCTTGTTTTGCTGCCGAAGCCTAACTTCTAAATCTTTTCCCACAACACTAAGAAATAATAAAACTAAATCAAAAGAATGAAAAAATAGAAGACCAAGGCAGCTTAACAGCAAGAGTAGTATGTCCCTAGTCCTGGATACTGCGTCTCTTGAAGCCCAAAACAGCATTACCTTCTGAGACTGGATTTGAACTCAAATCTTCCTGACTCTAGGGCTAGTGCTCTACCACTGTGACTCTTAGATGCCTCTGGAGGATTTTATTCACTTCTGGGTTCTGCCTTTTGGTGAAATATCAGTAAACTGGGACAAGTCCAATATGGTCTGACCAATGTGGTCCAAGATACACCAGCTTAGGTGGCATAGTGGAAAGAATGCTGCCTAAAATCGGGAAGACCTGAGTTTAAATCCTGCCGCAAATTTGAACTAGTTGTATGGCCTTGGGCAAGTCATATCATTTCTCTGTGCTTCAGTTTACTCACCTGTAAAATGGGGAGAAATGATAGCATAGGAGTTTTGTGAGGATCAAATGAGATAATATACGTAAAGCATGTTGTAAACCTTGAAACTCTCTATCAAAGTTACGATGGTGAGAATACTGGAGACCAGTTCATAGGAAGATCTGCTGAAGGAACAAGGTCAAGTCAAGTCAACAAGAATGTATTACCACTTATTACTGTGGTAGGCACAGTGCTAAACAAATACAAGGAGAAAAAAAGACAGTCCCTGCCTTCAAGGAGCTTATGTTCTAATGGGGACAGATAACACATAAAAGTAGAGAAAGTTTGGAAGAGAAGAGCACAGCAGTCCAGCAAAGAATAAAGATATGGTTGGGCTGGGCCTCCTGGTTAAAAATGAGATTCTGGAAGGAACCAACCAATCAGAGAGAGAGAAAGGGAGAAGTTTGGGGCAAGAAAAGTGCTTTCAATATGAAAAGTCATCCAGGGGTATCGTGAACTTCCAGTTTTCTATGGCCTAGAAGAGACAGTCCTATAAAGCCTGGAGAGGAAAATTTAGTCTTAATAAATGTTTAGTCCTAAATCAGGGGCAGCTAGGTAGTGCAATGGATAGAGTGTTGGGCCTGGAGTCAGAAGATCTGAGTTCAAATCTAGCCTCAGACACTAGCTGAGTGACCCTGGGCAAGTCACTTAACCCTGTTTGCCTCAGTTTGTTGATCTGTAAAATGAGCTTCAGAAGGAAATGCCAAGGGGCAGCTAGGTGGTGTAGTGGATAGAGCACCTCCGGCCCTTAAGTCAGGAGGACCTGAGCTCAAGTCTAGCCTCAGAGTATTATATGAATACTTACTAGCTGTGTGACCATGGGCAAATCACTTAACCTCATTGCCTAGACGAAGAGAGAGAGAGAGAGAGAGAGAGAGAGAGAGAGAGAGAGAGAGAGAGAGAGAGAGAGAAGGAAATGCCAAGAAAACCCCAAACAGAGTCACAAAGAGTTGGACACTACTGAACTACAAGAACTGAACAACAACAAGTCTTGGACCAACCAACAAACACTTATAAAGCACTTACTATGTGGTAAGGACTGTGCTAAGACCTCAGAATAGGAAGAAAAAACAAAAACAATTCCTGCAATCAATGAGCTAAGATTCTGATGGAGGAAGTGACATGTGTATAAATAGGTCCATGCCAGATACCTACAGGTAACCTTAGAGGGGGACGTACTAAGAGGTGGAGGAGGGAAGGGGCGGGGAGAGAAGACCAGGACCTGCTTCCTACAGAAGGAGCAGCATTTGAGCTGAGTTCTGAGCCAAGGTTTCTCAGGGATCAAGGTGAGGTTGAAGGAGCATTCTAGGCATGTGGGAAAGGAGGGTTGGAGAAAGGAGGTGGAGCATCATATACAAGGAACAGTAAGTATGACCTAGACAAGAGAAAACTTAGGACAACTGTAATCACTGTTATCAAGAATGTGGAGGCCTGTCATAGGGATGAGAGGTTGTTCTCATGTTCTGCTGCCTCCCCATGGGTAGAAATAGTAGTAATGGGTGAAAGCTGCAAAGAGGAAGCTTCAGCCTGGTGTTAGGAACAACTTTCTAACAATACTTAGGACTGGTGAGTTCTCCATCACTGGTGATATTGTTGTTGTAGAGTCATTTCAGTCGTGTCCAATTTTTTGTGACCTCCTTGGGAGTTTTCTTGGCAAAAATACTGGAGTGGTTTGCCATTTCCTTTTATAGATCTTTTTTTTTTTTTTGCAGATGAGGAAACTGAGGCAAATAGAGTTAAGTCTAGGGTCACATAGCTAGTAAGTATCTGAGGCTGGATTTGAACTCAGCTCTTCCTGACTCCAGGCCTGGCTCTCTATCTACTGTACCACTGCAAATAGAAGACTGATTATCAGGGATATTAAACACCAGGGGTTCTTAACTTTTTTGTGTCAAGGACCCCTTGGGAAATCTTGGGAAGTTTATGGATGGACCCCTTCTCAGAGTTACATTTTTAAATGCATTTAAAAAAAAATCATAGCAGCACAAAGTAAACCAGTCATACTGAAATGCAGTTATCAATGTATTTTTTTTAAGTTCCAGAACCCCCGTTATAGTTTCTTCTTAGGAATGAAATAGCTAATATGACCTTTAAGATCCTTTCCAACTCTGAGATTTTGTGTCTGGATTTATCCATGTTTCCTGCCTTATTTCATGCTACCCAACATCCTAGCCAAGCCACTAGCAATTCTACGACCTGTGTATTAGGGTAGGTCATTCCCTGTGCTTAGAATTCCTTCCACACTTCTGCTTTTTGAAAACCCGTTTTACCTGCAAGGCCCACTTCAGATTTAAACTCCTCCATGAAGCCACCTTGAATTCCCAGTTCTCTTCCTCATAGGTTTTATGCCACTTTGTCTAGCTACCTCCTTCTTTCTGACCACATTCTCTTACAGCATGTTCATTTGTATACATTAGATTTTAAACTTCATGAGGACAGCAATTTTGTCAATTTTGTCATCTTTTCATCTTAAACATTTAGTACAGTAACTTGCATGTAGGAGGTATTTAATCATCATTTCGTGACCTGAATTAAGGTGCCCTAGTTATTACCTCTATAATTTCAGAGTTTCAGTGTTTTTCTCAGCTATTAAGGATCTAGGAAGAGAATCTAGGTATCCCAACTTGTCATCTAATATTCTTTCTCCAGAGACACACAGAGAAAGCATAAAGCAATGAGAGTATTTGGGAGTCATCTGTAAAATCAACATCAGTAAATAATAATTACATCTAGTATCTCTCTAGTTCACTCTCTATCAATGCCATATAACAACTAAGTTTGAAATCAGGAAAGAGAAAGTCACTAAATCTAAAATAAAGTATTAAAGCCCTCAAACTTTTGGGACTTATTAGTATTTCTAAGACTATTAGTTCTTGAACTTCTGTCTTATGGTTTTCTGTTTCCTCTATCAATCTTCCACCTCTCCCTTTCTTTCCCCTTCCCCACCACCAAAAAAAAAAGTTTCTGTGACATTAGTAAAAGGGCAAATATCATATTTCTTTCATTTAATCTGTTTTTGAAATTTACTTGTTCTTACCTAAACAATGTTCTATACAAAGGTCAGAAACACTAAATGACTTGTTCACGATCATCCAGAGGCAAAGCCAAAACTCAAACCCGGGTCTCTAAGACCCACTATTTTTCCCACTGTCCCACAGATACAGCCTAATTTCAGAGCCTATGGAAGACCAGAGAGTCAATACTCTGAATTTCATGGTGTTTTGAAATCTATTACCAATGCCTATTGATGGTAGTTAAGTGTGGAGCCAGAAGCTGTAAGGTAGTGTTGAGGTCCAGAAGTGATGGGAACCCCAAAATTCAAGGGCAGAAGTCCTGCCTCAAATGAATTTGACTCAAGCCTTCTTTCAGTCAGAGACAGGGTTTATTAAAACACCAATTGGAGTAAGTGAGATTCCTAGTGAGTCTCTGCTATTGGCCAGATATTAAGAATCTGAGCAATTCAGTGGGGGCAAGATGGACACTTATATTCCTTATGGTCAAGGAATGGCCAATAGCTTGAGTGACTGAGAGGTAACAGAGAAGGACCCAAAAGGGCCCAGTGCCCCAGGCAAATGTCAGGGACCTGGGCCAAGTGTAAGGGGACTAGATAGAATCAAGGAATACCTGTCTAGGGTGGGGCCAGGTGCAGGCAGTGAGGACTGGGCTGGGTTGGAGGTAACACAGAATTGGAGATTGGGGCTGGGTCAAAGCCACAGTGCAAGGACAGCTGAAAGGATTATACTAAGAAGAGCCTTAGGTGAATGCCTGGGCCACTTGGGAGAGTTCAGGGGAAGTTGGGGGCAGGGGAGGGGAGGTAGGGTTTCCAGGGCCTATAGCCCATTAGTAGTAGGAAGAAGAGGTACAGAAGGGCAAAGCATGATAGCTGGCCAGTACTGGAGAGCACTGGGGTCTCAATCCAAAGAAGACATTAGGAATCAATATGAATATTTATTAAGTACCTATTAAATGTGAAGTAACATATTGGGGAAAATGAACAATCCTTGCCCTCCAGGAATTTATAGTCTAATAGGAAAAACAAAATATTACAAAATGCTATTTAAAGTCTGAGAGGGGAGTTTTACCAAAGAGAGGCATCAGGGAAGATTTATTCAAGGATATGGTGGATGAAGTTGGGCTTTATGGGATGGGTAGAATCTCAGCTGTTTTAAGGAGGAAAGAGAACATTCTAAACATATGACCTGGCCTGAGCAAAGTTACTGAGGGAGAAGAGTGTGGTATAGGTTCAAGGTGAAAGGAATTGTCCAGGATGGGTGGAATATAGATTATATGAAGTAATAAGGGGAAAAAAAAGTTGGAAAGGTAGGGTAGTACTAGATTGAATTGAATAGGACCTTTAACAGTAGTCAAAGGAAAAGGAACTTTGTTGTTCTTGTTCAGTAACGTCTGACTCTTTGTGACGCCGTTTGGGATTTTCTTGGCAAAGACAGTGGAATAGTTTGCCATTTCCTTTTCCAGCTCATTTTCTAGATGAGGAAACTGAGGCAAAAAAGATTGACTTCCCCAAGTGTCTGACTCTGGATTTGAACTCAAGAAGATGAGTCTTCCTGACTCCAGGCCCAGCACTCTATCCACTGTGTCACCTTGCTGCCCCAATAGATTATATGAAGAATTATATATAGATTATAAGAAAGAAAATAAAAGAGCTGGAAAGGTAGGGTAGTACTAGATTGAATAAGACCTTTAACAATAGTCAAAGGAGAATGAACTTTACTTGGAGGGTAACAGGGACCCACAGAAGATTTTTGAGCAAAGGAGTAACATGAGCAGATCTACACAGCTGAAAACACAACAACAACAAAAAATCTATTCTGATGGCAGAATGAAAGAAGAATTAGAGTAGGAAACTGAGTGGAAGCAGGAAGTCTTGTTGCTGTAGTCCAAGTGGACAAAAACCTATTCTAGAATCAAAGAGCATACAGATACGGATCAGGGATGAAGGTTAGACAAAAGGTCTATTAACCAGGATGAAAGTCAAGGGCCAGAGTCAGAGGTCAAGGTAATGGTACAGTAACCAGGCATGACATCAAGAAGCTAGAGAACAGGAGAATATGAAGTTACTCCACATCAAAGCAAGGTCATGGGTCAGGACCAGATCCCAAAGTAACAAGAAAATAAGAAGCCCTGTAGATGCCTTTTTCTGAGCCAGGATCCAATCCCAGAACATGGTCATTTCAGAGCCTACATATATGGGATCAGATTAGCTACAAAAGGGAGGTGGTAAATATGTCAACCTTTGTGGGACGGAGTTAACGTACTGATCTGGTCACCGTCCCAACCTAAAGTCTCAGTTTTTTCATCAATAAAATGATGGGGATTAGACTGAATGACCCCTGAGGTCACCTCTGTATTCCACAATCCCATGACCCAGCTCTGACAGTCAATGATTCGAGGGTCAGATAAGGTGAACATTGTCCAAAGAGGCCTAGCAAGGGGGACAAGACCTTTGTTTTCTTCCAGCCAACCCTGAATTTTTCTGAGTGGAGTAATGTCGGCAGGGCAGGATAATTCCCTGCTGGAGACGAGTGAGGGATGAAGCTATGTTTGTAGACTGTACTAATTTCCTCAAAAATAATAACAAAGATAAGGACCAGAGCTGTGATTGTACTGGTATGGGGAATTCTCAGTAAAGAAGGCTTGGTTTTCTAATTTAGGTTGGCACCTTTCCTGCAACTTAGAGTCTTAAAATTCCATAGGACAATGAGAGGTTAAATGTCTTGCTCAGAATTTGAACTCAGATCTTCCAAGTTTTGAGATTAGCTCTCTGTTCACAATGCCACTAAGGCTGCTTCTACTAATATTTGTGATTTTTAATTACAAAATATTTTCCTCACTACAATGAATTAAGCTTTCTAGTTCCAATATCACTATAACTCACTTATTATTATCCCTGTTTCACAGAAAAGGAGATCCTTGTGTGTGTGTGTGTGTGTGTGTGTGTGTTGTGTGTGTGTGTGTGTGTGTGTGTGCTTGAGTGAGGTGGGATGTTACGTAATGATAAGGGATTAAACCTTGTAGTAAAACATCAGATAGGCAGTTTCAAAATAGAACCAGCTAGACCTGAAATCACTGCTTCCCCAGCCTTATCCATTAGGAAGAGAAAAAGAACGGAATCTCAAAATCTCAAAATCACGGAATCTCAGAATCAGAAAAAGCCTCAGAGGCCATCTATACAGGAATTCCCTTACATCACATCCAGCTAGTGAATTCAGCCACTTGAATTCAAATCAATTCAATCTAACAAGCAGTTATTAAGCACATATTACTATGTGCAAAGCAGTCTGCTAGGCAGTGGGGACAGACCTCCAGTGACTGGGGAACTCATTACCAACAAAGGCAGTTCATTCCAGTCTCTCATCAGGATACATTTTTATTTACTTCGAGCTGAAATTCATCTTTTCAGTTTCCACCTGTAGTTAGTTCTGCCCAGTGGAGCTAGGCAAGAACAAGAATAAAGTACCTCTCCCAAATGACAGCCTTCAAATACTTGAAGAGGACCACTATGTCTCTTGCCTAGGTTCTCCATCCCCTGCTGCTGCTGCCACCAAACTTTCTCCAGGCCAAAAATCTTTAGTTCCTTAAAGGGCTCCTCATTATTCACTCATTATTCTAGTCTTTCTCCTCTGGACAACTCTTCAGACAAGAGGAGAAAACCTCAGACCCGAAAAGCAGACTCACTGTGTCTCACTTGACACCTCTTTGCCCTCTTTTTCATAACACTGCACACTGTGACTGCTGGGGCACTGTGACTACATAGAACAAAGCTGGCTTAAATACAGGTTCCTGTCCCCCTGCATATATATGGATTGAGCCCCAGAGGCTAAGCTGTCCTCTACTCCAAGACTTATTGCTAATAGGCAGATGCTTATCTCTGGTGCCAAAAGCCCTTTGTATTCTAACATAATCTAATTTGTATTACATTTGTCTATATAAATCACCTCCATTGGACTGTCAGCTCCTTGAGAGCAGAGGCTGTATTTTAATATATCCTTGTATGTCCCCAGTTTCTGACATACTGCACTTAATAAGATATTTACTAAATTACTGTTAGATAAATAAATGAACCATTTTTTCCCAATGGGAAGGGGGAGGTGGGAGAGAGAGAAAATAGATTTTGGTTAATTGAAAAATAAATTACATTTTAAATAAATAAATAAATGAGCCCAATGCCAAGTTTCTCTAATACTTAATACAACTCTTTTGGTCATTTTTCCTCCACAATTTCACAGGAAGAAAGATTTTCCTCATGGACTCTTAGGTAGGTTTCTCCAGACTATATACAACTTCATCAGTGACCTCTAGAAAAAAATAAAGCCCTGAATATAATTAGTTAAGTGAGCAATCCCCGTCACTGGGCCGGGAATCTTTCCTGAGTTCCCCAGATATAGGCTTACATCAGAGAGAGAAATTTGTTTACTGTAAAATCAACACATGAGCAAATGATCTAGCCCTTTTACAAATCTACCCACGTGTGTGTGCACACTGTGTGTGTGCCTGCACGCCCCGCTCACCAATCTGTAAATCTCTAGCAACTTCTCCCAGGCTGAGCCCATACCTTTTGCTAGTCTCCATTTCCAGGATTCTAGTTTACTGGTTGCTAATTTCACCCTAGGAAACTTTCCCCAGACAATGAAGGAAAGCAGGGGTCAATCAATTTCAATGTTGCCACCATAGATTCTCAGGCCGCTGCCTCTGTTTTCTTCTTTCCTACCTAATTGCTGACCACTGGGGTGGCAGAAGCTCATTTCATTTGCCAGACTTCCAGCCAGTCTCTGAAAATGCTTTCCCCCATTAGCCTGGAAAATCCAGGCTCTCAACCCATGGGTTTCATTGCAAAATTCACCTTTTTAGAAAAGCTGTATTACCTGTTCAGAGACCTTACTACCTTCCCTCCACTGTAAAAGGCAAATGGCATCTGTGTATCCTGAGGCCCAAAGACTTCCAGAGCCCTCTGGGCAAGGTCCCTACATCTAACAATAAGTCATCCATTTAAAATAAACACTTGGCCCCACTTTCGGTGGACAAGTTGTATTGCCTCCTCCTCCCCCTTACCACACCTATATAAGCTCCATTAGGGAAAGGGCTAGATCGATTCTGTGTTTTTATCTACAATGCTCAGCACAGTGTCTGACACACAATAAACAATAAATGCTTGTTGATTGATTCTAAACATCTTGGGCACCTAATAACTTTGTCGTATTGTGTGTTGATATTGTGTTATATTTGATGTTGCCTAGACCCCAAATGAAATAAGGAAAGGCCAGGAGGAAATTAGGCTCAGGCCTTATTGAAAAGCAGGCAATAAATCTATCATCAATTTACTATATTGTTCCTCTCCTTAACAATTTCTGTTTGGCTTGGTTGCCCAAGAAGTCAGAGTTTAGGAAGAAATCCAGTTGTGTCTTGCTATAGTCAGGGAGAAAAACTGAAAGCTTCACTTAATTAGATTTAAAATCATAAAATATTAGAAACAAGATTAAAATGTTCTGTTTCATTTTTATATAGAGAAAATGAAGCCTGGGGGCAATAAGTGACTTGTCCAAGGTCTTATAGCTAGTTAGCAAGAGAACTAGGCAATATAGGTATCCAACTTTTTTTTCCTCTACTCCATTTTTAGGAAAAAAGAGACAGATCAAATGAATATTATATGACATTCATGTAGCACTTTACAAAGGTTTATAAAGATCTTTTTCTGACAACAGCCTTCTGTGATAAATAGGGTTTCCAGCATCATTATCCATAAGATTCAGACAGACAAGGAAACACTGAGGCTCAGACAGTGAATTGTCTAAGGTAATTTGTGTCACAGTCAAGATTTAAACCCAGGTCTCCTGCTTCCAAATCAGTCAAGAAGCATTTATTCAGCTCCTACTATGTGGCAGGCACTATGCTAAGCACTGAGATAGATATAAACAAAGGCAAAAAACAGTCCCTGCTTTCAGGGAGCTCATAGTCTAACTGGGGAGACAACACTGATTACCAATGTATAGGGGTGGCTAGGTGGTGCAGTGCTGAACTTGGAGTTGGGAAGACACAAATTCAAATATTACCTTAGAAACTTACTGGCTGGGTGACCCTGGGCAAGTCACTTAACCTCTGTTTGCCTCAGTTTCCTCCCTGAAAATGAGGATAATAATAGCATTTACCTTTCAGGGCTGTTGTGAGGATCCAATGAGATAATATTTGTAAAGTGATTTGCAAATCTTTAAGTGCTATATACATGCTAGCTATGATAATGACGATGTACAAACAAGATATATACAGAATAAACTGAAAATGATCTCAGAAAGAAGATGCTAGCATCAAGGAGGGAAAGACTGGTTTTATAGAAGGTGGGATATCAGCAGAGATTGAAGGAATCCAGGGAAGCCAGGAGATGGAGACAAGGTAGGAGAGCATTCCAGGCATGGTGGTCAGCCAGGGGAATGGCACAGGTCCTGATGATGGAGTATCTTGTTTGAGAAATATCAAGGAGGTCAGTGTCAGGAGCCCCTAGAGTTAGTGGAGGGGAGTAAAGGGCAAGAAGACTGAAAAAGTAGGAAGGGGTCATAAAGAGCTTTACAAGCCAAATATATTTGATCCTGAAGATAACAGGGAGCCATTGCAGTTTAATGAATAGGGGGGTGAAATAGTCAAACCTGAACTTTAGGAAAATCATTTGACAGCTGAATGGAAGATGGACAAGAGAGGGAAAAGACGAGGTAGAGAGGTCAACCAGTTGGCTATTATTGCAATATTCACTCGGTGAAGGGGTCTTATACAAGAGATGTGGTGAAGGTAGAATCTACAAGGCCTTGGCTACAGATTGGATACGGGGAGTGGGAAAGAGATAATACCTAGGTTGCAAACCTGAGTGATTGTGAGGATGTTGATGGGAGAGTTTTTGGAGAAAGAAAATAAGTTCAATTTTGGACATACTGAGTTTAAGATGTCTGTGGGACATCCAGTTTGAGATATCAAATAAACAGTTGGAGATTAGAGTGTGGAGGTCAGAAAAGAGGTTAGGGCTGGATAAACAGATTTAAGAATCATCTACATAGAGAGGATCATTGAATCCATGGGAGCTGATTAGCCTTTTTTTCCATTCTGCCTCTATAAATGAGTAAATAGGATTTTAAAGGTAAAAGATTGTAGTAAGTCATTTAGTCCAACTCCTTCATTACACAGGTGGAAAAAGAAAACAAAGCAAACCTTAAGGTTCAGGCAGGTTATCTGACTTAGCCAAGGCCATATAGCTTATTATCCACTTCACAGGATTCTTATGAAGAAATGCTCTGCATAAACTTTAAAATGCTCTATAAAAAGTGAGTTGTATCACAGATTCAACAATACTGCCCAATCTGATCTGCAATTCTGTAATATCATAAGTGAAATTCTTAATTATCAACCAAGGAAAAATATAAATAAAAATTATGTCTGGAGTCAGAGGATCTAAATTCAAATATTAGTTCTGCTCTCAAGTGATTGAGGAAATCACTTCATTTTTCTCAGCTATCTGTAAAATGAGGTATTTGGACTAGTCTCAGCTCTATCTAACATTATATGATTCTATATTTTCTATACCCTGCCTATTAAGGCGGGAAAGATTTTCAATGATAACAGATGAAAGAAAAAATGGATTTTACTTAACACTAAGTTAAACAATAAAGTTAAACAACTCCCCTCTGCTGTTATATCCCAGTTAATAAAATTTTGATGACATCTTTTAATCACCTTCTCACAATCTAAATTTTCTTATTTAAAACAAGGGGATAAGATTATATGACACCTGAGGTCTCTTCCAGTTCTAAATCTTATGTTCTATAATCTATGACTGAAAAAGTGGGATGATGCATATGAATATATGAAGAACAGGACACCAAGGAGAGAATGGTATTGGCAGAGCCAATGTATATTTGGAATTGTAACACACACACACACACACACATACACACACACACACACACACACACACATTATCTACCAATGCAAATCAGCACAAGGTCTATAATACGTAATACTAGAGGGTTCCCTATGCAGGAGTATCAGGCTCCAATAGAAATGGAGCTGTGGGGCTAGCTTGTTGACTCAGAAAACCACAAATTAACTTTGTGTTGTATTTTTTTTTATTATTCATTTTGCTAAACATTTCTCAATTGCATTTTAGTCTGGTTCTGACCACACTTGCACTAGTAAGTTTTACTTGCCCAACTCTGACACTTCTTCCCTATAGCACTAAGAGGGTACATAGCCAAGAGTGTCATAGGTAGAACTTGAATTCTAGTCTTGCAATCTGGTGGCCCCAAGTCCATCTCTCAGTCTGTAACACCAAACTGCTTCTCAGGGTTCCATACACGTTTCTAAGACTCTAAGTTGCAAAGTGGGTATCCTATAATATATAGTTGAAAATTTATTGAGGAGATTTGTTCTGTGAAGTTTGCATTCAGTTAAAGGGCAGCACTTGAGGGCCCAGAGGGCCACATGCGGCTTTGAGGTCACAGGTTTCCCACCCCTGCACTAGGGATACAAATAGGAAACAGTCCCTATTCTAAAGGGGCTTACATTCTAAGTCACTTAACCTCTGTATGTCTCAGGCCACACCCTAGGATTTTTCTACTAAATCCCATAAAAGCTGTGAGCTCTCAACTATCTCTGGTGGAGGAAGTTCTTGATAAAATCATAGATTGATAAAAATCACAGATTCTTCAAATATTCCCATATTAAACCAGTGGGTTTAAAGCTCCTTTTGCAGGGTAAAATAAAGTATTGCCATGGGATTTCAAATGTGTTCTTACTAAGACCACACTACTGTATTTAAATACCTGAAGAAAAAATCATGGTTCTACACATCATTATACTAAAATCTGCTTTCTCTTCCATTGATGTGTCTCCAAACACCCTAAAGGCTGTAGAGATTTGCACTATAATAAATTAATTTGCTAAACTAGTTAGTCTCCTCTTTTTTTCTCTCTTAGAGTAGTTTAGTCTCATTCAAGACATGTTTAGTACCTCCTCGTTCCCTAGCACCTTTATTTATTTATTTATTTAATGCCATGTTATATACCTCATTATCATAAAATACGGAACTAGAATTTTTAGAGGGGACCTTCAGGATCACCTGGTCCAAGGATTCTTTCCCCTCTTCTTCATTTAGTTATAGCAACACTTTTTGTAGTAGCAAAGAATGGAGAAACAAAATGAATGCCCCTCCATTGCTGAATGGCTAAACAAGATGTGGTATTTGAATATGCAATACAAATCTCACTGGGTTGTAAAACAACAACAACGACAACAACAACAGCAACGACTGAAATGAATAGAGAAGCTGGAGGCTACTTACATGAATTGATGCCATGTGAAGTAAGCAGAAGCAGAAAAAAACCCAGTATATTTAATGAACTCAACAAATATGGAAAAACAAAGAAAAACTGAATGATGGGGAAAGAGAAAGAAAAAGGAAAGAAGAGAAGAGAGGAAAGAGAAGAGAAGGAAAGGAAAAGGGAAAGGGAAGGGACTGAAAGCTGTAAAATTATGACCAAGCCTGATCCCAAAGAGGAGATATGAGGAGGCACCTACCTACCTCTCCCCTTTTTTTCAAAGGTGGGCAGTCCAGGAATTCTGCACCTGGGGTCATGTACCCCTTGGGATCTACGAACTTGCACAGGGAAAAAAAATCTTTATTTTCACCAACCTGTAACTGAAATGTAGTGTTTCTTTCCATTACAAATGATTTATCAGAATGTCAAAGAAGCTGGTCCATGATACATACAAAGAAGGTTAAGATCCCTTAATCTCTTCTGGCACCTCACTCCATAAACACCCTCTACCAATTGAGATTGGCATCTGCTCTGTAACTTAAAGCTTAGAGAGTTGTCTAGGGCATCCAGCATGTGTCAGAGTCAGAACTAGAATCCAGGCCCTCTTGTTTAGATGCCAGCTCTATTCACTACAAACTGCTGCCTGCCCAGGTTTTCTGACTCAGAGTCCAATGTTCTTTCCACTAGGGTTTTTCCCCTTGCTCATTCTGGCTACAATATTCTGAATGGAGTCTAAATTGCATTCATTTGTTTTGGCTTCCATATTGCTACTGATTTGTGTTTAGTTTCCAACTGGGCAACAGATTTACAAGTGAATCTTGAATTGGAATAGATTTTGGAGAGTACTTGGAAGGTCCACTAAAGGAGAGAAGTGTTTCCCAAATATTGGGTGGGCTCCCATCTAGCCTTTAGGGTTCAAGCGCCTCTGACTCTGGCCCAGGAAGGGCTGTCTACACTCCTTACTCCTATAACTGAGGCTACCCTACTTTTTCCTTTGAGTATGCCAAGGAATTAGGGGGAAATATTTTCTTCATTGAAAAGTTTTTTTTCTTCCATAACTGAATGTTTCCTTATGTATGACATTGTTTTTTTTTTTAAAGAAAATGCTTCTAGAGATGTAGATTTTTATAAAACATCAAATTTATATAAAACTTCCAAACTCGGATTTTTTTTTTAAAATAAGACTCAATACTTAGATACATAGAAGTATTTTAAATCTGATGTTCCCCTGGAATAGTTTACTGAAATGCATCTTTCATGACGACTACAGGAGACCAGTAATATGCTCACACTCTTGTACACACACAAATCAAACTCTGCTTCGACATGAACAATACAATGTTGGGTGCCATCTGAAACAGCAGGCTGCAAGGAGAGGGAGACGCCACAGTTCTTTTAACACTGATAAGTGCTCTTCCAGAAAAGGATTAAAAGCTTCCTAAAACCCAGACAATGCAGCTGTAAGATTTAATGGACATAGAGTTGATTTTCATTTCACTAGGCTATAACCCCCAAAGTCTGCCTCCTGGGGTGACAAGGCCTCCTTTTTGCTCACAGTCAGATTCTAACAGATAGGCTCACATGTTGGCCAGCTGTCTCATCAGTTCCAAGAGAAAGTAAATGTAGCAAGAAAGCAAATAAGGCAATGGCTATTTTGTAGCCTTCTGCTACTGGCCCCTTTCACAGAAAGTACCTGAATCCTTTCACCAAAAGGCTACTCTCCTTTTCTTTATTCAGTAAACTAAAGAATATTTCTTCAAGTGATCCTGTGAGGACATAAGGGAGATACCATCATAGGATAATAGAATGCTGGAAAGTGCCTCAGATATCATCTAGACCAGAAGTACCAAACCCTCTTCAGCTGAGTAACCAGATTAGAATGTAATTGACAAATGTTTAAGAAAATAAATAAAAATATAAACAACATAGATGATGTCAATTCATGGTTTTCTAAGTCAGTATGTTGCTGGCAGGGATCTGTTTCTAATTGTGTTTGACACCACTGAATTCTAGTCCATTAGTTCTCAAAGGGTGTGCCTATTTTGCCTAAGTGTCCTGAGAATTGTATGGAACTTACATTTGCAATGCCCAAGCCTCCTTATACTACCATAGAGTACAGGAGTATTCCACAGAGTGCAGGAGTTCCTCAGGGCAAAGAATAATGATATGATCTGAGCAAAAGAATTCTGATCTTCTAGGATAAGGGAATTAAGTTACAAAGAACAGAAAGGGCTTAGTCAGGGTCAGGTAGCAAGTGAGTGGCTGAGGTGGAACTCATATCTACTTTTTATGACTATAATGTGGCACAACAGAAAGAACCTCAGTTATGGAGTTATTGGATTCACATACACCCTCTGACATTTACTCCCTATGTGACCTTGGGCAAATCACTTAACATCCCTGGGTTTCAGTTTCCTTATTTGTAAAATGAGGGCGTTAGAACAAATGGCCTCTAAGGTCTTTTTTTTTTTAAAGCTCTGACTCAATGATCCTATGAGCCCTACTATCTAAATGCTAACAAAAATAATGCTGGTGCTGCTGTCCTCCCCCCCCATTCTCAAATTATAATAATTTTATGTTTTGTCATTCAACTAAATCACCAAAAGCTTTACTATTAGTCCCTAGCTCCCCAGGGTAACAGCCAATCCTTCCCTATAGTACCTTTAAGTGCACTTAGGGATGGGCAAATTTTGTATGCTTCAGGAAAGGCAGGGGAGGGAGGCACTTAATAACTGGTTTTCTAACAAATTCATTTAGATTTCTGATGCACTGTGCCTGAAGCCCCACAATGAAAACAAGTTATGTAGGATAGGTGAACTGGTAATTCTGTCCTGTGTCCCTACTCAGTACATTCTTAGAGCCTGCAATTCTAAACTCAGATCATTATCACAGGTCCACAGAAAGTTCCACTGCTATGTCAGTTAAATACAAGCCATTCTCAATCATTCCCTACTGGAGTGTGAAGGTTTTAAGGGAGTGTGGATAATTGAAATGAAATTCAATTCAAGAGTTTGTTTTTATTGGTTGTCTATTATAGGGTGACATAAAGAAATATATGAAAGTCATATCATCTCAGAGTTTGAAGGGACCTTAGAGATCACCTGATGCAACTCATACCTCATAAATGTATTTGTTCAACAAATGTTTATTGAGGGCCTACTATGTATCAGGCACTGTACTTAGCAATGAAGAATACTTTGTACAACAGCTTCAACAAGTAGCTATCCATATTTCTGTTTTATCTTCAGTCTTTGTCTACTGTCTCCTCTACTACCTATAAACATAGCCATGTCTCCCCATCTTAAAACAAAAAACCAAAAACCTTCACTTGAACCTTCCCTTCCATTCCATTCCCACCAGCTACAGTGTGTATCACATCTCCCTTTCTGAGTTAAGCTCCTTGAAAAAGCTGTTCACATTCTTTGTCTCCACTTCCTCTCCTTTCATTGGATTCTAAACCCTCTACAATCTGGTTTCCTATGTCATCAACCAACTGAAACTGCCTTCTCCAAAGTTAACAATGCTCAGGAAATCATTGCCAAAATTCCCAAATCTCATGACCTTTTCTCAGTCCTCATACCTATTGGCATCTTTCCAGCACTTGATACTACTAATCCACATTTCTACCTGGATACTCTCTCTTCTTTAGGTTGTTTTTTTTAAACACTACTTTCTCCACGTTCTCTTCCTAACTATCTAACCAGCTTCCTTTGCTTTCTCTATGTCATGATCACTTAACTATTTGTCCCCCTCTGTGCTCTGTACTAGACTCTCTTCTCATTTCTCTGTATAGTATTTTATTAGGTGATCTCATCAGGTCCTATAGGCTCAATGATCACTTTTATGCAAACTCCCAGATCTTCATATCAAGTATTGGACACTTCAAACTCAGTGATTCCCTAGGCATCTCAAACGCAATATATCCAAAACAGATCTTGGTAGCTTTACTTCTAAAGCTTCCCCTCTTCTTAATCTTCCCATTTCTGTTGAGAGTACCATCATTCTCCCTAGGGCAGCCAGGTGGTACAATAGACAGAGCCAGGCCCAAAGTCAGAAAGACCTGAGTTCAGCATTGGGCCCCAGACACTTACTGGCTGTATGACCCTCGGCAAGCCACTTAACTCTGTTTAGCTCAGTCCCTCAACTGTCAAATGAGCTGGAGAAGTATCTGGCAAACCACTCAGTATCTTTGCCAAGAAAACCCCAAATTGGGTCACAAAGAGTCAGACATGACTGAAACAAGTGAACAAAAACAACCATCATCCTACCAGTCACCAAATTTCCCAACCTCACTGTTGTTAATTCCACTCTTACTCACCCACATAATCAATTCACTGCCAAATATTATTTTAACCTTCACAACATCTTCCATGTACTACATCTTCTCTCTACTCACATAGCTAGCACCTACTTCAGGGCCTCATCATCTCTCACCGGGATTACTGCAACAGCTTTCTTTCTAGCCTCCCTGCCTTAAGCCTCTCCCCTAGTCCAGTCCATCCTCTACTGATCAGCTAAAGTGATTTTTCTAAAGTATTGGTCTAATTATATCACACCTGCTCAATAAGCTTCAGTGACTCTCTGTTACCTCCAGGATCAAATATCAAGTCCCCTGGTTGGCATTTAAAGGTCTTCATAACCCAGCACCTTCCTACCTTTAGTTGTATGGTTTACTGTCCTTTGCTGTGCTTTCTCACACCTCTGATCCCTGCTTCTGGAGAAGCTGAGACTGGTGGATCACCTAAGCACAGGAGTTCTGAGCTGCAGTATGCTAAAGCCTATCAGATTTTTTTCCCCACTAAGTCTGCCACCAATATGGCAAGCTCCAGGGGTAGTAGAGGGAGGGGAGAGGACCAAGAAGACCTTACCTAAGGAGGGGCAAATCAGCCCAGATCAAAAATGGAACAGGTCAGAGCTTCACTATTGATCAACAGTGGGGCAGGTGACTGAATTGTTACTGTACTTCCAGGCTTGGTAAGATAAGGAGACCCAGTCTCAAAAACAAACCAAAAAACCCTTTACTTTACCCTACATAATTCTATGATCCTTTATCTGCCACCTCTACACTTTTGTAATGGCTGTTTACCAAGCATGGAATACTCTGCCTCCTTAGTTTCCCTAGCTTCCTTCAAGAATCAGTCCAAATCTAGTTTACCTATCAGATCTATGGAAAACAGAAGACTTCATGACCAAACAGGAGACAGAGAACAATACGAAAAGCAAAATGGATAATTTTGATTACATTAAATTGAAAAGTTTTTGCACAAACAAAGCCAATGCAACTAAGACTAGAAGGAAGGTAGAAAATTGGGAAAGAATTTTTACAACCAGTCTCTCTGATAAGGGCCTCATTTCTAAAATATATAGAGAATTAAGGCAAATTTATAAGAACACAAGCCATTCCCCAATTGATAAATGGTCAAAGGATATGAACAGACAGTTCTCAGATGAAGAAATTAAAGCCATCTATAGTCATATGAAAAAATGCTCTAAATCATTATTGATTAGAGAAATGCAAATCAAAACAGCTCTGAGGTACCACATGACACCTATCAGATTGGCCAACATGACAAAACAGGAAAATGATAAATAGTGGAGAGGATGTGGGAAAATTGATACACTAATGCATTGTTGGTGGAGTTGTGAAATGATCCAACCATTTTGGAGAACAATTTGGAACTATGCCCAAAGGGCTATAAAAATGTGCATACCCTTTGACCCAGCAATAGCACTTCTAGGGCTATATCCCAAAGAGATCATACAAATGGGAAAAGGACCCACACATACAAAAATATTCATAGCAGCTCTTTTTGTGGTGGCAAAGAATTGGAAATTGAGAGGATGCCCATCAATTGGGGAATGGCTGAGCAAGTTGTGGTATATGAATGTAATGGAATACTATTGTGCTATAAGAAATGATGAACAGGCTGACTTCAGAAAAACCTGGAAAGACTTGTATGGTCTGATGCTGAGTGAAGTGAGCAGAACCAAGAGAACATTGTACACAATAACAGCCATGTTGTGTGATGACTAATATTGATAAATTTAACCCTTCTCAGCAACACAAGGATCTAAGGCATCTCCAGAGGCCTCCTGATGGAAAATGCTATCCACATCCAAAGAAAGAACTATGGAAGTTAAATTGCTATCTTTTTCTTTCTCTTCTGTTGAGTTTTGTTTCCTCTTTCTGATGGTTCCTCCTATTGGTTTTAATCTTTACTTACAACTTCACTAATGTGAAAATATGTTTAATAGGAATGTAAATGTATAGCCTATATCAGATTGTGCACCTTCTTGGGGAGGGTAGTGGGGAGGAAGGGGCAGAAAAATTCTAAACTCGGGGCAGCTAGGTGGCACAGTGGATAGAGCTCTGGTCCTGGAGTCAGGAGGACTTGAGTTCAAATCCTGTCTCAGACACTTGAAACTTACTAGCTGTGTGACCCTAGGCAAGTCACTTAACCCCAATTGCCTCACCAAGAAAAAAAAAGAAAAGAAAAATTTTAAACTCAAAAGCATATGGAAGTGATTGTTGATAAATCAAAATAAAACAATAAAATAAATTTTTAAAAAAAGAAAAAAAAATCAGCTCAAATTTCACCTACAGAAGGTATTTCTGCCACCCTCCTGCCCTCAGCATCAGTGTTTTTGCCTCTCTGATTACCTTCCATCTACTTATATATCATGCTATACATATTATATATAATTAGATGTTTATACATTGTTTCTCCCTCTAAAAAGTAAGCTCCCTAATAGCCAATGATGTTTTTGCCTTTCTTTGTATCTGCAGCACTGCTAAGTGCCAGGACCTGAGAAACAGTAAGTACTAAATAAATGCTTGTTGACTAACTGGTTATCAGGCTTGAATACTTTTAGTGATGGGGAGTTCATGACCATCAAAGACAAAGTTGTTTGTTTGCTGTTGTTTTAAATATACATTTTTAGTTTAAATCTGCCTCCCTATAACTTCCACCCACTGATTTTAGTTCTGCCTTCTACGTATACTTATCTGTTTATATGTATTCTCCAGTAGAAAGTAAGTTCTTGAAGAGTAGAAACTACTTTTTTATTTTGTCTTCATATCCCCAGAACCTAGTCTAATGCCTGGAACATGGTAAGTGCTTAATAAATGTTTTGAATTAGACTAGATTGCATTCTGTGGCAAGTGGAAGAAATTTTATTTGTCTTCCCTGTGAACACCCCTTAGAATGTATGAAGATAAGTAGCACGTCTCTTTCAAAGCTGACCTTCAACAGGCTCATATCTCCAATTCTTTCAATACTTACACATAAGATGTGGTTTCGAGTTCCCTCTACCAGGTCACTCTTCTCCGAATGTTCTACAGTTTCTCAATGTCCTTCTTAAAATGTTCCATCCAGAACTGAACACAATACTCCAGATAAAGTCTGATCAGCCAGGAACACAGCTGGACAATCACCTCCCACCATCTGGATACCATGCTTCTACCAAAGCACTCCAAGATCACATTAGTTAGTGGTTTTTGTTTGTTTTTGGCTATCCCCTCTCTTTAGTAATTAATATTTCCTTTCCAGTTCACTAAAATTTCCAGTTCATATGAATCACTACTATTCAGTTATGTCTTCCTCATCCTATATGAGTTCAACTGATTTTCAAGATTTGTATATTTGTATATTTATTGATCTGTCTCCATACAGGTTGCCCCCATGCCTAAATCAGCCCTACTGATCACTTCTTTCATCTGGCCAAGCCTACCAACCTCCTTCAAGTAAATTTGGGCACTCCCTGACTCCATTATAAATCACATTCTATGTTATATTACACTTATATTTGTATATGGCCTCTACCCCATTTTTCTCCTTTAAGTCAATTCAATTAAGGAAGCACTTTTTTCCCTAGTGTAGTGTCTTACACACAGTAGGCACATAATATTGAATTAAGTGATTTTTTTCTCATCAAAAAACATTGTTTACTATGAGCAGAGCACTGTAGGATATTCTGTGAGATATGTATAGTTAAGCTACTGAAGCCTACAAGGGGGAAGAAGGCACAAATACACACATATACAACCCATACCATACAATATTAAACAATAAATGTGTCAGTGAGGTGAAAGACTCGTTAGGAGAAGCATTGGAGGAGGTTGCTACTAACAAAGGGAATCAAGGAATGCTTCATAGAGGCGGTGCCATTTAAATTGGCCTGTAAAAGGTAGGTAGGAATCCAAGAGGCTGAGGTATAAAAGTTAGCAAGGCATTTCAAGTATAGGAAACAGTTTGAACAGAAAGATGGAGGAAGACGGAAAAGAATGTTTGCAGAAGACAATAGTCTAGATTGGCTTAAACATTTCGTGCTTGGAAGGTAGTAATAAAGATAAAACTGAAGAGTCAAGAACTATTTATTTAAATGCAGATATAATAAATGCCCTGAGAACAGGGGATACAAAAAAGGGCAAAAAAATGAAAACAAAAACAATCCTTACTCTCAAGGAACTCACAGTGTAATGGAGGAGAGAACATGCAAACAATTATGTATGAACAAGTTACATACAGGAAAAATTGGAGTTATTTCAGAAAGAAGGCACTAAAATTACAGAGGACTGGATTAAGGAGGAGTGGAGCCAGACTGAGCAGCTCTTTGGTTAAGTTCAAGTGTAAGACTGGTTTGTTTGTTGGTTGGTTGGTTGGTTTTATTTGTTTTATTCTTAGTAAACTGCATCTCTTATTCATTTCATGAGTTTTCATATTGGGCAGATATCCAAAACCAAAATTGTACCTAGTAAGTTCAATGGATAGGTTGAATACATAAAGTATGGTACACTGAGAAGAGTGCTGAATTTGAAGTCTGAAGATCTTAGTTCAAATCCCAGCTTACTTAATACCTGTGACTTTGGATAAGTCACTCCCTTTGTGGGTCTTAGTTTCCTTATCTGTAAAATGAATGTCTTTTGTCATTCAATGTAAAATGAAATATTTTTCAACTCGAAATTCATTATCTTATGATGATTCAAAAACTACACTATTTCAGGAATTCCCTGGCTATGCTTTACCTCACTCCTTCAGTCCCTATTATTCTGCTACCTCCTCTACTACGATTCATAGAATTCTGTCTCTCTGTCTCTCTCTCTCTCCTCACCAATTCTAAAACAATGATCAAATCAGCTCTGCAATTGTTCCTGGATATGTTGATCTATGTATGTCCCAGAAAAGTAGGAAGAGGCTAAGGTTATGACTGGCTTTTCATTTAATTTATTCATTAAAACAAATAAAAAGAACAAAAAATCTTCAAGCACTTTGTGTAGATTCACTAAGGAAAATTTATGAGAAAACATGGACAAGAAGATAAGGATAGGGTAAAAGTACACAGATGAAATCTAAGTTCCAAATTCCGCCTCACTCCTTTGTCCTTTTTTCCATCTTGATTTTGCTGCTGTGGTCCCTTCCCTGAGAAACTTACAACTTTGTTAAAGACAAAAGATTTCTAGGATAACATGTAATGTCTTTCATAGCAGAGATTTTCTGTTTTATCTTTGCATCACACAGTCCTCTTCAGAGTGCCTATCACATAGTAGGCACTTAATAAATGTTTAGATTGATTGACACATATAAACTAACTAAAGAGTAACACTCAGTGTATGTAAATATGAGCTTGATTAAATATAATCACTTGGGAGGACCTTAAGTGCTCAGGAACAAAGGAAAGTGGAGTGATCAGTGTTTGAATCATAAGTAGGCTTCAGAGACAAAGAGGTAAGACAACCCCCAAAATAGATATATCATTTAATAGCTTAAATCTCTTTCCCCACGAAATTTATACACCAAAGCTATTAACTTAAATGCAATGCCGGCTGCCTAAAGATTTCACTTTTTAACTCCCCCCCCCATCAAAGGATAGATGCTAACAAATGGCTGAAGGCAAGATAATAAAAACAATAACAATAATAATAACATACTTCTATAGGCTTTAAGGTTTACAGAATTAGTTCCTCACAAAATCCTTATGATCTAGACAGTGCAAACTCTATTATTATTCTGTTAAGGGAATTTAAGTTCAGAGAGGGGAGATCACTTATGGAGTCACAGCTAGCAAGTGTCAAAGTGATTCCAAGTCTACACTTATACCTAGATGTCTACTTAGGCAGCCTAAAAGCAAATGACCTGGATAATCAAAAGCTACTATAGAAATCTGGCATCCTGTGGCCTACATTTGTCTTCCAAAACAAAGAAATTTAATCTCAAAGTACACAGAAGCCTTTGTCCCTTTTTTTGTTTGAGTTACATCTAAAACTCTGATGTCCCTTTGAGGTTTTAGAAAGACCCCAACACACACACACACACACACACACACACACACACACACACACACACACACACACACACACACACGAGCGCGCGCTCGCGGTTCTACCTCAACTCTCCAAATACTGATTCTACAGATTACAGACTACATAAATAACACTGATTCGGGTCCCTTTTTTATGAGGGTGGTAGGGTGGCTGGATGAACCTCAGTAATGTTATATAGTCTGCCCCTCTATCCAGGTATAATTAGCTTACAATATATAATAATCTATTCACAAGGATGTGGAAAATAGGGTAAAGTCTTTCGTTGTATTCCCAGTTATACCCCTAACTCATTAGGAATATACCTTTTGAGGTCTCATTTTCACAGTCTGGAAACTGGGAATAGTAACACTTTCTCCCTCCCTAGTTCCTCCTTCTCTCCATTCTAGAGAGCCGTTGGGATTTCTTCACTTTGGTCATATGAATTACAAAGAAGCACAATCAGGGGAAGAAAAACTGGTCTAGTCTACTGGTGGGAGGTTAATAGGCAATAAACACCTTGTTTTCTTTTGCTAAGCTAACAGGAAAGAAATAGTCCCATCCGGGCGTTTGCTAATTTATTTCTCATTGAAAAACAATTAGGCATTTCTAGCCAAGTCTAACCTAGACAAAAAAAAAAAGCCCAACTCAGTTCTCAATGGTGTTTTGCTATCTCCACTTACAGAGGACACTTGGAAAATAGTAAGCTTCCTAATAGTTACCTGCTGAAATTAACTTTGTACCAACCACAAGGGGGACACACAACACATTCAGAGCGGCTGGTGGGGGCCGGGCCAGGCCAGGACTAATTGTTCTTCCAGCACTGTATTTACTCTTTGCTTTCCTATACTGGCATCCCTCCCCATTTTCATTCCAACCCCATTCCCAGCCCCCAGCCAGGTCTTAGATCTGCGCCGGGTTGTAAACAAACGCAAAGCAGCAATTCCGGACCGTTCCTTAGCATCTGCAATAATCTTATTAAGTACTTATAGCCGTTTATTTGGAGCGACCTAAACCACACCCAAGCGAAATCCACGTAAATAAACTTCCTTGGGAAAAACAAAACAAAAAAAAAGAAAAAGAAATCTTTCCGCTCTGCCCTTACTAGTCCAGGAAAGGATGGGGGCAGGGAGCCCGATGCAAAACTCCAATTTCTACTCGGGCAGGTGGCAGCTGCCTCCCAACTTCGTCTTAAAGCTACAGACAAAAAAAGAGGGAACCAGGCGAGAGACAGCCTAGCAGTCCTTTGCTTTGGTGCCCGAACCCAGACAAGAATAAGAAGGAATGCATTACACAACCGAGACTGCCCACGTGCGCCCGGCCAGAAGTGGCAGCCAGCCGGCTTATTATTTACCAAGTTGAAGTAAACCTGGGTCTAGCCGGGGGCGTGGAGACGGGGAAGAGCCCAGTCGCCCTAGGCTTGCTGGGACGGGGGAGGGGACCTGAGCTATGCGCAGTGTGGGAGAGGCTAAGGCTTGGAAGACCGACCGAGGCGCTGTCTCTTTAAATGCTAGAGGCAGCACTCTCACTGGGGGGAGGCCGGAGCCGGATCTACAATCTCTTCTCTCTCTAGCTTCGGCGCTTGTTGCTCGCTGAGCTCGCTTGGAGCTGCTGCTTCTGCTGTTGCTGTGTGTCTTATGCACCTTGAGCCGGTTTCCATTCCCTCATCCTCCACGGCTGAGAGCGGAGGGCGGAAAGGAGGCAAGAGGAAAGGAGGAAGAGGAGAGAAGAGGGAAAGGGAGGCGGTAGGTATAGATACCACCGCTACCCAAGTCCGTAGGTGATCTACGCCAGCCTCGGGGTGAAGACATGCTTTGCTCTCCTTTGCCCATCCCCGCGATCGGCGCCGGGAAAGAGACTGCTGCTCTGACTCCGGGAAACTTGCCTTAGAAGTCTCGGATTGTGGCGGGGGCTGCTTCCCTTCGGCCCCTTACCTCTCTCCCCCTCCCCCAAGCCGGGTAAGTTTCCGCAGGTAACTCGAGTGGGCGGGGGAGGGGCAGGCGGAGGGAAGGAGAAGGAAGTTCAGCAGGTGAGCCTCCTCGCTCACCTGGGCGGGCTTTACTCTCCATTTCCCAGCTCCTAGGATTGAAGGGGATGGTGCTTTACCAGCTTTTGGCGGTGGGCTCAGCTGGGAGAGTCGAGGGGTATCGGGAGGTGGCATAAACTTTTCTTTTTTTTTCCTCGTGATCGCCCCCCCCCCCCTTTACAAGCCCCTGCGCTGGTTCGGTGGCAGGTGGAGAGGGCGCCAGCAGCCGGGGCCTGGGCTGATGCAACTTGCTGTTGCCCCAGGGGTGCTAGTAGGGGGCAGGCTGCTGCCACCTTGGAGGTGGAGTTGTGGGTTCTCATAAGTACCCTACAGGTGGGGAGAAGAGCTATGCTCTAGGCTTGTAACTCCCCCCTTTTTTCTTCCCTTAGAATGACTGCAAATACCATTGGGGGAGGTGGGGAAGATCACGTTTTTGGAAGCCTGTCTGTTCCTGCTCTTCATCCCTTGTATTGTGCCCTCTTCAGAGGAAGTCAGTCTCCGAAATAATGGTTTCATTTTCTTCCTCTTTTCACCCTCCCACCCCCAATCCCCCTGCATGTCTATTTTCAGCGTGATGGGCAACCAAGTGGAGAAACTGACCCACCTAAGTTACAAGGAAGTTCCCACAGCGGATCCCACGGGCTTGGACCGAGACGATGGTCCCCGAATTGGAGTTTCTTATATATTTTCCAATGATGACGAAGAGATGGAGCAGCAGCAGGGGCCTGTGCAAGACGCAGGGGATTTACAGGATCTTCCCGAGGAGCAGCTGCAGACGTCGCTGCCGGCTCCACAACAGCCTTACGATCCCCGTCTTTACGAGGTGGAATGTTCGGTGTACTACCGGGACGAGTGCATCTATCAGAAGAGCTTCTCCTCGGGGCCGGCTGCGCTGAGCACTTACAGCCCGGAGAATCTACTCAACAAGTGCAAGCCAGGGGACTTAGTGGAGTTTGTTTCCCAGGCCCAGTACCCACACTGGGCAGTATATGTAGGCGACTTCCAGGTGGTGCATTTGCACCGACTGGAGGTGAGTAACAGCTTCCTGACAGACGCCAGCCAGGGCCGTCGGGGCAGGGTGGTAAACGAGCTGTACCGCTACAAGCCCCTCAGCCCCAGCACGGTGGTGCGCAACGCGCTGGCGCAGGTGGGCGCCAAGGAGCGGGAGCTGAGCTGGCGCAACTCGGAGAGCTTCGCCGCCTGGTGCCGCTATGGCAAGCGGGAGTTCAAGATTGGCGGGGAGCTGCGGATCGGCAAGCAGCCCTACCGGCTGCAGATCCAGCTCTCTGCCCAGCGCAGCCACACGCTGGAGTTTCAGAGCCTGGAGGACCTAATCATGGAGAAGAGACGAAATGATCAGATTGGGCGCGCCGCTGTGCTGCAGGAACTAGCCACCCACCTGCACCCTGTGGACCCCGAGGAAGGGGATGGGGAGCTCGTCCGGACTACTGTGGAGCCTGTCGAGCTCCCTCCTTTTCCACCGACTCCTCCTCCCTCACAGCACCACTCGCAGGCGGCACACTGATGTGGACTGCGGCTAGGAAATTGAGCTGTTCACAGCTGCCTTGCGACTCTCCTCGTTCTTTCTCCACTTCTGCTCCCCATTGGGGTTTCCAGCCTTTTTAGAAAGGGGAGCATGCTCTTAGGAGGCTAGGGTGCAGTGAGCCCTTACTAAAGCTCAGAAACTTAGAAAGTAGCGAGCAGGAGTCTGAGGACTAGCCAGGAAAGTCAGTCCTTTGTGCATTTTGGAGGGAGGCGAGGGAGGAAGATGATAATCCAGAAATTTCCCTTCTTCACTTCCTCTCTCCCCTTCCTTCCCCTCTACTTCAGGAATTAGTTCGTTAAAGGTTTAGGAGGTGGGGTGTACGGTGGTGTTCTGGAGTAGACCCATTCTTCTTGCACTCACGGAGTAGGAGCAAAAGTTAAGGCTTGTGTCTACTGAGGCATTCTCTCCCTCACCTTTCTGGCTCTGAGCACGTTCCTGCGGTTACTAGAACAAAGGCTAAGTGAGAGTTTGCTGGAGCTCGGGGGAGGAAGGCACGAAGGGCTGCAGATTTCTCTCCCCACCCCCACCCCCCACCTCCACTCTCCCCAGAGCGCCGCATGTGGATTGGGGGAAGATGGAGTGATTAATTTCGTGGGATTCCTGGGGAGCCAGGCCGGGGAAACAGTGGGAAGATCTGAGAGCTGCAGACCCAGACCCATTTGTGCTATAATAAGTGTAACAAATGATTCTGTAAACTGCTGGAAAAGAGACAAAGACTATCCCCGCCCCTCTCCCTTCCTTTTCCCTCCTCCCCCTTTTAATGAGCAGTTACCACAAGTAGTTGGATGCTGGGAGCGGGGCTCTTGGAAGATGTCCCTCTTCCTGTTCTCTCTCTCAGCTCCTCCTTCCCCAGGTTACAAGTAAATCATTGTCAGGGGCATGGCTTGGGGAAGGATTCAATTAAGGTTAGGCTTTGTTTCTTCGGGTGCTGCTGTAAGCACTAGAGCTGAGCTATTAGTTACTAAAAGAAACCTGGAGGCAGAGGGAATGGCCCTTTGTTGTCACTGATCTAATTAAACTTGCTCAGCTCTGTTCCTACGCTGAACAGAGGGGATGGGAGGGAGACCTGGGTGCTACTTTTCGCAGTATCACTACCAAAGCAGCATTGCTAATTAATCAGTCAGGATTGCTTTTTTCCCCCCTTTCTATCTAGTGAGGTTAGGCTGCACCACTACTCTCTTATTTTTTCATGATTAATTTTTATTAATTGTTGGCTCTGTGAATGACTTCTGTTCCCGGCTACTTCCCATGCACTAGGCTAGTGAAAATCTACTTGACTTGAGCTTTATTTCAATAATAAAATGCTTTTGTTTTGAAGTCAACACTTAATATAATTAAACCAGTGTTGAATATCTTTTCCCTAGCTCACAGTGATCTCCTCACTGCTTAAGAAAACAAGTTCTTTCAGAACATCTGTCTCTCTGTCTGTCTGTCTCTCTCTCTCTCTCTTTCTCTTTCTTCCCCCCTCCTTTTCCTCTCTTCCTCTATCAGTCATAAATAGAAGCCACCTTGTGAGTACTTAAAACAGAAAAATAGAGAAATACTGTTACTGATCTCATAAGGAGCAAATGGGGTTGTTCATGGGTTTAGCCCAGCATCTGTGGGAAACAGACAATAGACTGAACAGTTATTTCTGATATTTGCTAATGAGCTACTGCTCAGTTAATGATGAAGCTTTTTTCCCCCCATCTCAAGAACTGCCATTTGAAAAGCTTGTTCTGTCCCAAAATGATTTGTACACTTAATTTTAGGATGCAGCCAGCTTGGCTCAGAAGTATTGGCATTGCTAATGCTGCTCTGGAGCATGTTGCCACAAAGGATTGGGTTCGGTTTTGTTTTTACTGAAAGGGTCTATAGTGAATCTACAGTGCTCAAGCACTCATAGTGATCATCTGACTTACTATAAAATTATTTAAGGGTACATTAAGCTGCATTCTCTTGAATTTGGAGTAAAATCAGATTTGATAGCTTGGGCAGGGAAAATATAGTAACCCTTTAGCATCTATATTTATCTTAGTCACAGCCTGGCTTATAATTTGTTTAATTTTTTTATCTGCTTATGTGTACTTGTAAACTAAATATTCTGACCTTAAAATTGCAATTTTAAATGTCTAAGCCCCTTAACAGAAGCTTAAGAAAATTCAGTGTGACCTTAAGGCAAGTCACTTTACCTCTCTGCACCTCAGTTTCCTCTTTAATATGTTGATGTTTGCTATGATTTCTGAGGGCCCTGAAGCTCAGAAATGTAGTGATTTTTAAGCATTTTTTCTCTAACTTACCAACAGTTACATAGTCTCACAATATCCACTTTTGTCAATTTGTAGCTGACCACCCTAGCCCTTTGCCTGTCAAGATCAAAGGTGTAGCTTCTAGAAAGAAATGACAAAAAAAAAATTCAGCATTGTTACAGTGGGAACTTCAGTCAGAAGGCAGAGTCTAAGTCCTCAGTCAGTTACTTCTCTCTCCCTCCCCCTCCCCTTCCTATCACAGCTTCCTCTACCCAGAATCAATCTTGCATCCGGTGAGGTGGGACAAGCTAAGCATGGATAAACAAAATTACAAAAAAGCAAGAGACCTAATTTTAGCCAATAGTCTCAGTTGCCTCTCTAGGCCTGCTAACAAGCAGCAGAATTGACAGATTTGAGTTTCATCTCCTTCCCTTTCTTCTGTCTACACTCGGGAGGGAAGTGGCTAATGAACAGTGACCAATGGGCAAAAAGTGCCCATATTTTCTGCCAGCTTCTGCTGATAGCCTTCTCCCCACCCTTTACTGGAGAGCTCAACAAGGTCTACAGTGACATGCAGAGTTCACTGTAGATGTTGGGAATTAAAATGAAGAAACATTGAAAGAAACTCATTGTGAAAGGAAAACGGAGCTCCGACAGAAACATATGTTATGAGTGCCTTTATGGAAAATCAGAGGTTGATTGGGAGGGAAATTGAGCTCATTAGTTACTGCGGTAGAGGAAAAAGACCTAGCATGGAAGCCTTTCCCAGCCTAACTTTAATAAACCTTCATGAAAAAAAAAATACGTATTGCATTAGCTACGGTATGTAGAGGCAAATTTCCAAAGGTTTTCTTTTTTTTCCTTAAGAATCTTCAGTATGGTTTAGAAGTTGGCATACCTCCTCTCTTCCTGTTTGGTTCAAGAGAGAAACAAATGAGCTGACAGATTAATTTTCCTCCAGGTGGCAGTGTTGTGGATACAAATTTTTATTTAAGCCTCATAGCAGTGGTTTCACCTGGCACTTTAAATTTCTAAATAAATATTTAAGCATATTTTTTTGTTCCTTTATAAGGGATTAAAAATCCTTTAGAAATATTTTGTACTATGAATTGTGGATGCTCTTTGAAGGAAAAATGGGTTTGATTCTAGGGCTTCTTTTTAAGCTTGCATTGGGAAGAGAGGGAGGGAAGATGCCCTACTTGGAACATGAAGTTAAAGTCAAATTTATATTTTCTTACCTGAGGAAATATTTTGTTGAGACCACTTATGTAAGAATGAGCTTTGCAGGAGCCCTAGACATCAGCTTTACAGCTCTTTTATGGTCAAGACAGAACTTTTTTTTCCCCCCTGGTAGTATCACCCACATTTAACTGAAATTACTGTTTGGTACTCAGGTAGCAAAGATACAACCTGAGGAGTATACTTTATTCTGAACCTAAAAGTGCAAGTGTTATAGTCTTCAAGAAAGACATTTATGTGGTCGAATTTTTGCCCATTGGGTGCTTTTGGCTATTTTCAGCACCAGCTCTGGGTGGGTGGGGGGGAACAGATATTTTTGAAAGCAGAATTTTACTTTTATACAACAAATGAGATATGGAGAACTAAGTACATGTTAACTGCTTGTTTTCTAACTTTTTTTTTCTTAAAGGAATTCACTGTGTTTAAGACTGTCACTGTTGTGTGTTTGTCTAACCAGCCACTTTTTACAAATTGGAGTGTGATTATAGTTACTGATGAATGGATTTCGGTTTTGAAAGCCACACCTTTTTTGTTTTAAATAAAAAAAATCAGGGTAATTTCAAACTTGAGTGGTTTATATGACTTTCCATTACAGTGAACAAATGTTTCACTAAATCTACTTGAAGTTTTTTATTTGATACTGTAATCCTTCAGAGAATTTTCATACACTAATAGGATAAGCACCACATTTTTTCCATGAATTACGTGAATTTTTTGTTTTCACTGGAGGCTATGTTTTCTGTCATTGTTCTTATACTGCTTCTTGAGAAGGAAGTTCAGATTTCAGATTGTATCATTTCCTTCAAAATGAAGGGCTGGGCATAGTCAAAATAAAGATTTGAGATTTTTTTCAACTCTCTTTTGCTGTAATTTGTTTTTTAAATTGTCAGGTCCTTTTTGAAGTATCTGTATGGGTCAATAATAAACTTATTGATGAGGTAGCTTCAAGTTTGCGTTCTTCAAATATCTTGGCCTGGTTTGCCAAGGATGAGGAAGTTGAATCTCAATTTCAATTTTTCTCCCCTTTCTGTGTTTGTTCAGCGATGCAAATTTTATATTGCACATTCTGTGAGGGATTGGTTAAATCCTTGTTCATTTAGGTCTTTAGTTTTCATGGAAAACTTTTTTCCACTATCATAAATTGGTTTTTGGAATCAATACATCTCTTTGAAATTTGATGGGACCTAGGCTAGCTTATTTAAAACCTTAGCTCAGGGTAATGGAGGGTTTTCATTACAGAGTTCAGTAACCAGACAGAGTTTCACCCTCATGGTGGTTGTGGGGGGTAGGGTCTAATAGTTTCAGGCAGAGAACAAGGGAGGGAGCAATGCGAAATTTAATTAGTGAACAAGATCACATGGCATTTGTTGGCACCACTCTGGGTTTATGTGCCAGCAATTGATAAAGGAACAGATGTGCAGTCTGTGTGAATGAGGGGTGGGAGCCCACTAACAAACACCAGGAGTGTTCCTGAAGCCTTTACAATTGTTCAGTGAGCCTGCTGTTTGGTTGATGGTTCAAAGAGCCTGGGGTGGGGTTCTCTGGTGAGAATTGAAACCGGGACAAGAGTTTGATGTTGAAGATGGAAGGGGTGTCATCAAGAATAAGTTCTTAAGTTTAATTTTGCACATCATTGAAGAAGACAGTTGAGGACAAGGAGGAAAACACATTTAATTCTCTTGTGTTTGGCTGGTTGCTGAGTTAGGACTAACTACTTCCATAGTGGGTTGTATATATTAAGCACCTACTATGTGCTAAGCAGCTGGGATACAGAGAAGCAAACATGTGAGAAAACAAAACATCTGTCCTCTCAAGGAGCTCATTGTCAAGTGGGGGAGATAACATGCAAACATCTGTGTATAAAGAAGATAACATCCAGCAAAAATTGGAGATAATCAACAGAGGGAAGATATTGGAATTAAGGGGGATCTGGAAAGACTTCTTGTAGAAGCCTTGTACTTGAAGGAGGCTGTGGAAGCCAACAGGTGATAAGGAAGGAGTTCAAACATTTTGGACAGCCAGTGAAAATGCCCAGAGTGGAGAGATTGAGTGTCTTGCGTGAGGAATTACAGGGAGGTACGAAATCAGTTTATTGGGGAAGTTTAAAAAATTAGAAATATGAAGAAAATATTTTCAGAGAGCTCCCCTGCCCCCCTTCCCCAACTGAATATGAAACTGCCACTGAATAAATGGCGTATTGGAAAGAACCGGTTCAAGTGAAGATTGGTTACAGATACTACTCTTCCTCCTACACTTTTCCCTCCTACTCACTCTCCTTTTCCTCTCACCTTCTTTTCTTTCCCCCTCCCCTTCCTTCTCCTCCCTCTTCTCTCTTTCCCCTTTCCCCTCCTCTTTCTCCCCATCTTGTTCCTTCCCCCCCCCACCTCTTTCCCCCTGCCCTTCCTCTTTCTTTCTCTGCCTCCCCCTCTTCCCTCTCCTCTGGCTAAGAGTTAACCCTAGATTTGAGTCCTGGATCATCTAGTAGCTTTCTGTGTAACTATGGGTAAGCCCATTTTCTTCACTGGGATTCAATTTCCTTATGTGTAAATTCAGGACTTAGACTAGATTCGAGGTCAGAAGACGCGTTTGAGCAAAACCAAGAAGGAGTTTTGACCTAACTCTATAGATAATGAGGAGTAGGATTATATTCTTGAAGAAGGAAATAATGTGATTAATACTGATTTTTAAAAGAATCTAGTAGTTATAGGTAGGATGGATTAAGAGAGTGCCTAGGAAAAAGCCAAGGGACCAGTAAGGTTCTAGGCAGATGAATACACACAGGCAGGCTTGTACTCAAAAACATAAACATGTCTTTATATCTCTATATCCAAATATACATACAATATGTATTAATGGGCCTGTGGTTTCACTAGAATAGCAAATTCCCTAATCAGCAATAGCTCTGCAACTTTTAGCCTCGAGGGTTTCTTAGGATACTGAGAAGTTAAATGAAGTGTCAGAAGTCATAAAGACAGTATGTTCGAGGCAGTATTTGAATCCAGGTCACCTTAGTGCCAAGTACTCTTTTTTTCCCCTCCTTTTTTTTAGCGAGGCAAATGGGGTTAAGTGACTTGCCCAGAGTCACACAGCTAGTGAGTGTTGTGGGTCTGAGGCCAGATTTGAACTCGAGTCCTCCTGATGCCAGGACAGGTGCTCTATCTGCTGTGCCACCTAGCTGTCCCTAGTACTCTCAATATTATGTTTTGCTGCTTCATATATATAAATGGCTCATTTATGTATTTGCCTTCCCCCCCTTTTTAAACCATTTTGCTGACAAGTATTCTGTGAGGAGACAGTGGGCTATATTGTAGAACTGTGTTGGGTTGCAGGGTCTGGGGACTTCAGTTCTAATGCCAGTTCTGGCATGCTTCTTTGCTGCTTGTCCTTCATTCTCAAAGAGGACTATGACATCAGGGAGGTGATGCCATGACATGCAAGTCAATTGGATTTAAGTGAAGGAGGGCTGTGCAAAGTTACCAGCCTCACTTTTTCCTCTGGAGCCATTTGAGTCCAATGGCCAGATAAGGTTCAGACAACTGGAGATGACCCAGGATGGGGAGGGAGCGGACCTTTGACCTAGGCCAAGTCATTTTATGACCTGGACCTGTTTCCTTACGTAAACTCTAATGGTCCCTTTCAGTTATTATATTCCCATGATTCTAGAAAGTCAAGTCAAGTATTATTAGCATCTTGTAGATGAAAGAACTGATAATCAAAAGAGTTAAATGAGTTGACCCACAGTCACTAATAGCTGCATGGATATGTGTACAGACCTGCTGGAAATGAAGTCATCTTGCTCCCAGTCCAGTGTTTTAGCCCTCCTAGCTGGGGTGGCCACACACTTAGGTTGAAGAGTTTAATGTTGCTTAAAAAAATCACCAGCCATATCATCACTTCTATAATCATTCATTAAATTGCCTACTGTGTGCAAGGGGAGCCTGGGAGTAGTGGTCATTGATTTGAGGAAGTGTAAATGAGATGTCTAAGTGAGTTCCTTCAGGCTCGAAATGTTCAATAGAAACATGAATCATTCAAGTTTTGTTGCAGGGAGAAAAGGTGATGACCTAGTCCAATTTGCAGCCAAGGAAAGATTGTACCTTAATATGGTCTCTGTTGTCTTGTCCAGTCTGACTGCAAACATATCACAAGATGAGGTTTCTTCCACTTTCTTTTTTTTTTTTACCTTCCACTTTCTTTAGGAAAATTTATTTAGTGCCCAAGCTCCTCCCCAAAGCAGAATCAGGTCCTGTAGTTTTCTTATGTAGGTACTCTTCGAGACTCTTGTCTGAAAACCTCTCTCTTTTCCCCTAATGATGGAGGAGGTCAGCCTGGCTTAGAGCAAAGTCTGGATTATACTGTGTGTTTTGAAGAAATTCAGTTTTGTTACTTTGGAACCTATAAAATAAAGCTACTGAGGGGGAAGGGAGAATTTAGCCCTGGCTTTAGAGATTATTTTAAGGGCCCTAACAAGTGGATAAGAATTCAGCAATCAGTTCCTTCTTTGTTTTAGCTCCTACTGCTACCCTTGAATTAAGGGTGGAAAAGTTTAATGAATTTCACTCGTTGGTGGATCAAACAATTCCCTTGTTTCTTTCCCCAATTACTGGATTTGTTCTTGTACATTCATAGAATTTCAGAAATGTTAGACATCACAGACTGCTAGGTCCTAGACCAATCCGTACCAGGGAAAGGATCTCCACTGAAACACATGTGGTAAGTGATTCTGTTCTTATTTAGTTGTGTCCGACTCTCTGTGACCCCATGGACCCTACTGTCCATGGGGTTTTCTTGGCAAAGATACTGGAGGAGTTCACCATTCCCTTCTCCAGTGGATTAAGGCAAACAGAGATTAAGTGACTTGCCCAGGATCATACAGCTAGTGAGTGTCTGAGTCTGGATTTGAACTCAAGGTCTTCCTGACTCCAGGCCCAGCATTCTATCCCCTGAGCCACCTAGTGTCCCCTAAATAATCACTCAAACTCTACTTGAAGATTTCCATTGAGGGGCAACTTCAATGCCCTTGGAGGCCTATTCCATTTTTGGAGAGAGAGGCCTGCTAAGTAGAAGGTCTACTTTGAGGTCAGGTGGACCTGGGTTCAAGTCTTTCCTGTGACACAGACTAGCTATGTGACCCTAAGTAAGTCATGTGACATTTAAAAAGCTCTGAGAGACAGAATTTCTGGGTAAATTAAAATCAGTTTTATTGACTACATCTAGGAAGCAGTCGACAAAAACAGGCTCATTTGTCCCTTCAATAGCCAAGAGACTCAATCTGTGGAACCGTCAATTTTATAAAGTTTTTTTTTAAAGAGGTGCACCTGAGGGTGAAAATCAACTTTGATCAGCAAGTGTTAAGAGAGAATGAATATTATAATGGGAGGTGGGCTATATTAAAATGAGAGTCTTTGGGGTAGTGACTTGGATCCCCCACATCTTGGTCAAAGAGACTTAACAGTTTCCATATCATCTGTCTGACAAAAGGGAGAATCCATATTTTCTCCTTATAATAAGCAGGAATCCATCCATTAGCCTAAACTTAGAATTTCTTTTACTGTTTTCGATTAGTTCTTTAGTTTGGGTAAGTTTTTGAGAGAGATTTCCCACACTGGTTAATTTCTGGATGAAGAAGTAGAAAAGAGGAAAAACCTTGCTCCTGATTCAATAATTACGTATTAATCAAGACAGAAATAGTCATTTATCTAAGTCAGTTCATCTCAATTCTTCTAAGTAACCTCAGACTATAAAAAGTGTAGAACTGTTGTTAATCTGTAACAGTAAAGGGACTTTTTTTCCACTGGGAACTATCACAGAAAGAAAAGAAATTTGTTAGGAAGGTAGGTTTTGTTTTTGTTTTCTGCTTTTCTCCAACTGCAAATCTAAATTTGGCTCTATGCATCTTCTATCTAGTTTAGCTCTCTGGGGTCAAAAAGAGCATTTAATCATTCTTTTAAATGACATTCCCTGAAAATTCTTGAAGCTTCTCATCATGTTCCTTTCCTCAGTGTTACCTACTCTTCCTCCCTCCCCTCTCCCAGCTATCTTCTCTTCCTCAGGTTAAACGTTCCTAGATCCTTAACCATACTCATGTTGCATAGATCACAGACCTTCTGCCCATCTTCAGCCTTTCTAAACTGTGAGGCTTCCAATGAAATAAAGTACTTCAGATAAGGTCTGACCAGAGTAGAGTGAATACTCACTCACTGCCTTTGCAGGCAGCTCTTAGGTGACATTAAGAGGGAGGAAAATGGAAATTGTGGTGGCTTTGGAATTCCTGGCATTTCATATATCTGCTCATTCCAAGGTGCTTAATTAACACTAATACTTAATGTTGTCTCTTCTACAGCAAGACCGAAGTTGGGCAGTGAATGTAGGAAGCAAGAAGGAAGAGGAGAGTCTGCCTAGTCGGACCACAGTTGCAGTACTCAGTTCTGGTTGTCACACCTTAGGAAGGCCATGGAAAGACTGGAGCCCATCCAGGGGAAGACAGATATAATGATGAGGGGACTCCAAATCGCATCATTACTTGTTTTAAAACATCTTTGTATTACTAGACTGGAAAAGGTTTGAGGGAGGGAGGGCATGAGAACCAGTAAATAAGGGATTAAATCTATTCTATTTGGGCCCAGAGAGAACTAGGTGAACAGCTGGAAGTCACTTGGAGGGAATATTAGGAGAACACCCCCCAAAACCAAACCAAAACAAACAAACAAACAAAAACAACCTTGCTAATAATTATAGCTGTGCAAGGGTGGAATGGGCTGCCTTTGGAGATATGGGTTCCTGTTTATGGACATTTTCAACTTTGGGACTTGGTGATTGTTGCTCCAGTATTTTACAGATTAGATGACATCCCTGCTGTTTCTGAGAGTCTCTGAGTCTAGAATTTGGCTATATAAGCTGATAAGAAAGCCCCAAAGCTGTTTTACAATCCGTCTGTGAACACTCCTCACTTTCACAAAGACTGCCAAGGGAGTATTACTCCCTTTAGGATTTCTTTCTCTTGAGGTGGGGAGTGAAGGAATGGGAACACTGGAAGGGATGCCCCCTCTCTCCCAAAGAAAAGATAATTGAGAGGACTACTTTCCAGAAATTCCTGTTCTTAAAGTACAAATAAAGTTCTCAATGACATCTTCAGATTTTAAGATGCTGCAATGCTATTTTTAAAAGGGGAAAAATCAGTGGGATGATTTTGGATGCCATCACTTACTGTAAAAAGACTGAGAAAGAACTAGACATCAGTTCAGCTTCCCTGTGTAAATTTCTTTAAAGAGATCTGGACAATTCAAAGCTGCCTTCAGTGCATTTCTGAATTCTAAGAATGCAAATAAAAACAGATTAAAATAAAAGTTTAATCATTATTAGAGTGTGTATGGTTTTATCTATGTGCACACATATATGCACATATGTCTATGTAGATATATGTATATATGTGTATGTATACATACATATTGTCTGATCTGAGTCTCATAAATATGTATAAATATACTGAATAAAATCAAGTAATGTACTAGATTATGCATAGACACACCAAAATGCACGTTTCCATTCTGTCATAAATTGGACCTAATGCATACATTTTTCTTTCTCCCTATGTATGTATGTATATGTACACTCATACATATATAAATATATATATATGTATGTGTGTATAATGCTATATGTGTGTGAGTCATAATAATACAGTTTGCATATCTGTATGCCATATGTATGTGATATGTGTAGATATATATGTATACACATGTGTATTTTATATCTATATATATCACTTGAGAAACTTGAGTCAGAAGCGTGTATATATGGAATCTGTGTATATCTACATATATATAAATGTGTGTGTGTATTTGTTGTTGTTCAGTAGTTTCAGTCTTGTCCAATTCTTCATGACCTTGTTTGGGGTTTTCTCGGCAAAGATACTGGAGTGGTTTGCCGTTTCCTTTTTTAGCTAATTTGACAGATGAGGAAACTGAGGCATAGTTAAGTGACTTGCCTAGGCTCACAAAGCTATTAAGTGTCTAAGGCAGATTTGAACTTAGGTCCTCTTGACTCCAGAGCCTGTGCTCTATCCTGAGCCACCTAGTTGCCTCCTTAGTTCAAATCCCACCCTCAGCCACTTACTAGCTGTGACCCTGGGCATGTCACTTAACCTCTTCTTGCCCTAATCCACTATAGAAGGAAATGGCAAACCACTTAAGTGTCTTTGCCAAGAAAACTCCATGGATGTAGATGTATAAACGTGCATGTGTATACACATGTATGTGCACACACATGAATTATACACACATGTACACATATAACATAACCTAAAAAACTTGAAATCAAAGTCGTAGATTTAGAACTGTAAGGCACCTTAGAGGTCATCAAGTCCAATACCCATAAACTGAAACACAGAGAGGTTAACTAACCCACTATTACATAGCCAGTTAGTTTCTGAAATAAGATTTAAACTAGTGACTTTCTGACTTCAAGCCCAGTGCCCTATGCCATTCTTATCTTGAATCTGCTACTAATTCCTTGTGACCTTAATCAAGTCACTTCCTTTCTCTGAGTCCTATTTTACTCTCTATAAGATATAAGGTTGGCCTAAATGATCTCTAAAATTCACTGCAGCTCTAATATTATATATGTCTTAGAGTGCAATTTCATAGTTTTTGATGGTTGTAGAAATGCAGCTGATTGCAAAGAAGAGCCAGATACTACTGTTAGCCTGGGGAGAGGGAGTGGAGTTGGGAATTCAGGTCCTTGCTACTCTTTTATGCTGGCTGTACAACTTTGTGATTTAATCTTTTCAACTTTCCCCAACCTTCCCTTTGAGGAAAAAAAAAGGCCTAAAGTGTGTGTGTGTGTGTGTGTGTGTGTGTGTGTTTTCTAGAGGGATTAGGGGTGTGTGTGGATATTCAAGCAAAAACTGCCCTTTGCTTTAACTTTCTTGCCTACAGGATCAATGTCCCCTCTTTCCAACTGTTCTGAAATATTCAAACTCTGAGTGAAGAGAATCCAAATGCACTATGTCCAATGGTAGTTGGCTGTATCTAAGCAATTCAGACTTATGTGGAATTGGTGCAAGTTTTTCTTCTTAAATCGAATGTGGCTGGAGTGTTCTACTCCAGAAATTCACAAATCAGTCACATTATCTGAAAATGTCAATACAAACCTGACTTGAGTTAGAGTGACCATAGATGGTCGCAAAGTTGGAGCTTCATGTTTTATTTTTTTAGAACCAGGTATAGGTTTAAGGAAACTTTCAGTGAGGGAGCTCTCTCAGTGCATATGTGTACCAAATGACTGCAATTTGCCTGGAGCCTTGCAAGATGGAGTGTCTACCAGAGGTCACACAACAAGCACGTGACAGAGATGGGACTCAGACCTCAGTCTTCTTGGCTCTGAGAGTGGTTCCCTATCCCATATCCCAAGACACTTCATGTGGCTTTGGAATCAAATCCAGCCTTGGAATGAAGGATTCTTAATCATTAACTCACACTTATATAGCATTTAATAGTTTACAAAGTCTTTTCTTTATAACTATCAGTAAGTGACTAGTGTACCATTCCCCCTATTTTACAGATAAGGAAATTGAATCTCAGAGAGGGGAAGAGATTTGCCCTTGTTCTCATAGCTAGTAAATATTTGAATGAAGAAATGAACCTATGTCTTCTGACTCCAACTTTACCATCCTTTCCACTATATCATATTAATCCGTTCTAATGATTCAATAACCTGAATCGCTTTCAAATATCATCTGACTGAGGCAAAGTCAGTCAACCAGTAAACAGCTATATACAAAGAGATATACAGAGTAAATGAAGGATAATCTTAAAGCAAAGAAACTAAGATTCAAAAATACCTGGGAAAGGCTTCTTGCAGAAGGGATTTCATTTGGGCCTTGAAGGAATCCAGGGAAGCCAGATGGCAGAGGTGAGAATGTCATTCCAGAGGAAGGATACAGCCAGTAAGAACAAATGTAGCTTCTGCCTTGGAGCAAAGAACTAGGTCTCTGGATCAGTACAATGAGCCATTTTCATTTTCTCAGCTTCTTAAAAGTCAGTCCCAGCAACCTTGGCCGTGCCCTTCTGGATATGATCTTGCCACGTAAAGAAATGTTTCTTCCTTCTTTAAACGTGTTTGTTCCAAACTCTCTAAACTCTAATGGCAATTTTAAGCCTTCCAATCAAGCCTTACCTGTATCTCCATGGATATGTCACTATTGGTTAATCTAATAATTACGTAATTTCTACCTCTGACAAAAAAGTGTGGTCTTTGGATCACCTCAGTGAGTCCTTTATCCTTCCAAGCTAGCCCTTCTAATGCCCCAGTATCCAGTTCTTGAGACCGATTATCCATCTGTTGTCCAGACTGGATTGTACAACCTGCCTATCTGCCCATGGCCTGTTAGATTCTCCACAATATATTTCATTCTCCTCACTTCTCAGCCTTTGCCAGTCATCACCATCAGTGCTGGGTTCAATTTTCTTTCTTATATATACACTTTATTAAGTGATTTCCCAGGTAAGAAAGAGACCAGCATTTCCTACCCTAGTCCAGGAGTGCATGAGGAAGGGGGAGTATAGGGAGATGTGGCTGGAAAGGAACTACTGCCCTCTAGAAGTTAGGCTAGGACTGGCGGTAGCTGTAAACAGAGACCAACACCCCAAAGCAATTCGGGTGCTGGCTCACATTGTTGTTTAGTCTTTTCAGTCTTGTTCAGTCTTGGCAAAGATGTTGGAGTGGTTTGCTATTTCCTTCTTTAGTTCATTTTTACAGATGAGGCAAACAGGGTTGAGTGGTTTGCCCAGGGTCACATAGCAAGTAAGTGTCTGAGACCAGATTTGAACTCAGGTATTCCTGACTCTAGGCCAAGCTCTCTCACTCAGCTGGTTCTGAAGGGGTGTGGGTCCTGGGACACCCGACTCCCCCAAATTTTCCTTTTCAAGGTCTTGGAGACCAGACTTTTTCCAGTTCTAACCTAGGGGCAGATCTTGGGGAAGTGCCACTGGCTGTGGCTGCTAGGCTCTGGTGGCTATGAAACCAAGAGAGAAGGGAAATCCTGGACATGGGCATGGGGACTGGGAGTCCCTCTGTGAAAGGTGATCCAGGGGTGTACAGGGAAAGGAGTAAGCCTCCAGAAACCAAAAACCACCTGCAGTTTTCCTAGTTCCCTAGCCTCCAAGGGAATTGAGAGAATTGACAGAATTGGGCATATGCTTGCAGATGGGGAGTCTGTCCTCATCCTCTATGCCGCAGAACGTGTGCCCAAGTCCATGGCCTCGAATGGAACCTCTGAACCAAGAGCCTGAGAGTGTCATGCTGACCGCAAGACAGCCTCATAATTGTGTGATCTAAATCCAGAACCTGAGAGCCTCAGGCCCAAAAAGCATCTCCAAGCCTTAGGTGCTTGGAGAGTGAACCCAACTGCAGGGCGAGAGAGTGAGAGAGGGGAGACTTGCATATCTTCCAGTCTTGCCTGGGGAAGAGCTTGAGTTTAGGCAGTTTCCTGGTGTCAGAGAACCAAAATGTTGAGGTCTAGAGGTCCTGGGATTCTGAAATTTAAGGGCAAGCAACACAGGTCCTGCCTCAAATGAATTTGACTCAAGCCTTCTTTCATCCAGAGACAGTTTATTATAACACCAGTGGGTGGGCGAGATTTTAAGAATCTGAGCCATTGTAATGAGAATATAACTGGGCCAGACTCTTAAGGAATCTGAGCATATCAGGGTTGGGAACTGGGAAAACTGCAGGTACTTCTTGGTTTCTTGGAGCTTACTCTCTACCCTCTACACTCCTGCATCCTTCTTTAGAGAGGGACTCTTGTCCTCAAGCCTGTGTCTGCAGGATCCCTCTTGTCTCCTAGCTTCATGGCTACTGGATCCTCACAGCCAGAGCCAGAGGGACTCCCTGAGATTTGACCCTAGGTTAGAACTGGAAAAAGCTCAGTCTCCAAGACCTTGTAAAGGAAAGTTGGGGTGGGGGGAAAGTTTCCCAGGACCATACCTCGTCAGTTCCAGCTCTGATTAGCCACCATGTAAAACATAACCTCCAGCTGGGCTGGTGCTGGGGTTTAGAGCAATTCTATAAGTGATTTCCTAGAGAAACTCTGCATTTTCTCTGTTCACTTCCTAACTTTGTGATGGAAATTATTTACCACAAAATTCTGATCAGTTTAGTGATTATTTGCAAAAAATATAGCATCCACAGTTATTCCTTTCACTTTTCAGCTTGGGAAATGTACCTCATTTTGTTTAAAGAAGTAGGCAGGGATGAAAAATGAGAAACGAACAGAATTGAATACGTTGCCTTTTTAAAGATAAAATATATCTATTATTGACTCAGAGGCTTATTGAACACCTAGCATATATGTTAATGTTATAGAAAGTCTAATAAAAGAAGAATGCCTTTGTTTAGTTGTTTTAGTCATGTCCAATTCTTTGTGACCCCATTTGAGGTCTTCTTGGCAAAGACACTGGAATGGTTTGCCATTTGCTCCTCTAACTCATTTTACAGATGAGGAAACTGAGGCAAACAGGATTATGTCATAGAGCTAGTAAGTATCTGAGGCTGGATTTGAACTCAGCTCTTCCTGATTCCACGTGTGGTACTCTGTGCACTGTGCTACCTAGTTGCCCCTGCTACCTAGCTGCATAATTAAAGTCAGTCATTTAAACAGCAGATATTTACCATGGGTAGAGACAGGGTGGTGGGAAAGCCTATAGGAAAAGTCTTGGTTTTAGAATCAGAAATCCTAGGTAGGAATCCTAGCTCATGACTCAGCTTATGACCTTGGAGAAGGTCATTTCAGCTTTTTGGTCTTTGGTTTTGTTTTCTGCTAAAAGAAGAGTTGAACTAAGTCATTTTTAAGGTCCCTGCTAATTTTAAGTCTATATGCTTACTAAATGCTGACAGAATACTCAGTACTGTGGATAAAAGAGATAAAAATAATAGTCAAGGCCTCATTTATCTGTGAACATTGGAGTCAAAGATATTCCAGGCCTTTCCCTCTTCTGTGCCTTTGTTCACACTGCCTCTTATCACTGTAATGCTCTATTGGCCTAGTCCAACCCGTTAAGATTTGTCTAATCCTCAAAGGCCCTCCCACCTCAGCTAGAAGTGATCTCATATGCAGCAAACAAACATTTGTGGTGTGTATTATAGTTATTTGTGAGAAGGCTCATGGTGTAGTAGAGAACTGGCTGATGTATTAGGAAGGCCTGGACAGGCACTAACTGTGTGACTCCAGGCAAATCACTTCTCCAGGCAACTCTCCAGGACATCCAAGATGCCACTCTTCATTGATTGAGAAAGTTCCTCCCAGGGGCTCCTTACACCAATTAAATGTACATCTGGGATATACATTACGTGCATGTGGAGTGCATGCATGTATGGGTGTGTGTATGTGTATGTATATGTATATATATGAATATATATACATATATAATATGTATGTGTGTACTCACAAACACATATGTATTTATACGTGCACATGGCACGTAGTAGCACATATATATCCACATACATAAATATACGCGTATAAACATATATAAATATACATAGATATTGTTGTTCAGGTGTTTAGTTATGTCTAATTCTATGTGACCCCGTGACTCCGTTCATGGGGTTTTCTTGGCAAAGATGCCAGAGTGGTTTGCCATCTCCTTCTCTAGTGTGTCTCCAGTTTACAGGTGAGGAACTGAGGCAAATAGGGATTAAGTAACTTGTTCAGGGCCACACAGCAAGCAAGTGTCTGAGGCCAGATATGACTTTAGGCCTGGTGCTCTATCCACTGCACCACCTAGCTGCCCTATAGGCATATATACGTGCACACAAATACATGCACATACATATGTGTATGTATATATCTGTTTAATAATAGGCATATATGGATACACATACATGGTTATATGCAGTGTTCATCCTTCATTTTTGAAGAGGACCAATGACATCATGACATGATAAGTGATATCTTGATTTGCACATGAATTGAATTTAATCAAGGTAGAGTTGCACAAAGCTGTCAGCCTCACTTTCTTCCATTCATCAAAATCCAAAGGCACACCAAAAGTGAAGATGACTGTTGCTAGCCCGGGATGCAACGTCTGATGTCTGAACCAAGCTCTAAGCACTCCAGAGCATCTGCTTTAGCCACCTTCGTGGATGTTGGCCCATTCTGCCAGGGGAAGTCTTCACATGCATCTGGTGGACATCCTCCTAACTCACCGATGAGACTGAGGCCTGTTAGTTCTCCCAACCTTGTTTTGCTCATCTGTTGACATAATTTTACTAGGGTGTCGCTGCTGTATATGCTACAACTTCTTGAAGCCACAGATGAGAATTGGGTGAGAGGTGGGGACCAAAGGTGGATGAGCAGCCCTGAAAAGAGCTTGGCAAGCCCTCACACCAGAGGTGCTAGTTCTCCTTGAGCACCCCATACACTCTACATGATTATGTATTATATACATACTATACATGTGTATATATGTATATGATTATATATTACACATACTATATGTGTGTATATATTTGTATGTTATACATAATTATATTATATATGATACAATTATATGTAATATATAATTGTATTACAGGTATGTTATATGTAATTATGTAGATTATACATAATTGTTACATATATTATTATATCTTGCACATATTATATTGTATGGTTTATATTATATATATCATATAATACACATATACACACACATATATATATATATGTATATATATTACATACATATATGTAAACTCTTTCTGCCTTTTATAAATCCCCACTAGACTCTAAGCTCCACAATTTAGGGGCCCCTCAGTTCCAATCAGCCGGAATTTCTTAGGTATCTATTATGTGCAAGACATTTATTTATACTGGAATCCCCAGTGCTTAGCCCAGGGCCTTCCACACACAATACTTAATAAACATTTTTTTTAAAAACTAAATTGAATTGGATCCAAGATGAATTTTCCAAATGCTCCTCCCTAGATTGTCTGTGATCTGTTTTGTTCACTCCCCCTGCCTTGATGGTTTGATGTATTTGAAGGAAATGTTTCTGAAGCAGATTATAAACTTTCTTGCCTTTTAAAGCTGTGTACACAGAACATAATTGAGCTGCTTTGCTATCTCAGAGTTACCATGACAAGTCTTATGATTTACTTGGTGTTAATGCCTAGCATAGTTATGTATCTAGTTTTTAGTTTTTGTGAAATAGGGTTAAGTTAGGCTGAGAATGAGATTCCAAGAACCTGTCTTTTAGAACAGGGGTTTTATGACAACTGTTCCAGATGCTCAAGGTACTTTGTAGCTGTGAGGCCCTATAAAAATGTCAGTTGTTGTTATAAGATAGCATATAATGCACTAAAATTATGTGTTCAGACTTGAGTCTCAGCTCAAACCCCACCTTCTGCAGAATGTTTTTCTCAATCCTTCCAGTTGCTAGTGCCTTTTCTCCTTCCTTTCTGACATTATCTTCCATCTACCCTGTATGGATATGTATGATATGTATCTCACATACACACATGCATCCAATCACACACACACACACACACACACACACACACACACATCTACGTCAATATCTATAGATGCATCTAAATCTGTACCTGTATCTAAATCTATAGGAATATTATATATTTCTACACAGTATGTATATAGATACCTTAAGGCAGTGACTATTTTTTCCTTTCTTTGTATCTCCATCACTTAGCAAAATGCCTGGCACATAGTAAATACTTAATAAATGCTTGTTGACTGACTGATTGTTGATTAAGGGCTAAGAAAGAACAGAAGAATCAATGTGGGCTATCCTCTAAGGCTTTATGGAGAAATGGGATTAGAGCTGGGCCTTAGGATATAGAGAATTTGATGAAGCAGAGAGGGGAAAGGTCCTTTCAGGCTCAGTCATGGCAGTTAGACATTTTAAACCTCAGGGAATCAATACAAAACTAGGGCACCTGAAATCCTCATCCAAGCGAGTCATTTCAGCCTTCCAATCCCCCCCTCCCCCAAAGTTCTGGTACACTGGATAGAGCATTGGGCCTGGAGTCAGAAGACTCATCTTCCTGAGTTCAAATCTGGCCTCAGACACTTACTGGCAGTGTGACCCTGTTTGCCTCAGTTTCCTCATCTGTAAAGTGTATTGGAGAAGGAAATGGCAAACCACTCCAGTATCTTTGCCAAGAAAATCTCAAATGGGGTCATGAAGAGTCAGACATAGCTAAGAAATGACTGAACAACCAAACTAATACCAGATATAAGGGAAAGGAAATAGAATACTTTGATTTAGTATTTCTTCCCATTTCCCTCCCTGACCCTGTGAAGAAAGTAATAATGACTACAACAAAATTCCTAAAACACCGAGTCCTGGAAAGCAGAACTACAGGCAATGAGTAGAAGTTATAGATATGACTTAAGCCTGGTGTTGAGAAAATCTTTCTCCCCATTAGAATTGCTCCAAGAGTGGAACGGACTAAATGAAGATCACAGATTTGGAGCAGGAAAAGGAATATAGCGTCCATCTAGCCTAACCTCTCCCATTATATAGAGAAGCAAACTGAGGCCCAATGGATTAAGTGTCTTGCCCAAGGTCACAAAAACAATATAGAATAGAGCTAGAATTTGAATTTAGATCCTCTGATTCCAGATCCAGGAACCACTTTGGAGGTGATGAATTCCCAAGTATTGAAGGACTTTAAGAACCAAAGGTTAGATGACCACTTAGAGGGCATAAAAATAGTAATAGCTAACATTTATATAGCATTTTAAGGTTTACAAAAGGTTTTTCATATCTTATGACATGTAATACTCATAACGATCCCAGGAGGTTGGTGCTGTTATTATCCTAAGTAATTCTTGATCAGGGAAGAGTTGGACTAGTTGACCTTTGAGGGACCTTTCAACTCAGACTATTACTCCAAAGTTATTAGAGAATAAGCCAGCCCTGGCCAATGGAAAGTAGATGGAAGACACCTGTGAGGCTTTCCCAGGGCTTTATTTTTATTTTTTTAAAAGAAGCTATCCCTTTCTGACTAGAGTAAATTTCATGAGGATTTTCTTTATTCCTTAATGGATCTTTCTCATAGCTGGGCTCTTCTGTTCATTTCCTGCCCAGGTGCTCAAACTCCTTTCTGTGCCTTTCTGTTCTTTTACCAAGAATTTATTTAGAATCTGGCTAACAGAGCTTCATTAACATACTGTTCACCCCATCTTTGAGATCATTAATAAAGATGTTCAGAAAAGGAGAAATGCACACAAATCCCTGATGCCCTTCCTTGACCTCAATAGAATATCATTTATCATTACTATTTGTTTGCAATCATTCCCTCACCACCTTCCCCTTTCTCATCCTATTTGAGGGGCTTATATCCTGGCCAATGGAAATTACCCTCTTCACATAACTTATAAAGGGATGCCATGTTTTCTCAAGTCTACATGCATCTTGATCAAAAGAGAGGCTTGGAAATAATAATAGTTTGCATTTCAATAATGCCTTACAGCTACAAAGCATTTCTTATATATTATTACGGCTCTGCATCTTACTATGTGAGTGACTTCCAGCAAACTGCTCCTTTCTCTAATTCTCAGTTTCCTTACTTATAAAATAAAGGCATTAAACTCCAAGGTCGGTCAGCCAGTCAATAAACATTTACTACGTGTTAGTAAATGTGCTAAGTATTAGGGATCCAAAGGACGATAAAAGACATTCTCTACTTTTAAGGAGCTCACAGTTTTAAGGTCCCTTTCCTCTCTGGGCAACTAGGTGGCACAATGAATAGAACGCCAGGCCTGAAGTCAGGAAGACCTGATTTTAAATCCAACCTCACACATTTACCAGCTAGGGGACCCTGAACAAGTCACTTCATCTTGTTTGCCTCAGTTTCCTCATCTATAAAAGAAGCTGGAGAAGGAAATGGCAAGCCACTCCACATCTTTGTCAAGAAAGTCCCAAAAGGGGTCATGAAGAGTTGAGCGTAACTGAAAAATGACTGAACAACCTCTCTGATTTCATTTGATCCTTCAAGGATCCGATTGGTTCATTGGGCTGGGCCATTGCCAGTCATCCACTGGACTCGGATGACTCTGGAAGAAAGAGTAGGGCTGATAATTTTGCACAGTTCTGCCTCACTTAAAGCCAATTTACCTGCCAGTCAAGATGTCACCTTCCTGATCTCATTGGTCCTCTTCAAGAACAAAGGACAAACAACAATCTGGTTTCATGGGACAGATGAGATTTTCATTTGAAAAATGGGAAAGCTGAGGCTTGAGAGGCTGTGATTCGCTTAGTCATAGAGCCAGCAAATGCTGGAGACCTGCCTCTAGCACTAGGCTTCTGCCTCCAGATTCTCCAGAAGTCTTTTCCCTAAAAACTTGCTGGCTATTTTCTTAGTGCACTAGAACCAGAAGTCGTCTTCCATATCATCTGGTAAAAATCTTTTCCATTAAAATGGCACAGAAATTGGGGCCAGTGAAGAACAATCAGTTTTTTTCCAAAAGGGAGAAAAATGTACTAATGATGCACTTATGAATTTAATATGAATTATATTCCCTATAACTTTTTTATTTCTGGACAATCAGAAAAATAATAAACCAAGCCTTAATTTGTAGCATTTCCTGATTTTCAAGGTATAAATGTTCACAATGAAACTTTATCAATTAGCTTTCACGAGTCTATTCAGGCTGGTTCCAGATCACTGCTGGATGGCTTCCTTTATTGTTTGCTTTTGTGATGAAGTAACTTCCTGGTCTGCCTACGTGCTTCCCTTAAGTCTGACGATTCTCAGAAATCATGAGATTTAGAGACCTAAGGGCCCTCAGAGTCCATGTAGTTCAGTTCCTTCCTTTTACATATGAGGCAACTGAATCATCCAGAGGCAAAAGGATTCACCAAGGTCATACAGCTAGCAGAACTGGGATTCAAACCCAATAGTCTCCTCTGCTGTACCAGTTTATAGTAACCTAACATCTTGCCCTTCTACTCAGAGAGTATGGCACAAGTGAGAAGTCTTGAACTTGACGGAGAATATCTGGGTTCCAGGTTCTGCTCTACCACTAAATTTCACTGTGACTTTATCCCCTTTATCTCTCTGAGCCTCAATTTCTCCATCTACAAAATGGAGATTGAGATCTGCCTACCCAGGAGAGTTTCTATGTGGAAAAAAAAACACTTAAAAAAACCTAGAAGACATAGAAAGAGACATTGATTGAAGTCACATTATATTCAAGGCACAGTGGTAAGCACTGTGGGTGATATAGCTTTGAGGAGAAAAAGCAGCTGGACTTGGAATCAGCCCAGCAATCAAGGATCAAAGAAAGATTTATAAACACCTACTATGTACAAGGGAAAAAAAGTCCCTGCCTTGAAAGGCCTTGTATTCTACCAGAAATCAACAGAATGAGTCAAGTCGGCCTCAAGTTTAGGAGGCAGCTCAGCCTGATAGATCAAGTATTGGACTTGAAGTCAGGAAGACCTCAGTTTTACTCTTAACCCTGACACTCATTAACTAAGTGAAGCTGGGCAAGTTACTTAGCTTTTCTGAGCCTCAGTTTCCTCATGTAAAATGAGAATGTTAGATTAGATAGTCTTTAAGGTCCCTTCCATTTTTAAATCCACAAGTACTAGCCTTCTGACCTTGAGTAAATCATCAACCTTCTGAAGGCCTCAGTTTCTTTATGTGTAAAGTCAGAAGGCTAGAATAGATGATTTCTAAGATGCTTCCCAGGTCTAACATTCTATGACAATGGAGATAGAATTCCATAGAGCACCAGCCCTGGATTCAGGAGGACCTGAGTTTGAATCCAGCCTCAGACACATAACACTAGTTGTGTGACCCTGGCAAAGTCACTTAACCCCATTTGCCTTAGTTTCCTCATCTGTGAGATGAATGGGAGAAGGAAAAGGCAAACTGCTCTAGTATCTTTGCCAAGAAAACCCTAAATGGGGTCATGAAGACTTGGACATGACTGAACAACAACAATCATTATGAAAGATTTATGTGTTAATCACTCTACTTCAAATGTCCAGTTAGTAACTAACTCAGGTCTTGTTCAACTTACTATTTTGTGAGTGTTCAAAAGTACAAGGTTAATGCCCTCCAGGAAAAAAAATATTACTCCAACCCCCCACCCCCTAATCTTTGGGAGGGAATATCAATCATTGCTCTTAATTGAGGAAATGCTGTGAAATGCATTCCTGTTGATATTACAAGTTCAGTCTGGACCCACTGCAGACAAGGTTGCTTGTGATGAATCATTCCCTGCAGTATTTCCCTGGCTTATCATATAAGTACTCGCCAGGTGCCTTCACATGAGAAGTCTGTTTTCCATAGCAAAGTGTCACACAAAATCCAGTGCTTTGTAACAACAAGGTGCTTTATGACCACGAGTTCAGTGTCCTCTCGTGTTGGCCCTTTACAGGAATCAAATGTTATTGAAGACTCAATTATTATTTAACAAAAGCTGTTTGCAGTTGGATTTTACGCTGATAAGTGACCTCTGCCTTTAGTTTAGTATAGGAGAAAGAACACTGGAATGGGGCTGAAAACCCCCCAGATTTTATTTTGAGCTAAGTCACTTGCTAGCTACATGATAAACAAACATTTAAGTGCCTAGTGTGTCCCAGACATTGTGCTAAATACTAGAGATACAAGACCGAAAATGAAATAGTCCCTGTCCTCAAAGAGTCTGTATTCTAGCAGGGGAGATAACATGTACATATATAAGTTTATACAAAATCAATATAATGTAATTTTGAGGAAAGGCAGCACCAGCAATGGGGAAATCAGGAAAGATCTCATGTAAAAGGTAATACATGATTTAAACTCTGAAGGAAATAGAGGTAGATGGGGGGAGGGAGTGCATTCCAAGCATGAGAGACACTCTATGCAAAAGCATGGAGGTAGAAAATGGCGATCTATTTATGAAGGCAACATATATTTTCATAGTTTTATCTATATGTATATTGTTGTTGTTAGGTCGTTTTCTGTCATGTCCTACTCCATTTGAGGATTTCTTGGCAAAGATACTGGAGTGGTTTGCCATTTCCTTCTCTAGCTCATTTTACAGATGAGGAAGCTGAGTCAGCCACACACACACACACACACACACACACACACACATACACATACATATATATACACATACACACATACACATATACATATAAATATGTATACACACCTATACAGGAAGATACATGCATGTTTGTATTGAGCCAGGAATTTCTCTTTTTAGTTTATGTGCTTGACATATATCAACTCATAGTTTGTATGTTCATCATTTGATCTAAAAATTTCTCCTATTATCCATGCATCTAATAGATCCCATTAAATTTCTCTTTATCTCTTTAGCTAAAATACAATTATTTGTTGGGAAGGGAAAGTATTCAGATGTTCAGCTTCCAAATACTCAGTTGGCCACTATCTATAAGATCCATAAAATATTTGCCCACAACAGATTTGCCTTATAAATGGGATTGGTCAGTTCTTAGTAACTCCCTTTGTATCTCTCCACCCTTTCCTTACTTAAGTACCAATCTGGCTGCCCTCCTTTCTCATCTCCCTTAACCTTAATTCAATTCTTCCCCTTCCTTCTTTCTCCCCCAAGATCTAAGATTTTATGGTACATTTGGTTCTGTGCAGGTAAGATATCCTTCATTTGAGTCCTCCTCTGATGGGCCCATCATGGTGTCAAGATGGAGCTGGGTGCTTTAAAGCTACATCGAAGGAGTAGAAGCTGGACAGATTTTGATGTCAGGCCTGATAAATGGGCTGTGCATCTGTCTTCCCATGAGGAGTCTTTCAGTTCGCGAAGGCTCCACACCAATGAGCTTGTAATTGTCATTATTACTTTTTTAAATCTAAAAAGGCAGAGTGGAGTTGTGATTTACATTGGCATAGGACATGCTTCAAAACTGAAATCATAGATCTTTGTAATACTGAAGCATCTTTATTAGGTCATATTTAATGATATTTTCCTAGTGTAGATTCCCCTTATCTGGTATCTTGGAAAGCATCTATAGGATTCTTATTTTATTTTTACCTCTCTGAAATTTCTATGGCCCCTTCTTCTATTCGCCTCCCCCAGATGTTTTTGGCATGTTAATAGAAACATTACTATATTCATTCAACACCCCTTCTTCTGTCAGAGCTATCCACATACAGGAGTTTGGGTGTGTGCGTGAACCATCTTGGGGTAGGAAATAGAAGAGGATTGTTAGGGGGACCAAGGAGAACAGAGCCCTTTGGAAGGAGCTCCTGGTATTCACTTCCCTAGCCACCTATTCCACAGGGAAGGAAATCACTCCTGTCTTTTTAGTTCATGACAAAGAGTAAATACCTAGTTCAGCTGTCAGTTTTAGGCCAGCGATCAAACTCAGCCTGTTAATTATTCACTAAGGTGATGACTTTGCCCTTTTCTTAGAAGAGAGTTTGACTGTTAAAATAGTTAAGGTAGGATTCCAGCTTGTAGTATAGCTCAATACTTTGTAAGTATACAAATGGATTCAGAAGGGGGACACAAAGCAAATACATTAATATTATTCTTTGTTTTAAAGTCATATTATTTTTATCATTTTCAATCAAAATGCTAATAGTTTGAATTTGGGGGTTTGTTTTGGTTGGCTATTCGCTTCGTATTTGCTTTGATCATCAACAGAAATGTTCCAGAACAATTTGCCAGCCTCTCACTCTTAATTCTATATGTCTTTCTTCTGTCCCAAACTCAAGGAGAAAAACAAAACAAAACAAACAACACCTCCCTCAAAAAACAAACAAAAAAAAACCAAAAAAAGCTAGGACATCTGTAGAGAGCTTCTTTATTGCTTGAAATTCTAATCATTATAGTGTCTGGAAAGAATCAGGAAAGACCTGAGTTTGACTCTTGCCTCTTGACCTTACTAACAGTATAACCATGTCATTTAACCTAGCAAAATCTCATTTTTCCTTACCTGTGAAAAGGAGGGTAATTATACCTATGAGAAGCAGAGTAACTTAGTTGATAATCAACCTTTGGGTCAGGAAGACCTGGATTCCCCTGTGATATATATTGGTTATGTGACCCTGGGCAAGTCATTCAGTCTCTCAGTGCCCCCAAGCAACCCTGGGAAGGTTGGGTTTGCCTTAGTTTTCTCATCTGTAAAATGGGGATAATAATAGCACCTACCTTTCAGAGCTGTTGGAAGAATATAGTGAAATAATATTTTAAAAACTGCTTTACAAACCTTACAATGCTAGGTAAGTGTTAGCTATTATTATTATTATTATTATTATTATTATTATTATTATTATTATTTACATGTAACATATGGGCCCACACACATATTTTTAAATACACACTAACCATCTAGAAGAGCCAGAGTTGAGGCCACTTTGTCCAGTCACATACAGGGTTGGTCACAATTGGATCTCAGAATATTATTGATCAAAAACTCTGACATTTGTCCAGCATTGACTCCAAAGGGCTGATACACCTCTTGTTCTTCATGAATTCTCTGAGAACGTGTTTGGTGAGGGGGCCCTTCTGATGGCAAATGTCCTGAACTGGGAGTTGTCAGAAAATGTACTTTTTAGAAGGAGTGAATTGCCATTTAAATCACTGAAAAACCCCATTTCCATCCAGCAGTGTGTTCTGGATGCTACCTCCAGTTCTGCTCCCAGGGAGCAGCCATCTCCTATTGCAGAAATGAAATAGGATTTTTATTTTCTGTTTGCAGCTCACCAATACATTGAAATCACCCTTCCAGAGGCCGCTGTAGACCTCATTCCCAGGAGCATCAGAGAGTTTTGAAGACATTCCCTGGTTTTCTAAACAGTTAACCATTAAAGGACTATGAGTAGCCTGCCATACTGCTCTCAGGCCCCCAAGCACACAGTCTGACCCTGGGAACAACTAATTGTTCATTAGGAATGGCATAAAGTCATGAACTATATAGAAGTCAGGAGAATTTTCTTCTTAATCAACTACTATTCTTACCACATACTATTTGCAAAGGGGCCAATATACCTCCCTATTACAGAAGTCACCTTTATATTTTGTTTTAAGATAATGTATTGAGGCAGCAGTGGCTTAATGCTGGCCTTGAAACCAGGAAGACTGGAATTCAGATCCCACCTTCTGAGACATACCGGGCAAATCAATCTCTCAGAGCTTTAGATCACTCTTTTTCTTTTTCTTTTTTCTCTTTTTTTCATTTAAAAAAAATTTGAGTTCTAAATCCTCTCCCTCCTCCTCCTCCCCCACTTATTGAGAAGGGAAGCAATATGATATTAATTATATATGTGAAGTCATGCAAAACATTTTCATATTAGCCATATTTTTAAAAATAAAAAAGTAAGAAAAATGAAGTGAAAAAAGTGTGCTTCAATCTACATTCAGAGTTCATCAGTTCTTTCTCTGGAGGAGGACAGCATTTTTCATCATGGATCCAGATACCTCTTTAAGGCTGTAAATTGCAGAGAAAGTGTTGACTTGCATTGGTAGAGAAAGCTCCTCACTGGTAGCTCCCCATGCCAATGAAATCAGAGGTCCAGGTCCTGTCCTTAACCTGTAAGATCTCTACATACTTTCCTTACAGCAATCTTGTGTGTCAAACCTAGGTAATGTCATTTTATAGATGATGAAACTGAAGCTCATAGAGAGAAAGACACTTGCCCAGGATCATTGAACTAGTAAGTATCAGAGCTGGAGTTTAAATGTCCATTCTTCAAATTCTAGGCTAGATCTCTTTCATCTACATTAGGGCCCTCATTTATTCAGCATTGTTGGGGAAGGCCCCATTCCATATAAGTGAATTCTCCAGATGAGAGAAGATTAATCCTTGAAACACCCATACTTTAAATTAAAAACAACAACAATAGCAAATCTTTCAAAATATACTTACCTGCCCTTACCTGCCTTCTTAAACAGAGTATGTATGAACTAATTTGCTTTTTTCCTACTACCTGCCACTGCTTAGGTTATAAAATATCTTATTATACTCACATGGTATGGCTCTTCATCCTCAGTATGCCTCCCTTGCTCAAATTGAGTTTCTACTGACTCCCAAGAAAGACAGGAAGGCAAGAGAGGACCATAGGAGAGTGTTCAATATGGCCATCTGTCTGGGAGAAAGAGCAATGTACTTAGAAGAGCTGAGTTCAAATCTTTGGAGTGATATTTACAAATGGAAAACCACTTACCCTCTCCAAAGCTCCCTTTCTTCATCTGTAAAATGAAGGCAATACTTGAACTAATGCTTGAGCTCACAGAGCTGTTGGGAGAAAAGTGCTTTCTAAACTTTTCTAAACTAAAGTGCTATAGAGAAGGTGAGCTATAATTACTGGACCTATCTTTTGTGCTGTACTGGCTTGTCCTCAGTGTGTGGTATTTTATCTTGCTAGGTGATCTTCAGAATTTTCTAAGACAATTCAAATGGAAGTGGTGTTTTCTCAAGCTGAATTGCCAAGCCTTCAACTCTACTACAGAATACAACTCTGATGGGCTGGCTATGTTGTTCATACGTTTGCCTAAAAGACTATTTTACAGAGAACTCACACAAGGCAAGAACACACACATAGGTCAGAAGAAGCAATACAAGAACACTGTCAAGGTCTCTCTGAACAACTTTGGAATCAATTGCAAGATATGGGAGAGACTGGCACAGGACTGCCCAGCACGTCATGCCCACATCAAAGCAGGCACTTGTGCTCTGTGAGCAAAGCAGAATTGCAGTAGTTTAAAAGAAATGTGAGGTGCAAATTTAGAGACATCTCCACTCCAAATGTTCATATGAGCTATTTGTGTTCGACCTGTGGTAAAGCCTTCCAAGCTTGTATCAGAATAATCAGCCACAGTCAGACACACTGTACCTTGACCCCAACATAGTGATGTCATTTTGGTCCTCTTTGAGAATGAAGGACAGCAACCACCCAACTGGTTTGTTCAGGGGATGGGAGCTCCTAGTCCAACCAATGCCAGTGGGCTGTTTTGGAAGCAGGATAATTGGCTGCCTTTTTTTCCCCTTCTTCTAACTGCAATTTCAGTAAATTCCTTAAAGAAGAAATCTATATGGAGCTGGGATGTAATTGTTCCTCCTGAATCATCTGTGGGGTCCAAAATTGTCCAATCTACAAGAAAAATCACTGAGACAGAGCTCCAAGACAGTAGGGTCCATGACCCCCTCTAATGAAGTGGACTTCAGATCTTCCTCATAACCTGAGATGCCCTTTGGTACACAGGCCTTTGTTTTTATAAAGTGATACTCAAGAACTCGGAAGAGGCAGAATAAAATACAAAATCCCATTGGTTGATAGACCTTGGTTTTGAGGGCCAAAAATTATGTAACAGCCAAAAAATGGTGTATTAAAACGGGGGTCATGGGTTGGGTGAAGCACAGGATTTATCCACTGACTAATTGGTCATAAGATGGATGGATTCCTCCAAGTTTTGGGCAAGAGGAGATGATATGGATGGTACAAAAACACATTAAGGGAACTTTCCGTATCATGCCACCCATGCTAGCCTTGGATATGGAATTTAAGCAAAACAGGATGAAGTTATCCTTATCAGCATTCTTGTGGTTGCACAAGTGAGCTTCATAACTGGTAAACAAGTGGTGAGCATTGGATTAAAGTTCGATCCTGCTACAAAGGCCTGCTGTAAGACCCTATCTTACCTAATGATCCTTATGTGATTTATGTAAAATACGTATTAATACATGTTTGTTCTTGTACAATTGTTAGATACCTGACTAAATGCATATTACTAGACAAGTATATCACTAATAATTGTTAATAATCATTTCTGCTTTTGGAATCACACTGAACTAATTAATACCGATTGGAATGAGTAGGGATCCAAATGAATCATTTCTCACAGATCTGAGTCTCCACTAAAGTTTTCCTCTGAAGCCTTGTGGCATAGAGGTGACTTTGGGTTCTTGAAAGCTATGTAGCTATTGTTATTACTCATTATGTGACCTTGAACATTATGTGAACCTCTATGTGTATCAATTTTCTCATCTATAAAATGGGGAGAATAATCCCTTGACTTCATAGGGTTGTTGTGAAGAAAATACTTTGTACACTCTAAAGTGCTATAGAAATGAGAGCTATGGTTATGACCTCTGCTGTTTCCATAGCTCTGTTTCTAGACATTGCTTTGAAAGCTGCAAAGAGGGTTTATATCTCCCAGGTGAGAAAAGACAAGTGGAGAGGGGTTGGAAGTCTATTCAGGTCGCAGGGTGACCTTAGTTCTTAAATAAACACAATGGTGCAGACTTCCTCTCCTCCCCTCCTTCCCAAAGCCTTTATAAAAGGGATTTTAAACTACCCCAAACATGTTATGTGGAAGGCAAAACCTCAGTCTGCTAGGGTTTGTTGAGCCTCTCTAAGCCAGGGTGCCTTTGGGAAGAAATCTTGAGCTAGGGGGCTTAAACGGTTTATCTCAGGGTCAATATTTACTTCCCTGCCGGCCGGTTTTTCTCAGTCAGAAGAACTGAGACTGTTTGCTTTCTGCTCCACATCACTGTTGATTGGACACTCATTTGGAATGTGGAGGTGCTCTCTATGTTTCCAAACTCCCCACGGGCTGCCTTCATCCAGGCACTGCCTGGAAGTCCTAGGGAAAGAACACTGAATGGGAAGCTCTCCCCTTACTTCAGTCTCTTATTACTTTTTGCCTGGACAATGTCTCCTAATTGGTCTCCCTTCTTCAGATCTCTTCCTTCTCCCTTCCATCCTCCACATAGCTGCTGCCAAAATGATTTTTCCATTATTCAATAAATTTCAGTGGCTTCCCATTTCCTCCAGGATCAAATACGAATTCTTCAGTTTGCCATTTAAAGCTCATTACCATCTGATTCCATGTTAGTCTTTCACAGCATTCTCTTCCTTGCACTGTACAGTTCAGTTAAACCTGGTCTTCTGGATGTTCCCCCCACACGACTGTGAATTTTCATCTTCCTGCTTTTACACTGGCTTTTCCCCATGCCTGAAATGTATTCCATCTTCACCTCCATTTTTCCAAATTTCTGGTTTCCTTCAAGCCTCAGTTTAAGCATCACTTTTGGCATGTGGCTTTTTCTAGTTCTCTTAGCTAAAGTTACTTTGTATCAGTTCTGCATGTGTTTTGGATATACTTATATTTGTGCATGATTATCTTCTCCTAGAATGTAAGTTCTTTGAGGGCAGGTTTTGTTTCCTTTTGTGTTTGTATCCCAAGCACCTGTGCACTCTTATGGGCCTGTCTCATGAGATACTTCGCAATTGCTTATTGATTGGTTGGCTAATTGAGTTGGGGGTTTAGTCATGAGTCTGTGTGACCTTGGGTAAATTTGAACTCTGTTCCTTCTGTGTGGACTAGTAACAACTGAACAGATATTTACAAAGCTAGGTACTGCTTAAGATGAGACCATGAGGGTATGGTCTCTGCTCTCGTGGAACTAGACAAGTATGTAATTCATAACTTTAATGTAAGGCAGATTATAAGTGCCAAGAGAGGAATAAACATTAGATAAGGCATTTATTAAGATTCTACTGTGTGTCAGGCACTGTGCTAAGTGCTGGAAATACAAATGCAAGCAGAAAGCAAGGCAGTTCCTGCCCTCAGGTTGCTTAAATTCTAATGAGGGAAAACAACACATTAACAGAATTAAAAATGAAGGTGTTGAGAAGGGAGATAAGTAAGGGAAAGTCGGAAAAATCTAGAGGGTCAGGAATAGAATAAGATTCAAAATGAGTCTTTCAGAGCTCAGAAGAGAACTAGGTCATGTTCTGACTGGCGTAGGAATGGGATATGGAGATGGTAAGAGATGAAAAGTTTCAAGAAAAATGTTGCTTTGAGCTGGATCATGAAAGTTGTGTACGATTTCGATAAGTGGGGATAGGGGAAGGTCTCACAGATAGCACAGTATGGACCAGTGTATAGAGGTGGAAAAGTTTGTACATTTAGAAATCAATGATTAATCCAATTTTCCTTGAATATACATGGGATCATAGATTTAGAGTTGGATAGGACCTTAGAGGCCAATGAATCCAGCCTCCTCATTTTGCAGAAGAGGAAAGTGAGGCTGGAAGAGGTTAAAGTGACTTTCCAGGGTCATACAGCTCAGTAAGTGTTTGAGTGGCTAGATAGATAGGTGGCTAGGTGGATAGAACTCAGGCTTGGAGTCATCTTCCCAAGTTCAAATCTAGCCTTCAGATACTAGATGTGTGACCCTGGGCAAGTCAATTAACCTTGTTTGCCTCAGTTTCCTCTCTATATAAATGAGTTGGAGAAGAAAATGGCAAATTTCTCCAGTATCTTTGTCAAGAAAACCCCAGATGGGGTCATGAAGAGTCAGACATGAGTGAACAACAACAAAAAAGTTATCTGAGGCAGGATCTGAACTCAATTTTCCCTGATGCCAAGTTCAGCGCTCTACCCACTGTACAACCTAACTACTTCTCTATGGTGTAGTATAGGCTAATAAATTTGGAATCAGAAGGGACCTCAGAGGTCATCTAGTCCAACCCCTCATTGTACAGATGAAGAACAGAATATTGGGCATTTAACTGGCTTGCCCAGGGTCACAAAGCTAGGAAATGTCTGGGGGGGGATTTGAACCCAAGTCATCCTGGTTCCAAGTACAGCACACTATCTACTACAGCATGCTGCCTTTCAGTTGAGGCTGGAAAGATAGTTTGGGTTTTTTATACAGAGGACCCTTGATGATATTTAAGGTTGCATCTAAAGTCCTCTCTCTGAGCACTTCAGAAACTCTGTCCCCCTGCTTCCTCCCAGGTCATCAACATCTTCAGGGTCTATAGCAGCCTTCTCCACTCTACTTCAGCCATCCATCCCCACCCCCACCCTATGCCTTGCCCCCTGCTCTGTATTGACACCAGACCTCACTGCCCCCTGGAATTGTTCCATCTTCCCTCTGTTCTATATTGTGAAATCCCCTACTCTGATTACAATCTCACATCCCTCCACCTGTCTGACCACTTCATTCCTCCTAAGTCTGCTTTTTACCCTCTATGAACTTAATTCCTTGTTTCCCCATTCTCTCAGTCTGTCCATCCTCTCTGCCCTTTCCATTACAACATTCAGGATCAATGCGTTATCTCCCTCTTTTCTGTTTTTTTTCACTGGTTCTTTCTCTTCCTCTACCTTACCTCTGTTGACATAATCACCATTCTCCCAGATATCCAGACTCAAAATCTGAGTCATCTTTGATTCTTCCTTCTCTCTCATAATCATCCCCCTTTCCCACATTTAATGGGTTAAACTCTGGCACGTTGACCCACAAACCATCTCTAATGTCTTTTCTCTCTTCTCTGTCCACACTGCCATCATTCTAGTTTAGAGCCTCATCTCTTACTCATTCTCCTAATTGAACTTCTTTCCTCCAGTCTTTCCCATCTCTAGGCCATCTTCTGTGTAGAACAGCCAAAATAATCATACATTGACCTGACTGTGCCCCTCCCTTACTGCCTAGAGGATATACAATATAAATGCTACCTAAGGCTCCCCAAAAACATGACTTTAGCCTGTCTTCTCAGTCTTATTTTACATAACTTCTCTTTATGCTCTCTGTTGCAGCTAAACTGGTCTCCACTCTGTTGGCTTCCATGAATTTCTACAGGCTGTTTCTTATATTTGGAATCTATCCCTCTCTACCTCTTTGCTTGTTGAAATCTTTATCTTCTTTCAAGGCTCAAGTTGAGTGTTATCTCCTCCATGTTGCTTACCTTCCCTGGTCACTCCTCCTCTAATCACCACACCTTTATTGCAGGATGAAAGTGTTCTTTCTTTCCTTAAATTGTCTAGTTGTTTCCTTTTCCCTAATCACATTTTTCAAAAAACTTATATTTATGCACATGCTGTAGCCCCTCTAATTAGACTGTAAGCTCCTTGAAGCCAAGGGCCATGTCCTTTGACCACTTTGGAATCCCAGGCTTTGGCCCAGTGCCTTCTAGGTAATCAATGCTTCAAAAATGTTTGATGAATTGAGTTAAATTTCTCATCCCAAGTTTCTATTGTAATTTAGCGAGAGTGGCTGCTATAATGCATGCTATCCCCAAATTGGACCACACCTATTTGACTGTAAGCTCTTTGAGGGTAGGAACTATGCCTTGGTTGGCTTTATATCCCTCCTAGTGACGTACTCTGGGGAGTTGTCATTTCATACATTTTTTGTTAAGTTTGTTAAATGCTTGTTGACTACCAACTAGATGCACAGCATGGTACTAGAAAAAGGAGTAAGGGTGAGCTCAGCAAACATAAAGCAAGGAGATACAGTCCCTGACCTTAAGGGAACTTCCATTAGGATATTTACAGAAGCATATAAAGTTTTTATAAAGCATTTTATGTGAAACCAAAGTTCAGTAAAATGATTATTTTTACGATTTGTATTAACATAAATCATGATGATAATGAACCCATGGTGGGCTTAAAACAGAATGTTCTGAAACATTCAGCATCAGAGAACACAGCTTTATGCCCTGAGAACATGCGCAGGGAGAATTCTCTTGTGTGTTTTACATACAGCTCTTTTCAATAATACATTCCCACCAAGCATTCTGTGCTTTTTCTGAGAAACCGCATCGGCTGGCACTCCTGGGAGGCCAACAGAGCTTTGGATCCACCATTTTCCTGAATCTTCCTATTCTCGAGTCAGCTACAGGAATGCCTGCCTAATGGAGTCAGGTAGAACATTTTTAGAGTCACTTGATTCAGCCTTCACTAATAGCTTACTTTCCTATTGGTATTAGTATTCATATTAGAGATCCTACTTAGCTCTTTGATCCTGGGGAGACTGTGGTACTCCAAGGCAATACCAATAGACTGTGAGCTGTAGTAGGTCCTTGTAAGCTGAAAAGGCTTCAAACATCAGTCTGGCAACAGACCTCTCATCTATCTATAAGGAATCAGGTAGCAGAATATAGAGAGACCCATCACCGGACGTGTTGGTCCCCGGGAGATGAATTTTAATTATTTTGTGGCATTTCATGAAATCATTTTGTATGGTCCAAGCAGACTTATATCAATCTACATTTCTTGAAAGACTGTTCATGTCAATGAAACCATGTATTTTCCAGGTCTTGAGGTAGTTATAGTTATAGCAATCTGGTCAGGTAGAAATGAGGAAATTGAAGCTTATAGGATCATAGAAATTAGAAGTGGGAAATGCTTTAGAGATCATTTAGTCCAGGAGTTCTTAATCATTTTTGCATCAGATTTTTTGTTGTTGTTGTTGTTGTAGGCAGATAAGCCTATAGAGCCCTTCTCACAACAATGAATTTTAATGTATAATATAAAATAGATAAAATTACAAAAGAAACTAATTATATTAAAATTTGCTTATCAGAATTGAAATAAACAGTTTTATATATCTCAGGCTAAGAATCCCTAAACTATTTTCTCTAGTTTTACGGATGAAATAATTGAGAACAATTAAGGTGAAGTGTCTTGCCCATATTTCTATAGGTAGTAATTATCAGAAATGGGAGATAAACCCTAATTTTCTGAGTCTAAAGTTGATGCTCCTTTTTACTCTAAAATATTGAATAAAACTAGATTCAATTCAATTTAACAAACATTTTTAAAAGCACTTATGATACAACAAGGACTGTGCTGACTGTGAATAAAAAGAAATAAAACTCCCTACCCTTGAGGAGCCTGCATTCTGCATGATATATGATAGGTGGCATAAAGATACAAAGCCCTATGTATAGGGAGTGGAAGTGAGGAATGGGCCCTGTAGGAGTAGTGAGGCCTGCCTTTGGTGAAGACTTTGTCTTAACATGTGACAATAGTAGAGCCCACATGTAAGGTGGGCTCATGTGTAGGGAGGATGGTTGTTCTTGTGTGTGTGACTTGAAGGGAGGAAGAATAGACATCTCTAAGCCTTTTTTCCCTCACCCATCTCTTCATTCCTGCCAGGAGGGAAAGTAGAAAGTTGGGGCCAGAAGCTACCACTATGCTTTCCTGATGGAGGGGGTACGGGGCTAAGAAGTATATCTACTGCTCCCTAAAATATTATTCATCTGGGCATATGATCAGGTTCCACCTAACTTTTGATTGCTTTTTCATTTTGGGACAAGGCCACTTCAAAGTCTACACCTAAGGCTTGAACTCATCTTCATCTTAGACCAGTTCGGCAAGGAACATACATAAAAAATAGAAAAGAAGCCTAATTATCCAAATCTCAGTAAAACAGAAATCAAAGCTATACATAGGATAATACATACCAGACAATACAGAGTGAAGGAGCTTTATCACTTGAAGTGAGGTAACTCAGCTTATCCCAGTGAGATGGTTTTAGATCTCACCCAGAATAGCAAGCTGGGAATAGGGACATGTTTGAAATTGTCAGCTGCTCTCATGTCTTCCCATAGTCTTTTCCTTTAGTAACCTGAAGTGAGATTTAGCCTTTTCAGTCTTCTCTCTCAAAGCTGGAAGTTGACTAATGTTATACTTGAAGAAGACTCTTGTTTGAAGAGTTCGAAAGGGGTATTTCTGCTTGAAAAGTCCCCAAAGTGGGGACTTGTGGAGAACTGATGCTCTTGCCTCTTGCCAGTTCCTCTCTATCTCTTATACAGGTCAGGGCCTTCATCTCCACTAATAAAGAGAAATTCCTATAACAATGGGCTTTAGGACAGGGATTACTGTGGCAAAGAAGGCAAGAGGAGGAAGACATAGAGTACTCTAGGGAAAAATTGAGCATGGAGAGAAACCTAATGCCTTTCAGACCCTCCATTTGTTGTCATCCCTAAGCACTATTTCTTTCTTTGGAGTTCATTTTATTACATTTTTTCATCCTGTATAGATACTTGTGGCCTTTGTGTAATGGCTCCCAAGTCATTGTATTTCTTTTTATTAAGAAGTTTTGCACTTGGCTCACTGTCTTCTGCTCCCCAATTCCTGCACTTATTCTTTAACATTAGTGATGATACTTACTCAAATTTCCTAGTGGTCCAATTCTTCACTCTCCTCAGGTGCCATGATTATACCTCTGCCACATACAGAGTTGGTCACAATTGGATTTCAGCACATTATTGATGAAAAACTCTGATATTCCTTTGTGACCATAACCTCTTATCATTCCATCTCTCGCTATGCTTCTCCCTGTCTGACCTATTCTTTGTGCTCGTAGAGACCTCTAATGCCTCCCCCACCTCCTAGTACTTTCTCAGGCACTTATCCTAGCTAACTGGACTTTCCTCTTTTACCAGTCTCAACCCTGGAGGTAATCAATTAAACACCATACTGCCCTCCACTTTTGAATCCCTGGTCCCCTTGTGACCTTTTCCTTCTCATGCTTGGCCAAATAGCAACCCAGGATTAGTCCTATCATTCACATCCTTATATATTGATCAATGGAACTGGAAGAAGAAATACAACCATGCTAATTAGGTACACTACAAATTCATGTTATTTAATTTCAATTACATCCACACTATAGCAAGGCAATCTTTTTATTCTTCCATATTTGATTCCTGATCAAACCAACCATAAAAGCTAGTGTACACCTTCTCTTCTTGACTCCCACACTTTCTCCTCTACCTCAGCTGAGGACTTTACCTCTTTTGGAGAAAAATGAGGGTATTCACTTACATTCTTCTCTTTCTTTCATCTCAAAATCCCCTGACATTACTCGTACTCTTTCCTCAATCCTCTCCTGTCTTCTCCGGTAGGTTATCCCATCAGTGATCTTCCTCCCATGCCAGGCTGTCTTCCAAACTTTGGTTCTGCTATTTATTAGCTTTGTGAACTGGGGTAAATCACTTGACTTTCTCTATCGCTTTCTTCTACAGCAAAAGGGAGAGATTGTATTTATGAACTCTAAGATCCTTTCCAGTTCTAACATTCTGTTTCATAAGATCACATACAGATTTGTTGAATGAAAAGTACGAGACATAATTTCTGGGTAATTAATCATTTTATTAATTGTGGCTATCAGATAATTAATAAAAGAATGGCCATTTGGCCTTCTCATAAACCAAAGACAAATTTTGGGGGCCTCTGAATGCTTAAAAAACCTTTGGAAAAGAGGATGTAACCGAAGATGGAAATCAACTCTGATTGGTTAACAATCCATGAGGGAATGGACATATTAATGAGGAGGTGGGTAAAAAGTCTTTAGCTTCTCCTGTAGAGAGCTAACCTAATCATAAGACCTAGTTGCCTTCAGCAATCTGGGCAAAAGAATCCATTTCCACCCAGACAACTCTGGTTGATTTTCCCCTTTATAAGCTAAGTCACCCTAAATTCCGAGGGAAGGTCCCAAGGACAGACAGGGTTTATTTCCTAAGGGCAAGATATTGTTTAGACTGGATTCTGTTTGTAAGGTCTCCTAGTTGGGTGGAGTCCTACCTGAGGTCGAAAAGCATGTACCCTGAGGATTTGGGCAATCTCGTCTATCAGCAATGTCCTTCAGATGCTGGCTGAATAACCTACAAGAATCTGATTTCTGAATGTGGAAATAGAAAAGAGAAAATCTTAATCTTAATTAATAATTAGTTATTAATATAAGAGAAATAGTCATTTCTCTCATAAACACACATAATATAACATGTGCATGTATATATACATATGTGCACATGCTACATGTGTATGTACACATGCAAGTATGTGTACTTATACACAGTTGCATGTCTCTGTAACCCTTGAGTCCCTGACATAGCTCTTCTCCTTCATGAATCAGTAGTTCTTTGTCATGATAATGTCTGTGGATTTTTTACCCAGTCTACAGAGGGTTTCAGATACTTCTACAGTGAATGATTTAGCCAGTGTGGTCAATGTCCATATCCTTTAGTCATTGGTTGTTCACGCTAATTTCATGTCATGATCACATCACCATTTCCTTTAAAGGGAGAGTAATGTACACAGGTTCACTTAGGAAAGAGTAACCATAATTCCTGAGATTCCAGCCTGGTTCTTAGCTGTGGAAATCATGGAATCATAGCATTTTAGAGCTGAAAGGGACCAGAGAGATCTTCTTATCCAATGTGTCCCATCCATTAGTGGAGATGGCTATACCAGTTAATCTCAGCCTGTCTGGTAGATGCCTGGCCAGTTACTAACGCCATGGCCTGCTTTCCATCATGATCCTCTTTTCTATGATTTGCTAGAATTCCTGGCAGGAGTGAGGACAAAGACTTGTCCTTGCCTTTCTCTATGCTTAGTGTCTTGCCATGCACTCTTACCTCTCACCCCTGTAACATCAAGATTTTGCTGAAATAAAAATTAACTCCTCCCAAAAGATGAAATCATGCTCCTCATCTTACCCCTACTTCACTTCTAAGCACAACTCCATAGCATACAAGGCTGAGAGGCAGTAGCAAATATTTATGCAGCTCTGTTAAGCTCTTATTATCCTTATTTTACAGATGAGGAAACTGCAGCTGGGAGAGTTAAAGTAATTTTCCTAGTCACACAGGTGGTAGCTATGAGGCAGCATTTGAACTCATGTCTTCCTCATGCCAAGATTAGAACTCTGTGCACTGGTCCATGTAGTGGCCTGGACAACCCATTCAGTTTATAATATGGATGTTAGTTCTTCCCCAAAATCCTAGGTTACAGTTGTGTGTGATAATAGAATCACAAAATGATGCCTTAAAAATCATTTGCAGAGGGGGAAATTGAGACCCAGAGAGGTTGCAGGACTTTGCTAAACTTACACAGCTAGAATAGAAATAATTTGTTCTAACTCTAATTCAAAATGCCATACTGCTCCCTTCTTCGTCATCCATACAAAAGGAAAGGGGAGAGAGAAAGCACGGAGAACAGTACCCTGTAAATTGCCATGTTGGATGCTGAGGGTGACAGCAGATGGTGTTATTAAAAAGACTAATAGCATACATATGAGACTGATGCAGAATATCTAAAGAATGGTTCTGGGTTCTTGGAAATGCAGGATAAGGGAAGGAAGCTGCAGAAATTTCAGCAGAATCTGAATATATGGCTCACCCAGACCCACTGAGCTCCTCAATTTCAGGTTTGTGCTAAGCTGCTTAACTTGCCTTGGAATGTGATCAGGCTGTCCCCACAGAGTTCTCAAGCCTAGGACTTGCCTGGCCACTTATCCCTCTACTGGCAGGTTATTACAAAGTGAGAGAATGCATTGTGGGGGGTGGCTAACCACCCAGCAACTCATGTAAACTTGGTAGGTGGCACCAGAGGCCCTGATTGGGGAAAAAATCATAAAATCTCAGATTTGGAAGGGATCTCTGAATTTCTCATTATAAAAGTTCACATGTATAAAGTACTTTGAAGTTTGTGACCATCTTCCCTTATTCTGCCAGGTTAACAGTGCTAGCATTCAGTGCATTTTGTGGATAAGGAAACTAAGACTGAGATTTGCCTATGGTCACAGAATTCACAAGCATCTGAGCTGTCATTTTAATTCAAGTCTCTTGATTCTAGATCTAATGCTTATACCACATTGACCAGAATTAATTATCCTCCCCTCCCCTCCCCCCCACCTCAAAAACACCCCTCTTTCAAACTTTTCTATTTCTGTCAAGGGCATCACCATCCTTCCAGTTTCCTGGTTCATACTCTTAGTGTTTGGGCCAGCTATATGGTACAGTGGATAGAGAGCTAGGCCTGGAGTCAGGAAGACTCATCTTTCTGAGTTCAAATCTGGACTTAGACATTTCCCAGCTGAGTGACCTGAGCAAGTCCCTTAACCCTTTTTGCCTCAGTTTCCTCATCTGTAAAATGAGCTGGAGCAGAAAATGGCAAACCACTTTAGTATCTCTGCCAAGAAGACCCCAAATGGGGTCACAGAGAGTTAGACACGACTGAAAACATTGCTGAATTGAATCCTTAGCATTATCCTCATCAGTCATTTAGCCACCACCTTAGGTTTTCTCTCTTTATCGTTAAGCTTTCATCACCCCTTTTACTTGTACTATTTATAATACCTTCCCATTTGATTTCTCTGCTTCTTGTCTCTTTCCCCTCCAATTCATCCTCCCCTCAGAGGCTAAAGCATTGTGATATCGTTGGTCTTTGAGAAGGAAGGATAAACAACAAAGCAATTTCCCTGAAGGGAAATCCAACCATACCATATTCTTCCTTTTTAAAATCCAATGACTCCCTATTGCCTCTAAGATTAATTAAAAACTCCATTTGGCTTTTAAAAACCTTCACAACTTGCCTTTGACCACTCTTTCTAGATTTGTATTATATTATGTCCCTTCCCTCATTCTAAGGTTCAGACAACTGGAGTTTCTTGCTGTTCTTCCACATAATCTTTCATCTCCTCTCCTCCACCATGTCTGGAATGTACTCTCTCACTCCTTCTGCCTTGTAGATCCCCTTACATCTCTTTAGATTAACTCAAGTAACACATTCTACATGAAGCCTTTCTCGATCCATGGATATGCTAGTACCCTCCATCCCCAAATTACCTTGTATTAATTTTGGGTGTACCTATACAGGTATCTGTTGTCTCCTCTGATAGAATATAAGCTTCTTGAGGGCAAGGATTTTTTTTTCATTTTTATGTTTGTATCCCCAGCTCCTAGATCCCAGATGAATGATGGATTAACTAAGTCATCAAATTCAATCCTACCTCTTAGAAGTCCCTTCTGTAAAGTTTGTGGCAAGTTATCATTTAGTCTCTGCTTAAAGACCATTGCCTTCTGTGGCAGCCTACTCTGCCATCAGACAGCTGCAATTTCTAGGGAGATATTCTTTACCTAATGTGGAAATCTGACTCTTTGCAGTTCTCAAACACTGATCCTAGATATGCTTTCAGGAGCAAAGTAGAATAAATGTAAACTTTCTTCCTTATGATAGTTGGTCAAAGACTTGAAGACAATTATCATGTCCTCAGTATATCATCTCTTCTCTAGGCTAAACATCCCTAGTTCTTTCAATGGCTTCATATGCCTAGTCTTCAGTTCCCTATTCAATTCCATAGTTGAAAAAGAAATATGTACATTGGTCCTCTTGAGGCAAGATCTAGTAATATACATTGACCACTTGAGAGGCAGTAGTAGGTAAAGCCCCAGCTTCAGAGCCAGGAAGACCTGGGTTTGAATCCTGCCTCAAATACTTACAGCTGTACGATTCTGGACGTCACAATATCTCTGTGCCATTTTGCTTTTCTATAAAATAGGGATTAAGATAGCACTTAACTCTTCTGGTTAATGGAAGAATCAAATAATAGATTGTATGTAAAATATTTGTGTTATGGAACTGTCATCTATCATTACACAGGGGCAGCTAGGTGGCTCAATGGATAGAGTGCTGGACCTGAAGTTAGGAACCTGACCTGAGTTCAAAGCCTATGTGAGACACAGTAAGCTGTGTGATCCCAAGCAAGTCACTTAACCTCTATCTGCCTCAGTTTCCTCCTCTGTAAAATTATAATAACAATAGTACCTATCTCCCAGGGTTGGCCTGAGGACTAATTATTTAAAGAGCTTTTTTTAAAAATGCATTTTTAGTTTTCAACATTTACCTTTATAAGATTTTGAGTTCTATTTTTTTCTCCCTCCATCCCTTCCCCCCTCCCCAATACAGTATGCAATTTGATATAAGCTAAACATGTGCAATCATATCAAACATATTTCCACATTAAGTATTTGTAAAGTTCTTAGCAAGCCTTTAACTATATAATGCTCTTATATATTAATGATAAGAAAAATCACGTGGGCCACTGGGTAGTCACTGAGGGAGTTAGTGTTATGAGAATAGGGACAAGTATCAGCAAGTAGAGCAGAAACATTATGTTGACACAAGTTTTGTCAGATAAGGCCAAACACTGTAATGTGATGGATACTTCAAAGTGATATAATTTGAGATACTCTAGGAATCTTATCCTGACTTGCACCTAATTATCTCTTTCTTCTCCCCCTCCCCAGCCTTTCCATTGTTTTCTGAACAACAACTCCTTTTAAAGAGAAATCATTCCTTTGGGTCAATCAGCCAATCATTCCATCAGCCCTCAGGTTTAGCTTTAAGGAAAATAAATACAACTGGGACCAATAATGGGGGGGGGTGTAATAAAAAGGATATAGACTAAGTAGGAGCCTGGAGATTTGAAATCTGATCTCTATCTCTGTTAACCACACATCAGGTGAGTCACACCAAGTAGAACATAGTAGAGTTGATCTCCTTCAGCTGGCTAGGGCTCTATTAATTAGTGTTGCAAAAGGACTGGGTAAATGCTAAGTAATATTCATTACATAATTCCCAGAATTTGGGTGGCTAGAGCCCCAGACTTGGAGTTAGGAAGACCTAAGTGCAAATTCTCCCTCAGCACTTACCAGCTGAGTGACCATGAACAAATCACTTATCATCTCTTAGCCTCAATTTCCTTATCTATAAAATATCGTGTTTAGACTCAATGGTCTTTAAAATCATTTCAGGCTCTAAAACTATGATGTGAAGTGATAACAAATGGAACCCAATCCAGCAAGTATTTGTTAATCTCATACACTCTTCTGGGGACTAGAGGTACAAAGGCTAAGTGAAAAATAGTGCCTACCCTCGAAGAGCTGCAATTCCACTGGAATGATACAATAAATCACCAGTTAATAACATATGTTATCATTTGAGGAGAATAAAAGGAACATGAAGAAGTAGAGGCATCAGGAAAGACTTCCTTGGTCGTCTAGGAGATGGCTCATCAGAAGAACACTGAAAGAAGGCAGGAATTCGAAGAGGGAGTACATTTCAGGCATGAGGGAGATAGTTTGTGCAATGAATGCCTGTGGGCCCTAGGAAGGCTGGTGAAAAACCAACAGAAGGGCCTCTCTTTGTAGCGGGAACATGCATAGGAAAGCAGAATTGTTTTATCTCCATCAGTGTGAGATCCACATCTAATGTCCAGACCTTGCCATGATGGTGGGCTGGTGTTACTAAGCAGCATCAGCAAAGCCCAGGGCCAGAGTGATCTATCTGGAAGTAGCTCTGCACAATACACGGCCCTGATCTTTAACTACACTGAGACGGAAGCATCAAAGTCAAGGGGTTTGAATCCTGGTTCTGCCAGTTTTGTGACATTGGTAAAGTTGCTTCCACTTTTTGAGCCTCAGTTTTCTCATATGTAAAACAAAGTAACAATAGATTCACACTTGCATTCCTGAGTCTTGAAGGGTTGTCTTGAGGAAAGCTTTTTGTAACTGTAAAATACAATGTAAATTTCAATTGCTATTGTTACCTTTCTACAACTATTCCTGATCTTCTTTCCCCTGATAAGGGAGAATGAGTAGGTGAGGTTGGAAAGTTGGTAGCTTCTCCAGAGCATACAATGTCTACTGTAGAAATAGTGTTGGCTAGTGGAAATAATGCTTGACTCGGAATCTTATAATCTAGTTTCGCGTCATGATTCTGACGCTAATAATGAGACTTTGGACAATTTACTTAAATCTTCTGACCCTTAGTTTCTCCATCTGTAAAATGGAGATAATAACACTTAAATCATTTAATTCATAGCTTTGTCTTCAGAAAGAGTTAGGGTTACGAACCTTGGGAAATAGGGACTGGACCTATGGCTTTATTAACAGGGAACTCCTATACAACTTCTCCCTTCTAATTCAAGCCATCATCTTCTCTGTAATTTATATTCTAAGAGAGTTTCTTATTTTCTAGAACAGGGATGGGGAACAAAGTTTGGATTCTGAAGGGTTGTACTTGAGGACCTAGAGGGCCACATGTGGTCTCAAGGCCACAGGTTCCCTATCTCTGCTCTAGAACCTACAGGATGGAGACTTACCCAAAGCCACACAGCCCATATTTGTCAGAGGCAGAACTTCAGTCCAGGTGTTGCTGGAGCTGAGACCAATTCCCAGTCTCCTTCACCTAAACCTTAAAGGTCTATGTAAATGGTAGCCATTATTTCAGGGCAGTATAGCAGAGAGGGAGTAGGCCCACCTCTCTGTGTCCCATAAAAGGAAGAGATAGTATTCAGGAACAATTTGGCATTAGGCCCATCCTCACCATTTCCTAATGCCTCTCCCTCTTTTCCATTGCCTCCAAGCACAAACCCCACCTTATGGCTTTCTCTGATCTATTCTAGGACCCAATCACAAAGGTCTAAGATGAAGGGGCTCTTAAGAGAGAGCCTTATCAGCTAAAAGCTTTAGAGTCTACACTGATGCTACTCATGATCTCCTTCCAGGGGCTATGGATGGATTAATTAGTGTTGGAAAAGTACTAGGCAAAAATGCTAAGTATTATTAATGACATAATTAGCAGCTCCTTCTATAGGAGATGGGGGCTGTCCAATGTTCCTTGTCTCGGAACAGAAATAGAGATGGATTTCTCTTGTAGTTTCCATTTCAGTAAGATGTATATGGTCAGTGCACTTGGAGTTGGGCTACAGGTTCCTGCTCGTTTCAAGGCTGAATGTGCCAAGACTCTTAGTCACTTGTATAATGCTCAATTTCCACTCCAACCTAATTTTTCTTTCCTCTACAATCTAGTAAGTAAAGGGGGCCCAGTTGGACATGGTTGACTTTTTTGTTTTGTTTTGTTTAAAGAATATTGTAGAGAACATACCTATAAAGCAAAGGGTTGGAATAGGTTTTCTTCAAAGTCCCTTTCAACTCCGAGATTCAGGAATTCTGGGCTTTCCCTGGCTAGGGAAAACACAACCCAGAAGCAGGAAGGAACATTCTGAATATAATACTAGAATCTAATAAATAGTAATAGAGTCTCAGTTGGGGGCAGGTAAACCTCAGGGTCATTTAGCCTCAAAGCTAGAAGCCCCTCTATAATATCTCTAAAAAGTAGTCATCTAACCTCCACTTGAACACCTCCAAAGATGGGAACTTCACTACCTCACAAGAGGTCACTTTTCTCTTCTGACAGCTATTATTATTATGATATCCTTCCTCATGTGAATACATGAGATATGATTTTGGCTTGTGACATATACCTGTTGATACACACCAGTTATGCTCTAAGAGATTCAATACCATATAATACTTCTATCTGTCTGCATCCTGGCAAATTTCCTCAAGCCTCTTCTCCCTGATTTCTGGCCCATTACATGGGCACTCTCCTAGCTCTAACTCTACCCCCAAATAAACCAAGAGTTATCTGTATACCAATTTTCAAATGCTTCAACACAGTTATCTTAAGAAAATTTAATAGAGGTTTACCCATGGCTAAAAGCCCATTTGTATAAAAACTCTCCTCATTAGTAGAAAACTGATTGTTCAATGCTTCATGCCTGTCTGAAAGATGGAGTTGGTGACAGCTTGAGAGAAGAGAGATCCTGGTCTTTAGCCTTCTAGCTTGGAAAAAGAAGATAGATGGTTTCAGACTCTTTTTAGGTCCCTGATGGGAGAGAAAGACTCTGGGAAGAAACTGACATGATCTAGGTGCTGGATCCCCAACATATCAGCTTCTTTCCAAGATCTTTCTCTCCTGTAAGGAACCTGAAGAGAGCCTGGAACTGTGTTTTATTTCTTCAAGCTGAAAAGCAGAAGACCAGGATCTTTCTTCTCTCAATCTCTTGCCAACCCCTTCCCTCATTCAATTGCATAGCACTGAGTAAACAATCTCCAACAATAAGGAGAATCTCATGCAAATGGGCTTTAAGCCATAGGTTACAGAAGTAAGTATCAGTTATTGCTGCTGTCCAGTTGTTTCAGTAGTGTCCAACTCTTCGAGACTCCATTTGGGGTTTTCTTGGCAAAGATACTGGAGTGGTTTGCCATTTCCTTCTCTAGCTCATTTTACAGGTGAGAAAACTGAGGCAAAGAGGATAAAGTGACTTGCCCAGGGTCACATAGCTAGTAAGAGTCTGGAGCTAGATTGGAACTCAGGAAGATCAGTCTTCCTGACTCCAGGCCTGGAACTCTATTTGGTGTACCACTTAATACCCCAAATGTAAAGTATTACATTTAGGTTAAAAAAGGTCAAATCCCTAAATATAGGATGGGGAAAGTGCAGCTAGATACAGTTCCTGTGAAAAAGATTTGTGGTTTTAGTGAACTGAAATCTCACTATGGGTTGAAAATATGTGATGGCAGGGGCAGCTAGGTGGCTCGGTGGATAGAGCACCGGCCCTGAAGTCAGGAGGACCTGAGTTCAAATGTGACCTTAGACCAAACACTTGACATTTACTAGCTGTGTGACCCTGGGCAAGTCACTTAACCCCAATTGCCTCACAAAAAAACCCCCAAAAAACAACAACAACGAAAATGTGTGATGGCAACCAAAATTTCTGTCCCAGTAGGCTTCATGAAGAGAAGCATGGTATCCAGCATATGAAAGGTAATAATACCACTTTACTTTTTCATGGTCAAAATATATCTGAAATATTATGTTCAGTTTTTTTTTAATATTTAAAAAAAGTTTTGAGTTCCGAATTCTATCCCTCCTTTCCTCCCTTCTCCCCTCCCTGAGATGGTAAGCAATCAGATATAAGTTATATGTACATTGTGTTCGGTTTGGACCACACATTTTAAGAAAACATGTTGACTGGAGCCTGACCTTCATTTTAATTCAATAGACATTTATTAAGCATCTTTTATGCTTATGGTAATGTACTAGGTCCTTGTCCTCAAGAAATTTATATTCTTTTACAAGGATGAGCATATAACATGTACCTCAATAAGTAAACAGAAGAAAATTTGAGGAGGAAGAAAGTGCTGACCACTCAGGGAAGCAAAGAAAGCTTCATGGGGAGATGGCATCTGCAATGAGCCTTGAAGGAAACTGAAGATTCTAAGAGGAAGAAATGTGGAGGGAACTCATCACCATCAGGGGAAGCTCTTTGTTTGGATGCAGGGACTTGTTTGTCAAGTTCAGATAGCAGCTAGTAGTTCATTTTGGCTTAAATGTAGAGTATGCGAGGGGAGGAGAAATACAAAATAAGGCTGGAGAGAAAGATTGGGGCCTTGAATTTCTTGAAGAGTTGTATTTTATCCTAGAGAAATAGGGAGTCATTGAAAGATTTTGAACAGGGGATGATATAGTCAGATTGGTGCTTTTTATCTTGGCAACGATGCAAAAGATAGATTGAAAAGGATAAGATGAGGAGCCAGGAAACCAATTAGAAAGCTATTGCGACATTTTAGGTCTGAACTGAGGATAGTAGTTCTGTGAGTGGAATAAAAGAAAAAATATAATAGTGACTTGACAAGTAAGTGGATAATCTGGGTGAAAGAGGTGAAAGAGTAAAATAAATGCAAGGTTATAAGCTTGGGTAATCGCCCAAGAGGATGGTGGTACCCTTCATAGAAGTGGAGAAATTTGGAGGAGGGGCAGGTTTTGGAGCGGGAGGTAGAGATGTTGAATTCCATTTTTGACATGTTTTTGAAATGTTGATGAGACATCCAGATAAACATATCTAGCAAGCTATTGATACTATTTGTCTGGAATTCAAGAGAGACATTAGGGCTCAATATATAGTTGTGGGAGTCATCTGCATAGAGATGATAATTGAATTCCTTGGAGTGTAGACAGAAGCAGTTTTTCTCTTGCTAAAGTGTAGCATTAAAGCAATGAGATTTTACTCCTAATAGATATTCATAGTAAAGTCAGGAATATAGGCTAGGTGCACAGAGAACAATGACCTTGCCCCTCTAAGCTAACCTTTTGTTCTTTCTCAAGTTCAGAGAAAATCTTGGGAAATTCCAACTCTCAATAGGACAGTTGTCTGGGACAAAAAGTTGTCATCTTTATCCCAAGATGTAGAGATGGAATATCTTTTTTTTTTTTTCTGTGAGGCAATGGGATTAAGTGACTTCGCCAGTCACACAGCTAGTGAGTGTTATATGACTCGGATCCTCCTGTCTCCAGGGCCGATGCTCTATCAACTGCGCCACCTAGCTGCCCTCAGATGGAATATCAAATACTTAATTTTAGCTTGGTGACATTCTGCTTGGCTTTTGAAAACAGAATATGGTGGCTATGATTAAAAGGTGATAAGGCTGACCTGCTCAAGGGAGAGGTTTTCTAACTACTATCCCCTAGCAAGATGGAGCTGAAATGGCTACCAGGTATCCTTTAAGGGATGAAAACCAGAAGCTGGAGCTAAAGCAAGGAGCAATATCTATCAGTCCATGTGTCTAGCCCCTATAACACCCAAAGGAATGCTCTGTGGAGACTATGGGGCCCAACAGCCACTACTAAAATTTTGAAGACTAGTGAAGTAATGTATCCATTAGAGATGCCATATCCACTGGAAAGCAGACTTACTCTGAAGAGTGCAATGATATTACAGGAATGCATGGGTGGGACTGAAGCATTAGAGGCCTAAGTCACCTTTCCATGGATACAGAGGGCCATGCATGTTCCTTATATATGTTCATAACGTGTGATTCTATGTGTGATACTTATTTTCCCATAGATGCTATATGTATTTTGGGAGAGTATGCCCCAAGGTTTTGGGCAGCTAGGTAGCACAGTGGATAGAGCATTAGTCCTGGAGTCAGGAGGACCTGAGTTCAAATCTGACTTCAGACACTTACTAGCTATGTAACCCTAGGCAAGTCACTTAACCCTGTTTGCCTCAGTTCCTCATCTGTCAAATGAGCCGTAGAAGGAAATGGCAAGCCACTCCAGGATCTCTGCCAGGAAAACCCCAAATGGTGTCACAAAGAATTGTACACAATTGAAAAAATGACTGAACAACAGCAAATGCCCAAGGTTTATAGGTGGGATACTCTATTGCTACTCATCTTTCTATGCTAGTTCATTAAATGCCTTTGCATTTAACTGAATTATAGCCCCTGAGAGAAAAAAAAAGTATATCGATCAGTGAGAGTTTGTCAGTGATGGTTTGGTTGGATATGGATGCGTACACTGACCTGAATCAGGGTTATGTCTCTGGGGGACTGCCACAAGTGAGAGGGAGAGCCCCAAGTACTATAAGAAAATGAGCATGTAGCTGTAGGATAAAGCCTTTGGGGAGGCCCGTGTTTAGAAGATGAGACATTGATAATGATCTAGCAAAGGAGACTGAGAAGAAACAGTAAGGAAAATAGAAGAACCAAGGGAGACGAGTGCTATAGCACTCATCTATTTCCTTTGATTAAAGGAAAATTAGCTAGGAATAGGGGAATAGTCAACAGGGTTAAAAGCACCAGGCAAATCACATAAAATGAGTACTAGGAAAAGACCATTAGATTTAGCAGCTAAAAGATCACTGATTACCTTGGAGAGGCCAGTTTCAGGCAATTGGTAGGGTAGGAAGTCAGGTTTCAAGAGACTCAGAGGAGATGCAGCACAATGGATTTGGAGTCAGAGGACCTGGGTTCAAATTTCTGCTCTGCTCCTTAATTTTTTGTAGCCTCAAGCAAGTCAGTTAACACCTTTGAATCTTGATTTCCTCATCTATAAAACAAATGACTTTTAAGTTTTCCTTCAGCTCTAATTCTGTGATTTTGAGTGAGGGGTGGAAGAGGACATCCCACTAGAGTAGACAACTCTTTCTTGGACTTTGGCTGAAAAAGGAAGGAGAGACATAGGGTGATACCTCAGAGGAATGTCAGGGTCATGGGAAGGTTTCTTAAAGACAGGAGAGATTTGCATAAGTTTGCAGACGGCAGAGAAAGAGCCAACGAGGTTTCTGGAGTTCAGTTTTTAATTGAAAAGTCAAACTAGATGGTTCTTCCTCTGAGTGCCAAGGCCCACCTTTGCCAAGAGCCTACATTTAGAACTCTAGGGGTCTAGCAGGGACTGAGGGTTTAAAAACAACAAAAACAACACATGGAGAAACTATCAGGAAACATCTTTCCCAGCAATATGGTACCTGGCATCCATTTTATGCTCACTGCAAAAGCCTTGCAGCATCTTTCAGTGTCAGCATTTCTGTGAAGCTTCTGTCTGTATAATTTATATATCTCCTTCCCACTAGCCTTTGCCACTGAAATCCCCAAATCATTTTCTTCCTTTTTTCGAGACTATCATTTTCCAGGTGAGATTGAGCAGCCTATCACTGGATCTCAGACTCAGCACCTTTTTCAGGGGACCAAGGAAATGCACCCTCAGCTGATAATTCAGGGATGGAGATTTGGTACTAATTCAAGGAACAGGGGGAGGTCAGTCTGGCTTAAGGAAAAGTCTGGTCTGTCTGAGCACTTGAAAATAAATGCAATTTAAAAAAACCCTTTCACATGCACTTAGGAACTCTGCAGAGCAGCTGAGCTGGAGCTGTGAGCTATGATTGTAAGAGGTGGTAAGAATATTAGTTATTCTCATTCAATTCATTTCAACAAGCAATTATTAGGTCCCTACTATGTGCAAGGTACTGTTTGAGGTGCTATTTGAATTCATATTCATTGTTTGAATGCAAGCATAAATAAGGGTAGATATTTTATATAATACTTTTAGTTATAATAATTATTATTATAGTCAACCCATGACTTCACTGGTTTAGAGAACTGCCTGCCTGGAAACTTTCTCTACTAATGCAGATCTGCAGTTCATAAAAGTTAGAGAATTGCCTGGGGCATTGAGAGGTTAAGTGACTTGCCCAGGGTCACATAGTCTGTAGGTGACAGAGGCAAGACTTTAATTCAGATCTTCCTGACTACAAGGCTGGTTTTCTATCACTATACCAGGGTTTCTTTCTTTCTTTCTTTCTTTCTTTCTTTCTTTCTTTCTTTCTTTCTTTCTTTCTTTCTTTCTTTCTTTCGTCTTCCTTCTTTCTTTCTTTCCAAAATATACACAAATATTTATATACATATAATTATTGATCATCATTCTTATTTGTGCAAATACTATATCTCAACTATTAGAAAGTTAAACTCTCCATGGTTGAGTATAAGACCTTACCCACAATGGGAACTTTAAAAAAATGGTGAATTGAATTGGGTCATATCAGTACTTCAAGGATGTTGGGATTTCACTGATGTGGGGATACTCTCCACTGATTCAGAATACATATTCTCTATGCCTTGATCATAAATCTGCTATGACCAAACAACTTGGCCCTGCAGCTAGCTTGGCGATGAGATTCTTTTAACTTAGTTCTGTTACTGGATCAAGACATATAATTCATTAGTGAAATCATCATCATCATTATCATCATCATCACCATCACCACCATCATCATCATTACCACCATCTTCTCCTTCTCCTTCCCCTCCTTCTCCTCCTTCTCTCCTCCTCCTCCTCCTCCTCCTCCTTCTTCTTCTTCTTTCTCCTCCTCTTCCTGGTCTCTCCCCCTTCGTGAATTATCTGCTATTTTGTCAGAGTGGGGAGCTCCTAAATGTAGCTGGTATATATCAATAAATGCTAGATTATTAATAAAATAATAATTAATAATGTATTAAATAAATAAAAACAATTAATTAATAAAATAAAATAATAGCTAACATTTGTTTAGGTTTTGGTTTATAAAGCACATCAACATCCATCTTCTCTCCTCATTTTTGTAATAATCCTTTTAGGTAGTCTCTGGTAGTAGTAATAGTCTCCTTTTCTACAAAGAGCAAGGCCCATAGAAGTTAAATGACTTGCCTAAGGTCATGCAACTCATAAATGGCTCCCCATGCCTCTAGGATAAAATCCAAACTTCATAGCTTGGTATTTCAAACCCTTCACAATCTGGTTGTCACATTCCTTTCCAGGCTTATTGCACATTATTCTGGGTCAACTTGCTCTACTTTCCAGCTAAAAAATAGTCATATCTTGTTTTATTACACTTTGTTTTTTTTGCTTTTTGCAGATATTGCATTTTTTACAAACTGAAGGTTTGTGGCAACCCTGTTTCAAGAAAGTCTATTGGCGCCATTTTCTTTCTTTCTTTTTTTTTTGTTTTTTTAGGCAATTGGGGTTAAGTGACTTGCCCAGGGTCACACAGCTAGGAAATGTCAAGTGTTTGGTCCGAGGCTGGATCTGAACTCAGGTCCTCCTGACTTCAGGGCGGTGCTCTATCTACTGCACCATCTAGCTGCCCCTATTGGTGCCATTTTCCCAACAGAATGTTCAAATCATGTTTCTATGTCACATTTTGGTAATTATTGCAATAGTTCCAAATGTTTTCATTATAATTATATCTCTTATAGTAACCTGCAATCAGTGATCTTTGATGTTGTTTTGGGGTATCACAAACTGCTCCCTTATAAGATGGTGAACTTAATAGATAAATCTTGTGTGTGTTCTGACTACTCCACTTGCTTTCCATCTCTCTCCCACTTCTTGGGCCTCCCTATTCCCTGTGACACAATAATATTGAAATTAGGTCAGTTAATAACCTTATAATGGCCCCTACGTATTTAAGTGAAAGGAAAAGGCAAACTCCATTATCTTATTTTAAGACATTGCCACAGCCATATCACCCTTCAGCAACCACCGCCACTCTGATCAGCCAGCAGCCATCAGCATTGAGACAAGACCCTCCAATAGCAAAAAGATTATGACTCTTTTGCACATTTATATAGACTATGGTATAGTATAAATATAACTTTTATATGTACTAGGAAACCAAAAAAATCATGACTCTCTTTATTGTGATATTCACTTTATTGTGGTGGTCTGGATCCAAACCTGCAATATCTCCAAGGTATTCCTGTACACTATTTTCAGTTTCCTCTACTTTGCATTCCATTTCTGTATTCTCTGTTGCACAAGCTACCTCCCGTGATTGGAATTTACTTCCTCTCCACTTCTACTTTTAATATAAAGCCCTCTGTTTGGCATTTAAAACTCTTCACAGCTTGGCTTGTTGTTTGCTACGTTTCCAGGCTTGTCACATTTTACTCCCCTTTCACACTCTTTGATATGATTATACTAGCTTACTTGGTGTTCTTTAAAAAAAAAATACAGGGGCAGCTAGGTGGTGCAGTGGATAGAGCACCGGGCCTGAAGTCAGGAGGACCTGAGTTCAAATCCAGCCTCAGATCAACTTATCACTTACTAGCTTTGTGACTCTAGGCAAGTCACTTAACCCCAATTGCCTAAAAAATAATAAAAAAAAAATACTGCATCACCCATCTCTGGGCCTTTGCAGTGGCTGTCCCTCATGGTGGAAAGCTCTGCCCTCAAACCTCTATTGATTTCTTTGGCTTGCTTTTAGACTCATTTTCTATAGAAGGCCTTTCCCAGTACCCTTAGCTGCCAATGCCTTCTTATTTCAAATTACCTTTGATTTACTCTCCATCTTGCATGTTATTGGCATGTTGTTTCCATTAAAATATATACTCCTTGAGGGCAGGGTCTTTTTTTTTTTTATTAACCTTTTCTTTGTAAACCCAGAGATTAGCATAGTGACAGCCCCGAAGTAAGTTTTTAATATTAATTTTAATTAATAAATATTATTTTTTATTCTCTTTTCCCCCTCCTCTCACACTACTTGAGTGCTTTCTCTTCCTTTACTTGTGTCTCAGATGAAAAGAAGGTTCTCCCCTTACCTGATCATTCCTTTCTCCTTGCCAAAGTAAACCCCCTCTACATACACAGAAATGATCCCACTCCATCATGTCTTCTCCATCAGATTGTCCCACCATCATCTTTGCTTTCTTACTTTTCTTTTAAAAAAAATTAAAAAATATTTTCATTTAAATCTTGAGTTCCTATCCTTCCCTCCCAAACCCCTCCCTCCCAGATGGTAAGCAATCAGATATAGGTTATTCATATGCAATTATGTAAAACATTTCCGTGTTAGTCATTTTGTACAAGATGACTCAAAAAGAAAAAAAATGAAAGAAAGTGAAAAATAGCATGTTTTAGTCTGTATTCAGTCAATATCAGTATTTTCTCTGGAGGCAAATAGCATAGTTCATCATTAGTCCTTTAGGATTGTCTTGGATCATTGTATTGCTGAGAATAGTAAGTCATTCACAGTTCTTCATCGAACAATATTGCTGTTACTGTTTACAATGTTCTTCTTGTTCTGTTCACTTTACTATGCATCAGTTCATGTAAGTGTTTCCAGATTTTTCTGAAATCATCCTGTTTGTCATTTCTTATAGCACTATAATATTCCATTACAATCACATACCACAGCTTATTTAGCCATTCCCCAATTGATGGGCATTCTCACTTATTTTCAATCTCTATCTACTAGATGCTTCCCTAGGGAGAATCGAAGAGTGAATTATAGTACTCATTTCAGCCACTCCAGATTCAGAGATCTGAACCAAACTCCCTTTTGATCAGCCAAGGGTAATGGAGGCCATTTGTGTATCCCTTTAGAACAGCTCTCATCTATCTTTCAGGACTGACCAACCTATGTTCAACTGCTATTCCCATGGAACCCTTCTCCACTTTGGCCTTCAAAATTCTTGCTTAAATATTTGCTACCACCATCAAGATCTGTCCCTCAGTACTCAGCACCCTAAGCTTCCAGGCCTATCCCACTTGGTCCTCCTCTTACACCAGTACTACACCTCTTCTGTTCCTGTTTTTGCCTATTGTCAGTGATGCTACAGTGCCATTCATCTCCAGGGGCAGTTGATTGTGGGGTACATGGGGTTTAAGGGAGGACTAGCACCTTTGGTGTGAGGACTTGCCGAGCCCTTTTTAGGGCTGCTCATCCACTTTTGATGTCCAACTGATCACCGAGTTCTCACCTGGGGCTCTAAGAAGCTACAGCATGTGCAGCAGCCACACTGTGGTAAAACTGTCCCAGCAGATGAGCTAAACCAGGTTGAGGGTAACCTGCAGGCCTCAAACCTGTGGGTAAGTTAGGGGGATGTCTACCTGAAGCATGTGAAGACTGCCTCTGTTAGAATGGGTAGATAAGAACAATTTGTTTCAACAGTCGTGAAGGCAACTGAAGGAGGCATTGTAGAGTGCTTAGAGCTTGGTCAGACATCAAAAATGCTAAGGTTATTCACTGTATCCCATGCCAACACCAGTGATCCTGACTTTTGTTTTGCCACTTGGACTTCAATGACTCTGGAAGAGAGAGCTAGTCTGAGGACTTTGTGCAGTTCTGCCTCACTTAAATCCAATTCACAGGCAAGTCAAGACATCACCCCATGCCATCATTGGTCCTCTTCAAAAGACAAAGGACAAACATTAAACAACAGCATCTTGTTTTTTCATAGGTGTTTTCATATAATCTCCCTCAAAAGACTGTGAGTTCCTTGGGAGCAGAAATTGTCTTTTATCTTCCTTTGTATCCCCACAGTTTAGCACAATACCTGGCACATAGTAGTTCAATTGTTGAATTTAATTAAATGGAATTAAATTGAATAAACAATATGCGTCTTGAATTTTTAGGTGGACTAATTCTCTACTTACTTAGCACCTCTCCTTCCCACCCCAAACCCTACGCCTCTCCCCCCCAGCCTTTTCTCCATTTCAAACAAAGACAAATGTCGACCCAGCCTGCTGTAATTATCTGAGCATGGGAATGAGCAGAGTCCCAGTTTATGAGCACTTCTCTTATATTCACTTTACCACCTAAGACTGGTTGCTTGGAATTTCTTGTTACTGTTTTTACTATTTGTTGTAATGGCTCATTTGTTTTCAGTTCTGTTCTTGGCCGGTGAATGTTCAGGCTAATAAGAGGCACAGCCTGGACATAATTCATCCAAGGAGCTATGTGCTACTGCCGTAAACCCCAACAGCTCAGCTCCTGTGGATTAAAGGTGTCTGGGAGAAGCAAAGAGTGAATTACAACAGGGGCTGGCTAAGTGACAGGCATTACCTTTTAATGACTTCCAGTTTAAAGTGCTTACTTGAAGCTTCCAATAGGGGTATTCCTCCTGTTTCTGCTTGGAAGTCAGCTTGGTAAAATCTCCTGGGAGTTAGGAGAATGGAGTTCTAGTCTTTGCTTTGCCATCAACTAGCTGTTTGATCTTATACAAGTAACTTCTCTTCTCAGAAGAGACAACATTGAGAGATCTCATCTCATTCAACTCTGAGAAAACCTATAGTGTGCTTTCAAATAATGCTTTTAGAAAGGCTGTCTTTGGAAGTCACTTAACTTCTCTGCTCCTGAGCTTCATCATTTGTAAAATGATGACATTTGGACTGGGTAATTTCTAAGGTAGCTTCTAGTTCTAAATATATGATCTCATAAATCTTAATCACAGTAAATCTTCAACCCAGGGTTCTTAGTTCTGTCTGTTGGGGTCACACAGAAAAAGTCTATTTCTTCCATGGCACAGTCCTTCAAATATTCAAAGAAGGCTACCATGTAACTACTCCACTCCCAAGTCTTTTCTCCACACTTAAGTTCCTTCAACACATCTTCCTGCCTAATGAACTCTAGATCCTTTACCTTTTTTTTTCTTTGCATTCCTCTGTACAATCTCCAATTTACTAAGTATGGCACCTGAAACTGAACAGAATATTCCAGGTGTGGTCTGACCAAATCAGATTATTGTTGGATATATTTTAACATATTATACACCTCCACTTCAATTAATCAGTCTAAGACCATAATTAGGTTTTTTAAATGTGCAAAAAAGAATTGCTTATACCTTGTGATCTCTTTACAAAATAAAAGCTTCTTTGACTGGATGAAGAAAGACTATCATTGGCTAAAGAAATAAACTGTCTCTGTCCCAAAGACTTTAAATGGCTGAGATTTTTAGCCACCAGCCAATACAGCTTCAAAACAGGTAAGTTCTTGATGATTCTAGGCTCAGGAGCATCTTGACCCTTATGTCTGAACCAGAAAGGGAGGAAGGAGGCTGGAGTGAGACCAGAAGGAATAGTATATTCTTACTTTCTCCCCCATTCCCACAATTGACCTTGTTATTAGAGATTCTGAACAAGTAACAAAGTATCCAGAGGACCTGCTGAGGACACAAACAGAGAACAAGGACAAAGGATTTCAGAATGATAGCTATCCAAGGGAGGAAGCAGATTAAAGAAATACGACCCCTTGCCTTAGGGATCGACAGCAATTGACTCAAGAAATGATTTCTAATAATTGAGAGTTTAACCACTTATGTTCTTCCCATGTGTGCCTCCCTACTAGGCATACTCTAAACTTCATTTCACTCTTCCCTTGAACTTTGTGAGCAAGGAGACAGTATACTTCCAGTTTGGGATGGGGAGATTTTTTTTTTGGTAACTATTGCTGTTGATATGTCTTCTTAATAAATACCCTTTTCTAAAGGCTTCTTGAAGTCTGGCTGTTTGATTATCAATGGAAACTGCATCAGTGAAGGCTTCTGAGGGACAATACTAGAAACCTTTCCTGTCAGAGTAACCCCTACAACCTGAAGTAGTAGTAGTAGTAGTAGTAGTAGTAGTAGTAGTAGTAGTAGTAGTAGTAGTAGTAATAGTAGATTACAGCTGCCCTCTAGTTATCCAACCTGCCATTGTAATTAGAATAGTGTCATAGAATCAGAAATTTGGAACCAGAAGAAGCCTTAAAGGTACAACCCACTTCATTTTACAGTTGAGGAAACATGGGCTAAGAGGGGTTAGTTAAGTGACTTACTTAGTCACACTGCTAGGAAGTATCTGAGGCAATATTGGAACCTGGGTCTTTCTGACTCTAGTACATCTTTCTATCCACTGAGTCACACCACAGTGGACACTAGTGCTTTGTGGAATTCTGGCTAAGTTTACATTAGCTTTTTAAGCTACCAAATCATATTGTAGACAAATTCATTTCGTAAGGACTCTTGCCTTCTTGTGCCTATTTCATCTTAAATTTGTTAATGTGATTTTTTTAAACCCAAGTGTGAGACTTCACATATATCCTTATCTTATATCATCTTAATTAATTGGGCCCTAGACTTTGGCCTTTCAACTTATTTTTGAGTATTAGCTCTGCCATCAAATGTTTTAGCTGTACCTGCTAGCTTTTTGTCATCTGCAAATTTGACAAGCCTTCCATTTATGCCTTTTTCCAAATTACTCATATAAACATTAAATAACATAGGACTAAACACAGGTATTTGGAGACATCCTTTCAAGTTGTCATCAAACAGTTAGTAATTAAATGAGGGAGCTAGCTAGTAAATGTCAAGTGTTTGGTCTGAGGCCGGAATTGAACTCAGGTCCTCCTGACTTCGGGGTCAGCGCTCTAGCCACTGTGCCACCTAGCTGACCTGGAACACTTTTTAAGGAATAAGAATTAGGAGCTCAGTTTCACCCTGAAATTATTTCCTCTAAATTAAGTTTAAGAGGAAACATATAAATTCTACTCCTTCGCATTTCTTCTCTCTGAGCAGAGCAGAGTAGCTAGTCTCTGGCCCCAACCTTTTATTCCTCTCCTGACAGGAATCAGTTTCCCAAGTAGAAGAGAAGGTGGAATAGATTCTAGAGATATCTATTCACCTCCTTGTGAGCCACATCTAGAGAGAACTATGTGGACACACATAACCTATATAGGCAAAATATGTCACATATCCCCTTATAAGTAAAATAAGAATATTGGATTAAATGATCCTTCAGGCCACTTCTTTCTGTGGTTCTTATAGTCTAATGGGGGGAGGAAAAAAATGTTACAATATGGTACAAATCAATATAGTACTTAATAGAATATCCTAGGGACAACGGGATGCTGGACAAAGGGCTTTCAGAAATTTGAGTTGAGAGAGATCACTCTCAGCTGATGGTAGGGGCAGTTGAAGAAAGACTTTTCTGGAAGAGGTGACTGCTGAGTTGGGCCCTAAATGGTCCAGAGACTCCAACAAACAAAGATAGTGGAGGTGGAGGAGAGTCAACTGTAAACACGGGGCAGAATTTGAGCAAGGACACAGAGGTGGAAGAAAGCAGGACAATAATATGGGATGGAGAACAGTCTGGCTTGGCATATAGGTTGATTGGATAGATTGTGCACCCCTCTGTGAAACAGCAAAATATAATTAAAGCTTTGGCACCATTAGATTAGTGGTGAAAAAGAATACGATGTGTTCAAAATAGCAGCTGATCTGAATCTTTAAATATCAACCCCTTTCCCTCCCCCTCTGGATTCTGACTCAAGAGATACTTTTGTTCCCAGGAAGGAAAGCTAACTACAGACTTGCCAGTTTAACCACCGAAAATTGGAGAGGTGGGGACAGGAATGAAGAAATTTCCCCATGTGGGTCTTATCATTAACATTTCCCTAGTGTGGACAGAAAAGTTATTAACTCACCAATAAAAGATACTTAAATGTCATTAAAAAGTTTCAGTTCTCCCATAATTCTCCTTAATGGTAGAGATTTCAGTGCTGGTCTTCAGCCCTGAAATTGCATTTTCCAAGAACCCTATGCTAGAAGTCTCAAATCACCTAATTACCATATTTATTGCCAGATCCTGTTTTCTAATCCCCCTGTGAATTTTTTAGATGCATTTATGTTCCTCCTTGGTTTTTCTTTGTTTTGTTTTGTTTTTTGAGTACTGGGTACTGAGGTTGTCTTCCTGAAATCTGAGTCCAAAGGGTCTTTTGGTAGTAGACCAATATGCTGACTGGAATCCTGAAAAACAGGTGCTAGCAGCAAAGGTGCCCACATGCCTGTTTTATGCCATGGAAGACATAAAAACCCAATGAAAGGTTTCCATGTCATAAACAGGAGCATCATCACATTTAGGGGCATAATTGGTCAATCAATAAGCATTTATTAAATTTTTACTATGTGCCAGGCACTGTGCTAAGTGCTGGGGACATAATGAAATTCCAAACGACTGGGCCTTTTACTGGTAGAGAGTTCTGGGTAAGGAGAATCCCTCTGCCAATGCAAGTCAGCACCTTTTCTGTAATTTATAATATTAGAGAGTTGATCAGAGCATGGAAAGGTTATGTCTTGCTCAGCATCATACAAGCCTTCCTGGCTTCAAGGTCAGGTCTTAATCTACTCTACCATGCTACCGTCATTTGCCTTTTTGTGAGTGAAAAAAATTGTTTCCTAAATAATCTTGTTTTGCTCATGCTTCAGTGGCCACACATACTTTTGCAACATACAGTAGTGGAAAGAACATTAGACTCTGAGTAAGGAGAGACTTAGGTTTGAACCCTAACTCCATTACTTATCACCTATGTGACTATGAGCTAGTCATTTTATTTTTCTGAGCATCAGTTTCCTCATCTGTTAAAGGGGGGAAATGATACCTGTTGTGCCCACCTCATAGGGTCATTAGGAAGGTCAGGTAAGATTATGCTTGTGAAGTTCTTTGCAAACCTTTAAGTGCTCTAGAAATGTCAGTTATTGATGTTGCATTCAGGACAGATTTCTTGTGGAACACTATAATTTTAGAAGTGGGACAATCTAAGAGTCAGTATTGCTCAATGGAACGAGTGTGGATTTCCAATCAGAGGATGGTGGGTTGGAATACCATCCCTGCTGCTTACTATCCATGTGACTTTGCATGTTGCATTTCCTTTCTGCATCTCTATTTCTTCAACCGTAAAACGAACGCATTGGATGAGATGACCCAGGACAACCCTACCAGATCAAATGCTGGGATCCAGTGAACTCCCACTTATGGTGTACTTTAAAGGTTATTTGTTATTGGTATTCAGTTATTTCACTCCTATCTGATTCTTTGTGACCCCATTAATGGTTTTCTTGACAGAGATGCTAGCTCATTTTATAGATGAGGAAACTGAGGCAAACTGGGTCAAGTGACTTATCCAAGATCACATAGTTCATACATGTCTGAGGCCAGATTTGAACTCAGGAAGATGTCTTCCTGATTCCAAGTCTAATGCTCTACCCACTGCATCACCTAGCTGCCCATAAAGTTTATAATAGATAATGTTTATGTAGAGCTCTAAGGTTCATGAAGTGCAGTACATACCCCCCAACATCCACATATACTATATATGTACATATATAAACAAACATACACACATATAATCTCATTTGATCCATACAACAGCCCTGTGACATAGTATTATTATTCTCTCCATTTTACAGATGAGGAAACTGAGCCTGAGAGAGATTAAGCTGCCTGACCAGGATCACACAGCTAAATGTCCAAGGTAAGATTTGAACTCAGTTCTTCCTGAATCCAAGTACAGCATCTACTATGCTACCTAGCTTCCCTGCAAATCTGAAAAGGACTGGACTGCTCCTGCTGTTTTATGGAGGAATAAACTGAGGGCTAGAATGACTTGTCTCAGAAAGCTGACAGATAGAACGACTTCCCTCCGGTCACACCACTAGCAATAGACAAGCCCAGGACTCCTGACTCCCAGGCTAGAGCTCCATGCCACAGCTCCTCTTTCTCTCTGCAGTCTGTTGGCTTGCCTTGAATTTTTTCTTTCTTGATATCTGTCCTTCTTTCTTTTACAGATTAAAGAAAACCTTCTCTTACTGCTAACCCTTTGCAGTCTGTTTTGCTGATTTTCATTTTTTCTCAGTGACATAGTTGCCATAACTCTAAATAGACACTGTACTTAGCACATGGAACGTGCTTAGTGGGATGATGTCTTACACTCTCCATAAAAATTCAGGCTTGCTGCCTGGGGTTGGCTCTAATCATATGTTAAAATAACATACCTAATGGGCAGAAGCACAGACACAAATCTGGCAGAGGGGTTTTAATAAATGTAGACAATGAGAGCAACTAGAAACCCTATGGCATATACATTCTAATGACATTATAAACTACAGAAGCGAATTTGGAGGAGGGCCCTGTAGTTTAGACAATTAGGATGGAATGTGCTTCTTGTTTTATTTATATCTTCTTTATTGGCCCTCTAACATTATGAAAATGGGACATCTTTACTACAAGCTTTGGAATGAGGACATTAATGTCACTTATGAAAGGTTCGTAGAATCATAGAAGGAACCCCAAGAGGCTATCTGAGCCAGCCCTCACCTCCAGGAAGGTAAGGTGCTCCTTCATTTTTCAGAAGAGGTTGAGAAGTTAAATCATTTGCTCCAATTCACCCAGATGGTCACTGGTAGAGTGGAGATTAGGATTCCTGTTTCCTAATGCAATGGGTTTTCTCCTATGCCACATTACATTTTAGTACCAATTATTTCATGAAATCTCAGAATTTGAGAATTGGAAAGGATCTGTTGAGGCCCACCTGAAAATGAATTCCTGCTACTATATTCCTGGCAACAAGTCTCGATGACCTGCTTAAAGATTTCTAGTGAGGGGGAACACACTATCTTCCAATATGGCCCATTCTTCCTTTTTCTGTTGTTTTTGTTCAGTTGTGTCTGACTCTTCATGACCCTACTTGGCATTTTCTTGGCAGAGATACTGGAGTGGTTTGCATTTCCTTCTCTAGCTCACTTTACAAATGAGGAAACTGAGGCAAACAGGATTAAATGACTTGCCCAGGGTCACATAGCTAGTAAGTCTCTAAAGCAAGAATTGAACTTAGAAAGAAGAATCTTGGGGGGCAGGTAGGTGGTGCAGTGGATAGATCACCAACCCTGGAGTCAGGAGGACCTGAGTTCAAATTCTGGCCTCAGACATATAACACTTACTAGCTGTGTGACCCTGGGCAACTCGTTTAACCCCAGTTGCCTCACCAAAAAAAAGCAAAAAAAAAAAAGAGTCTTCCCAAATCCAGGCCTGGTACTCTACCCACTGTGCCACCTAGCTGCCCTAATTATCCTCTCAGTAATTGCAATTAAATTGCAATTATTAGAAAGATTTTCCTTTCATCAAGCCTAAATTTCTTTTCTTTTTCCACCTTAATTCTGCTCTCTAGAGTCAAACAGAAGAAGCCTGATCTCTCTTTCACATTATAGCCCTTCAAATACTGGAATAAATCTATTATGCTTCTCCACTCCTCCAAAATGACTGCTTTTACTTGTTTTCAGTTTCCCAACTCACGGTACATAGAACTGTTTACTCTTAGAATAAAAATAGACCACAGAGACCAGCTAGTCCAATCCATTCTCCCGTGGAATCTAGAAAACCCCGAACAAACGGTGATCCAGTTTTTGCTTGAAGGCATCTAGTGAAGGTTGAAACTCCCCTCCCCCACCTCCAAAGCCACCTATTCCGTCTTGTACAATTCTGATTGCTAGGAAATTTCCCATGTATGGTGCCCAAATCTCCATATACTTTCCATCACATTTACAAAAACCAGTTTGGTAAAATCTTAGTCATTCTTTGTCCTTGGGAAAAGGTACCAGATCAGAAAAATGAAACACTACAATCTTCTACCTGTTTGTAAATCAGGACTTTGGTAAAAAAAAGAAAAAGAAAAAAAAAAGAAAAAAAAGAAAAAGAGAAAAGATTTCCAGTCATTCCTCAACTGTCTACCTATCTGAATAATGTAGGTCTCAAAGAATCATTAAAACTTAAAAAAAATACATAGGGGGAAAAAAGGAGTTCAGAAGGGGATATAAAAAGAAGTGTCACTACTGAATTAAACTTAATATATACTTAAGGACTGTATGTCACAGCATTTGAGAATTGGAAGGTACCTAACACTAAAGCTTTTATTGCTGTTCCTTGAACAGGATATTCCAGATCCTGACTCTGCATTTGTACTGCTTGTGATCTCTTATGTCTGGAATGCTTTTTCTCCTCATCTTCAATTATTGGCTTCACTGGCCTCCTTAAATCTCACCTCCTTTGAGGGGTCTTTTCCTCCCCTCCCCATGTCTTCCCTCTGAGATTATTTTATAGTTATTCTGTAGATATTTTATGTATGCATAATTGTTCGTATGTCACCTCCTTAAGAGCAGGTGCTGTGTTTTTTGCCTTTTTATTTAAAGTAGTCTTAGCACTTAGAGAAGTGGTTGACACAAAGTAAATGTTTAATAAATGTTTTTTGGTTGACTGACAGACTGAATGACAAATAGCTGTCTATGGTTTCATATGCCATCCTCTTTTCCTTGTATAGTCAAATATTCATGCTTGGTAATGCTTGTTAAGCTTATAATAAAAAGGAAAAAAAATCAGGCTTCAGTGATTTTTAAAAAATGAAGGAAATTCAACTCCAATGGTCTGTTTGTTGAACCTGACAAAGAAATAGGAACAAGACTTTGTAGAACCTGCCAAGTGCCAAAGAACCAAAAGAGCATGTGGCTGACATTCACATAAAAGGTCATTGGGCATTCAGGTAACTGAGAACTGTCTTCCTGTGAATGCACCACTCTGTCCAGCCCAGCGTTTAAAGCTCTATATCTGGCTCCAACCTACATTTCCAGTCTTATCTCTGTTACTCTTCTTTGCTTACTCTACGTTTCAACCAAACTGTCCAACTAGCTGTTCCCCAAACTCAGTGTTCTATTTTCTGCTTCTCTGCCTTAGCAGAAGGCAGTCCCTCATGCCTATATGCTTCCATTTTTTTTTTAACATTTCTTCATCTTCTTCCAAGACTAAACTTAGTTCAGGCACCACTTATGTGAAGCCTGCCTCATTCCCCCCAGTTGTGAATATTTTTTAATCAGTTCTCAATTTGCCCTGTATTTACTTTTCTGTATACATGTTTGATCCCAGAGGAGAATGTAAACTCCATGACAGTAAATTTCTTGCATTTTGGGGCTTCATTTATTTTTTTAAAAATGTAGTATGACAGTTCAATTCCTCCAATAAAGTGTCTGGTCATTGGTGTTTGACAAAGATGTCACATGTAACATACAGCAATTAAATAAATGTTTGGAGATTGTCTAAGAATAGTGGGGCAATTATCAGAGTGTGCTCTCTCTCTCTCTCTCTCTCTCTCTCTCTCTCTCTCTCTCTCTCTCTGTCTCCTCTTCCTTTCTTGCTTTCTTTTTCTCCCTGTAGTGGTCACTTTCTGGCCTGACCTTACTGCTAATCAGCATGAAAGCTCTGGCCTGCTCTATTTCTAACCTGAGCTAGTTCACCTCTCCTTGGGCAGCCTGAGGTCAATCGCCTTCCCAGGAACTTACCAACTGGTGCCAGATTTAGTGTGGGAACACCTGATTGGCTTTAGCCAATTGCTTATAGGAACTGAATCTGAATGATCCACCAGTTTCAGCCTTCCCAGTAAGAAGGGATTGATTATAGGTGTGCACTACCAGAACCAGCCATCTGTCCTCTTGCTACTGTTCTACTACTGAAGTTACTTATGAAGTAGAGATGGGCCATACTGAACTAATGCCCATTTTGGAATTTTATGTTTCATGAGTAACAGTAACAACAACAACAACAACAAATTGAGTACCCCAGTGAAACTTTGAATCTATTGAAGAAGCATCATTTATAGAAGACGGAAGTGAGGCCAGTAACTAAGAATTATTCCAAAAGGATCTCATGAATTCTTTGGAAACCTCGTTCTTGTACCTCAATACTGAAACGTCTTTGACATTTTTCTGATACACCAGAAACAATTTTGAACAAATAAGATAACAGTCACTCACTGACCTCTGAGCAGACATTTTTGCTTTTTGATATTACATATTTGAGTAGTTTTAAAATTTTATTTCAAAGAGAAGAGAGTAGGTTCTGCTTCTGTTTTACTGTCATGCTTAATGTCTTTAATGAACCAAGAACTGGAAGTATCCAACATAGGTTCAGAATTTGACAGTTCAAGCTTTCAATTCAGTATGAAGAACTATAACTTCAATTATCAATGGTGGTAACACTCTAGTAATAGCAGTCACTGACATCTCTGTTTCAGAAATTATGCCTTCAGATCCTAGTGATCTTTCGCCCTATGTTTAGGCATAGCTAGTAGTAATGTTTGCTATACTCCTGGCTCACAGCTATGTTCTACCTGAGTCTCTAGGAATATTCAGGGCAAGTATTTGGGAAGTAAGTAGCACATATATATGTGTGTATGTCTGTGTGTACATATATATTTATGTGTGGGACAGCGACCCTAACCAAATTAAACTCAGAGACTTCTCAAGGTGGAAAGCAAATGTTACCTTTATTACAATCTCCTGAGATGGCTGTCTGCTCCTCTAGTGCACACAGGAGAGAGAGACTGGCATGCAAAAGGAAGCGGGATTATATACCCTAACGCAAACAAGTCCCCACCCACTACTATCCCTTATTCCCATTGACTGGGAGGTGGGCTTACATTCTAGGTGCAAAATAGTTTCTTCCTATCCCTTTCTCCCTTATCCCAGAGACAAGAGAAGGGTGGGAAGCTAAGGGCAAACAATTCAGGTTGTGGGGCAAAACTTATTCTCTCTGTTATGTGCTTAAAAGCAGAGTCTGAGCGAGGGAGGATTTTGAAAGTAATAATCGAGAATTATTGACCTTTGAGGAGGCTTCACTTCTGATAGTTCATCTCACATTTATATAAAACAGACCAATATAGTATATACACTATATTTATCCATGTATGCATGTATATACATAAATTCATGCATTTTTCTATTTGTGTTTCTCTCTTCTTCTCTTTCTCTCTCCCTCTCTCTCTCTTTTTCTTTCTCTCTCTCTCTCTCTCTCTCTCTCTCTCTCTCTCTCTCTCTCTCTCTCTCTCCCCCCCCTCGTCTCTTTCTGCCTCTGTCTCTCTCTCCAAGGTGTGCAGGAGTTAGCCCCCCCAATTGATTCACCATCCCTCATTTCTAGTCTAGTTGATGAGATGACAGAGGGCAGATATAGAAGGAATCAGGTATTAATTCATTAAACAAAGAGCTACTTTTTGTGAAGTGTGAAGGTATTCTTCCCAATAGAATTAGAGGGACAACTCATTATTGGCCAACTAAAGATTGGGCATATCCTTGGTGACCCTTAAAAATCAAGCTTTCCAGCTCTGTAAGACAGTTCAGGAAGGAAGTATCTTTGTGGTGTGTGTCCCCTGCACCTCTGTGAGAGGGATAGTGGGAAGATGGACAGAGTATTTCTCTTTCCTCTCCTCTATTGGTCGTGGTCACAGTTGAGTAAATTGTCAAGTAAGAGATACCATATCCAGCTGTTGGAGAGAGAGAGAGAGAGAGAGAGAGAGAGAGAGAGAGAGAGAGAGAGAGAGAGAGAGAGAGAGAGAGAATCAGAGACAGAAAGACAGAATCAGAGAGACAGAAAAGACAGAGACAGATAAGACAGAGACATAGACGATCACACAAAAGGAATCAGCTCCAAGGAACATGACCTCTAATGGCAGATGAAAGAGATAGTGATATATTCAAGGAAGAATTAGCCCTTACAGATATTAGCCTCTTTCAATATACTAAATGTGTGCTGAGTAAAATGCATTTTTTTCTCAATGAAATTAAATAAAAATCAACAATAGGCTGTTTCACCACATCCTTTACAGGCACAGCCACTTTTTCTCTTGACCTGAGTTTCCCATTGGTAATATGAGTAGATTGGACTAGATGATCTCCAAATCTCATAAAGCTCTAATAGTCTATGTAAATAAAGAAGCAAAAGTCTATGAACTGGGGATCCCTAGTGCTATTTTCAAACCAGGGCAGGGAATCATGGCAACAATAAGTGCTACAAGTTCAGTTCATAAACCTTGGAGGTTCAAGTTGGAAATGGAGAATGAAAAGGATGGGACTTTGTCTCCCAATTACAAGACAGGTGCCTTTTCTTCAGGAAGCTCTGGAGAGTGTGATCTACTTTTCTACTTTCCCCAAGCTAGGGATCAATTGAGGAATATACCATACTTCATAGAGAGCCTTAGGTCATGTTTTGCTAAAGGGAGATGGAAACAAGGGACAGTAAGCTTAGGGAACTCCCTGGCTAATCAAATCTCAAGTCCAAATTCATCACCAAGCTCAATCTGGACACAACAGGCAACTAGGCCCAGCTGGTGAGAACAGCTGCAACTGAGCCCATGGGGTAAAATCAATATAATCAGAATGAATCTACACCTCAGGCTATTATACACCCTTGACACATCACCAATGAATGCAGTAAATGCAGATTCACTGTCTCCCAGAAGCACTTTCTGCAGCCATATCAAAAGCTGGGAGGACATTCAAGATTTCTTTTTAAAATTAGCAAATAAGAAAAAATTAAAAAGGCATTGCAGATGCAAATTGACAACATGATTCATGTATTCCAGAACTCAAAGTGTAGGAATAGTAGATCATAGAATGTTAGAAAATTGAATGGTAGAGTACAGAATATATAAGCCAGAGGACCTTCTAACATAGAATGTTCAAACATAGTCAATAATATTATTATTAGCTGGCATTTATATAGATTTATATGGCACTGTAAGATTTGTAAAAAACACTTTATAAATATTATTGATCTTCATTATTGATAATAATTATTGATCTACATGACAGCCCTGTGAGATAGATGCTATTATTATCCCCATTTTACAGATGAGAAAACTAAAACTGAAAGAGATTGTCAGTCAATCGATAAACATTTATTAAGCACCTTCCTAACATGAACTGTGCCTTCTGTCAAGGTCCTCACAGTCTAATGGGAGAGATAACATGCAAACAATTCAGTGAAAGCAAGATATACACAGGATAAATGAGAAATAAACAATACAGGGGAGGCACAAGGATTAAGACATTTGCCAAGGGTCACACAGCCAGCAAGCATCTGAGGCAGGAATCAAAGTTAGCACCTAGATGCCTCACTGAGCAGGAATTGACTTTAGAATATAGACTATTATAATCTAGAACATGGAATGTTAGCACATAGATCATAGAGATAAAGGGATCTTCTGAGAAGCCATTTTCATTCAATGGTCTCCTTTTAATGTTGTGGAAGAGGGGGAGTGATAGCCAAGGTAAACTAATAGATAGAGATAAGGAAGAAGTCAAACCCCATTGAGGGCCTGCATTCTTAGTTTCCTCAAATGACTCTTTAGCTTGCATCTGACTTCACAGGGATAATGACTGGAACTTTGGAAAATAAGCTGCCCTCCTTCTGAAATGTCTTAAAATAATCCAATCTCAATTAGAGGATGATTTCTACTATGAATTTTAAAATAGATGAAAGAAGCAACATGCAGCCCAGTGTCCACACGCCATGGAAAAACCCTGGGAGTAAGTCTACCCTGTCTACCCAGAAACTGGCAAATGCTACAAAATCAGGGCTTTATTTGTTGTTTTGTAGATCATCTACACTCTAGAATTAAGAAAGTGCTGGAGGAAATGCTAATAATAATGCAAATTAAACTCAAAATTGTTTGCATACATTTTATGTTTCTGGAAAGTCTGTTGTTAAATATTTACCAACACACCACTCCAGGTCTGCCTATAGATTTCCACTGGCTAGTTATGTGACTGTAGTTAAGTTACTTAATATTCCTGACCCTCAATTGCCATATTTATGAAATTGAGGAGACTTGGATTAATTGACTTCAAAGTTCTGTGATACTTTCCCCAAAGGGTTAAATGACTTCTAAGTGACTTATTGGGATTTTATTTTCACTAAGGTGAGGCCTGTACTCACAAAGTGAACTGTAATCTTCCAACAAATTTCCTGGTGATGGGGCCAAAAAATGATTTAACTCGTCTTTTTATTTTTCCTACTGTAAGCAAGGCAAAAAAACCTAGGGAAACACTATAAAAACAAAGACCCTTGTCTTCCAAAATCTTCTTCTGCCCCTAAGCTACTCTACCCAGGCACTCTCATAGTCTTCCCTTTGTCTTGACTAATCAAACTATTTTCCAAATGAAAGCATTTATTCCATGTTGTCAAACTTCATTAAACTATTAATAATATATAATTGAATGTTATGTGACAGAATACACATAATTGAATCTTATATAACTGAATATAATATATTAGTAAGTTTTACTAAACTGATCTTTTCCTCTCTTTTTTATTCTTCATTACAAAGTATGGCTGGCAAGGTAGAAAGAGAGAAATTCAGAAATAAAGGGGATGAGGAAACAAAGGATATTAGTAATTAAACAAATAAAGCATATACCCTAATCTAAGTATCTTTCTCCAAAAAAACCCCCAAAACATTTTTAGTAATAAAATGAAAGGCCAAAGATTCGGTCATTGGAATGAACTAAGTACTTGTTGCTAAAAGATAATAGGGGAAGAGAGGAACGGTTCAAGGGAAAAGAGAGAGATAATTTGTAACAAGCTCAAGGGAACATGCCTGTATTTAAACTTGAAACATATGACTAAAAAAGTGTTTCTTATATCTTTGCCTTTCTGGATCAGGCTTTAGAATCAAAGAATGTGTAATGGTGGCTAGTAAGGGAGCAGACCCTAGACCATCATATTTAACTTCTTCATTTTAACACATGAGGAAAATGAGACCTAGGGAATTAGAATTATTTGCCCAGTTTCACTTTGGAAGTTAGAAGTGAAATGGGCTAGAACTCCATTGTGACATTGAATAAATGTAACTTGGGTAATAGAAGATGGCTAGTGAGCCTCTTCATTCCCTTCTCAGATTGACACACATGCAGGTTTCCCACTAAAGCAATATTGGCCATGGCTGTCTAAAGATGCCTGTGTTCTTCCTTGGGGGTGGAGAAATGCAGTTATAATTTCATACTCTATCTTGCTTCTCTCTTGGCCCCATACCCATGTTTACTCCTATTATTTGTTCAGGATTAATTGATTTGAAATGTGGCCACTTTATTGTGGATGATCAAAAGGCAACCTTCATAGGGCTTCCACTTGAGAGGGAGCCATTCCTGGGAAAGGTTCCCTTTGCTACAAAGCTCATTTAGAATTTAGATTTGAATAGCTTTGTGACTAAGAGAAGTGCTATGGGATTTAGTTGTCAGGCCTCAGGGCTCTCTTTGTGGTGTGTTTCTAAACATGCCAGATCAACTGGCTTTCATAATGTAATTCTTCCAAGTCATTTCTTCTAGTGACCTGGATTCAGGCTCTGCGATCTCCTGTGCTTGAATTTCCTCTGATGGACTTGATGATCCTGGGGATATCACTAACTGCTCCTGAAACAGAGAATGGAACTGAGCAGGCCTGCATGAAGTCTTTCTGGCTTCTTCCATCCTGATGTTATCTCACAGAAGAGAGACCAGCTGATGAGAGGCTGTACAGGACAGTGGAAAAGACTGCTGGACTTGGAGTCAAATGACTCTGGGTTCAAGCCTGGGCTTTACAAATGATTGTGTAACCTTGGGCCAGCCTCTTGATTTCTTTGGCTTTGCTTTCCTCTCCTATAAAATGGGGTTAGAGATGCTCACCCCATCTGCCTCACAGGAGCAAAGGAGGGCATGTCTATAAAGTGTTTTGTAACTGTAAAGACCTATATGGATTCAATATTCTTTGTGAAACTGCAGGTCACTAAAAAATTCTAAATACTTTCTCCTCTTCTTCCTCCTCCTCCTCTTCTTTCTCCTATTCCTCTTTCTCCTCCCTTTCTTTTTTCTCCTTATCTCTTCTTTCTCCTCCTTTTCTTTCTCTTGCTCTTCTTTCTCTCCCTCTTCTTTGTCTTTCTCTTCTTCTTCCTCCTCTTTTTCCTCTGCTTCCCATTATTTAACCTGCTCCCCTTTCTCCTCCTCCTCTTCTTTCTCCTGCTCCTCTTTCTCTTCCTCTTTTTCTTTCTACTCCTCTTTCTTCTCCTCATTTTCATCTTCCTCTCCCCTTACCTTCTTCTTTTAATTTGAAATTTTAATCCAGTGAGCTTTAAAATTTCATTTTTAAAATAGTAAAGTATAAGAATGCAGGACTAACCCACTCCCTTTTCTGGTCCTATGTACCTTTGTGACCTCATGCAATGTGAAAGTGACAAACTTCTAGTGTCTCATTTTTTTCTTCTGTAAAGTGAGAGGTTTGGACTCAATAACCTAGAAAATTTCTTCCAAATCTCAATATATCATCTCGGATCCTGTCATCTTTTTGATGACATCTTTCATGCTACTTTTGCATTCAGTTTAGCATTGATGATATATGTTGCAGACTTTTTATGCTTTTCATTGCCCATTGGATAACCCCAAATTTTTATTCAATTCAGTTATTTAATGAAGTTGAATCTTGCCTTCTCAATCTGTACAACTCTTATCTATGGCTTTCCATAAATCCTGCACAGGGAACTCAGCTAACGAGGACCTCTCTCCAGGTTTTTTGACATTGTGTAGGTACCAAATGCAACTGTCCTTTGCTTCCACTGATAATGCATGCCATTTATCAAACATTATTAACATCACAAACATTTCTTGAACATGATTAAGCATTTTTAAACATTTATTGTCTTTCAGTCAATCTTCAGTAGGTGCTAAATATACAAAAATAAAAGTGAAACATTCTCTGCCATCAAGAATCTATCTAGAAGAGACAATGAGTATCTATATAGGTATATAAAAAGAGATGAAAATAGATACAAAGTTATTTGCAGTGAGGAAAAGGTTCTGGTACCTGGGGAGGGGGGGGGATCAAGGAAGGTTTTCTGTAAGAAATGGTGCTTGAACTTGAAAGAGAGCAGGTGTAGGGAACCTGAGGCCTCGAGGCCACATGTGGCCCTCTAGGTCCTCAAGTGCAGCCCTCTGACTGAATCCAAACTTCACAGAACAAATCCCCTTAATAAAAGGATTTGTTCTGTAAAATTTGGACTCACACAAAAGGCTGCATCCAAGGACCTAGAAGGCCACAGGTTCCCCACCTCTGGACTAGGGATTCTAAGACAGAGGTGAGTAGAGAATACATTACAACATGAGGATATATTCCAGTCAATGCTAGGCATTAAGGCAGGAGATGGAGTGCTGTGGGGGTGGGGGGAATAGTAAGAAGGCCCTTTTGGCTGGACCTTGGAGTGTGAAGGGCTGAAATGACTAATAAAGCTGGAGGTTATGATGATCCACGATTTGCAGGGAGCCATTATCACTGGAAGTAAGGCATAACAGACAGCTTTTTGCATTGGTACCAGGCAATGTCAAGAAACCTAGAGAGAGGTCCTCATTAGGTTAGTCCCCTGTGCAAGATTCATGAGAAGCCATAGACAAGAGTTGTACGGATTGAGAAGGCAGGATTCATCTTCATTAGAAGAAATATCTATGCCCATGAGATCACAGCTCCATTGAAGTATTGAAGGGAAGCTAGGAGGCTGCTCAGACTTTGTGGACACAGCCAAAATGAAGAGAAGGATTGAGATAACTGTCCAGATAAGCTGTCTGGTTTGCCTTAAATTTCCAAGGATGAGCCCAGTAAACTTTCAGTCTGAGTCAGCTGGATAATTACTATAGGGTGGTGCTTACTTGGGCCTCAGAGATACCATACTTCCAGGACATTCTACAACGCCGTCCTTGTGGCACATTTTATTGTCCCAGTTACGGGAAGAGGTCTGGAACCATAATGTAGCACAATATGATGACAATTCGATGGACAACTGATGATTGTTGCTTTAATAAAATCTTAAAGGCTGGGCAACCTGAGCAGGAAAGCAAAACTATAATTATACCTTTTTCCTTTGATCCAACTGCAACTTTTCCTCAAAAGTGTACTTCCTCTCCTCTTCATGTGCCTGTTTCCTTTGGAGCTACACAATTTTCCTAATGTATGTTAGACATTAAAAAAAGGAGGGGGTAAACAAATTATTGACCCTATTCATTTTGTGTGCCTGTAAAAGTGAGAAACTTGTCATAGAACGGTGGAAAGTGAAGGAATCAAAGAGCTCATTCAATCCAGTGGTTCTCAAACATTTTGGTCTCAGAATCCCTTTACATTCTTGAAAATTATTGAAGATCCCCTCTCCCCCCAAGAACTTTTGTGTATATTATATTTATTAATTTTAACCATGTTAGAAATGAAGACATCTTAATATTATTATGAAAATAGTTTTGTTCTTTATAGACCTCCTGAAAAGGTGTCAGGGATGACCAGGGTTCCTGGACAAACACCTTGATCTAGTACAACTTCCTCATGTTCCAGAGGAGGAAATTTTGTTCCAGAGAGTATAAGAATCTTGAATGGACATTTGAAGGAAAGTGATCACTCCCTTTTTCTCTTGCCACTAAAGCAAGTGGCAATGTCATTTAGTGTTAGGATAGCCACAGTTTTAAAAGATAGTTATAATCCCTTTGACCAGCCTGGTATTGATTGGACAGCTTATTCACCCAGGCCACATGATGTAGTGGAGAGATGCCCTGAATTTGAAGTAAAAGACCTCAGTTTGAATCTGGCTTTTCTACTCACTACCTGCATGATCTTGTGGGAATCATCTAACTTCTATGGGCCTCAGGATCTTCACTTGTCAAATGAGGGAACTAAATAAACCTTGTATGATTTCTAAGGAACTTTCCAACTGTGGTCCAGTGATCAGAGGCCAACAAGAACACTGGAAATACCTGGGTCCCGCAGTCAGCGCAATGCAGGTGGCTAAGAATGATCAGAAGGGTGGAGTCAGTGTGGGGTGGGGATGTGTGTATAAAATTATATCACCAGTTCAATCCCCTCCAGTTCCAATGACTGTATTAGTAGCAATAGACTCCACATTCTGCTAACCACAATGACCTTTTCATATCTTGATTGGGAAGCTCAATTAATCTCTCTCAGTCCAAGTTTTTTCAGCCTTTCTAGGCTGTACTCCTGACTCTCTGGCTTTTCTCTACCATGCTCTCACTTTGCATACATTCACCCCTCCATGTATCCTTGGGGCAGCTAGGTGTCCTGGGGCTGGAATCAGGAAGACCAGAGTTCAAATCCAGCCTTAGACACTTACTAGCTTGTATGACCGTAGGCAAGTTACGCAACTTCCATTTGCCTCAGTTTCCTTATCTGTAAACTAGGGATAATAATAGTACCTACCTCCCTTACCTGTTGTAATGAGGATCAAATGGGATAACATTTGTAAAATACTTAACATGCTACTTGGCACATAGTAGGTACTATATAAATATTATCTATCGTTATCATCCCATTCCCTTTACAACTCCCTTTTAAGTGTTTTCTTTCTCCATGAGAAGATAAACTTCTTGAGGGCAGGGACTATCTTTCTGTTGTATTTGTATGCCCAGGATTTAGACTAGTACTTGACATATAGCAAGGCAACTAAATGGCACAATAGATTGAGTTCTGGGCCTAGAGTCAGGAAGGTCTGAGTTCAAATCTCTCCTCAGACACTTTTTATGAGACCTTGGATAAGTCACTTAACCTTTGCCTCAGTTTCTTTGACTGCTAAATGGGGATAATGATATCAACTATCTCTCCACGGTTGTTGTGAGGATGAAATAAGAAAATGTTTGTAAAATCCTTAGCACAGTGCCTGGCACATAGTACATGCTTAATAAGAGCCTGTTTCCTTTCTTAATAAATCTTTATTGTTGGTGGAAAATTGGGGACAATATCTACATTAGTTACCTGCACTCCTCCATCCCGTTGAGTATCTGTGAGGTTCAAATAATGAGATGTGTATGTATGAGATAATGTATGTAGAGAACTTTGTGAATCTCAAAATGCTATACAAATATCAGTTGTTAATATGATCATTGTTTGATGGTGTAGCAGATAAAGTAAGAAAGCACGGAGTTCAAATCCGGGGTATGACAGAGAAGGAAGTCCAGAGCATCAGTAGCAGAGCCCAGCAAGCAAAGAAGGAGTAGATATGGCTGACTAGGACATTCCTTAAAATGCAGTTCCTGAGAAGAACTGACCAATCAGAGGAAGGGTCTACAGAGGCAGAAGGATCTTCTAATGTGAGAAGGCTGTGGGAGAAGAGGGATCTTCCAGGGTGAGAACACTGTTGGAGACATGGTGGGGATGCTCCTCTGAAGTAAGGACCTTACATGGTCAGAATATCCCAGGAGCTCCCCTCTCCTCAGAGGTCCTTTCTCAGCCTTCAGCTCTGTAAATGGAAAACCTCCCAAGTTTTTGCTCTGATTGGATAGAGCCTTTGTGTGTTTGGGAAACTGGACATTATGATACACTATATGGTCTACTTCATTGCTAACTTGGAGGGGCTGGTCAACTGTTGCTAAAATAAATCAAAGTCTTCCCTGATGTGACAAATAGACAAACAGATGCTATTTCTATAGGCTCTCAGGTTTATAAACCTCTTTCCTCACAACAAACCCATGAGGTAGCCAATGTGGGTATTATAATGAGCATTTTACAGATGAGGAAACTGAAAATCAGAGAAATTGAGTGACCTGATCATTCAGGATCCCATAGCCACTCTCAAAGCCATGATTAGACCCAGATATGGTCCTGACTTTGTCTTTGTCTCTCTGTGTCTGTGTCTGTATCTGTGTCTCTGTTTTTCTGTCCGTATCTGTCTCTCTGCATCTCTGTCTCTTGATCTGTCTGTGTCTCTGTCTCTGTCTCCCTCTTCCCTCCCCTCTCCCTTTGCAGCATGGTACACTGTATTGGATAAAGTACATCAGGAAAACCTAAGTTCAGATCCCACCCTTCACACTTACTAGATGTCTGACCGTGGACAGGTTCCCTAAATTCTTAAAAGTGGGGGTAATACCTGGAGTACCAACCTCTCAGGGTTATCATGAGGCTGAAATAAGATAACATATGTAATGCCTTCAAAAACTTAAAATGTTATATAAATGAATTATTGTTATTACAAGCTGACTTTTGCAAGCTATTTGTTTATACAAGTATTTAGCTAATGTGTGTGTTTGTAAATTACTCATTATGTAAATTGCTTGACTAGAGAAGGCAAGATGTGTCAGGATGTGGTTAACTTAAAACTGTTTTGTGCGACTTGCAATACAATACAATCTTAAAGAAATTCCTAAGAGAGAATGTCTGATGAAGGTAAGTTTTGTTTTTGTTCTTAAATAATAACCAGCCCTTAATACAGTAATTTCCCATAGCAGTATATTGATTTATTTGGAGTGAGGAGGGGTTTCTATGTCCTTGTGAGCTGGCACATTGTCGCCTTTGATATTAGGATGCCTCGCTTCAAACCGATATCTGTCAATGAGGTTCCAAAGAAGCAGCAGAGGCTTGGGGTGGGGAGGGGAGAGCCAGGGGAGGCATTGTCATTCTCGTGAATGGGGTGACCAAAGATTGCAGAGAAATCATTTACTTTTCAAGGAGGTACAAAACAAATGGAATTTGGGAATAAAACTGGCTCTGTTGCTGAATTCTTTTGCATTTTGAAGACCTGAGGAACCTTTTAAAATCCTTTCAAGCAGAATGTAGCCAAGGCCCTCTTGTGACCTCATGTCCTTTTCTTTGTCCTGCCATCCTACATTAGTTACCCAAGTCATCATTTCTCTCCATTATTCCACCTTACATTTACATCTTACCATCTCCACAGCTACCTCTCTCCTCATGTTCTCATTACTTTTGTTCAGGATTGTTTCAATAGTTTCAATAGTCTCCTAAAATTGGTCTCTCCCCTTTGAGTCTTTCCCCCATGGTATACGTCTATGGGCACATGGGGCTTTCTGATTCCCAGGTCTGATCATATAACTCTTCTGCTCATAAACCTCAATTGGCTCCTCTTTTCACTTACCAAATAAAATACCAGCTTCTCAGTTGGCCCCAGGATCCTCCACAATCTTGTTTTAACCTACTTTTCTAGCCTAACCTCATGCTTTTCCAGTCAAAAATTGATGACTTCTCCATGGTGTAATGGAAAGAGTGAATGATTGGGAAATGGAGATTCTGGGCTCTACCATTTGCTACTTATGTGACTTTGGGCAAGTCACTTAAGTGCTCTGGCCCTCAGTTTCCTCATCTGTAAAATAACGGGGGTAGGACTAGATAACTTCTGAATTCTCTTCAACTTTACATCTAATATAATCCCTCATTATAATCCTTCATTTCTGCCTTTATGACCAGGATGACTGCAATGGGGAAGCAGCTGAACAAGGAGGAAGGAAGCAGGTTCAGCGTGTGATGTTGCAGTAAAAAAAGATTATCTTGTATAGAGACCTCGTGCATTATTTTGCCCAACACCTTTTTCTAGTACCTCTATTATATATGACCTGTTCTATGCTGATCCAACCCTCAGCTTTGACCTGTGTTTCCTGATTCCTGCCTAGACCTCCAGATTTGCTGACACCCATACTTAGTTGAATTATTTGTGATCATGGTTTGCAATACACCTTTTTCCTACTAAGCATATTTTCTTCCTCTAGGCCTTAATTGTTAATTGTCCATAATTATCAGTCCCATTCCCTTAGGGAGTGACCAGGGAGCAGGCACTGTGTCCATTTGCTTACAGAGTTTCCTTATGTTTTTTTTCCCTCTATCTTCCCCTATTGACATTCTATCTATCCTTCAAGGCCCAGATAAAATATAGCCTGCTCAAGCAAGTCTTGCCTTATTTTTACCAGCTGGAAATGATTTCTTTTTTCTCCACATCTGCTTTATATTCAAGTCATGTACACATTTAGAATCTAATTTGCATTACGTTTGTCTGTGAACTAGATTGTAAACTCTTTACGGTCAGAATCTTTCTCAGAATCCTTTTCTAATATATCAATCCTCTTTCTGCACTCTACCGTCTAACCAAACTGATCTTCTTACTAAGGCTCACATGGAGTTGATCCATTTCTTACCTTCCCTTCCTTTGTCCTGGGTGTCCCCAGTACCTAGAAGGTGCTCCGTCCTCACCTCTGCTAATTTCTTAGGTTCAGCTCATGCACCAAATCAATTAACAAGCATCTATTAAGGAACAACTAGGTACATATGTACCAGGCTCTGAGCTAAGACAAAAGTAAAGCAGTCTCTGGGGTCAAGGAGTCTAGAATCAAATAGTTAAATTCTCCCTTTAACATGAAGATTTTCTTAATCTTTCCAGGATGCCAGCCCCTTTTCCCCCAAATCACTTTATGTCTACATGTTACCTTCTCAGACCACACTGTAAACTCCTCTGACTGAGGGCAACTTTCACATTTGTCTATATGCTCAGTGCTCAGCAAATGCCTGGAACATGATTGGTTATGTGTCCTTGTATATGCTCAGTGCCTAGACCACATGTTCCATATATGGTCACTTAACTGTTTGCAAAATGAAAGTTGGCTTTTTCTCTTTTGTCCTCTCATGCCTCAGGCATAAACATCCTTTGATGTATTCAAATCTGCCTTTAGGCTGCGGAAAGCCTGGCTCCTGTGTGTTAGGATTCAATAATCCTGACCTCTCTAAAGAGAGAACACTATTAACATTATTCCCTGTACCTGCAGTGCTGGGATAGATCTCTGGACAAACACCCCCCCCCCAAGGAAACCATCAAGGTGTAATGATAATAATTGTTAAAAATAGACCCTGAAGGTTAGCAAAGTGTTTTACAAATATCATCTCATCTGATCTTCAGAGCAACCCTGGAAATTAGGTTTTTAGGAAAGGTTTAGGGATATTATTATCTCCATTTTATAGATGTGAAAACTGAGGCAAAGAGAGAAGTCCAGAGCCATACTGCTAGTCAGTGTCAAGTCTTCCTAACTACAAGACCAGTGCTCCAGCGACTATTTACCCAGCTGCCTCCAGATGCAACAACAGGTACATTCATTGAGGGACAATTTTAACAAGGGACTTTTAATAAGGGTCACTTCTAATGAGACTTTTAATAAAGACTTTGTGTGTGTGTGTGGGGGAGGGATATGAACTATGATATCATCTTTATGGGTAATTCTTGGTGTGGAAACCAATACAAATAGGCAACTCCTCTGCAATCCAAAGTCTTGGAGAGTTGCTTGGGATGCTGAAAAGCTAAATGACTTCCTAAGGTTGCATGACTAGTACATGTCAGAGTACAAGCTTGAACGCAAGTCTTCCCATCCCTAAACCCAGCCTTTTGGCCATGTTGCCTTGTTTTTTTCTTTTTTCTTTTTTTTTTTTTTAATGCCAAAAATTCTGACTTTCCATGACTCAGAGGTTTTTATTGTATATTTATTTTATTGTTTATTAACATAATATTGTATTTATTATATAAATGTTTGGCCTGTATAACATGATTTGACTGGCCTCATTCTCTCAAAGTGTTTTTAATTTTACCACCCTCGAGGTTCTCTGAACCTTGGCAGGAGGGGGTGGAATGTGTTTGGCTTGGGGATAATCTCTGTCCTTTGCTACTGGCTCAAGCACCCCACTGGCTGTGCCCACCCTTCATTTTAGGGGCCCAGTGATCAGCACCTCAGTTCCATTTAATCACTACGGGGATATTTACTTCCAACACCTTCCTGGGCCATAATTCTACTTATATCACTTCAGTCTCTAAGAAAAGATGGGAAGGGAATTAGACTCACAGTTTAGCTTACCAAGTTCAAGCGTGAAGCTGGCAGTGGGTTTCTGCTGGGCTGCAATCCTTTCAGTCCTAGTAGGACCTAGCCCCTGAGCTGCCCTCATTCCCGGACTCCTAGATCCCTGTGACTTCCATTCCTGTGCCAGATTGGACACTCTACTCCAGATACCTAAAATAGAAAAGAAAATACAAGAAGGCCAAAGACCTAGGTTCATTTCTCGGGGCCGTATGGTCTAAGGGGTGGAGCTTGGGACTCTCAGGTCCTCCTGCTTTAATGCATGGTATAGGTGAAGGAGGTCTTCATTCTCAAGAGTAATTCCACAAAAGCCCCTGCCTTTGCTGAGTGAGGCTGGTATAAAGACCATATACCCAATAGAAAGAGGCTCTTCCCAACCACTTGGTAATCCAACAGAAAGTGCCCACATATGCTCTAGTCCTCCAGTTTCCTAAAAGTAGTTCGGTAACATCTGTGTACATGAGGTCATCTGTGATGGTTAAAAAGTTCAAGAGACATAGTTGCTAGGTAATTAATCATTTTATTAATAATGCTAGCATATTATTAATAAAAGGGTCAGTGACACTCTCAAATGCCAAAGACACCTCATGGAACCCACTCAAAGCTTATATGCCCCTGGGAGGGTGGGTGCTCCTGAGGGTGGCAATGGACTCTGGTGGGTTGACAAGTAGTGAGAGAGAATGAATATTAGGAGAGGTGGACCTATTCTAATGAGGGGCTGGGGAAAGGGATTTAGATCACAAAGTTTGCTTCCAAATCAACTCCTAGCCTTGGGCAATTTAATCAAAGAATTTACTTCCACCCAGACCTGAATAGAGCACAATGGACTTCCCTACCTGGGTGGGGTCTGAACAAGATTGTTAAGAAAGTTAAGTCAATCTCATTATTAGCATTCCTGATCTAGACTGAACAACCTACAGGCTTTTGGAAAAAAAAAATCCTGGGCCTAACTCAGTAACTGATTATTAATATGAGAGAGGAATCATCATTTCTCTCAAATCTTAGGTAGTCTGGACATACCCTCAACCCCCATTAACATGTGTTACAAGGAAGACTCAAAGCCTCTGATGGGTAGTACCACAGAAAAGGCATAATTTTGCAAATTAGGTGCTATGGCACACAATTGTCTAGATTCCGATTAGTGCTATTCCCTCCCAAACGGACAGGAGCCAAATAGAATGAAACAAAAACCAAACAAATAAACAAAAACAACTTGCCCAAAGTGTTACTCTTTTTTCTTCCTTTTTTTCTGTCTTCCTAACCCCCCCCAGCAAAATTCTCAAAGCCTATAGAAGTCTACCTTCTAGATGGTTCATTATTTTGTTAAGCATGCTTGTTCCAACAACTGCTTTCACTTCACAATGTGATGATACTTTGTTAATGTCAAATAGTCCTAAATGTTTGTCTTTGTAGGGCCAGACATTCTGGTAATTCCACTTAATCACATAGGAAGCCTGCCTCAGAACCAAGAAGATACATGTGTTCACCTCTGACACATACTGACTGAGTGACCTTGGACAAGTCAATTAATGTTTCAGTAATATAGGCAACTCTCTGGGATTATAAATTATTGAGATGTAGCTGACCTGAGATGGTAAAGGGAGTTGCCTCATCTGGGAGTTTTCTGTATTAATGAAATCAGCGATCTGGCCCTCATTCCTATTGTATGTAAGGGAAATTTGGTGATGTAATGGACAGAGTGCTGGGCCTGAAGAGGTCTAGAGGTTTTGGGGTGCTGCTGGAACCCCAAGATCGTGGTACCCTGCCTGAAAGAATTCAACTCAAATCTTCTTCAGCCACAGGAAAAGTTTATTAGTGATAAAACTCATAGGCCAGGTGATACCCGTTATGGGGTGGGCATAAGAGGTTCTCAGCCTTTTTGATAGTGAGATTCTCAGCCCCAAATGAGGGCCAGGGTAGATCTTATATACTTTGGGTGATGAGGGAAGGGTCTGGGAAAAGGGTCTAGGAAAAGGGTCTGGGTGAGAATTCCCAAAGATTGAATAGACAATGGGAATAGATAATGAAGAAACTGAAAGGTATCTGAATGAGATTTAAAAGGTAGGCTAAGGCTTTCAAAGGGAGATGAGGGGCTAGGTCCTGTGGACAAAGGGGAGCCAGATTCCCTTTGGTAAAAGGGGCAAGACCTCAGCTTGGGCCATACCCCATCAGGCCTGGAATCAGGAACACTCATCTTGCTGAGTTCAAATCCGGCCTCAGGCACTTACTAGCTGTGTGACCCTGGGCAAGTCACTTAGTCCTGCTTGCCTCAGTTTCCTCATCTATAAAATGAGCTAGAGAAAGAAATGGCAAACCACTCTAGTATCTTTGCAAAGAAAACCCCAAATGGGGTCACGAAGTCAGATATGACTGAAATGAGTCAACAACAATTATATGTAAAGTCATTGTACTGGGTCCAGATGTGGGATGCAAGGATGAAAATGGAAAAAGCTTTGTCTTCAAAGAACTCCTAGGCTAGTGGATAGTGTATGTGTATATGGGAATAGGAGGAGCAATGTGTCCCTAAATAGTTATAATATACATTCGAATATGTTGAGGTACCTAGGAGAGATCAGAGTAGTCTGGGAACTTTGAAGGAGGCAAAGATCATTTCTAGTTGGGATGAGGTCTATGGGCTTAGGGAAGAAATGACAGAGGATTTGGCATCTGGGTTGGGTTTTGAAGGATGGAAAGGTTTTAGAGATAGAGATGGGGTGCTGGTAGCAGGATAGGTCTTTTATACGTATAGAGGATAGTGTAAGCAAAGGACAGAGACAAGTAGGGAAATAGCATTGGTTCTGGTGCCAGTCTGAGTTTGAATTTTTCCTCTCACATTTAGTGCCTATGTGACCTTGGAGTGCGGTGGTGGTGCTGATGGTGAATCGCTTATCCTCCTGGATCTCAGTCTCCTTTTCTGTAAGATGAGGAAGGTTGGACTGGTTGGCCTCTACAATCCCTTCCAACTCTCAATCTATGACCCTATGATCCTGGGGTGCTTTGGTCATCTCCCTGGGGCTTCTGGGTGCCTTAACCACTAATTATTGCATTCAGAGGATGGTGAATGTTTCAGTTTGTCCAGAATACATAGAGATGTGTGTGACGATGGAGAGTAGTGGGAGAACAGATTGACGAGGTAGGTTGGGGCAGATTGCAGAGGTCTTTGAATTCTATAGTAAACTTTTGAGATATTTCATTTATTAGACAATGGATATTAACTGAAAATATTTGAGCAATGAAGTCTGTCAATGAAATCACTATACTAGAAAGACTCTTCTGGCAGCTGTGTGAGGAACAGATTGAAGAAGGAGAAAGAATGCAGTTGGGGAGATCAGTTAGGAGGCCATTAACGATAATTTGAGCAAAAGGCAATTAGGACCTGAACTATATTGGATGTAAGGAGAATGAAAAGGAGGGGCCAAATGGAAACGGTATTTCAGAAGCAGAAGCAGAAGCAGCAGGACTTGGCTAGTGATTAAATGTGTGAGATAAGAGATTAGGAAGAACCAAAATTTTTAAGTTTTAAGTTTGGGTGATTGAGAAGATGGCAATGCTATAAATAATGTTAAGTGACTCTGTGAATAGACTACTGGATCAGTAGTGAAGAGATCTGAGTTCAAATCCAGACTCAGACACTAACTGTGTAACACTGGGCAAGTCACTTAACCTCTGATTGCCTCAGTTTACTCAACCATAAAATAGTGATAAAAAATAGCACCTTCCCTCCTAGGGCTGTTGTGAGGATTAAATGAAACATCATTTGTAAAGTGCTTGGCACACAGTAGACATTTAATAAATGCTTATTTCCTTCTTTCTTTTTATTTGTATATGTCATAGACCCCTTTGGCAGTCTAGTGACTCCTATGAACAACATCTCAGAATATTTTTAGATGCATAAAATAAAATAAAGTACATAAGATTACAAACAAAACCCATTCAAATACTAAAATAATGGGTAATTTTTCCTCATTAAGATTACTGCCCACCTCCAAAGTCAGACTCATGGACTCCAGGTTAAGAACATCTCAACTAGGGGGAACTATTATTCTGGGCTTTATTGTAACCAATACAACAACAATTATATGTATATATGCTAGAGAAGAAATATTGGATGTTGTTCAAGGAAATGAACAATTCACTTTTGAGTTCATGATAAGTAGAGGGGAAAAAAGGAAAGTCTTTCACAGTCTGACATGGAGCCTAGATTTGGGAAGAGCAAGTTTCAAAGAGGTCAAAGAATATATGATACCCCGCGGTCTAAATTTCTACAAGAAAGCCCGCCTGAGAGGGAAGGGATACTCTTGAAGCCAGGATCCTAATGGCATAAATGTAAGTGATGCTGATGGGGAAGCAAGATAGGGAATTCCTCTATCAGCTTAAATTTTGAAATACATTTACATAAGATGGAAGTAAGGCCTGAAAAGTAGGACCAGGCAACTGAAGATGAATACAAAGTAGTAGCTTTTCTTATTAGGAATAATATCAAGAGTGTTAAAGTTGAGAATGAACTGAGGCTGGTATTGATCCTCAGTGGCCTAGTCCTAGTTGCCAAGTCTTATTTCCATCATCACCAACTCTCTGTTGGATAGCTCCTCCTAGATGCTCTGGAGGCATCTCAAACTCAACAGGACCAAAATGGAACTTGTTATTGTTCTCCCTGAGCCTGACCCTCCTTTGGACTTCCCTTTTTTCTTTTGAGGGCACCATCATCCTTCCAGTTATTCAGGTTTATCACCTTGACATCTTCCTTGACTCTTCCCTTTTTTTCATCTTCCCATACAATCACCTGCCAAATCTCATAGAATATACAAGCCTGGATGACTGATACTGAAGGCATCAGGCCCTCATGCTGTGCTTCATTTGTGGGCAGTTGGAGGCCCCCAAAGAAGGAGATCAAGAGGGACAGCATTCCAAGTGGGGAGAACAGTGTGTGTAAAAGGGAAGGAGGAAAGTGATGGATTCTTTTCTAGATCATGCTAGATCTTTCTTTCTTTTCACAGTCAGACTTCCAGGGGAAACAGAAAAAGAAGCCTGTCTACTCCTTTGTCTCTATTTTATCTTCTTGCAATTATTTTTCAAGGCCATGCAGCATGGATACTATCTATCCAAGCTTACCAAATATCTCTTAGTTGCTAAATCCAATGGCCTTTTCTTATCAGTCATCCTTCCTGATTTCTCTACAGTATTTGACACTATAGGCAACCCTTCTTCTCTTGGATATTCTCTCTTCTTTGGCTTTATATGACACTGCTCTTTCCTGTTCCTCTTCCTAATTACCTGGTTGTTTCCTTTGCTGGATCATAGACCATGGATCACCATGTCTCACACTTTAAATCTGCGTGTCCTCAGGGCTCTATCCTATACTCTGTTCTCTTCCTCCATAATTTTCCCCATGTTTTCATCAAATCCTATAATTTTATCACATATACACATGTATGCACATATGCATATGATTCCATTATCTTTTGATCCATCTATCTTCTTTCTATCTACTGCTTTCATTGTCTCTTCTGAGTTCTAATCCTATATCACTAACTGCCCATTAAACAGTTGAACATTTCCAATTCTATGTCTTTTAGGAGACAGGAAGATGAGAGAAAGGAACAAATTTTTAAGTGCCTACTATTTGCCAGGCGCTATGCTAGGTACTTTACAAAATCTCATTTAATCCTCACAACAGTCCTGGGAGGTAGATCCTATTAGTATCCACATTTTATGGTTGAAGAAACTGAAGCAAATAGATATTAAGTGACTTGTCCAGCATCATACTGTTATGCTAGTAAGTGTCTGAGGCTAGATTTGAACTCAGGTCTCTCTGACTCCCGTCTCAGAGCTGCATCCACTGTGCCATCTAGCTCCCTAACCATCTCAGACTCAATATGTCCAAAACAGAATTCATTTTCTTCCCTTCTAAACCCATTACTCTTTGTAATTTCTTTATTTCTATTGGGGGTACTGACATACTTCTTATCACCCAGCTTCACAATCTTGGAAATCTTCTTCTCTGCCAAGACTTGTCACTTCCTCCTCCATAGTTTCTCACATCTGTGCCTTTCTTTATATTCACACACTCACACACCCTAGCTGAGGCCTTTGTCATCTCTAACCTGAACCCTGTTTTCAGTATCTCTCTTTTCTAATCTACCCTCTCCATAGCTGCCAAATTGATATTCCTAAAGCATAGGTCTGATTGTGACACTCAAGAAGCTTTAGGGACACCCTATTATCTCTAGAATAAAATTAATACTCTTCTGTTTGATATTTAAAACCCTTTAAATCTGACTCCAACCTATCTTTCCAAACTGATTACATATTACTCCTTCTCTTGCACTCTGGTTCTGTCAAACTAACCTACTTGGTATTTCATACACATGACATTCCCTCTTCAATCGCTGTGCTTTTTCCTAGTTCTGGAATGCTTTTTCTCCATACCTCTGGCTCTTAGAATCCTTAGCCTCTGCCTCTTTTAAGGATCATCCTAAGTGTTAACCTTCTACAAGTCTTTCCTGATTCTACTAGCTCTCCTGGATCCTACCAGCCCTCTCCCTGCCCCCTCAACAACAGCAACAAAATTAGTTTTTATTTACTTTGCATATATTTTATATTAATTAGTCTGTGTATGGTTGACCCCACTTCCTTAGAATGTAAGCTGTTTGAGGGGAGGTACTGTTTGTTTTTGATTTTTGTCTTTGAACCCTCAGTCCCAGACTCAATGCTATATATTTAGTTGGCATTTGATACATATTTACTGAATGAATAAAATTCATGATTGATATCACCTAGGACATCAAATTACAAAAAATTGTCCACAAGGGGATGAAATAAAGAAGCAAGCAAGCAAACAAAAACTTGGGGCTTTGGTTCCTACATGTGTGCTCAATGAAAAATGCAAAAAAAATGAAAATCATGTCCATTTCTCTTCCAGAAGCAAAAGCTTTTTAAAAATTCAAAGCCACATTTGTTTTGTAAAGACACCGGACATCATATGTTAGCCTTTATCAAAGGGAGGATAATGGAGATAATATTTGTGGAATGTAGTTGGGAACCAGTAGCATTTAAGAAAGTATTTCATCCCTTCAGGCCTTTGGGGTCTATTTGAGTTCCTGGTATCAGTTATTTTTCATAAGCTGATGTGTTTGAGGAAGAAGATATCAGGATTAGGACAAACACTGAGAACAGTTTTGTTCAAAACAAACAGTTGTAACAGAATGGCCTAAAACCATCCACCCACACCATTCCCCCAGGAAACAACCTGTAATTTGAATGGAGATCAGTATCATTCCAAGCTGAACTGTTGGAGGGCAACTGACTTAGTCCATCTATGGTATAGACAGGGAGAAGAGTTTCTGTCAGGCAAAGGATTCAACTTACTCCTTGACCATATGTTTGCTACCTGTTTATAGCCAAGCCCAGGCTCCTGAAGAGCTGATTTCTTGAGAGTGAAGGGAATATTAACATAGCTGAATCTGAGTTAGTGAGTGCTTCATAATGTAAGGTTCTTGAAGGTAATGTAAAGATTGTTGCTCGCTCTCTCCTCTCTCTCTCTCTCTCTCTCTCTCTCTCTCTCTCTCGCTCTCTCTCTCTCTCTCTCTCTCTCTCTCTCTCCTTTTTTCTACATCCTTATCTTTTCTGTCTCTTTATTTCCCTTCCTCACTCCTCATCCTTCCTTCCTCCTTTCCTTCCTTCCTTCCTTCCTTCCTTCCTTCCTTCCTTCCTTCCTTCCTTCCTTCCTTCCTTCCTTCCTTCCTTCCTTCCTTCATCTCTCTCTTCCTTCCTTTTTTTCTTTCTTTCCTCCTACTTTTCCAATTCTGACTTAAAGGACTATAGCAAGTGGAAGAACCTGCAGGAAATCTTTTTCCTGTTTTGAGGTCCTTATTTTCAGTTCTAGGGGCTCCATTGCTTGGCTTTGTTCTCCCCTCCTAGCCTTATCCTCACATCACTACCGAGCCCTAGGAATGCAGCTTGGTGGTAAAGAGTACTTAAGTTATAGCTATAGGACTAGAGTTTGAATATTTGCTTTTACATTTCGGTTACTTTATATCAATTCTCTATTTATATCTATATTGTTATATATATTTCTCTCCCTCATTAGAATGTAGATTGTTCTGAGTTGAGATTGTTTCATTCTTTGTATCTGTATCTCAAGCATCTAACATAATGCCTGGCTTATAGTGGGCATGCAATAGAGCTTTGTTGATTGGTTGGTTGATGAACTCTATAGGCAAACATCCATTACTATGGTACCCTTTTATGTAGCCAAAGATTGCTTTAGTTTTCTTGGCTACCATATCACATTATTGACTCATATTTAACTTAAAGTTCATTAAATTCCCCATATTGTTTTCAGACAAACTACTCTCTCTCTATATATAACTGTTTAAATGAAAATGATTTATTTTGAACCTCTGTGTAGGTCTTTGATTTATCTCTAATAAATGTCACCATATTTCATTCATCTTTCAAGCTTGTCAATATCATTTTGGATTTGGATCCTGGTTCTTTATAACATGTTAAGGTTTCTAGCCTCTTTATCTTCAACAATTTTATTAGGTAGGTAGTACAAATATTATTCCCATATTAAAGGTGAGAAAACTCAGGTTTATAGAGGTCAGGTGACATGTTCATCTTCATGGAGCTAGCAAGTGTCAGAGTCAGGATTTTAAACTAAATCTCTCCATTCCAAATCCAGCCTTCTTTCTACTACAATAGACAGCTTCTCAACTGCCTCTGATTCTGGGTGATTGGGGGCAAATCACTTCACCTCCTTAGCCCTCATTGTCTTCATTTATAAGACAAGAAGTCTGATATTTGCTAAGCATTTGCCCACAGCAACTCTGAACAGCCATCTTTCAGGGTGTAAATGGGTTTTGATCTGCATCAGAGGAGAGAATGCCCATCCCAAAGCAATGGCTGATTTCTAAAGTGTTGCCTTAATACATTCATTTGTTAGTTCATTGGTTAGCTATGAGAAATGTGTGATATGAATTATACCATGTTACATAGATGTTCCTTTACCTTTCATGCTTCAATCTGGGGGTTCATTGACCTTGCTGAGTCTTCTACCAATGTGGGGTATAACCCTACCATGTCTCAATAAACAGTTTCAGAGGTTGTTCTAACCAAAAATAAATTCATTTCCTGGTGACCAGCCTTCTGGCAGTGAAACTCTTTGCAATTAGATAGACTGACCTCAAATCAATGCATGCATATGTTTCATATAGCCCTGAGCTTGAAATTGAATTCTTTTCAGTTTGGTAGGGACTAACAGAGCTTGTGTACTGCTGGCATAGACTTTGAAAACCCAGAGTCAAGTGCCCACTACACAGAGTTATCAGACAAGGAATCTAGTAGAGGAAATGATAGCTATTAATATTTTTATTCCTCCTCTTAAATCCCTCACTGTACCCGGACTGGCCTGAGCACATATGCAAGCACTCACTCAACTAGAATGTATCAAGTGCCTACTATATGCAAGACACTATGTTGAGTATTGTATGAACCAATCCTTATCTGAAGTGAGCTTACATTCTAATGAGAGAGGATATCAAGTAGATACAAAAATATTTTAAAATATGTATTGATATGCTATATTTTTACATCTACTTGTTATCCCCTCCACTTTTTGTACTTATTTATGCATATGTATATACATCAACTTACATAGACATATGTACACACATATACACACATACATATATATATACACACGTATGTAAATATTTGTATGTGAACAAACATCTATCTGTCTATCTATTTCCAAATTTCGGCTTTCTTTGAAGTTGAGTCAATTGTTCTACAGGGTATGAGTAGAAAGAAGTTTTCAATTTTTTTTATTCCTAACCCTTCTACAACTTACTCCAATGTACACACGTGTGTGTGTGTGTGTGTGTGTCTAAAACAGTTAAGTAAAAGATAGTCTCAGAGAGAGGGTACTTGCATTTGGAAGATCAGGAAAGTCTTCATGCAGAAGATGACATCTTAACTTCATCTTATAGGAAGACAGGAACTTTTGTAAGGTGGAGTTAAGGAGGAAGCACATTCCTGACATGTAGGATGGCCAATGCAAAAGCATGGATGTGGGACATGGAGTGTCCTAAGTGGAAAAAAGAGAGAAAGCCAGTTTGGCCAGATCAAAGCGTGTGGGAGATGGAATAATGTCCAAGAAGCCTGCCAAGGAGGTTGGGGCCAGATTATGTAAGGCTTTAAAAAGTAAAGAGAATAATTTATATGTGATCCTAGAGCTAATAGGAAGCCACTGGAGTTCATTAAGTAGGGGTCAAAGTATCTGCCCAAATCTATTATACTAATTTTCTTTTTGGTTATTATTCATTCATTCATTCATTCATTCACTCATTCATTTATTCATTTATTTATTTATTCATTCATTCATTTATCTACCTATTTATTTATTTATTTGTTTGTTTGTTTGTTTGTTTGCTTAGCTTTTACAATGCCTGCATTTCAATGACCTACTTGGAAGTTTAAGTCTACGTAATCTCTAGATCAAAGGGTACAGACATTTTAGTCACTTTATTTACATAATTCTAAACAGTTTTCCAAAATAGTTGTATTAATCCATAGCTCCATCAAGAATGTGCTATCGTGTCTTTCTTTCCACAATCCCTTCAACAGTGACTATTTCCCTCATTTACCATCTTTGCCAATTTGCTGGGTGTTAGGTGAAACCTTAGGGCTTTTTTGATTTTCATTTCTCTAATTTTTTGTGATTGGAACTTTCTATTATATGGTTGTTAATAGTTTGCAATCATTCTTTTGAGATCTATTGGTTCATAGTCTTTGACCACTTATTCTTATTATTTTTTATTTCTTTTGATTACTCATCTAGACTTCTGTGTTTAATGAGAATTACTTTGGAAGCAGTATTTTAGGATGGACTTGAGGGTTGAGGCATTTAAGGCAGCAAAACCAGTTAGGAGGCTGTTGACAATAATCTAGGGGGATGTATGACTCAAATAATAGTAGCTCTCATTTCTTTTACAATTAAATTTATTTTAAATAAACATTTATTTTCTCTTTCTCTCATGTCTTTCTCCCACTGGGGTGAAGTGGGAGTGGGAACTACCCTTGTAACAATTATATGCAGTCAAAACAAATTCTTAATTTGGCCAGGTGCATAAATGTATATCTCATTCAGTGCATTTAGTTCATCATGGCTCTGTTGGGAGATGGGCAACATTCTTCATCTTTGGTCTTCTGGAACTATGATTGGTCACTGCATTGATCAGAGTTATGAAGTCTCAAAATTATTATTTTTTATAATGTTGTTATGGTATAAATTGTTTTTCTAGTTCAGTTTACTTCACTCTATATAAGACCATGTAAAGATTTCCAGGTTTCTTTGCAACCATCCATTTCATCATTTTTTCTCTGCACAATAGTCTTCCCTTACATTCATATACCTTATTTTGTTCAGCATTTACCATTTCTACAGAGCTTCAAACTTTATGAAGTCTTTCACTCTTAACATCCTAGTGAAGTAAGCCATTGAAATATTATTTCCAGTTTATAGAGAGGGAAACTGAGGTCTAGGGAGGTTACGTGAATTGTTCTGGATTACCCCACCAGTAAGTGTCAGAGCTGAGATTCAAACTCAGGTCTCTCCATCATTTTGGGGAAATATATTGCTTTCCTTTTAAACATACAATTCATTGCTATCTGGGTGATTTCCCTTAAAGGTAGATCTGATCATCTCAGTTAATTCCAGGGGTTGCCTATTGCCTCTAGATAAAAACATTAGTTCCACTGTTTAGTTTTTAAAATTATTAATGATACAGCCCCACCCTGTCTTTCCAGCATCGTTGGACATTCCTTCCCCTCCCAAACTCTGTGATCTCTCTCCTGGGAAGCCAGAGAAATGAAGTATAGGAGCCAGATTTTGCTTCCTTCCAGTATAACATGCTGCTATCTATCCTTGGCTCTCATTTTGGATTTTGACCTGCACTAGGAGTCTCTCTCTCTCTCTCTCTCTCTCTCTCTCTCTCTTTCTCTCTCTCTCTCTTTCTTTCTCTTTCTCTCTATCTCTGTATTTATATTGGATGATAGGATCCTACAAAAACTAGAAAGGAACTTCACCTAATGGACTTTTAATAGGGAAGAAAATGGCCACCTTGTTTTTATGCCTCACTGGAGTAATTTTGCAAAAGGCTTACCTAGTTTGAATCTGATGTGAAGTAAATAGAAAGAATGCTAAATTTGGAATCAGAAAACTTGTGTTGACATCATGGTGCTACAATTGACTACCTGTGTGATCTTTCACAAGTCATTTAATCTCTCTGAGCCTCAGTTTTCTTATACATAAAATGGGAATGATAATGAACACATGGTAGAATTGTTATGGGGACCCAAAGGATCCTCACTGAAAGGGTTATATAGAGCTTTATAAACTAAAGCATTGCAGGAATATAATGATATCAACTATTATGATCCAAGTCTCTTGTAGAGAATTCAACTTGACCATCATTTATTGAGCACCTTCTCTGACTTGAGTTGAAGAAGACCGAAGCTTAAGTCCTGCCTCAGACACTTACCAGCTAGACCATGAGCTCCTTGAGACTAGGGATTGTCTTTGGCTTGTATTCCCAGAGCTTAGCACAGTGATTCACAAATAGAAGGTACTGACTGACCAGCTGTGTGACCTTGTGTGACACATAACTTCCCTGAGCTGCAGGGAACTCCTTAAGACTTATCTATTATAATAGATAGGTTTTGATATAAGTTGTTGGGTGTGGATCATCTTCTACAGATGGAATCACAGATCCTTGACAGATTAAAATATGTGCAAAGCTTTGTGCCAAGTGTTAGGGGAGGTATAAATTTTTGATTAGACACTGTCCTGGTGTGTCTAGGGACTCTGTTGAGGGCTTATCTACAAAATACCTTTTTATCAGAAGTCAATCTTATCTTCATTAGAACTAATTACACAAAATGGGCTCTCCCTTGCTCCTCAGAAGCTGAATGTGTTGGTGTTGTAAGCACAGGGGAGAGTTCTCCCAGGCAGAGTATGATGGCTTTATGCAAACCCAGGTACTCTTAGAAAATAGGTAAATAGATGAAGGGACCTCAGGAGGAGCCATTACTGGTCCTCTACTCTATTCAAAATCCTTAAGTCAGTACCATTTCATGAAGTCTAGGGTAGGGATACAAAAACAAAAACAAAAACAAAAACAAAAAAACCCCCAAACATGGGCAAATTGTATTGTCATGTTATGGAAAGAATCTTTAGTCATGAGACTCAGTTTTACATACTGACTCACTGATAACCTTCAGAAAAGCATTTCATGTCTCCATTTCTAAGTTTCTTCATCTACAAAATGAGTAGGTTGTAATAGACCAGTTTCTTCCAAAGTGGGGGCCTGTGTACCTCCATTGGTCAAGGCATGATTCTAGGTAGGGGTTCTTAACCTGGGTACATTGGACATTTCAAGGGGGTCTCTGAATATATATATTTTGTAATTGCATTTTGATATAATTGATTTCCTTTGTAATACTGTGTTTCTTATTTTATGCATTTAGAAATCTTATTCTGAGAAGGAGTTCATAATCAAGCATTTAGTAATCACCTGCTGTGTACCAGATATTGGGGATACAAAAAAAAAAAGGCAAAAGATAGTCCCTGCCCCAAGGAGTTCACAAACTAATGGTAGAGACAACATGTAAACCACAATGTACAAACAAGTTATATACAGGATAAATAAGAAATAATCAATAGAGTGAAGGTACTGTAATTAGAAGGAGCCAGAAACATTTTCCTATAGGTGGGAATTTAACTGGGCTTTGTAAGTCAGGAGGCAGATATGAGGAGGAAGAGCATTCTGAGTATGGGGATAGCCAGAGAAAATATCCAGAGGTGAGAAATGGAGTGGCAGTGTCAGTGGATCCAAGAATATGTGGTGAGGTTTAAGGTATAAGAAAACTAGAGAGGTGGTAGAAGGGTGATAGATTATGAAGGGCTTTGAACTCAGAGGATTTTGTATTGAATACTGGGCATGATAGAGAGAAACTACAATTTATTGAGTAGGGGATGACATGGTTAGACTTCAGGAAATCACTTTGTTGGCTGAGTAGAGAATGAACTGGAGTGGGGAAAGACTTGTGACAGGTAGACCAACTAGCAGCCTGTTGCAATAGCTCAGGCATGATGATATGAGGACCCGGACCAGCATGGTGGCAGTATCTGAGAAGAAAAGGGTTGTATTGGAGAGATATTGCGAAGGTCAAATCTCTGAGTCTTGACTTCATGACTGGCAGGCTGCCATAGGATGAATAAATAAGGATTGGGATCTTCATTGCATAGCTCATGATATGTCTTTCTCTTCCCTAAACCCATCCCACTCCCTATTTCTGTCAAAGGCATTCACAGTCCTTCCAGCTCTCCAGTTTCTCAGCTTCCTTGATATCTTTGACTTCCCTTTCAAATGAAAATTCTCTCTCTAAAATTACCAATGATCTCTTAATTGAGAAATATAATGGACTTTTCTCAGTCCTCACCCATATTGACCTTTCTGCAGCCTTTGAAACTGTTGACCACCCTCTCTGACAACTTTTGCTGACAATGATGTATCATCTATAAAAATTCATATCTTTACAATAAAAAATTAGGGAACAAAATCAACTAATCTGTTAAAAAATATCTCCCAAATGAAGTGTCAGTGGGTTTTGACCCATATGTTAAAAATATAAATATGCAAAACCTTTTGACTAGCCTGTAAGAACAACTGAGTGATGTTAAGGAAGATGACACTTGGCTAGGAAAATTTTAATAAAACAAAATTGGTGAATAGAATTGAAAAATGAACATCATGATTTAGTAAGCCCAGCCAAAGACACTTTTTCTATTTGGATCTATATATCCTTCTGATATGTCTTTTTCAGTTTTGACAACCAGTAAGACAAAATATTAAAATAAAAAGAACTTAGAATCTGACCTTCAAATTGCTGTATCACAAAGTGTTCATGATTTAAAAAAAAATAAACTATAGGGGCAGCTAGGTAGTGCAGTGGATTGAGTGCTAGGCCTGGAGTCAGTTAGACCTGAGTTCAAATCCTGCCTCAGCTATTTACTAGCTGTATGACCCTGAGCAAGTCACTTAACCCTGGTTGCCTCAGTTTCCTCACCTGTAAAATAAGCTGGAGAAGGAAATGGCAAACCACTCCAGTAGGTTTTCCAAGAAAACCCCAAATAAGGTCATGAAGAGTCAGATATAATTAAAATTGACTAAACAACAACCATCCTTCCAGTCATTCTGGTTCACAGCCTTGGAGGCATCTGACTCTTCTCTCCCTCTCTCCTCCCGTGCCTCGCCCCCGACTCCTGCATGTGACAAGTCACCTATAAAAAATATAATGAAGCATAGTTAATCACTTTAGTCTCACTAAAATATCAAGAATAATATTTTAGAGGGAGCAAAAATATGTATCATTAATAAATAAAATATAAATTCCAAAATATTATTTCATCATTATCTAATCCTTTTAAATGTCTATTTTTTTTTGCAAAAGTTTGTCATAATAACATCTAGCATTTATGTAGTGTTTTAGGGTTTACAAAGCACTTTACAGATATTTATCTCATTTGATTCTCATAGTAACCCTGGGAGGTAGGTGCTAATATTATCTGAGGTTACTGAGACAGAGGTTAAGTGAATTGTGAAGCTTACACAATAGAAAGTGTCTGAGGGAGGCTTTGCACACAGAGCAGGTCTTCTTGGCTCTAGGTTGAGGGCTCCAATCATTGTGCCACCTAGTTGACTAAATAACGTATAGAACTAAGGGCACATCAGTGCATGAATCATGCAATTCATAGATATGTAAATGTAAGCATCTTGGAAGTATGTGCTTAAAGTGTTCTACTGATAAGGTGCATGACCCAAAGGGTTTGAGACAATTAGTGTGGGTAATCACCCAAGTCCATTCCATTCCTACCATTTTCTTATTTCTCTGTGCAGGTGTGTGACAGAGGACTATGTATATTGTCATGAGAAGCTGAGGACACCCAGAGTCAGGAAGAAATCAGGGCAGGCTCAAGGGGAAGCAGACAGGGTGCCTCATGAAAACTAAATAGTGTTCCAGAAAGAAGTTCAGTACTCTCACTTTGGTTGAAAGACTGTGGTCTAGTGGCAAGAGAGATAAACAGGAGTCAGAAGACCTGAATTCAAAACCTGACTCAACCTCTTCCTAGCAGTGTGACCTTGGACACATCACTTCTTTTCTTTGGGCCTCAGTTTCCCCACAAGTAAAGCAAGAGGTTTGGATTAGATGATCTTCCAATTCCTTTTCAATTTTAAATGCTATGGTCATCTCCTTGAACAGGGTTTTTGCGGGAATACACATTTATGGGGGACATGTTGATTCACTGGAAATGAATAGTATTTTTTATTTATATGAAAAATTTTAAGTTTTCAAAAGCTCTTAAACATATATGATTACCTCTTTCTGGTAAATGTTTCTGCTTTCTTAGACTAATGATAGGGAGAACAGTCCAAGGAGGTGAAGGGTAAGAAGGTACATATGATGGGAATCAAAGGAGATTCAATTGGTCAAATATCATTTTTCTGAATTTTCTTTTAAAGGCTGTTTGTTCAGGATCAGCACTGGCCTGGCGCAAAATCCTGAAATAGATAACATTTGTCTTCCCCATTTTCCTTTCTCCCCCATGCTTTCTATGGCCACCAGCTCCAGCCTCTCCCCAGTTCCCCAAATGTATCTTTGTTCAGACTCTTGGCTGCTCAGATGTCTTCTGCCCATATTACAAGGAGGAGCTAGGTGGCACAGTGGATAGAGTGTCAGACCTGGAGGAAACTGAGGCAAATAGAGGGTAGGTGACTTTCCCAGATAGCTAATAACTGTCTGAGACCAGATTCGAATGCAGGGCTTCCTGATTCCAATCTGACTTCAGACACTTACTATCTGTGATCTTGGGCAATTCATTTAACCTCTGTTTGCTTAGAAGGCAGCTAGGTGGTTCAGTGGATACAGCACTGGTCCTGGAGTCAGGAAGATCTGCGTTCAAAGCTAGTCTCTAGACACCTATTAGCTATCTGACTCTGGGCAAGTTAATTAGCCCCTGTTTGCCTTAGTTTCCTCATCCATAAAATAGGGATAATAACAGCATCTATCTCCCAGGGTTGTTGTAAGGGTCACATGAGGTAGTAATTGTAAAGCCCTTAGCAAAGTGTAGTAAGTATGATATAAATGTTAGCTATTATTATAATTATAGTTGTTTTTCCCCAGGTATTTCTACTTGGGACTTTTCCCATCATCTACCTCCTCTACTCTTCATAAGAAATTATTTAGTCTTATTTACTACCTGATCATGAATGCCTTCCATTTATCCTATCTCAGTCATTTGAAATTCAATCTATGTTTACATCTCCAGTTCCAACAGCAACTCTTCCATACAGACTTCTCTGAAATCTCCAACTGAATCCCTCCTTTCACCAAAGTCCTATGACATTTTTGTTATACCTCTTGTGAAGTCTGTTGATTGCTTTCTATCTTTTAAGGTAATTGTAACTCACACTGTGGAGAAAGGTTAGATGATATGAGGCAATCAATTGACGTAATCAAACCTCACCCATACATATTTATTTGTATGTGTCTTATCTTCCCAGTTCAATTATAAGTTCCATAAGGGTAAGGCCTGTGCCTTGATTTCTACTTTTGTTTCTCTCTATACATGTATCTATTTGTGTATATATATATGTATATATATATATGTGTATATATATATATATACATATATATATACATATATATATGTATATATATATATATATATATATATATATATATATATATATATATATATATATGTAATGGAGATTTGTCACTCTCAGAGTCCTTCTTTCTCAGATGGAAGGCTGCAAAAGTCCAGAGGATACTCAAGCAAGAAGTTTTAAAGATGTTGACAGTTCCCACAATGAAGCCAGTGGGTTAAGGTTGCTCTCAACCACATGGCAGACCAACAGAAAATGTCCATGCATGGAGTATAGTCTCCAGTCCAAACCAGGACCCAGGAGTCTAGGAATTCAGGCCATATGTTACAGCCAGCCCAGCAGCCCTGATGAGCAAGAAACTGGTATGCTAGCCTAGCTTGGCTTTGGACTTGAACTTGTTGGGACTAATACTATGTAGGAACTATGTGCACCTAGTTTCTATCTCCTCCCTAGATACTGAGATGGTATAGAAGGGAACTTATTCCTATGAGGGGGAAATGTTTGTTTTTGCTATATCTTTGAAGTATCACTTCACAAAAGCTAATCTCATGATAAGTGGTTTAATGGAACTATAATCCTAAAGTGGGGAGAACACAGACAGTGTTTTGAGCCAGTGACAGAGAAAAGAGATTCTTCAGTCTCCTCAGGGTAATGGAGAACCCTATTGGGAGGAAGGGGTAAAATATAACAAGCCTGACCTTGAGAGAGTGAGGCTAGAGCAACCATGTTATCTATCTATCTATCTATCTATCTGTCTATCTATCCATCCATCCATCCATCCATCCATCCATTTATCTAGAAAGTCTATGTAGATTTATATGTCAAATCACATATGTATATGTACATACACATTATAAACATATATGTATATGCATTTAAAAGATACATATGAAAATATACACTCAGATATGAGTATATACAGATACGTGTACCAGACATTTCATTGGTTTAGGGCAATGGTGTCAAAATAAAGTAGAAATGGGTCTCTGTGGGCTTCATATTGACTTAGAAAACCACAAATTAGCATTATCTATATTGTATTATATTTTGGTTTGTTTTGTTAAATATTTGCCATTTACATTTTAATTTGGTTTGGCAGTACTGTGGGGTTTTTTTGACCCTTCTTGGGCTACTAACTCTACACCTCTCAGTGAGCAAACTCCTTCTACTTAAGCAAACCTGCAGTTCATATTCTTTAAGAATTGTCTGGGGGCAATGAGAGGTTAAGTGACTTACCTAGGGTCACAAAGCCTAATAACTTTACTCCACTCTGGCCCTTGCACCTGCTATCCTCTTGGTGAGGGGCAACCTGCCATTACTTCTTGAGTTCCTTGGGGTTTGCTCTTTTCCCAGACACTTCTTAAGTACTACCAGACCTTTCCATCTGTCAGGGACGGAACTCTCTTTTATGTGTCATCTCTCCCAATTAGAGTGTGAATTCCTTGAGAGCAAGCACTGTTTGACTTTTCCATCTCTATCCTCAGTGCTTAGCAGTGTTTGGCACATGGTAAGTACTTAATAAGTTCTTTTCAAATCCATCCCATTCCATGTGCCAGAGGCCTGACTTGAGCTTCCCAGTTTTGAAGCCGGCTCTGCATCTACAGCAACACATGCCCTTTCATAAATATTTGTTTAATTGGATTCAATAGAATCCCAAAGCTAAATTCTTGTGAGTATTTTTAATGTCTAATAATAATTATATATACCTTAATTCAAAGGGCCAGTTCTGTAATCATGAAATTTCCATTAGACAATAGAAATTATATTTATGTAGCACTTAATAATTTACAGTTTCTTTACATGCATAATCTCCTTTGATTTGCATCCCCACAAAATCCTTAGCAGACTAGTAATGTAGGCATTGTTATCACCTTCTTATAAGAGAGGCCCAAAGAGAGGAAATGAGTTGCCCATGGCCACCCAGCTAATAAATGTCTAAATTAGACCCAGAACTCTGATTCTCTGATTCTCAATCCAAGACTCTTTCCATGATACCACAGAGAGCTGTAGAAGATGTTTGAGTTAAAAGATTCATAAGTGGTGCCATTCAAACCACATTATATAAAAGACCATTGCTTTGGCTTTTCCATAAGGTCAGTGGGCCCTGGCACAATGGCACATATGAATTAGTACAGAGAAAGATTTTTTTTTTGTTTTTAAAGCACCTTATTCCCTGAGTTCACTCATGTTGACCAGTGAGGTATGCATTTCAGCACAGGATTGTAAAGACATTTGATTGATTTTGTGACAAACATAGGCTTATGCGGCACATTTCATTAGCCTGCACACTCAGGAGAGTTTACTTATTTATTTTAAGGCAAGATTTATTGAATATTCTTTAATAATGATTATTATTTGTATTCATCAAACTAAAGAAACTAAAACTCAGTGAAACTTAAGTGTGATATTTGTGCATAACACAAAATACAAACTTTAAAAGCAAAAGACCTTTCTGTGAAATTCAATTAAAAAGCAAAGCTACTCTCTGAAACTTTAGGATGTGGCAGGCTGTACCTTGAATAGCTTGTAAGCATACTTAGGGGAACAAATACCAGAACCTACATAAACTTACTAGAAATGCCATATATGAGAGGCAGCTAGCATAGTGGAAAGAATGTAAGATCTGGAGCCTGGGTTGGAATACTGACTTAGCCAAATCATTTCACTTTTCTGGGCCTCAGTTTCCTCTTCTGTAAAATAAAGGAACTAGATGATTTTTTAAGGTTTCTTCCAATTCTGAGTCCATAATCCTATAAAATACATATTTTCTCCTTCAAAGCTGTTTCCCTGGGAATTGTATGAGAATAACTGTTCCAGTTGTGCTGGCTTTGCTTCAAACTTATTAGGCCTGTTCTTGGGGAGAAGCATTCAGAGCCTATGGCAAATTTTTTGGAACCTCATCAGTAGGAAAAAAAAAATGTCATCCATTGAAGCTGGATTTGTACCTTCCCAGAGTTGTTGTAAAGAGAAAAATGAGAAAATATTTGTAAGGCATTTTATAAACCCTAAATTGCCATATAAATGCTAGCTATTTCGGAAATAATCAAAAGTCATTTGATATCAACTCTAGGGAATGAAGTGAGTAGTCTAGTTGTTCAATGTTTATTATGGTTATATTGGTTTAGAGCTGGGAGGGATCTCTAAGTTCATTTAGTCCAATCCTCTCATCTCACATAGGAGAAAAGTGAGGTCAGAGAGGTTAAACAACCTCTCTGGGGGCAGCTAGGTGGTGCAATGGATAAAACACTGGCCCTGAAGTCAGGAGGATCTGAGTTCAAATCTGGCCTCAGACCAAACACTTGACACTTACTAGCTGTGTGACCCTGGGCAAGTCACTTAACCCCAATTGCATTTAAAAAAAAATGACCTCTCTGCAGTCATGCAGTAAATCACAGAGCTAGGACTTGAACACAGGTCTACTGGTTACAAATCCAGTTTGTATAATAGAAATCAGGGTGCAACTGACTATGAAGGCACTTTGCAAAAAGAATATTAAAGATGCCTGGAGCTATACATGTAACCTTATAATGTGACCAGTGTGAAGGAGATTATTCTCCATCTGACATGAATTCTGCTATAACTGCTAAACTCTGCTCATTCTCTAAAAACCTCCCAGCAGCCTCAGTTCTTTTATAGTCAGCAATGTAGCTGACCCTATTTAAAGCTTTTTAGTATAACGAAGGAATGGCCAATAAGCCCAGTCCTTATGAGCATAAGCAGAATTCTCAGCTGATGTAATCCCTAAATGAACTTTGGAGCAGGCTGAAACATTCTGTAACTAGTTCTGGTCTATTAATCACATGATAAAGAGTAATTCTGTTGATTGGCTATGTGTATGGAACTGGGATACATTCAAAAAGGCAATAGCCAGCCAAGACCTGCCTCTTGGAACAGGCCCTTTCTGGACTTTCTGGTGCTGGAGAAGAAGGATGAATGGCTGGCTGCATGAGGAGCTGCAAGCCATCTCTTCTGGATATAGCATGAAGCCAAGAACACAAGTCCTCTTGTTGCTTCTGCCTCTGTGTTCATTCCTTTGTATTTCCAGGTGAAGGAGAATAGAGATTGAATGCCCTTGTGAGCAGTGAAAGGTCAAGAGAATGAACCACCAAGAGTGGAGTCCATGCTTAGTGTTGTGACCTGTGAGTCTAGCACTAAACCTAGAAGCATGATTTTGAGATCCATCTGAGTAGCAAAAAACCCTTTATAAAAGTGGCTGGATGCCACTGTCAGCTAACAATGGGTGGAACACACTGTAATGGGAGCTCAAGCTGATAGCATTAGAGAAAGATGCCCCTCCACCCAAATAGGGACACTAATGCATTGTTGATGGAGTTGTGAACTGGTCCAACCATTCTGGAGAGCAATTCAAAGCTATGCCTAAAGCATTATAAAACCATGCACACCCTCTGACAAAGCAATAACCACTACTAGGTCTATATCCAGAATGGATTAAAGAAAAAGGAAAAAGAGTCACATGGTCAAAAATATTTATAACAGCTCTCTTTGTGATGGCAAAGAAATGGAAACTGAAGGTTTGTCCACCAATTGGGGAATGGTTGAACAAGTTGTGGTATATGATTGTGAGCAAATACTATTGTGCTGTAAGAAATCATGTAGAAGATGGTTTAAGAAAAACTTGGGAATATTTATATGAGCTGATGCAAACTGAAATAAGCAGGACCAGGAGAATATTGTACATAGTAGTGGCAATATTATACTGATAATCAAAGATTAGCTATTCATATCAATACAATGATCCCTGATGATTCCAAAAGACTCATGTTGAAAAATACTGTCTACAGAGAGAGAACAGATGGACTGAGTGCATACTGAAGCATCTTTTCTTTCACTTTATTTTTCTTGCTTTTTTTTTTGTAACCTGGCTAATATGTAAGTATTTTTTGCATGACTTCACTTGTTTAATGGGCATCATATCATTTGCCTTCTTAAGGGGTGGGGGAAGGACTGGAGGGAAGGAGAGAATTTGGAGCTGAAAATAAAAATTAAAGGGAAAAAAAAGAGATTCCCTTATCCTTTAGATCTAGAACCCTAAAAGAGGAGATGTAACCTGATTTGTTCCAAAAAGGTGAGATCAGCATGCTTTCACTACATTAGTGTTTATAGAGAACTTTACATACGGTTTCTTAATTGATTTTCACTTCAGGCAATATTAGTCCTATTTTATGGACAAAAAAAAAGGAACAACAGATTCACTCAGAGAGATGAAATGATCTGCCAATGACCACATAGAGAACAAATGTCAAAAAAGGTTTCAAATCTAGATATGCCCTGGCTATAAGTTCAATGGCAAACATATATTAGGTACCTATTGTATGTCAGGCACTGTTAGGTACTGGAATTATAAAGAAAAAACAATTCCTGTTCTCAATTAGCTAAACATTTCTTGTACATGTTGTCCTTGAAAAACTGTTTCCACAGTGAAAAACAACTTAGGCATCCTGTCCGCTTAAGAAATGAGGACACTGAGTCCCAGTAATTTTTCAAAGTTATGCAGGTAATAGCAGAATAAGGATGGGAGACTAGGTCTTCTGAACCCAAATCCTCCAAAAGGCCTCTGGACTTTTTCCGCCATTTCTGATTGTGTCCCTGGTTCCTTTATCCCCACCAAAAAATCCCTTTCATAGGAAAGTTAATTCTGAAGTATGTTCGTGCCAAGAGGTGAATGTTATTAAATGACTGAGCTGTGTCTGTTGATATTTTTCTCCGGGGAGGCTCAGAAATATGCTTTTGGTGCCCACAGAATGTTTTGACCTTCTCCCTACTCTGAGAACTCCCCAAGAAGTTAATACTATTATAAACCCTAAACTTGAGGAGAATGCCGTTCCCATGGCAGATTGAAAACTTAAGTCAATTTAGAGGAAAATTGACTGCCAGAGTTAAAGGGACCCCAATTAAGATTGCATTAGGGGAAGCTATTCATGTTAAGACTACATTAGTTCCAGCCAATTCAGCTAAAGCCAAAGGAATGAAACACCCCTGGGGCCTTGCCGAGGGGGCATGTAGGAGGTTTGAAAGCTGTATTAGTTGTGGCCCTTTAAAATTAGCACATAGAGAAAGGCCCACTCATTTTTGACATGCCGACATAACAAAAAAAAAAACCAAACACAAAAACCACAAAACAAACAAACAAACAAAGTCACAGAAATGGGCCAGTTTTGAAAAGGAGCCTTTGGAACTCCACAAGGAAGGAATTTGTGAGCACAGAGAGGCTATGTGATTTGCCCAATGCCACACAGTGAGACAAGTAGCACAGGGCAGCCCTGGGTTTGGAATTCTGTTAAGATTTCCCTCAGCTATCTTTGCATGACTTAACCATGTGACATTCTGCCAAAACCCCTTTGATCACTGAGTCTTTCAATATTTAGCTTAGGATAAGACCACAGGACTTTTGGCATCTGGCTCCATTTTACTAAAAGGCGTTCCATTATTCTAGGCTCCTACATTTGTTAAGTGGGGGACCTAATAGCTCTTTGGGAGGGCTCATAATTTGCTGATTCAGGATATCAACAATCAGTAAAAACAGGCACAAAATTAGGAGTCGGGAGACTTCTGTCTTCTCCTCCTAACTCTGATAATAATTTGTTGGGGGTCTTTGGAGACTTACTCCCCTTCTCAGGGTCTTAGAACCTTTGTAAAATGAAGAAGCTTCAGTGTGAGGGGTACTGGTACAAAGCTGGGTTTTGGACTCAGATGACCAGTGTTTGCCTCCCAACTCTGGTACTACCTGTGTGAGCTTCCCTAAGTCATTTAAACTCTAGACCTTAGTGATCTCATCAATAAAATGAATGGGGTTGGACTAGATGGTCCCAAAGGCCTCTACGAACTCTCTTATTCTTTGATTTTCTAATCATATGATTTGGAAAATAATCCAAATTGAGCTGTGCACTGAAGGAAAGCTGTGACTTTAGCTTTAACAATTTACTGTTTTGAACTCTTTCCATAACATGAAAAGAACTCTGCATTTAAAGAGTTTGGATCATGGTATTAGAGATATGAAAGGGACCTCGGAGGTCATTTAGTCCAACCGTTTCATTTTACATGAGGAAACTGAGGCCTAGAGAAGGTGGTAAGAAATTTTTCCTTATTAGATTAGATGTCCTTGAGATTAGGAACTGTTTTTTACTTTTCTTCCTATCCCTACCACTCAGCACAGTACCTGGTATCTAATTACAGGGGCACAGGCCTGGAGTCAGAGAAACTCATTTTCCTAATTTCAAATATGGCTTCAGACACTCACCAGTTGTGTGACCCTGAACAAGTCACTTAATCCTGTTTGCCTCAGTTTCCTCATCTATAAAATGAATTGGAAGAGGAAATGGCAAACCATTTCAGTGTCTTTACCAAGAAAACCACTAATAGGGCCATGAAATGTCAGGCATGACTGAAAACAACTGAACAAAAACAACAAAATAAATACTTATTGACTTGTCAAAAGTCACAAAGATAATAAGCATCAGAAGCAGTATTTGAACCAAGGCTCTTCAATACCACAGTCAGCATTCTTTCTACTCTATCATCTGGCCATCCAGTAAAAACCTGCCTTTAGGTCTTGACCCCCTCACTTTGCCTCTACAAGAAATAAAAATGGACAACCTCCCAGTCAGACCTAAAGTACTATATAGGCTCTATGGGAGCCAAGATGGCAGAGAAAAGCCAGCAAGTTGCCTGAGTTCTCCCCAGTTTCCCTTGGAAGCAACATTAAATCAAACCTTTAAACAGATTCTGGAGTGACAGAACCTTCAAAAAGATGGAGTGAAACAAGTTTCCAGCTTAAGATAACTTATAAGAACTTTAGGAAAGGTCTGTCTCACCTGCGTAAAAAGGGAGCTAAGCCCAGTGTAGACACTGTCCAGGCAAGGCAGTTAGAGGCTTTAGCCATAGCACAGATCAGCAACTGAGGCCCCTCAGTCCTGGCTTAACAAGCCAGTGGCACAGCAGGCCAGCTGTGAGTCCTCCAGCCCAAGCACAGAAGGCAAACTGCTAGCCCCAGAACCTAGATAACAACAGGCAACACTAGGTTAGGTTACCTCAGTGCAGTGGGCGAACCACTAGCACCTAAGGCTCTCACACAAAATGCCAGTGACCAGGCCCTTGCCCCCAGCAGAAGAAGCTTAGGTCAGTGGCTCCCTGTGGCCCAGGAGCAGAACTCAACTTTAAAAGTCATAAAATAGGCTAAAAAACCAGCAAAACCAAACCAAAACAAAACAAAAAAACAGAAAAGAGCCTTGGCCATAGAAAGCTACTGTGGTATCAGGGAAGATCAAAACCCAAACTCAGAAAAGGACAGCAATATCAAAATGCCTACAAGTGAAGTCCCAAAGGGGAAGATGAATTGGTCTCAAGCCCCAAAAAACCTTGGAAGAGCTCCAAAAGGATTTTAAAAGTCGAATAAGAGAGGTAGAAGAAAAATTGGGAAAAGAAATGAGAGTTATGCAAGAGAGGGTCAAGGTCAACAGCTTGGAAAAGGAAGGACAAAAACTGACTGAAGAAAACAATCCCTTAAAAAAATACAATTGGCCAAATTGGGGGGGAAAATATCACTGAAGAAAACACTCCTTAAAAAGTTGAATTTGCCAAATGGAAAAGGAGGTACAAAAGCTAACTGAAGAAAATAACTCCTTAAAAATTAGAATTGGGCATGTGGAAGCTAATGACTCCATGAAACATCATGATTCAGTCAAATAAAATCAAAAGTGAAAAAATAGAAAAAATGTAAAATATCTCATTGGAAAAACAAATGACCTGGAAAATAGATCCAGGAGAGATAATTCAAGAATTATTAGACTACCTAAAAGCCACAAAAAACGAACCCCCAACAAAACCTGGACAACATTTTCCAAGAAATTATCAAGGAAAATAGTCATTGAAAGACTCTATTGATAACCTCTTAAAAGACATCCCAAAATAAAAACTCCAAGGGATGTCTTAACCAAATTCAAAGTTATTAGACCAAAGAGAAAATACTACAAGCAGCCAGAAAGAAACAATGCAAATATAGCAGAGCCCCAGTTAGGATTAGACAAGACTTAGCAGCTTCTATATTAAAGGACTGGAGGGCTTGGAATATGGTATTCTAGAAGGCAAAGGAGCTTGGATTACAACCAAGATTCAACTACCCAGCAAAAATGAGCATAATCTTTCAGGAGAAAGGATGGATATTTGATGAAATTGAGGACTTTCATTCCTTATTAAAAAAAAAACAAAACAGAATTGAACAGAAGATTCAATCTTCAAATACAAGACTCAAGAGAAGCATAAAAAAGTAAATGGGAAAGGAAAAAAAATGTTATTCAATAAGGTTAAGCTGTTTACATCCCTACATCCCTACATGGGAAGATGATACTTATAACTTTTGAGAATTGTATTTCTATTAGGGTAGTTAGAAGGAGTATACAAGGACACAGAGTGTGGGTATAAGTTGATTTTGATATGATGATGTAAAGAAAAATTAAGGGGCAAAAGGATTGAAAGAAGAGGAAAGGGGGACGCAGAATAGGGTCAATTACATCAAATGAAGAGGTGCAAAAGACCTATTATAATAGAGAGAAAGAAGGGGGGGAGAGCATTGTTTGAACCTTGATCTCATTAGATTTGGCTCAAAAAGGGAATTATGTACACACTCAGTTGGGTATAGAAATTTATCTTACCCTATAGTCAGTAGGAGGGGAAAGTGTAAATAAAAGGGAGGGGTGGCTTATAGAAGGGAGGACAGATTGAGGGAGGTGGTGGTCAAAAGCAAAACATTGGTGCAGAGGGACAGGGTGAAAGGATAAAGAAAAGTATAAACAGTGGGGTGGGTGGGAAAAAGGATGGAGAGAAATACATAGTCAGTAATCTTAACTGTGAATGTGAATGGGATGAACTCTCCCATAAAACAGAATGAATAGCAGAGTGGATTAAAAACCAGAATCCTACAAAATGTTGTTTACAAGACATACATTTGAAGCAGAGAGATACATACAGAATAAAGGTAAAAGGTTGGAGTAGAATATATTATGCTTCAATTGAAGGGGAAAAAAAAGCAGGGGTAGTGATCCTGATCTCAGACAAAGCAAAAGCAAAAAAGAAAAAAAATTCTAATTAAGAGATAAGAGATAAGGAAGGAAACTACATCTTGCCAAAAGGTAACATAGACAATGAAGTAATATCAATACTAAACATATATGCACCAAGTACTATAGCATTCAAATTCTTAGAGGAGAAGTTAAGTGAGTTATAAGAAGAAATAGACTGCAAAACTATACTACTGGGTGACCTCAACCTCCCTCGCTCAGAACTAGGTAAATCAAACTACAAAATAAACAAGGAAGAAGTTAAGGAGGTGAATGGAATTTTAGAAAAAGTTAGATATGATAGGCCTCTGGAGAAAATTGAATGGGGATAGAAAGGAATATACTTTTTTCTCACCAGTACATGCCACCTGCACAAAAAAAATGACCATATTTTAGGGCATGAAAACCTTACAATCAAATGCAGAAAGACAGAAATATTAAATGCATCCTTTTCAAATCATGATGCAATAAAAATTACATGCAATAAATGGCCATGGAAAGATAAGCTAAAAACTCATTGAAAAATAAATAATCTAATCCTAAAGAATGAGTGGGTCAAACAACAATCCATAGAAACAATCAATAATTTCATCAAAGAGAATGACAGTAATGAGACAGTATACCAAAATTTTTGGGACATAGTCAAAGCAATACTCGGGAAATTTTATGTTTTTAAATGACTACATAAATAAAATAGTGAAATAGGAGATCAATGAATTGGGAATGCAACTAAAAAAATCTACAAAAAAAACAAATAAAAAATTCCCAATTAAATACCAAATTAGAAATTCTGAAAATAAAAAGAGAGAATAATAAAATTAAAAGTAAGAAAACTGTTGAACTACTATGACCTGGTTTTATGAAAAAGAAATAATGGAATAGATAAATCTTTGGTTAATTTGATTTAAAAGAAAGAAAAAAGAAAACCAAATTACCATTATCAAAAATGAAAGGATGAATTCACTACCAATGAAGAGGAAATTAAAGCAATAATTAGGAGCTATGTTGCCCAATTGTATGCCAATAAATATGACAATCCTAGTTAAATAGATGAATATTTACAATAATATAAATTGTCCATATTAACAGAAGAGGAAATAAAATATTTAAATAATTCCATTTTAGAAAAAAATAAATTGAACATGCCATCAGTGAACTCCCTAAGAAAAAATCTCTAGGGCCAGATGGATTTACAAGTGTATTCTACCAAACATTTAAAGAACAATTAATTCCAATGCTATATAAACTATTTGGAAAAAATAAGTGAAGAAGGAGTCCTACCAAATTCCTTTTATGATACAAATATGTTAATGTTACCTTAACCAGGAAAAGCCAAAACAGAGAAAGAAAATTATAGACCAATTTCCCTAATGAATATGGATGCAAAAATTTTTAAATAAAATATTAACAAAGAGATTATAGTAATTTATTGTGAGGATGATACACTATGACCAGGTGGGATTTTGTACCAGGAAGGCAGGGCTGGTTCAATATTAGGAAAACTATCAGCATAATTGACCATATCAATAAAAAAAACCCAGAAATCATATGATTATCTCAATAGATTCAGAAAAAACTTTTGACAAAATATAGCACCAATTCCTATTAAAACACTAGAGAGCACAGGAATAAATGGTGTTTTCCTTGAAATGTTAAGTAGTATCTATCTAAAACCTTCAGGAAGCATTATATATAATGACAATAAGCCACAAACTTTCACAAGATCAGGGATGAAATTATACATTATCACCCATTATCACCACTATTATTCAACATTGTACCAGAAATATTAGCTTTAGCAATGAGAGAAGAAAAGGAAATTGAAGGAATTAGAAGTCAACAAGGAAACAAAACTATGACTCTTTGCAGGTGATATAGTGGTATCTTTAGGTAATCCTAGAGAATCAACCAAAAAACTACTTTAAATAATTAACAACTTCAGCAAAATTGCAGGATATAAAATAAACCCACACAAATCATCCACATTTCTATATATTGCCAACAAAACCCAGCAACAAAAGATAGAAAGAGAAATTCCATTAAAAATAATTGGGGTACCATATTTTAGGGATGTTAATAAGCTGGATAATAGGAATTCAGAGAAACTTAGGGAGACTTTCATATACTGATGTAGAATGAAATAAATAGGACCAAGAGAATAGCATAGCATTGTTAAGGAAAACAATATTCAAAGACTTTAGAACTCTGATGAATATAGTGATCAGCTTTGACTTCAGATGACAGATGGTGAAAGAGGTAGTACCTTATGTGTTCAGAATGAAGCTTACATTTTCGAAACCAATCAACACATTAATTGGCTTTGCTTAATTCTGCTTCTTTTTTACAAGGAAGGATTCTATGTCATAAAGAACAGGACAATGATAGCATGTAACAAAAGCAAAAACCAAAACCCATTAACTAACCCCTCCCCCCTTTTTAAGAGAGAAGAGAATACTCAGGTAATATGAGATGCCTACAAATATTTGAAAGATTGTTAAGAAGAAGAATAATTCTGCTTGGCCCTAGAGAATAAAACTAAAGAGAATGGGTAAAAGTTTCAAAGAAATGGGTTTCATCTTCAGGGTAAAAAAACAACATAGAAACAAAATAAACTACCAACACTTAGAACTATCATAAAATAGAATGAGATGATTTGAGAGATAGTACAACCTATGGTCAACAGGCAAAAAATTGTTTATCCACTCATTGGATGACCACTCTATGCATTGTAGGGAAAATTCTTGTTTAGGTATGGATTGAGCTAATGGGCACTGAGTTCCTCCCAGTTTGGACAGTCAGGTTAAACTATGTGAAACATATAATGAATGAATTTTGTGTCCAGAAGAAAGTGAAATCACTGATTGCTTGGAGTAAATATAGAAAAGGGGCAGAGGAAGGGTCATGAAAGAGTAAATAGATAGGATTGGAGTAGGCTCAAAAAGAGAAAAGAAAGGTCATAATCTTCCAGGTGAGGGAATGATCCTTCCGTTCTCTATTCCCTTTTCTTAGATTCTTCTTTCCCTTATGTCAGGGACTCTTAATCTAGGGTCTAAGAAGTTTTTTTTTTTAATATGTTTTGATAGCTATGTTTCAATATAAATGACATCCCTTGTAATCCTATGTGTTTTATTTTATGCTCCAAAAACATTATTCTGAGAAGGGGTCCACAGGCTTCACCAGACTGCCAAAGGGGTCCATGACACAAACATAGTTAAGAACCCTTGCCCTGCAGTCAAGACAGAGGGGAGAAGAGCTCACTAGATGCAGGAAGAAGAGACTGCTGTTGGGGAAGATGGCGAAACCACTTCACAAAGGCTGGAGTGAGCTGTTTTCAGGGATCAGAATGGCTATGAGGGTGACCTAGTGACCACAGCAACAAGGCTGCCAATCACTGCTAGGGATCTACTAACTTCTCAAAAGTTGGCCAGTTACATTCTTGGGATGTCAGGCTGCCAGGCAGAGTGTTTTGTTTGTTTATTGATTTATTTTCCCTGGGTTAAGGAGGTCAGGACTAAATCCTTTTCACCCTACCAAAGTAACTAAAATTACCAAAGCTGAGATTACCCAACCAGTACCAGGGTAACTGTCCTATTATTCTCTGGTAATATTAACCAAGCAGCAGTATTTGAATCAGAGGACATGGATTAAAATGCCAGCTCAACTGCTTGCTTCCCTTTGTGATCATAGACATAATCACCTCTCTCTAGGCTTTGGCTTTCTCATTTGTTAAATGAAGGCATTGGACTGGATAATCTTTAAGGTTTCCTCCAGATGCAACATTTATGATTCTATGAATTACACCATGAGCAGAAGACATTGTCCCCATTCAAAATGGCTAGGGTTATCATATTTTCTAGAACCACTCCTTCCTTCCAGCATTTACTGAAAATATGTTCTGTGTCATAAGTCAGCTAGATGGCACAGTGGAAATAGCGCTGGGCCTAGAGTCGGGGAGACTTGAATTCAAATCCAGCCTCAGACACTCTCCAGTTGTGTGTCTGTAAGCAAGCCTCTTAGCCCTGTTTGCCTCAGTTTCCTTAATTATGAATTGGAGATAATAGTACCTACCTCACAGGGTTGTTGTGAGGATCCAGTGAAATAATATTTGTAAAAGCGCTTAGCACAATGCCTGGCACCTTGTTGTTGTTTCAGTTGTGTCTGACTCTTTGTGACCCCATTTTGGGGTTTTCTTGGCAAAGATACTAGAGTGGTTTGCCTTTTTCTTCTCTAGCGCATTTTACAGATGAGGAACTGAGGCAAAAAATGTTTAAATGACTTGCCCAGGGTCACACAGATAGTAGATGTCTGAGGTCAGATTTGAACTCATGAAAATGAGCCTTCCTGATTCTATTCCCCATGCTCTTTCCACTGCACTACCTAGCTGCTGCCTGGCATGTAATAGTGTTTAATAAGTATGTGTTTCCTTCCCTCTTCTCTAGAAAATCCCTGCAGAGTAGGGGAAAGAACCCTTGAATTGAGACTGGAAGAGGTGGTTAGATTTGAGTCCTCTTAGGAATGATATTGATAAGCTGGATAGTTTGCAAAGAAGGGTGATCAGGACAGTGAAGACCCTCACTATCATACCATAGGAAGGTTTCATGCAGGGAATGGAGATGTTCAGTCTAAAGAAGAGAAGACTTAATAAGGAAAATGGGATGACTGTTTTTAAGTATTTGGAGAATTGCCACATAAAAGAAGTGAATGACTTGCTTTGCTTCAATTCAGAGGGCAGAACGACAATGGAAATTTTAGAAAGGGAATATTTACTGAGTCCCTCAGTGCAGTGTTCTTTCTATTCCATGGAAAGTATTAAGGGCCAAGTATTTACTTTAAGGTAAAATCCATAGCTTTTCTTCTGCTGCTTCATTTAGATTAGTCACAAGTCATCAAGCATTTGTTAAGTGCTTACAAGTGCCAGGCACTGTGTTAGGTGCTAGGGATACAAAGAAAGGTCCAAACAGACCTTATTCTCAAGGAGTTCACAATGTAATGGGAAAACTGATGCATTATTCTTCAGCACATTTCATGAGAGTGGTGCCTAGACACATGCTCCAATCAGACACAGAGAGACAGTCACTTAAGGGCAGAGCCAGCTCCTAGGAGAGTGACACTTGGCAGAAGAGAAGACAGTCAGACTTTGGAAAATGGTAGACTCTGGGAACCCTGCTGAGCAACCCTGCCATTAGAGACACTGTACCCGAAGAATGCTTCTTGAGGACTCTAAAGAAAAGAAAGGGCTTTTAGGCCAGGAACTATTTCTTCTGCCACATGTATATCATATACGTGTCTCACTACAATTATACTATAAATCTGAGCCTGCTCTTACTTTGAATACTGTGCACAGTATTGGGACGGTACACCTTAGGTTTGTGGGGGGAGGGGGAAGTTTTTGCAACTAATGTTCTTGCTGTGCTTGAGTAATACCTTTGCTGAGAGCTAACCAGTCTATTAATCAATTAATAATAATAATAGTTTGAATTTATATAGTACATCAAAGTTTGCAGAATACCTTATAAATGTCATTTCAAGAAGTAAGTATTATGTCCATTGTATAGATAAGAAATGGAAGCTGAAAATTTTAGGTTATTTGTCCAGGTCATGCAAGTGCGTGCCTGAAGCAGGATTTGAATTGAGATTTTCCTGAATTCATGTTGAATACTGTACCCATTACTCTACCTAGCTGCTTGTGGGAAGCACACCAGTGGGGGCTTATGAGCTGTAGTTTTAGAAGGGTGATATTCTTGAACTCTGAGAGTAGCTATCTCCCTGGGTACCCAACCTATGAAATCCAGTGCGAATTGAGGAATTATCATACAATGGAGTTTACATATAGAATTATAGACTGGGAAAAGCCATGAGAAATTATGTAGACTATCTCCCTCTTTTAACTCGTTAGGAGGAAACTAAGATACAGAGAGGTCAGATGACTTCTATAAGGTAATACGTAATAAAGAAGACAAGAATACTTCTCCATTAGAGCTCACCAAATATACAATGAGCTGCCTAAGGAGATAATAGGCTCCCCTTCACTTGAATTCTTCAAGAAAAAGACCGAATGGCCACTTGTCAGGAATGTTGTAGAGGTGGGTATTTTTCAGATAAGAATTGGATTATATGGCCATTGAGGTCAGTTCAACTCTGAGATTCTGCTATTCTGGGCATCCTCTCTCCAACCATTGGCACATCATCAGGTGAATCATTTAACTTCTTTAGATTCAGTTTTCTCATCTACATACTGCATAGAATAACCCTTGCCCAATGGTAATGTTGTGATGCTATAGAAGCTAATGTTGGTGACTGTGCTTTGTAAAGCTCTTTATAAATAGATCCCATTATTGTGATTAGCTTAGGCTCTGTGGAGGATAGGAGCAAAGTAATCATCATTAGCGCACATTTCTATGCTCTACTATTAACAAAGCATTTTCCTCACCACCACAGGATGAGGTAAAGCAAACATTATTAGCCCCATTTTGCAGATAAGGAAATGGGAACTCAGAAAGCTTACAAGTTTTCCTGGTCCCCCTGGTCGAAGTCCAGTGTTGTTGTTACAACACTCAGCAGACCTATCCCTGTCCTCCAGAAATGTGTGTATGGGAGCACAGACCTACTGAAACAGGTAAGTAATAGTGTTTGATATCATACAACTAAGTGTGAAAATGATATGAATAGGGATAGAAACTGGATGTGTACTTTCATATGAGGAAACTCCCTCTACCATTTCAGGTAGACACCTTCTCTGCAACTCAGGGCCTTGAGACTTGATTAGAACAGTGATAGTTTAAGTGACTTGCCTAGGGTCATACAATCAGTGTGTATCAGAAGCTGGATTAGAACCTAGGTCTTTTCGGTTTGGAGGCTGGCTTTCTACCCAAAGTGCCAATGATAATAATAATAAAAATAGATAATATTTCAAATGAGTACATCAGCGTGTTCAGGAAAACATTTCTGAAGAAATTATTGGTAGAATTTGAATAGTCAGAGGGTAGAGGGGAAGATAGTTTTTGTGGCGGGGTACGTGTGGTTGGGAGGGGGCAGCATAAAATAGCATGGTCAAAGGATGAACACTAGCAATTTTGTATATACGTATGCATGATGTGTGTGTATGAATAAATATCAAAATAAAATGATAGGATCTAATCTAACACAATAAGCATTTATTGCTTTCTGTATACTATGCACAGTTACATAGCTAGCTAGGTGACTCAGTGGATAGAGGACTGACCTTGAGATCAGGAACACCTGATTCCAAATCCTGCCTCTGCCATTTACTGACTCTGTGATCCTGGGCAAGTCAATTAATTTCCATCAGCCTCAGTTTCTTCGTCTAAAAAAAAATGGAGAAAATAACATCTCTCTCACAGGGTTGCTGTGAAAATCAAATAAGATAATTGATGTAAATTGCTTTGCAAAACCTAAAGAATTATATAATTTAAGATATGTCACAAATATGTATGTTGTTATTTGTGTCAGCTGTGTCTGACTCTTTGTGATCCCATGGAACATAGCATGCTAATACTGTCCATGAAGTTTTCTCAGCAAATTCTATTAGAGTGGTTTGCCATTTCCTTCTCCAGCGGATTAGCGCAGAAGTTAAGTGACTTGCCCAGGGTCACATAGCTAGTGAATTTCTGAGGCTAGATTTGAATTCAGGTCTTTCTAACTCCAGGACCAACTTTCCACTGAGCCATCTAGCTACATGCACGCACACCCACACACATGCACGCACACACACAGAGACATCTGTATGTTGTCTATAAAATGTTAATTTCTTGAAGGAAGGGGCTGTTTTTCATTTTGTCTTTTTACACACAAATGTGCAGGGGCTAGATCTACTAAACAGACAATGTACACATGTACATATGTGTTAACATGTACATGTATACACGCACGCACAGGTGTGTGTATATACACATATACATATGTATGTGTGTGTGTATGTATACACATATATATCTTTACATATTGTAGCTTGTCACTAGAATGTCAGTTCCTTAGGGCAGATAGTGTTTTTTCATTTTGTCTTTATATCTTCCATGTCTAATATACATACATATGTGAGTGCATGTCTATACCTACATATCTACCTATCTGTTCACATGTTGTAGCTTGTTGGTAGAATGTAAATTTCTCAAGGGCAGGGATTGTTCTTATTTTTGTCTTTATAGTCTCAGTGCATAATAATAATATTAATATAGCTAACATTTATATAGCACTTTAAGGTATTACAAAGCATTTTATAAATATCATCTTACTTGGTCCTTCCAATTACTCTGTGAAATAGATGTTAAATATGTACATGTGTATACACATACACACATATAGGTTATGTACACATATGTGCTGTTGTTTAGTAGTTTCAGTCACGTCTAATTCTTCACATTTGGATTTTTTTGGGCAAAGATACTAGATGCTTTGCATTTCCTTTTTCTAGCTCATTTTACAGATGAGGAAACTGAGGCAAACAGGGTTAAATGACTTGTCTAGGGTCACTAGTAAGTATCTGAGACTGAATTTGAACTCAGGTCTTCTTGACTCCATGCCCAGCACTTTATCCACTGTGTCACCTAGCCCTCCATACATATATATGCACACATGCATATGTATGTACATATCTGCATATATGCTACATGTATATTCACAAATGTTTATTTGAAAAGGAAAGAAGAATTTACAATGAGGAGAATCAGAAAAAGCTTCCTGGAGGAGGTGCCTAGGTGCTAAGACTTGGAGAATGTTAAGAATTTTAAAAGATGAAAGTGAGAAAGGTTTACATTCTAAACATAAGGGATAGCACTTGCAAGTCAAAGTGACCAGAGCTGCAATGCTAAGATAGGGATCTACAAGAGGCAGGCCAATCTGGTTGTACCCTAAAGTGTGAGCTGGGTCATAAAGTGCGATCAGCCTCCACAGGAAGACAGGAAACAAATCGTGTTGGGTTTTAAATACTCATCTGAGAAGTGTGTATTTTCTCCTAGAGGCCATAGGACAACACTGAAGTTTCTTGTTCAAGGCAGTTAAATAGTCAGGCCTGAGCTTTGGGAATATCACTTTGGCAGCTCTGCAGAAGACAGATTAGGGAGAAGAAATTAGAAGCCAGAAGTCTGGCTTGGAGGCTCTTGAAAAGCTTGAGGCCATAAGTGATTGAGCAGAGAGCAGTGGGCAGATATAACAATAGTTATCTGGTCCAACCTTATTTTAAAGGATAGTTAACTGAAAACCAGTGGTGGAAAATCATTCAATCATACATCTAAAGCTGGAAGACACCTCAAAGGCCATCTAATTCAATTCTCTCATTTTATAAAGGAAAAACCAGGCCCATGGAGATAAAATGACTTGCCTGAAGTCACACAAGTAGTACGAGGTAAAGATGGGAAATGAATCCTGGTCCTCCATCTCTAAAGCCAGGGCTCTTTCTGCTATCTCCTATTGTCTCCCAATGATTTGCCCCAAGGTCACACGGGTAATATGTAGTAGAGTCAAGATTTCAGCCCCAGGTCTTCTGATAATAAATATTTCCATTCTAAATATTTCTATTTTTTTCTTCCATTTTAAAAGTTATGAACTTTATAAACACCAAATGAAATGTGCATTTCCATGTACATTATAGAACAGGGGAGGATTATAAATGAAACTGAGAATCTCCTATTATATAGAGCTTGCTTTTCTTTGTAAGTATATAATAAATTCCACATGGAACTTTCAAGGCTGTTCTGCCCCCGATACAACATCATTTCTGCTGTGATAAAGACAATAGCCCAGCCGGAGCTAAGGAAACAGAGGGGACAGTGATAAGTATATGGTACATGTGGGACATCTTTCTATCCCAAAAAAGCTATAGAGAGAAAAAGGACGCAGCCCTCTGCAGTTTCCCTAACATTTCTTTCAATGTCTTAGGAAGAGAGTTGTCCTGTTAACATCCATTTGTTTTATTCTCTTCTAGCATGTACCTTGTTAACTACAACCTATAAAACACACAGTTTATTCAGTGGAACGGGACTCTGAAAGAACTTTCATTTTTTTCTTGGCACTTGAATATTTCAGTTTTCATTTCAATAAAATCACTCCCTCCACTTAAAAAAATCCAGTAAATGAAACTCTGTAGTTACCAAACACACACAGGAGGAAATTATCTAATTTACAAAAGCATTCCACAGTTTATAGAGGAGTCACTATGAAATTTAATAACCTACTTCTTAATAATAACGATGATATTTACAGAGTTCTTTAAAATTTGCAAAGAACTTTACATGTGTTCTCTCTTGACCTTCACAATAACCCTAAGGTAGGTGCTATTATTACTCCCATTTTACAGATGCGGAGAAGATAGGTGACTCACCTTGGGTCACACAGCAAAGTAAGTGCCTGAGGCAAGGTTTAAACAGAGGTCCTCCAGCCTGGAAGTCCAGCCCCCCACGTAACTGAGCTGCTTGCTTCCTGGTCTATGGAAAATATTCTAAACCTGCTTTCTAGTTTCAGCTTTGTCCCTATTTGTGTGATATTGGGCAATTCACTTTGCCTTCCTTGGTTTTCCCATCTGAAATATGGGGCTTTTGGACTAGGTGATGAAGACCATCCCCTTCTAGTTCTAATATTCTTGGTTATGCCCACTTGAGTGAGAATGAGAAAAAAAAATTTAAAAAGTGAATGAATGAATAACGAATTCATGTAGCATTTATTACGCTATATGCAAAACACCCTTCTAGGCTCTGGAGACCCAGATAAAAAAGTAAAGCCTCTTCTCTCAAGGAGCTCACATTCAAATGGGGTAGATAATATGTGTGGAAGCTTTTAGCTGCAAGTCACAGGGAAAGGCCCTCTGGTCCTTAGGGTACAGCAGCAAAGCAGATGGTCATGCCTCATCTTTACCGCTATTTCTACAGATCAATTTGCATCAGTTTTTAGTGTTGAACCATCTGACAGTGCCAAGGACTTCGGTGGCAAGAACTTTCTTTTTCTGGGTCTTCAGTAGTTCTGACAAGAGTACCTGCTGGAGCAGCTGCCAGACTGTGTGTCTGCAGGGGTTGTTCCAAAGATTATGGAATTGAAGTATTGCTATCCCAAAGCTCTTGGTTTCAGAATCCAGGGCTGTCTTCATCAAGGTCTGAGGGCTGATGGTGATCAAAATGGTGTTGGTGGTTTGGTGATGTCTCTAGCAGGCTGCCCTTTTTCTTTAGAAACTAGACTTTCTTGCCTACCCTGTGAAAGGTGATTGTTTGTAAGTTGGTGGGGATGGCTGGCCCCCTCTCCACATGACGTGCTTTCCTGGATAATGGCTCTTCTGGACTGCACTGGAAGCAGCACCTATCAGTAGTCTGGGACGGTGCTGCTACTCCCAGGCCTCCTGCATCTTTCTGCCTGTCAGTGGTAGTGGGTCAGCAGTTGTGACTGATGGTGATGAGGAATGCGAGCCCTCTCTTCACAATGATTTCTCCCCTCATGATGGCTGTAGGGTCTGAGCTGGTGGTTTGAAGGGTGCTACTCTTCCCAAATCTCTTGGACTCAGGGTATTAGGCTATCTCCATTATAATCTGAGGGGAAATAGTGGTCAAGGGGGTTATGGTGATTTGACTTGCCTGGCACAGGCTGCCTACTGACTCTCTCTGAGGGTGCAATGCTAATTTAAACAGCCTGGCTTGTCTGCCCTGTGTGTGTGTGTGTGTGTGTGTGTGTGTGTGTGTGTGTGTGTGTGTGTGTCAGTTGGCAGGTGAAATGAGTTAACCATGATTACATCATCCGTTAATGGAAAATCCAGGATTAGAGCCTGTATCTCCTCATTACCACTCTTATTCTTTTTACTACCCCTGGTGGAAAATCTCAGCATCTCAGAAGAGCTTTCAAAGGTCATCTAGTCTCATCCATAGTTGAACCCATAACCCTTTACCTGAACCCAAGCTGTCATCCAGCCTTTACTTGAAGACCCCCTAGCACCTCCTACATCTGCCCATTCCACTTTTCAATAGCTCTGATTGTCAGGAAAGTGGAGTTAAGTAGTAGAGAAGCCACCCAGAAAGCAGTGTGAGAACATACCTTCAACCTCTTACTCTGTAATGTGACACTAAGGCATTTCATTTGGCTGCCTGCAGCAGCTCAGATGTTAGCGGAAGATTGGACTGGTTAATATTGATATTCCTATTTATTTTTATAAATATTTATCATTTTTATAGCTAGTAAAACTGAAAAACAGAGAAGTCGATATGGCTTTCTAAAAGTCACATGGGCAAGGAGTTTAGAATTTAGAATTTCAGAGCTAGAAGATCAACCCTCTCATTTTAGAAGAGTGAAAACCGAGAGAGAGGGTAAGTAACTTGCCTTAGGTCACACAAAAAGTAAATGGCAGATCTGAGACTTAAACACAGATCCTTTGTTTCCATATATATTGTGTTTTTCACTGTTATCAACACTTCACATATGTTAATAATTCATTTGATCCTCACAATAATCCTGAGAAGTAGGTGCTGTTATTATCTCTATTTTATAGATATGGAGTCTCAACTGGAGAGAATTTAAGTGCCTTATTTAGGGTCAATATAGGTGCTATTATTATCCTCATTTTACAGTTAAGGAAACTGAGGTATACAGAGGTGAAATGCCTTGCCCAGAGTCACATAGCAAGTAAGTGCCTGAGTCCAGATTTGAACTCAATTCTGTCCTGCCTCTATTCACTTGCCTCCTAGCTGCTTCTGAGATTGTTTTTAAGGGTGGAGACCCTTATTTCCTGGATTTGTATATTTATAATTAAGCACATAGTAAGCTCCCCATAGACCCGGACCATGTCTTATATTTCTTTTTGTATCCCATTGTGCCTAGACTCAGCAAAGACATTCAAAAAAAGCTGGATTTTTGAAATGCTATTTCCCTATCCAGATTCAGTGCTCCCTACTCCCAAAAGTTTGCTTTCCTTCTCTCATTTGCATTGCAAATCTATTCATTACTAATATTATTCTACATTTATTGAGTTCCATCAATACGTCAAGTATGATTCAGAACACGGAATGAGAGATGGCCCCTGCCCAGTGGGCTTAACAGCCTAAAATGATGTGAGATCTAAGAAGCGGTAAGAAATAGGGAAATTGCCGAGGGAATTTGCAATGAATACTAATGGCCTCTTGCTCTGTCAAAATGAAAATGAAATGATGGGGAGGACACCCATACTTGCTTTTCCCTTGCAAAGGTAGATTATGTGGATTGAATTCCTCCTTGGTCTGCTAATGATAACCAAATACAGAGAGCCTACTCATTAAACCGATGTGGTTTTTCAATCCTTTTATTAGCAAATTGAGAGCTTGTAAAAATGGCTAAAATCACTGGAGGTGATCCAAATGGTAAAGAATGAAGGCTGGTTGCTTATTTACGTATTTATCCTGAGACAGAGGGCAGGCTGGCAGCATGGGATATAATGGAATGAGAGTTGAGCTTGAAGTCAGATTTGAGTTCAAGTCCTACCTCCTACTCACTAAAACTTTGTGAACATGGGCAAGTCACTTAAACTCCCTTAGCTTCAATTTCCTGATCTGTAAAATGGGGATAGTACTATCTTCAGTAAGTTACTTATATTATAAAGGACAATTGAGAGATTCAATGCATGTCAAGTGCTTTACAAGTTTTAAAGTGCCATATACATGCCAGAGATTATTATTTGATATGAGGGTTTCTGCTTTACAAGAACTTAAAACATCAGCAAGAAGAATGAAAAGACATAAATTTCCATCACAGGACTTCTTTTGTTCTGTCCATGCAGGATCAAACACATATTTGGCTTTCCCTTGGCCTCAATTTCGCTTAAAAATATGCCATACGAGGCTCAGTAGAAAGTAAGAGGATGATGATTAATTAGTGATATTTTGGATCTTCCTTATGCTTGTGTGTGTTCTGAAGTTCTCAGAGGCTATACAAGAAGAGTACAAACTCTGGCTGAAGAGGCTTCGAATATTGGCCCAGTGACAGCCTGTATCTGCTGTTTAAGGGCAAGCCTAGCTAATCACTGACATGGTGGCCACTGAGGAAAAAAATCTTTTGTCTGTAGTAACCCTGGAAACACATCTTTCAAAAAGAGTAATACTAATAACCACACGTTTGTAGAGCACTTCAGCGTTTGCACAATATTTCCTTCCCAAAAATCCTGTGGAATGGAGAGTTGTAAGAATAACAGACATGGCCCCTGCTCAATGGATCTAATAGCCTGAAGTATATGAGATTTAAGTGGTAGGAAATAGGAAAATTATATAGAACTTTAAAGTTTGCGAAGCTCCTCATGTATACTGTCTCATTTGAATGACAGACCAAGGTAGGAAGGTAGATGCTATCATAATCCTCATTTTTATAGATGAAGAAACTGAGGCAGACAGAGATTAGGTTACTTACCCAGTGTCCGACAGCTAGGAAAAATCTAAGGCCAGATTGGAACTCAGGTCTCCCTCAAGCTAAGTCCTGAGCACTACTCATTACACTACCTAGCTGTCTATTATTGTACCTATGTAATAGATGATAAAGGGGCAGCTAGGTGGAGCAGTGGATAGAGCACTGGCCCTGAAGTCAGGAAGACCTGAGTTCAAATCTGGCCTCAGACCAAACACTTGACACTTACCAGCTGTGTGACCCTGGGCAAGTCACTTAACCCCAATTGCTAAAAAAGAAAAAGAAAAAAGAAAAGAACGGATGATAAAACTGAGGCTTAGTGGGGTTAATTGATTTGCTTAAGTGAACATGGTTGGTCTCTTAAGTGGTAAATGTCAGAACTAGGTCTGCTCTTCCTTCTATCTTACAAACCTAGAGATGTATTGTAAATAGTTGCTGATAAAAGGTTGGGAAAAACTTTTTAAAGAAAAAAATCAATGTATATATTCATATATATGTGTCTCTGCATATATCTATGCACATAGTCACATGTATGTATAGATATATAGATATAGATGTAGATATGTATATATAAAGAGGAAGATTAAAGAAGGAGTAGTAACACTTTGGGGTGGTTGGAATTATACTTGTAGATGACAGAGATCAGGCAGATTTTCTCAATTCTTATTCTCTTCCATTTTCTTTGTCAAGGAGAATGAGCTTTGAACTGAAAAGGAAAGAATGAAAATGTCCACTACAGTGTTGATAGTCAAGATAAATAGGGAGACATAGTAAGAGATTTACAAGTGCCCTTGGTGAGTTCAAGTCTCCAAGCCCAGATGGCCTATATTCTAGGCAATTGAAAAACCACCACAACTATTATGTGACAGCTGAGCTATTTTTGGTGACATTTGAAAGATCTCAGAGAATTAGGGAGGTAACACTGGAGAGGAGGACAAATATTCTGCTTTTCCAAAAAAGGAACAGAATGGAGTTTTCAAACTAAAGGCCAGTAACTTTGATTGACTTTGATTCCTGACAAAATTCTAGAATGTAAGTAAAAGGATGGATAGTGAATATTTAGAAAGGAAAGCAGTAGTCACAAAGAGTCACAATCTCATTAAGAACAAGGAAAGCCAGACCACCCTCATTCCCTTTCTTTGATAGGGTTATTAGATTAATAGATGAGGATAATATTATAGATATTTGTAGGATCATAGGATGATAGATTTAAAGAGGATCTTAGAGGTCATGTAGTCCAATACCTTCATTTTTCAGATGACAAAAGAGAGGCCTAGAAAGTGACATGTCCAAGATTTTAGCAAAGCATTTGATAGCATTCATCCAAAGCATTCATGATATTCTTTGGAGAAGGAAATGGTGAACGATTCCAGTATCTCTGCCAAGAAAACCTAAATGGAGTCATGAAGAGTCAGACATGACTGAAAACTACTGAACAGAAACAATAACATATTCTTATTAAAAAAATATGACGATATATGGCTAAATGACAATTAAATTGAGTAGTTTAGGAACTGGTAAACTTAGAAGATGCACTCTAGCAGAGTACCCCAGAGATGTATGCTTAATTCCATGTTTTTAATATTTTCTTAGTATCTTGGATAAAGGGATAGATAACATGATTATCAAGTAACACAAAACTGAAAGGAGTAGATGACTGTAGCACCAAGTCAGAATTCAAAAATATCTTGACAAACTGAACTGGATAAGATGAATTCTGATAGATCAAATGTAAGTTACAGTTGAGTTCAGCAAATGATGGAGGCATGGCTAGATAGAACTCAATTGGACAGAAAGAGGTGGAGGTTTTAGTGGATTGCAAACTCAATGAATCAATATCATGATATGGTGGTAGGATTGTAGGAGGAGAGATTTAGTTCATATCAATTAAGAAAGTGATGGTCCTGCTTTTTTTCTCCCCGGTTTTAATGATGTCTTCTGTTCCTTGCATCACCATAGTTACCCCCAACATTGCCTCTTCCTCTTCCAGAGAGGTACCCTATACAGCAAATAGTATTTTTAAAGAGGAAAAATAAATCAGCACAACTGATCAATACCTTAAAAATGTCAGAAAAAAGTTTACAGTGTGTAAGACCTGTGGACGTCCTACCTCCACGGCTTGGGTGAGTTCTTTCATATCTCTTCATTTGACTCCTGTTGCATCTTGACTATCTTGTTACATTTATTCATTCATTCATTCATTCATTCATTCATTCATTCATTCATTCACTTATGTATGTATGTATATATGTATGTATGTATATATGTATGTATATATGTATGTATGTATGTATGTATGTATGTATGTATGTATGCATGCATTGTTCTTTCCATTTACATTGTTGTAATACTGTGTATATTGTCTTCTTTGGCCAGGCTCTTTCTGCAATGTGGCTTTTGGTTCTGGGCATCAAATTTTAGGAAGCACATTGACCAACTGTAAAGCATCTGAGGAAGGAAATGAGGATAGCAAAAGGCCATTTGAAGATTTTTTGAAGAAAATGGGGGTGCTTATTTTGGAGAAGTGAACTTAGGGGTGATATTATTGCTGTTTTCAAGTATTTGAAGAACCGTCACTTGGGAGATGAATTAGAATTGTTCTGTTTGGCTCCAGAGGGCATAACCAGATGCCTTTGGACCAAGTGGTAAAGATGAAATTTATTCTTTACATAAGGGAAAATATTCTAATGAATAGAACTACTCAAAGGTGGAAAGGGCTTTCTTAGAAGAGAGTGAATTTGCCCTCATTTGCGGCCTTCAGGCAAAAGGCAGTTTAGCACCTGATGGAGATATCAAGAGGGATTTCTCTTTGGGTTGAGGGTTTGACCAGTTAAACACTGACTGAAGTCCCTTCCAACTTTGAGATTTGTTGATCCTTCTATTCTGTCATCACCATCTCCACATATTTGATGGGCCATCATGTGGAGAGCAATAAGATTTGTTCTGTGTAGCAGTGGCTACAGACCTCGGGGAGAACTGGAACCAGAGGCAGATTTTGCTTAATTTAAAAATAAAAGAATTTCCTAATGACTGTCCAACAATGCAAAGGGCTGTCCATTCATTCCCTAGAGGCTCCAGTCCAAATTTTGCCACTAATTAGCTCTGTCACCTGGGGCTAGGCACTTGTCTTTGGGTCTTTGTTTCCTCATTTATAAATTAAGGACTTATAATTCATTATCTCTGAGGTCTTTTAATATTCCACGATCTGAGGTTTTTCACCTCTGAAGTCTCTTCTAGATCTAAATCTATGACTATTAGCTTGAGAAGGGAGGCAATATAGTAGAATTGCATTAAAACATGCCTTACAGGAAGTGAGAGGGCTCAGTAGAAAGAATGCTGGAACTGGGTCCAGGAAAACTTGAGTTCAAATCTGGCCTCAGATGCTTACTAGTTATGTGGCCCTGGACAAATAATTTGACCTCTCTCAGACTCAATTTCCTTATCTGCACAACAGGGATAAAAACAGCACCTAGCTTCCAAGTTTGTTATGGGGATCAAATGAGATCATATTTGTAAAATATTCTGTAAACCTTGGAGTTCTAAATAAATGCTTAGCTATAATCATTGCTCTGTGATGGAGGAAGCTGTTTTATGGAGCCGATCACACTCTCTGAAAGAAAATAACCAAACACAGTCAAAGCAGTTATAAATAACACCGTTGGCCTTTATGGTAAGTGCTAGTCTTATTCCTCTATGTTTGCCTCATAAAATACAGATTCTGTTGTGCTGGGTGCTTGATGAAGATGGAAGTTAAAAAGCTAATAGTGATGTAAATACCAGTAGGTTGTCCCTTTCCTTCTATGCTGATCATGTCACAGCCAGTCTCTCAAAGGTGCCCAGGAAGCTGCTTTTCCATGTTCTTTCCTGGACTATATCTCTCAGTTCCAGCCATTTTCTTTTGCTGTCCTCCATTCCTGGAACACTTTCCCTCCTCTTTTCCAGCTACTGACCTTCCTTTAAGTCCCAACTAAAATTCTACCTTCTAAAAGAAGCTTCCCTAAGCCCTATTAATTCCACTGCTTTCCTTCTTTTAATTATTTCCTATTTATCCTATATGTAGCTTACTTTCTCTGTATTTGTTTGCATGTTGTCTCTCCCATAATATTGTAAGCTCCTTGGGTGCAGGGACTGTCTTTCACCTTTTTCTGTATCCCCATCACTTAGCACTGTGACTGGCACATAGTAGGCACTTATTAAATCTTTACTGAATTGAGTTGAACTACTCCACCTCAACTATCATTCATGTTTTCTCTCCCTTTATGTCTGCCATGTGCCCTTCCAGAGGCATAGCATTTAGATCCTATGGGGATTAGGATGGGACATGTATTATTGAAGAAAGGGTATTGCATGGCAAGGATTAGTTAAAATGCATTGAGATGCCAATGACAAACCTTGGCACCCTTGTCACCAACTCCCTTCTAGTCCCCCAATCCCCCTTCCTTTATAAGACCCCCAGAGAGTTGTCTCTCCCACCAATATCAACCATAAAAAAAAAATTAGGTTTACTTGGATATTAATCGAATTACATTGACACAGAAAGCAGGAAAGTTGTATCTCATTAAAGTCTCCTGTGTCTTATTAAACAAAAAAAATAAGAATAAGAATAAAAATTAGCTTGAAGTTTTAGATGAAAAGGTTCCATGATTCTGGTTGATTTTTTTTTTTTACTGAAGGGAAGGTTGATAGCTGCTGAGGGGTGTTTCTCAAAACATGATTCAGTAGATAGTATGAAAGAGGTTTGATAGATAGAATATTTGGGCTGGAGACCTGAATTCAAATCAATTTAACCTCAGGTACCACCTCCAAGATCCTTAGTTTTCCTATCAGTTGAAAATGAGGATGATACTTGCATTATATCCTCTTGTAATTGTTGTAATGAAAGCATGATGTAAACCTTAAAGTACTTGCTGAATGAATAATTGTTATTAGTGGAAAGAATATTGGACTGGATATAAGAAGCCATGGTTCTAGTCCTGACTCTATGTGAGTTGTGTAACCTTGGACAAGTTATATTCCCTGTCTGTGCCTTGTGTTTTTCATCTGTAAAATGAGATATTTGGACAAAATAATCACTAAAGACCCTTCCAGTTTTGAACTTAAACGTGCTTCCCCAGAAGTCTTCCTACCAGGTGACTTTTCCCTTGCTACATGCTGGGATGGGTAATCCAACTAATAAGACTTTGGAAATAAGTGGTCAGAATATCCATTCAGCTGTTGAGTCCTGGAGATCTTCCTTGGGCTTGTTTCCAATGAGTATGGTTGTTAGCTAATTACTAACCTTTAAACCTTCCTGGTCTCACCTGTAGAATTTTAACTGAAGAGATTTTCAGTACGAATGGATGTTTGGCATGAATCAACTAAACAAAGGCTCCTTCTAGCCAAGTACACCTGAAATTCACTAGCACTGGACCTCCGAGGAGTCAATTCTATGAGAATCTTCTAGACTAAATACATTATCAGCTTGTGAACCGATCCCTGTAAGCAAGAAGATAATGAATAAATAAATTACCATTTCTGAACAGTTTCCCTTTTAAACTACATATCACTGTACTCTCTTTTATCCCCTCTTCCCTCCAATTCACCCTAAAATTCCACTATTAGATAAATCTTTTAAAAACCCTGCTTTGTACCACCCTCCTGCCCAGAAACCATCAGTGCCTCCCCAATGCCTACAGATTAAAGTCCATGTGCTGTTCAAAATCCTGCACAATTTGACCTTCATTTGTCAAATTATGTTTCCCACTACTTCCCTGCACTAATACTCCACCTTCTGGGACACCCCAGAGGTGTTTTTCCCTTCTTTTCGCTGGTTAGGGTTTGGACTTGATGACTTCTGAGGTCCCTCACAATTCCCCAATAACATAGTACTCTTCCTCTTCTGTACTCCTAAAATAGTTTCTGTTTGAGCTATTCATCTGATATGAAGCCTCTTCAATTTTGTATTCTGAGTTAGCTTTTTAATGTGTATATTGTCTTACTGCATTCGTAAGTTTATGAATGACAAGAGTGGTACTATATGCCATTTAGAATTTAGAATCTTCAACACCTAGCACAGATTTGGAGTCAAGAAGACATGGGTTCAAATTATGCCTCAGAAATTGACTAGATGTGTGAGTTTGGGAAAACTCACTTAAGTGGGGGTTCATTGGAAAGAAGGCTGAATTTGGAGTTGGAGGACCTCTATTCTAATCCTGCTTTTGTCATTGGCTATTTGTATAAAATAGCCAACATCTACTAGCCTCTGTTCTTCATCTGTAAGGCAAGAGGGGTGGAATAGAGTAGTAGTTCTCAAAGTGTGGTCTGGGGACTCCTGGGGAGCCTCTGAGATCCTTCTGGGGGATCCTTGAGGTCAAAACAATTTTCCTAATTATACTAGGATGTTTTAATTTCTCGCACAGTAAATAGCAATAGATATAATCCACATAAATGAAAGCTCTTTGGGGGCTCCTAAGTAATTTTTAAGAGTGTAAAGGGGATCTGAGAACAAAAAGGAAATTGAGAACCATTGGACTAGAGGAACGGTAAGGTCCTTTCTAGCTCTAATTCCGTGATCCTGGAATCCTTTGAACTTTCCCCAGCACGACTTTCCTCAACTGTAAAACAGGGGTGGCACTCTCTATAAAACCTTGTCACGCAGGGTTATTATGAGGGTCACAAGACACGATGCATATAAATACTTTACAGACTTTAAAATGCCATTTAAATGCCAGCTATCTTTAATGTTGTTTTTAGGTGTGTGTAAAATACTTTTAAAGTCCCAGAGTGCTGGATGAACACTTAGACACCTAGTTGGGTCTGAGATCTCTTCTACTTGAGTGTTTTCTTCAGGGGTGACCACAGCCCACGTATGCCTCCCTTCTGTCTCTCTCTCCTTGTCTTATACATTCACAGCAGGAGGTATACCTAATGCCCTGGAGATCTTTCTCCCTTTCTCCTCATATTGAGAAGGTACCAGTGGAATACTTGGGTTATCTAAATATAAGTTGTTATGATTATAATTATTAAGGGCAGCTAGGTGGCTCAGTGGATAGAATGTCAGGCCTGGAGTCAGGAAGACCTAAGTTAAAATCCAGCTTTAGGGGCAGCTAGGTGGTACAGTGAATAGAGCACCAGCCATGGAGTCAGGAGGACCTGAGTTCAAATCCAGCCTCAGACCAAATGCTTGACACTTACTAGCTGTGTGACCCTGGGCAAGTCACTTAACCCCTACTGCCTAAAAAAAATAAAATAAAATCCAACTTCAAATACCTCCTAGCTGGGTGACTCTGGGCAAGTCACCTAACTGTTGTTTGCCTCAGTTTCCTCATGTGTAAAATGAGAATAATAAGAGCACCTGCCTCCCAGGATTGTCATGAGGATCAAATGAGATAATATTTGTAAAGCACTTAGCACACTAGCTGGAGCATAGTAATGTTAGAATTTTTTTTTTAACATTTTCTTTTCTTTTTTTTTTTTTTTTTTGGTGAGGCAATTGGGGTTAAGTGACTTGCCCAGAGTCACATAGCTAATGAATATTATGTGTCTGAGGCCAGATTTGAACTCAGGTCCTCCTGACTCCAGGGTTGGTGCTCCATCCACTGTACCACCTAGCTGCCCCCTAGATATTTTTATTATTATAGGAATAATCAGAGCGGTAATAATGGTCTCATCATGGTAGAAGTAGTCCTTGTCGGTCCAGTAACAAGATTCTTGGCACTAAATTGAGACTGTGCTGGAATCTGTATCCCTAAAGGAAAAAGAGACTTTGCAAACTGATTATAATTACCTGTGTTTTGCAGAGAACCAAAGTTGTGTTTTTGTTTTTTTTTTAATAGCCTCTTCTCTTTGGGCTTCAGAGGAAAACGACAATATTTTAAATTTAATAAAAGCAGAAAGAAAGCCCAAAGGAAGCAGGCAGGAATGCGTGAGATTCCAGTTCCAGCTCGAAGGGTAGCACTGATGAAGAATGAGGGCTGCTGCCACGGGTCAGTGGCTCCTGGTTTTTGTTACATGTGGGTTCCACCCAACCCCCATAGATGGAAATCTATTGCCTTAAAAAGGCTGGGCATTCTGAACTGCAGGGTTTTAACTGATAAGGGAGGTAGGAAACATTGAACAGAGGAACTTGGAATTTATGAAGAGGGCTGTTTCTTGTCTCCCTGTCATTTCTTCATCACTTAACCAGGGCAAGGAGGTCCAATAGTGGTTTGTGTGTGGGATAGGGTGGGGGGTGGGGGAACCACACATATGCATAAACATCTCCAATCCTTCCAATATAATTGGATCATCTCATAGAAGGTCAGACAAACATGAAAAGATATTTAATCCAATAATTATGGACAGGGGATCTTAAGTATTTTGGGGCCAAGGAGCCTTTCGGCAGTCTAGTGAAATCTATGGACCCTTTCTCAGAGCATGACTTCAAATGCATAGAATTACAAAATGTTATGGAAATATAATTTTCAAAACAATAGAAATATTTTGAAAATATGTTTGAGATCATATTAGTCTTTTCTCTTTTCATCTTTCTCTGATATCTTTGATGGATGGACCTGAGAAAGGTATTTCTGAATCAGAAGGTATGCATGACTGAGTGATGTAGGGGTTGAGTTTTTCCACTATCAGTGTACAGGGAGGAAAATAACTGCTTAGGATTTGGTTAGGTGCTGTTTGTTCAGTTTTCCTTTTCCCTTTGGCTGACAGAAGTCAGAGAACATTCTTCTGGATTCTTTGCTAAAGGGAGATTGTGTCCCTCGCTAAAGGCCAGTATCAAAGCTTCTTTTATAATAGCAAAGAGCTGGAAACTAAGTGGCTACCTATCAACTGGGAAACGGCTGAACAAATTAAGTTAAATAAATGCAGTGGAATACTATCATGTCATAAAATAATGATGAAAGGAATGGTTTCTGAGAAACTTGGGAAGGCTTGTACAAACTGATGCCGAGGGAATTGAGCAGAACCAAGAGGATAGTTTTTATTGTATTTTGTATTGCAAAGAAAATCAACTCTGGAAGAGTTAAGAATTCTGTTCAATGTACGAACCCAACTATGATTCTAAAAGAGTGATAATAATCTGTGCTACTCACCTAAAAGAGAAGCAATGAATTCAAGTGCAGAATGAGCCATACAATTTTGGATGTTGCCAATTTGGTAATTTAATTTTTATGACTATACATATTTGGTGAAAGGGTTTTATCTTTTTTTTTCTTTTAAATTAATGGGGAATATAAGGGATGGAAAATAAATGCCTGCTAATTGAACAAATAAAATAAATGAAAAGGAAAACAAACACCAGTGTGAAGATTTTCTATAGCAGAGAAAACATTATCTCCAATGTCAGCTACTGTGCTTCATTTTAGCTTTCTAAAGCTAACTATAGTAAAAGAAGTCATTGGCTCTTGGAGCTAGGCCATTGGTGAATGAAAGCTACTTTCACTTTTGCAGGTATTTTCACAAGGCTTTTCATTCTCCAAATTCTACATAGCAATAACTGCACAATAACAAGAGAAATGCTGCATTTCTATCACATTTCAAAATGTGTAAAAGGCTCTCCTTGTGATCATCAGGTGAGGTTGGTAATAAAAAAAGACTGAATATTGCCCCTCCTCCTCCCCCGAAGTGAGCTGAGTACATGGTAGCCTTGATTAATTCTTACTGACTGATGGAACATTGCTCATGAGGTGGGTGTGAGAGCTGTCCCCAAATACCAGTGTTGTCAAAGCTGTCCCTATGTACTTTCATGTGGCACCACCATGGATGAAGGCAGATGGCCTGAATAAAATAAATAATTGTCCTCTAAAATGTACTCAAAAGCACAATAGATGCATTTGTTCATTTTTCCTTGCTGAGGTAAATACAAATTACTTTGTATTTTAGCTGTAATGTTACTCACCCTCTTAAATAAGTGAGCATTCATACACACACGTGCACACGCACACACACATACATGCGTGTACACACACACACCCCATTAAACCTCCAACTACTCTGTTGGAGTATTCCAACCACACCACTCTGATAATAGGCAATCAGGTAAAAAAAAATCAGTCAAATCTAGATTATTATCTGTGAGACAGCTAGGTGGTACAGTGGTCAGAGTGTGGAACTTGTAGTCAGGCAGATCTGAGTTCAAATCTTGCCTCAGATACTTGCTGTCTATGTGATCCTGGGCAAGTCAATTAACCTCTCTCAGCTTTGGAAAGGATGGACTTTAAGGTTCCTTTTAGCTCTAACCCTATTGTGCCTTCCCACTCTAATTTTAGACTTCCAACAAGAGACCCAAATGACCAGTGTATCCAAATTGGATACGAAGGCCAGGGATTGCGTATGTGTATGTGTGTGTGTGTGTGTGTGTGTGTGTGTGTGGTGTGTGTGTGTGTGTGTGTGTATGAAGTCACATATCTTTTATTTGGATATACTGGACCTCTTTTCCATTTCATTAGAAAACATAATCAATAGTTGATAGTTGACTTTAAGTAATTTTCCCCGCTCTTTTATTCTGAACTTCAGAAATAAAACACACATTTCAATAATAAAGTAGAATAGAAAAAAAAGATGATTGCACATGAATATGCAGCCTTTAAAAATTGTTAATATTTATCAAAATTTTTACCAATTCATTTTAGACAGGTGCCCCAAATTATGTAATATTGACTCATATGAAGGAAATGGGGATGCTTAGCTTATAGAAATAAAGCCTTAGGAGGGAACATGATAACTTTCTTCGAATATTTAAAGAGATGTCCTATAGAAGAGGTCACAGCCTTGTTCTATCTGACCTGAGAGAGTAGAACTGGGACCAACAGATGAAAGATACAGGAATATAGATCAACCAAGCAATAAATAATCATTTATTAAATATCCATTGTGTGCTAAAAGCTGTGAGAAGCTAAAGAGATTGGTTTAATATTAAGACAAGTTTCCTAGCAGTTAAGACATGTTAAAAAATGGAATGGGTTTCCTTGGGAGAACTGGAGGTCTTTGAGTAAAAGTTGGATAGCTATTTTTAGGAAAGGGATGAATGTTTCAGGGAGAACTAGATGATATCTTTTCAAATTTAATGATTCAATGACTTCCCACCTGGATGTTTCATCTTCACTTCAAGTTTAACAGTTCCAAAATTGAACCAGTCATTAATTTCTTCCTTTGCAATACTCCCTTGCACAATCTTATTGCTTCATGAGAAAATGTTTTATAAAAACTTAATGTTGAACATCCCCATAATCAACCACATTTACATCATCACAACCAACCATATTTGCTTGTATTTCTATCCAAATGAATTAATTTAAGTATATCAAGTATGATAACAGCCATGCCTTATACCTAGAATATACTTTTGCATCATCTCTGACTCATAGAAACCTTCTCTTCCCTAAAAATACAGTTCCAGAACCATTTTTGATGTCAGATCTTTATTGATCCCTCCAACTACAATGTCTTTCCCTCAAACGACCATGTATTTAACTGTTTTGTATTTAGGGGGATTCTTTATATTTATTATGAATATACATATATATATAATATAATATACACACATATGCATATATATATATATATATATGTATATTTGTTGCCTCCACCATTAGAATATAAATTCCTTTCCAATAACTTAATATTTATTGGTCAAATAATTGATTGATAATCTTTTAGTCACTCCTTCTAAGTCCCTATCAGTATTCTTTCTGTGTCTGTCCATTCTCTTCATGTTTTCCTCTCACATGACCATAATAATAGAGATTGATTTAGTGTATTTTCTCTTAAATATTATTATAAGGCTGCATGGTAACAGTGGATAGATAGAACATTTAAAAGTAATTACTATGTGCTAGGTTTTGTGCTAAGGGCTGGGGATTCAAATGCAAGCAAGAAGACAATCCCTTCCATCAAAGAGTATGTCTTCTAATGAAGGAGACAATGTATAAAACGGAGCTGGAAAGGAGGAGAGGGTAGACTATGTGGTCCATGGCTAAGCAGCATGGTTTGAGGTTGTCGACCTAGAAACTGGACAGAGCCTTGGTTTGGGGTAGGATAAGGTAAATCTCAAAGGTCAAGCCAAAGGTGGTTATTTGGGTGGAGTTCAAGTTTTCTTTTTGGGAAGAGGTGGAAATGATAGCTAGAGGAGAGGTGACATGTGTTAGCTTTGGCTAAATGGGTTGTATGTATTTATTTAAGATTTATTTTGCTGGGTATGATGGTACATGTTGATGCTATTGGAAAGGTGGAGGCTGGTGGATCTCTTGAGCTTGGGAGTTCTGAGCTTTAATAAGATTAAAGCTAACTGGTTGTCTGCACTAACCTCAGCACCAATATGATGAGCCTCCCTGGGAGTGTGAGGGAGATACCGAGCTGCCTAAGGAGAAGAGAATTGGCCCAGGCCAGAAATGGAACAGGTCAAAGCTTCTGTGCTGATTGGCAGTAGGATTAAACCCATTAGGGAATGCAATACTTCTAGCCTAGGCAAGATAGAGACCCAGGGTTTTGTTTTGTTTTGTTTTTTATTTTTTTTTTTAAAGAATGGTTTTCAATTGATAGGTTCAAATATTACTCAACTCTATCAAATATTATGAGATTTATGTTTTGATGGCAGAAGAGTATAGGATGGTGAAGGACTCAAGACAATGCTGTTGACAATAAATACTCATTGATTATTGATTTATTGCTGAACACGTTGGCTGAACAAAAAACCAGATATTTATCCTAGAGAAGAAAAGGTTTCTCTGAATGATGATGATGATAACTAGCATTTATATAGTGCTTTAAAGTATGCAAAGTATCTTATATGTGTTATCTCATTTTATCCTGATGACAACTCTAGGAGGTAGGTTTAAACCAATAAACATTTATCTAGCACCTACTATATGACAGGCACTGTGCTAAGCTCTGGGGACACAATTGATCAAAAAAAAAAGACAATCTCTACCCTAAGTACTTTACATTCTAAAAGTGGAGACAACATGCAAAAGGATGCAGGAAAGAAGGGGTGGGGGTGGGGGTGGGGAAAGTATACCAGGAAGTACCCAGGAAGGAATCAATCCAACTTCATCTTCCGAACAGCATCCATTTTATGAGTTAAGGTTCTGTAACCCTATAAAAGTTTTGATCATAAGATTTTAGGGAAATTAGATAGTATATTTTGCAATATGTTCAGGAAAATACCACAAAGTGTTCTGTATAACTTGTGGTTATACCCTTTGGTTTTGTCGTGCTTCAGTTAATAAGAATGAGGAAATACCCTGGTTGCTTAAGATTATGTAAATTTTATTTGTTCCTCATTATTAACTATAAGAAAGCTCTATTAACCACCAATAAATTTCCTTGTTCTTACTGAAGGGCTTTGGAGCCAATTTGTTATGCCTACACATGCTTGGCTATTAAATTTGTTCAGATATTGATCATCAGTTTCTAATTAATTTTATTCAAAACCATTTTGGCAAGCCATCCAGGATGTTTGGAAGGGACCAATGGCCCCAAGACAGCCCCTCAGAAGAACTCCCTAAAGTGCCTGGAGGATGGACTTCTTCTTGATTTTGATTTTAATTCTTCTGAGCTAAAATAAGCCCTGGGAAGACCCTTTAAGGAATAGTGGGATCTGGTATTAACATACTGAGGGAAACTCTCCTGGAAAAACTTCTCGTATCTTGGGACCAGGGGAAGCTCCAGTTCAACTGGGAATGACAAAAGGAGCTGGGCTATTAAATCATGTACACCTTGGTCTAAAACTGCAAGGAATTCAGCTGATAAATTTTTCGGCCCTAATTCTGGCACTTTTGATTACTGCATGTTAAGAAAATTAAGATTGGCCATTGAGCAACCAGACTCCTAATGAATTATTGGTTTTATTGGCGTTCATTGTCTAAAAGATCATGCCTACCACTCCTGCTTCAGTTTATCCTGTTCTGCTTTCTACCTCTTTAACTTCTTTCCCCAGACCTTATAGTCCTCCATCCTACTCTCCTTCTACCACGATAAAAAGATTTAATTACTTTTGGGCATGAGGGACTGTCTGAAGGTATCTTTCCTCTCTAAGAAACATTTATACATGATGTCACCCACCTTGAAAATGTGGTACATTTAAGACTCCATCAATCTTTTAGTCCTTCTAATGTCTCCATGTGAAGAAGAGATACTCTTAAATTTAAGGAAGACCTGTAACTGTTATAACTCAATTTCAGGCCATATTTAGAGGTTATGATCCTACCTGGGGAGGCATAATTGATTTGATGGAAACCTTGCACTCCCCAGGGGAAAGAACTACCATTATACAGGCCACAAGTAGACATGCCCCAGCCAGCGCTGCTCCTGCTATACCAGGGCATCTTTCTAATTGGCCTTTTCAAAACCCACATTGGAACCCTAATATTCCAGCCAATTATGCCAGACTATTGTAAGCTAGGGCATCTTTAATCAGGGGAATGGAGGCATGTGCTGTCTGTCCCAAAAACTGGAGCAAATTTCAAGAAAACTTTCAAGAGGAAAATGAAACCCCTAACCACTTTTATGATAGATTATGCAAAAGTGCTAAGTGGTATGTAGGATTAGACCCACTCAATCCATGATATTCTAGGATAATTAGTTCAGCCTTTGTTAATCACAGCCAGAGAGAAAATGGTTTTTGATAAGAGCTGTCATGGATGGCTTGAAAAGACCATTTGTTGTTATTATTCACTTGTTGTTCAGTTGTGTCCAATTCTTTGTGACCCCATTTGGGTCAGCTGAGGAAACTGAGGCAAACAGGTTTAGGTAGTAAGTGTCTGAGGCCAGATTTGAACTCAGGAAGATGAGTCTTCCTGACTCCAGGCCTGGCACTCTATCTACTGCATCAGTTATGCTAAAAGCCATAGATAAGCTTTAAAAAATTGCCCCATATGTTTATGAAGGAAAAACAAAACAAACCAAAACAAAACACAGAAAAGACAAAATCCAAACTAAAAATGCAGACTGTTTTCATTTCTGCTCAGGTAACATCAGGAAACCATGTTTGTATTGTCACAAAAAGGGTCACCTCACCAAAGAATGCAGAAAAAAAAGTGAGCTTTACAGATTAAGAGTAAGAGGAAAGCTGGGAGGACTCAAGGAAGATTTATGGCATGAAAGTGCAGGGCAGGGCAGGGACTGAAAATTCTGAAGAAAATATGTTTTTTTTTCCTGATCCAAATATCCTTGCCCCAGCTATTCTAGTCTTTGCTTCTCCCCTCAGTGGTATACTATATGTTATTCTAGAAGTTGATGACACATTGTATAATTGCTTATTAGATATTGGAGCTTCTTTTTAATAAGAAAGTCAGATTCTAATTGTGTGGCTATTACTTTAAATGTTGTTAAAGTCTCCAGTAAACCCCCAAAAGCCCCCCAGTTGGATCCTCGAATGGTAACTGTTAGTCCCCTTTACATTGGAACATACTTTTCTACTTATGCCTAAATCTCCAAAGAATCTGTTAAGATGAGGTCTTCTCTGCAAAGTAAGAGCCACAATTTCATGCTATCCTGATAGATCCATTTACTATGCCTCCCTGAGGACTCCCTCTCCTTGTTTCTCATTTTGGTTCAAGATGCCCAAGAAACCCCAGAGAATGGTCCATGTGAAATCCTAACTCTCTATGGGCTGCCTCTTCCTCAAATGTAGGGTCGTTATTACTATCACTATCAAAAACTAAGAGAGGGCTCCTACCATCTGTTCTTGATATCCGTTATCCAGAGAAGTCACTGAGGTCATTTTACTCATCATTGACTCTTAGAGACTAAGGTATTATTGTTCCATGAAAGTCCCCTTGTAATACTTCTAACCTGTCTGTTTAAGAAAACAAAACAAAACGACATCAAAAACCTAAGCCGTGTCCTGATGACAAACCTGCTTATTGTTTTGAGCAAGATTTATGCACCATTAATACTTACCTAGACACGCAGTAGTTCCAAGCCCACCCTCCCTTGTTTCTTCCATTCCTTTTGTGGCTACCTGTTTTACAGTGATAGATTTGTGTTCAGCTTTCTTTAGAAATCCAATTCATCCAGATACTCAGTACCTGTTTGCCTTTACCTGGAAGAACACACAAAGGACATGAGCTCTTCTGCCTCAAGGGTATGTAGAGAGGCCTATGCTGTTCCCTGAAGTCTAGCTTCTGTCACTTTCAGAGGTTTTGCTCTGGTTCAGTGTGTTGATGATCTACTAGCAACACCCAGTGTCAAGGCTTATCAGCATGACAGCTGTCATCTTCTCCTCCAGCTTCGTCTAAAAGACCAGAAAATCTCCAAATTAAAAGTATAGTGATGCCTTCCCCAAGTAGAGTGTCTCAGTTTCATTTTGTCTGCTGGTGCCCTCTTTGTTTCCACAAAGTGTGTACAGGATCTTCAACAATTGTCTGTTCCTGAGACCAAAATGCAATTACATGCTATTTTGGAAGCAGTTGGATATGGCTGCCAGTGGATTCTGTCCTTTGGTGAGATCATTAAACCTTTAGTTTCATTAATGAAAGACTGTTCCAAAACCTTTGCAGCTTGAACCAGAACATGTGGCTTCCCTTGTGGAACTCAAGAAATCCTTGATATTGACTCCAACATGGGGACCCAGATTACAGTAAGCCTTTTTCTCTTTTTGTAGATGAACATAAGAGGGTGGCTTCAGGAGTCCTCCTCATTGTCTCGGACCTTCTACTCATCTTGTAGCATATTATTCCACTCAACCAGATTCAGGGGCCGTAAGGGCTCCATTCCACTTGTGAGTGAGTGGTAGCTTAATTGAAAAAGCATGTGATTTGGTTTTAGGGGCCCCACTTACAATGCAGTCTCCCCTTGTGGTTGAGGCTTTTTGTTGAGGTATCATATTTAAACTTTCTCTAATTAAAGACTTACTAAATATGAAGTGACTTTTTTGGACAAAGAAAATGTGACTCTAAAGTGATGTTTGATTCTCAGCCTGGCTACCTTACTCCCTGATTCTTCTGTCTCTGGGGAGCCTCTCCATGACTGTTCTTCTGTTGTGAACATGGTGAAAAGACTCTGTGATGACACTGACAATACTCCCCTCAGAACTCAGATCATTTCTTCTATAATGATGGATTTTCTTTTATGAGAGATGACATCTGGTACATGGGTGCTACCATGGTCTCTGACCATGACACCATTGGGTAGCCTCAATGCCATTCAATCTCAGTGTTCAAGCTGCTAGCTGGTTGCCCTCTATCAAGCCTGCTAGTTCACCACTGGCTGAAGCTCAACCATACACACAGATTCTTGTTATGAATTTGGAGTCTGTCATGCTGATGAAATGGCAATGAGGATTTCTCACCTCTTCTGGTAAGGTTATTGCTAATGCTAGTGATTTTAAAAGTCTTCTATTAGCTCTGGGCCATGTTTAATGCTTCATTCATACTGGTACCACTGACACTGTTTCACAGGGTTAGTAATTGAGCGAATTCTGCAAAAAGTTAGCCACACTAGAAGGACCTTTCACTTCTCCTCTTCTACTACTAATGACTGCTCTCCCCCCCACCCATCCTTGTCTCAGAGGTTGAAAAGTAGAAAACACATTTTAAGGCAAAATAGGTCTCTGGGATCTGGATAACTGCAGAAGGTAAGTCATTCCTTCCCCCGAGCTTTTATCACCAAGTATACATGTCTGCTCATAAGGGGGGACATTATGGTACCCAGGAAATGGTCAATAAAATACAACCATCATGGGTGGCCCTAGGCATTACAACAGTTGCAGCTCACATTTGTGATCGTTGTCTCACTTGTCAGTCATTCAACTAACATGCCTTACAAAACATTACCTTTGGTAGCCACCTTCTTGCTTCTACCCCATTTGAACATTTGCAAATTGATTTCATATGTATGCTGAAAGATGGCCACTATAAAGTCTGTCTTGTTATTGTAGACCAACTTACTTGTTTGATTTGGGACCAAGCATTTCCTGGTCCTAAAGCTACAGCTAGCTTTGTTGCTAAAATTCTTCTTAAAGAGATTGTGTCCCAATATGACCCGCCAGTGCATATAGATTCAGTTAGGGACTCTCATTTCACTTATTCAATACTCACAAATGTATTCTTGCTTGGAATAATTCTTACGTTTCATACTCCTTATCCCACCAGAGTTCAGGCCAGGTTGAGTAAATAAACAAAGAATCTAGTGTATCTTCTTTCCCAGTTAACGAAGGAAATGAAAAATGGTCAACTATGGGAAACTATGCTTTTTACATTACCATTTGCTTTATGCCTCACAATCATACTTATCATATTTTAAATCTTTCACATTTCTTTGTTGTTTAATTTTGATGTTGTTGCCAGTGGCTCTTTTCAAACCTACATCTATGCCTCTGAAACTCTAGTTCTCCCAGGAGGATTGGAAAAAACCTTAGTACTATTAGTAGACTTAATGGTAAAGTAGGCCATGTTTTGTTTCACCTCAAAGCAGTCAGACTCCATGGATTCTGGGTATGCTAACAAATTCTCCAGAGTGATACTGATTGATGGGTAATACTCTCTGTTGGTGAAAGTAAAACTCTCCCACAATCAGCAGATTTCATTGCTCTGAGGATCCTAAAATACCACCTTTAAAAGGGCTTTTGCACCTTTGCTTTAGCCACTTGTAGTATTAATGCCTTCAGAAGGAAATCAGATGATAACAAGCCAAGACTACTATTATTGACCCGACAAACTCCTCATTTTAGGGATGAGGAAATTAAAACTGAGAGAGGCAAATCAACTTTTTCAAGGTCACACAGAAAATTAGTATCTGAGGCAAGATTTGAACTCAGGTCTTTCTGACTTCAAGTCCAGCAATCTATTCATTTTGCTACCTAGCTGCTATCTAAAAGCTTTAAATAACCTGGGCCCAGAGTACCTTCCCAGCCTTACTATACATCCCAGCTTTATTATAGGCCCTTCACACACTTGATGTTTCAGACAAACTGTTTTCATACAGGATATTCTATTTGCTTTTTCTTTCCCTTTGTACTTCTCATATGCTTAGAATGTATTCTGTCTTCATCCCAGCTTCTCACAATTCTTCAAGACTTAGGTCAAGTGTCAACTTCTTCATGAAACCTTTCTTGATGTCCTAGCTACTCATGCCTCTCTCCCCTTGCATTTTTCTTGTATATTCTCTATACAGACCTATTTATATACATGTTGTCTCCTCTGAAAGAATGTACGTTCCTTGAGGGCAAGGGCTGTTTTACTTTTAATACACCCAGTGCCTAGTATGATGCTGAGCACAAGTCATCATTGTTGTTTGTCATTTTTTGAAGAAGACCAATGACATCACAGGGTGATGTCTTGAGCTGTGCGTGATTGGATTTAAACGAGACAGAGTTGCGCTAAGTCATCAACCTCACTCTCTCTTCTAGAGCCATCAAAGTCAGTAGTAAGAAAAAAATCAAGATAATTGGCAATGGCCTGGGATGCAGTGTCATCTATGGCAGCTTCTGTCTGACCAAGCTCTGAGCTCTCCATAGCACTTGCTTTGGTCATCTTCCTGGCCACTGCAATAAATTGTTTTCATCTGCCCATTATGCCGGGGAAGTCTTCACCTTCTTAGATAGACACACCCCTACTTACCAATGGTTTTGAGGCCTATTGGTTGCCCTCAGCCTGGGTTAGCCTGTCTGCTGAAGTGGTTTGCTGTGGTGTGGACACTGTGCACGCTACAGCTTCTTGGAGCCACAGGTAGATTCTTAATAAATGTTGGTTGGTTGGTTGGTTTATTGACTTCAAATACTAGAAGGATTGTAATGTGTAAGAATAATTAGACTTGTTCTTTGTAGTCCCAGAAAGCCACTAATGTGTGGCATTCTAATACAGGAGGAACATTTTGCAAAAATAAGAGGACTACCTTTCTAACAATTCTAATGTCATCATTGAATGGAGAATGGGACACTGGCAGACATGTTGTATAAAAGAGTTGATGCTACCCCATAGCTGAAATGATAGTGGACTGATGTCACTGGGGCGTCTATGAGTATTTAAGGGAATCCCATAGTAGGAAGGGAGCTGGTGTATTTTGGATTGAGCCATCATTGAGGAAGAATGTGTGAGTGATCAGAATGAGAACAGGGGAGAAGAAAATTTAGACTGGGAGGCACATTGTAGTTGTGGCATCTAATGTTTGGTTCTTGGTCTTTATTCTTTATGCCATCATTGTAATAAGTGTGTGTGTGTGTGTGTGTGTGTGTGTGTGTGTGTGTGTGTGTGTGTGTGTGTGAATGGTACCTCAGTCCTTTCAGGGTCATAGCTTGTGCTGAAGTGCACACCTTAAGCTCAAACATAAACTCAAACAGTAGAATATGATAAAATTGACAAAGTTACAATTTAGAGCTACCCACCAGACTTGTAGGAGCTAAGCCTATACCCAATGTCCTACTTTTTTTAGATTGGGCTCTAGCAGCAGCCATCCAGCAAGTAACAGACTTGCCCACCAATATTATGGTTTGGGCTTGAATTGGCAAGCTTGAATAAGTAAGCTCCTGTAAGTGGGGATATCCAAATAAAAGCTAGATGTTCACACATTAAGGCAGCATGGTATAATGGAAAGAATTTTGTTCCTGGTACCAGGAGATCTGGGTGTAGGGGTATGAGGTGTGCTGGTAAATGTTTAACAACCCCTCCCCCATGCACTCATGGAACACTTTTAAGTTTAATTTACACAATTAACGTTTTCTCCAACCATTTCCTTAATCTGGCCCATGAACAAATCAATAAAGCAGAGATTATTTAAGCCAGCTCCAGCATGCCCTTCTTTATATTAGGAGTTCCAATTTCAACAATCATGAACTGAGTTACCCTGGGTAAGTCATTAACTTCTCTGAGCCTCCATTTACCAAATGAGGATGATAACTGAATGCTTTACTTTACAAGTTTCATGTGAGGAAAATATTTTGTAAATCTCAAAATGCTATGATAATATGAGCTGTTATCACATTATGGAAGATATTCATGAAGCAGTTAGGAGACTAGACAAAAGGAATGCTAAGGACCTTCTCTATGCTGCTTTGAACCTGAATGCTTTCAGTCACAATCTCTCTGGGCCTAAGTTTATGAATCATGAAATGCTTTTCACCATATTTCTACCAAGGGTGACTGATTGAAGGGGAGAAGAGGAAGGGAAACAAAAAGAAAAAAAAGGAGAATAAGAGGAGAGGGGGGGGAGATGTAAAAGAAGAGAGAAATAGAGGGAGAGGGAGGAGAAAGAGAGGATCAGAACAAGCAAATCAGGCCAATCTCAGTAGAACAGTTGAGGGATTGAGAAGGACCTGGTAATCTTTTTTCAGGAGGGTATTCAGGCCTGGGAGGACAGAAGCTTGATCAAGCCCAGTGCCTGGAGAATAATAAATGCTTAAAAATGCTTGTTGATTTGACCTCATAAGTGCTGGTGGAACAATTCTATTGGTTGACAAGGGATGTGGATCCCATACAGACCATGGGTGCTCAGCAGCAAAAAGTGAAAATAAGACCTGAGAGGAGAATGGCATCTAGTGTGAAATAAACAAATTTGCCAAAGAAACATTGTCCCATTTCCTAATATTGTACAGAAAGTTGGATGCATCCTGATGTTTTTAGCTTGCCAAGTCTCCCACTGAAGGAAGCTTCTGCAGCAAGTGGTTGCCTGTGTAACAGCTGAACCAGCTCAGGGACTTCCCTGTCCATGGTATACTCTAGTGATGACCTCTGCATAAACAATGGGTGCTTTTTCTGCCCTGAGTGAGACAGGGAAGTCTGCCAGGAGAGAGGAGAGAACTTTTTTCTTGCCAGACATGAACAGCCTGAGGGTCAGCATTTATTGGATCTTTTTTATTTTCTTATTGGTTGAAACTACAAAAGTGTTTTTAAACAGAGTTTCCTTTGAATAATGAGGTGATACGTGAGTGGTCTTGAGGCTGGTTTTGTTTTGTTTCTCACTCATCCAGATAATAATAACAACAGATCACACTGCTATGGCATTTAAAAAATCTACAAAGCACCTGCTTCCAAAAAAATTTGTAAAGTAATGCCAACTTTCTTAATATTTTTTCTCTATCTACCTATCTTTATTCCTCTTCCTTTTGTCCTTTCTTTCATCTTTTCCTTCCTTCTTTTTTCCCTCTCCCCTTCCTTTCTTCCTTCTCTTCTCCTTTTCTTCTCTCTTCTCCTTTCTTCCCTCATCCTCTGCTCTCCTCTCTTCTCCTTTTTCTTTCCCTTCCCTCCCTTTGTTTGTTTTTTGTGAGGCAATTGGGGTTAAGTGACTTGCCCAGGGTCACACGGCTAGTGAGCATCGTGTGTCTGAGGTTGGATTTGAACTCAGGTCCTCCTGACTCCAGGGCAGGTGCTCTATTCACTGAGCCATCTAACTGTCCCCTCCATTTCTTTCTCCTCTTTTCTGCTCTCCTCTCTTCTCTTCTCCTCTCCTCTCCTTTCTTTTCTTTTCTCCTAGATCTATGATGTCAACTGAGTGAGAAAATTCCTCTCTACCAAGGCAGATTAGCAAATGATTGAGAGCAAAAGAGCATTTAAGAGTTACCTAGTCAAATTTTCTCATTTTACAAATGAATAAACTGAATCCCAGAGAGATTGTGACTTCCTATATGACAAAGTCATTTAGCTAGTGCTCAGAACCCATTAGTCAGTCAGTCAGTCAGTCAACAAATATATGTTAAACAATTACTATGTGCTGGGCATTGTGCTAAGAGCTAGAGATGCAAAGAAAGGGCAAAAGATAGTCTCTGTTCTTGAGGAGCTCACAATCTAATAGAGGAGACAACATGCAAACAACTATGCACACACACTGTACAGACAGGATAAAGAGATTATCAATAGAGGTAAGGCACCAGAATTAAGAAGGATCAGGAAAGGTGAGACTTTAGCTGAAACTTGAAGGAAGCTGGGAATGCCATGAGGTGGAGATGAGGAGGGAGAGAATTATAGGCACGAGGGATAGGCAGTGAAAATGAAATCAGGCCTTTATCAGAGATATTTCTTGGAAAAATCCCCCCCCACCCCGGTTTTTTGCTTTCCTTTTAATTTTGATTGCATTAGTTTTGTTTATGCAAACACTTTTTAATTTTATATGATCAAAATTATCTATTTTGCATTTTATAATGCTCTCTATTTCTTGTTTGTTCCTAAATTCTTCCCTTATCCATAGATCTGACAGGTAAACTATCCATTCTCTCTCTATTTGCTTATGGTATCACACTTTGTGGGCAAATCATGTACCCATTTTGGCCTTATCTTGGTATATGATGTGAGATGTTGGTCTATACCTAGTTTCTGCCATAGTGTTTTCTAGTTTTCCCAGCAGTTTTTGTCAAATACTGAGTTTTTGTACTCAAAACTTGGATCTTTGTGTTTATCATATACTAGTCTAATATGGTAGTTTACTATAATGTATTGCGTACCTAATCTATTCCATTGATTCACCACTCTATTTCTTAGCCAGTATCAGATTGTTTTCATAATTACTGCTTTATAATGTAGTTTGAGATCTAGTGTGGCTAAATCACCTTCCCTAACATTTCTTTTTTCATTGATTCCCTTAATCTTCTTGACCTTTTGTTCTTCCAGATGAATTTTGTTATTATTTTTTTAACTCCATGAAATATTTTGGTAGGTTGATTGGTATGGTGCTGAATAAACAAATTTGGGTAGAATTGTCATTTTCATTAATTGTCTCAGCCTACCCACAAGCAATTAATATTTTTTGAATTGTTTAGATTTGACTTTATTTGTGTGAAAAATGTTTTGTAATTGTGTTCATATAGTTTCTGAGTTTGTCTTTCCATGTAGACTCCCAAGTATTTTTATATTTTCTACAGTTACTTTAAATGGAATTTATCTCTTGCTGCTGGACTATTTTTTTTGGCAATATATGGAAATGCTAATTATTTATGTGAATTTATTTTGTACCTCGCAACTTTACTAAAGCTGTTAATTATTTCCAATAGTTTTTTTTTTAGTTTATTCTCTAGGATTCTCTAAGTATACCATCATAGCACCAAGCAGGCTATTTTAATAATCCAGGTGTGAAGTGATGAGAATCTGCTTCAGAGTGGTAGCAATGTCAGAAGAGAGAAGGGGGAATATATGGAGATATTATGAAGGCAAAGTTGATAGACCTTGGAAACCTTGGATATGAGGGGTGAAAAAGAATGAGAAGTTGAGGAGAACAGCAAGGTGGTGAGGCTAGGTGACTGGTAGGATAGTGGTACCCTAGGCAATAATAGGGAAGTCAGGAAGAGAGAGAGCATATATAAGAGGAAGATAATGAGTTTTGTTTTGGACATGGTAAGTTTAAGATGTCTACAGGACATCCAGTTTGAGATGTTCAATGGAGACATTGAAATGCATGGCCAAAGATCAGCAGAGATTAATACTGGATAAATATATTTGAAAAATCATTAGCATAGAGATGATAACTGAATCCATGGGTGCTGGATAGCTGGATAGGGTATTAACAGGATAGAGGGAGGAGAGAAAAGGATCCAGCAGAGCCCTTTTGGATACCCACAGTTAGCAGGAATGATCTGGATGATGATCCAGAAAAGGAGATTGAGCAGGTGTAGGGTAACGTAGGAGAACCTGGAAAGGATAGTGCTCCAAAAACCTCAAGGGAATAGAGTATCAAGGAGAAGAGGGTAATGGACACAGTCAAAAGCTGCATAGAGGTCAAGCAGAATGAGGATTGAGAAAAGATTATTGGATTTATCAATTAGGACAACATTTGTAAATTTGGAGAGAATAGTTCCGTTTGAATAGTGTCAGAAGCCAGACTATAGAGAATTAAGGAGAGAGGAAGAGGAAATAAGTAGAGGTACTCATTTCAGATAGCCTTCTCAAAAAGTTTAGCCACATAAGAGAGGAGAGATATGGTGATGGATGGATGAAATGAGAGGTTTTTTAAGTATGGGAGAGACATGGAAATGGTTAAAGACAGTAGAGAAGCAGTCTGTAGACAGGAAAGATTGAAGATAAGTGACAGAGTGAGGAAGATAGAAGGGGTGAGCTATTGGAGAAAACAGGATAGAATGGGATTATATTATGCATATTATCAAGAGGCTTTTAAAAATCTTTTATTTGTTTATTTATTTTTGGTAAGGAAAAGGAATACCTCTTCCCATAGGTAAGATGAGTGAAAGTAGAGATCGTGACAGAAGATATTCGGGAGATGTAATTTGGGGAGGAGAAGGAAATGTCTTTTTTTTTTCAGTGAAATATGAGGCAATATTCTCTGCCAAAAAGTTGAAGGGAGAAGGAGCTTTGAGAGCTTTGAGAAGGGTGAAAAAGTTTTGAAAGCCTCTGTGTTGAGTGAGATAATGAGTTAATTAGAGAGGTGTGAAAGAAGTGCTTTGCTTCAGTGAAGGTCCAGTTGAGATTCCGTAACATAACCTTGTAGTGAACCCGGTCACCATGGTTTCATGCTGCTTTCTTTAGTAGTGCATGAATAGGAGTGAAGGCAGCAGATGACAGGAGCAATCCAGGCCTGATACTAATCCATTCCATATTCTTTAGAAAATAAAGTTCCAATGGTATTAAAATAACTTCTTGTACAGGGCACTCCATGTCTTTTTGTTTGTTTGTTTGTTTGTTCAGGCGATTGGGGCTAAATGACTTGCCTAGGGTCACACAGCTAGTAAGCGTCAAGTGTTTGGTCTGAGGCTGGATTTGAATTCAGGTCCTCCTGACCCCAGGGCCGGTGCTCTATCCACAGACCCACTTAGCTGCCCCACACTCCATGTCTTGTTTGTGTGTTTTCATACTTGCTGCCCCCCCCCCACCTGAGATGAGCACCATCTTTATCTCTGACTCCAGGCTTCCCTAGCTTTCTTCAAGACTCAGCCCAAATCCCAATTCTCCAAGAAGCATTTCACACTCATATAAAGACTGAGGACCAAACATTACTGTCTTCCTCCCCCTACTTACCCCTTGTACTGTCTTCTTTTGGAAACTATCTTCCTTTTGAACTATATGAATCGTGTGTACAGTAATTTGAATGGTTTCTCCCTCCTTAGAATATTGAATTTCAGGGCATAGACCATGTTTTTACTTTTTTTTTAAAAAATCCTTAGTGCCTTACATAGAGAGAGATCTTAATGCTTGTTGACTGACTGACTAAAATAACAACTTTGATAAAAAAATAATATTCATTCAATATTTCCTAGTGCTTCTCACATACAGAGTGCTATCCGAGGGACTGTGAGGTGGATACAAATATAAGACAGAGAGAAGGACTGGACCTGTGACTTAATTGGTAAAGAAAATTGCAGCTGAGGCAACTCCCTTTACCAATGAAGGTTGTCACTTTTTCTAAAACTTCCATTCTTGATGGGTTGCCTAGAGCACTCAGGGGTTAAATTACTTGTCTAGGATTACACAGCCACTATGTGGCAGAAGCAGGGCTTGAACCCAGGCTTCCTGGCTCCAAAACCAGCTTGCTGTCCACTACACCACATTACCTCTAGATGAGAATCAATTCCCACCTCCCCTGAGCTTGCAATAATAATAATAATAATAATAATAATAATAATAATAATAATAAATATGTATATGTATATTATAGGACTTTAAGGCTTACAATCTAGTGAGAAATGACAAACACAAATAACCATAAAGCACAATAATATTTAAGTGCATTAAGGAGGAGTAAACAAAACACTGTGTAGATGGAAAGGATAAAGTTATTAATAATGATAGTCAACATTTATATGGCTTTTTAAGGTTTGCAAAGCACTTTCTTTACAAATATTTTCTCCTTTTATTCTCACCATAATTCCGGGAGATCAGTGCTATTACTTTGATTTTAAAGATGAGGAAACTGAGGCAGACAAAGATTAAGTGACTTGCCCAGGGTCACACTACTCATAAATGTTTGAAGCTAGATTTGCACTTAGGTCTTTCCCCCTTCAAGTCCAACCCTCTATCCACTGTGCCACAAAGCTGCCTTAATTACTGACTGGGAGATCAATGAAGGCTTCCTAGAGGAGACTGTCTTTGAGGTGAGTTTTAAAGATTGTGTAGGGGTTCAATAGTTCAAGAATGGAAGAGAGGACATTCCAGGCACAGGGATTAGAATGAAGCAAGGCATGAAGATATGCAACTTCATGGTGTACCTAGGGGCAACAAAGTTGTTTGAATAGAAGGCAATAGTGTGAACTAAGAGTATAAAGACAGAGTGAGGTGAGGTAGTAGAGTGCCATGAATTATAAACAAGTGAACATGTTAAATCTTCACTTGGGAAGCAATTGGGAGCTACTGTAGATTTTGAGCAAAGGAGTGACATGAATAGATAGATCTATGCATCAAAAAGATTAATCTCCCGTTTATATGATGCACAGATTGGAGTGGAGAGACAGTGAAAGTAGGAGAATTATTACCATAGTCTAGACCAGTGGTAATAAGGCTATTAAAATAGTCCAGATGACTAGTCATAAAAACCTGATTAAGGTGATATCAGTGGAAAGAGACAGTCCTGGGACATACTCTGAATGTGGAATGAAGAGGACTTGCTGGCTGACTGGATTTGAAAAGTAAGCGAGAGAAAATTGGCAAATATAAGCCTGAGATTTTGTACAGAGAAGACTCCATAACTGCAGTAATTCCACAGATAGAAATAAGAAAGTCTGAAGGAGCAGTACTTAAGTAAAAGGATAATAAAGTTCATCTTGGATGTATAAAGTTTGTAGTTTCAATGGGGGAATCCAAGTAGAGATGATCAGTAACTATTTAAAGATCTGATAACCAGAAATAATTCTTCTGATTGGCTTTCCTAACTCTAAACTCTTCTCTCTTTCCAATACATCCTTCACACAGCTGCCAAAATAACCTAACTATTGGACTAAGCTTGCTACCTTTCTGCTCAAAAATTTCACCAATTCCCTGTTGCTTCGATGATAAAAACACATATCCCTTAGTATGGCATTTAAAGCTCTCCACATTTTGTCTCCAACTTAACTTCCCAATCTTATTTCATTGATGCTTATCATTCTCTTTATATTCCCGATGAAGTGAATTACAACCTATTCTCCAAACTGCTTGCCATCTCCTGGGTCCATGAATTCTCATAGGCAATAGTTTCCCAAGCTTGGAATGTACTCTTATCTCTTCTTATCTCTGCCACCCAGAAGCCTTATCATCTTCAGTTACCTCTCCCTCCTCTGTTTACCATTTCCAGATTGCCTTCCCTGCCTACCTCACTCTGATCAATTGTTATCATACTCTTCCCCCTCAAATATTCCTGAAAACTTTGCTTGGCTCTCTCCTTTGTCTCTGCCGCTCCCTATTCAATGGACTTTACTGAATCCTTGCTATATTCTCTGCTGTTCCCAGTGTGTTCTTGTGGGACAGTCACTTTTTTCCTTTTGTCTTTTTATCTCCAGCAACTGTCATAGATTCTTGCACGTAGTAACTGCTTGATAAATATTTGCTATTAGATTGCATAGAAGTCAAGAATAATGATCTAGAGTTTGGAGTCATCTGTAGAGAAGTAGCATCCATGAAAGAGACCATCAATAGTCACGATTCTTATTTGGACAAGAACAAGGAATGGTGGACACATCAAACTTAAAAGTTGTTTTAATAAATTAAGTCTACAGGGAGCAGCGAGGTAGCACAGTGGATACAGCACTGGCCTTGGAGTCAGGAGGACCTGAGTTCAAATCCAGCGTCAGACACATAACACATACTAGCTGTGTGACTCTAGGCAAGTTACTTAACCCCAACTGCCTCACCAAAAAGGAAGAAAAAAATTAAGTCTACCACTAATATTAACTGTGTTCAAATAGGAGTCTAGCCTATATGACTACAGGTGCAAAATGGAGTGAATAATTTAGACCAGAGGTTCCCAAACTTATTTGGCCTACTGCCCCCTTTAAAAAAAAAATTCAATGCCACCTCTCAGAAATTCACTTTCTTTAAGCTTTGAATTTTTTTTTGAAATTTGAGTCATAAAAAAAATATTTTTAAAATGATGCACCTTAAATTTAATAATTTATTGTAAATTTGTGTTTTTTTTCTGTATTGAAATTTTGATGATGCAATATTGCATCATGTAACCATATAGTATTGTATTGTAAACAAGTCATTATGCACACACATATTCCTGCAGATGCATGCTGGACTTCCTGACAATGCATGACACATGCTTGACAAGATCTGTTGGGGACTTGACCACTGATGGGTTATTATAACTTGTGATTTTTGTGTTTATTTGGAAAATAATCTAATCACTACAATTTTAACTCTATTACACAATAGATGAAACAAGTAGTAATGGTTTTTCAAAATTTTCTTAACTTCTTCTTTCCTCATGCTTCCACTGGCCCCTTATTTTTATTCAATGTCCCACAATCGAACTTGAGGCTACTACCACCTCTGTGGATCAGTCTATCACCTACCAGAGGGCAGTATTGCCCACCTTGGGAGCCTATGAAATATCTAGGTAATTCAAAGTACTTAAATGCATTTTTTTTTCTAATGACTGTGTCAAAAGTCAAATTAGGGTATCAATTTTATGTATCCAAGAGGAAATAGTGCTGATCAGCCTAGCTTAATTAGCTAAGCACTTGGGATGATTGAAAAGAAACAGCAACTTTTTTCCTTATTGAGTGGTCAAATTCGTGGTAAATTTAGGTTTCTAGAACAAAGTGGAGGGCTAGAAATAAAGGAAAAAAAAGGTCTCCAAATAAAAAGTATGTCACAGAGCTCACACATTAAAATTTTCTCTATATCCTCAGTGTTAAGCACAGTTCCTGTTAGTAAGAGTAGTAAGAGTAAAATGCACTGGCTTCCTTCTTGTTCCACAAACAAGCCATTCCATGTCTCCCCAGCCTGGAATGCTGTCCTTCCTCTGCTCCTCCTTCTGACCTTTCTGGTTTCCTTTAAGTCTCAACTAAAATCCCACTTCCTACAAACCTTCCCTAACCTCTTTTAATTTCAGTGCCTTCCCTCTCTTCATTATTTTCTAGTTGTCCCGTATATAGCTTGCTTTATATTTGCTTGCATATTGTACCTTACGTTAGATTGTAAGCTCCTTGAGAGCTCAAGGACTGTCTTTTGTCTCTTTTTGCAACCACAGCACTTAGCGCAGTGCTTGGCACATCAGTAGGTACTTAATAAATATTTATTGAATTGGTCAATGGGAAGCCATATTTTTGGAGCCATGGGGAGGGTCATTATAATGGACTTCAAAAGTATCTTCAAAGAAGCATACTAGGCCCAGCCCAGTTTACTGCAGGATACTTAGAAATTTTGTTTACTCAAGCCATTGAGGTGTATAGGGAATTTTCTTCTACACTTAAGGACCCTGGTTTGCCATGTTTTTATTCTTTATGAGAGGGAAATGGCCTTAGTGGAAAATATGCCGAACTCAAGTCAGAAAGACTGGGATTCCAATCCTACCTCAGATACTTGCTTGCTTATGATCCTAGGTAAGTCATTTAACCTTTCTGAGCTTCAGTTTCCTCATCTGTAAAGTCAGAATAATAATAATAATACCTATTTCCTAGGTGTTGTTGTGAAGATCAAATGGAATAATGTGCAGAGAGTGTTTTGCAAACCTTAAAGAATTATATAATTATATAAAGAATTATGTATGTATATATATGTATATATAAATATTAAAACAAACTAATATTGTTGCTGCTATAGCTCTCCCTGCTGTTGATGGTAACTTTTCTTGTTAACAATTCTTTTTTCCTAAGCTGATGCCTCATTTGCCATACAGCATTCTTCCTGACCTTCACCAACCCCAGTGTCTAATAATTCAAAGTTCAGCATTATCTACAAAACTGCACTGGCATCTTACCCAGAGTTCACTGGGAAAAACCCACAAGGGGGGCCACGTCAAAGTGTGGTTTTTGGCCTACTATGCCACCAGTCAATGTCTTGTTTGACAAGACAGATGTAGAGAGTATACATATGTCTTAGGTCTAGAATACAGATAATGAGGAGTCCAGGATGTAGACAGTGAGGTAGGGTGGTAGTAGAGATAGGCCAGTGGGTAAGAATGTCTTTATGACCCAGTGCAAAGCCAGTTCAACTAATAATTCCTTCAGGTTCTGTTTGTAACTGCACCAGGGAAAGAGATAAGGGTCTTGCTGGGTTCCACTCATGAGTAATTGCTAGGTACAGTGTCCTTGGGCTGGGGAGAAACTGGCAGAGGCAGTGTTTCTGAGGCTAGGGAGAAATTGGGGTGCAAGCACAAGTACTCAAACACAAGCACCCCATCAGGACCAGTATTATTTAGAAATTGTGCCAAGTTTGAACCCAGTTTCTGCTGAATCTGGGAAGGAATGGGGAATAGTGTAATTCTATGTAAAATCCAAAAGACATAAAAAGTAACCTTTCAGGGCAAGGTATTAGCATCTGGGGGTAGCTCCTCAGAAGGGAAAAGCTCTGCCTATCTCAGATACAGAGAGCTTTGGTGACTGTGGCCAAGATGATTACTCTGTATTCTAGTCAAGCTGTCTTGAATTTATTGAATTGATTATGAGACAGTTAGATAGAGTGCTTGATCTGGAATGAGGAAGACTTGAATTTGACCTCACTAGTTGTGTGATCCTGGGCAAGACATTTAACCTCTGTTTGCCTCAGTTTTCTCATCTCTAAAATGGAGAAAATAATAACACCTACCTCACAGGGCTGTCATGAGAATCAAATGAGATTATAATTTGTTTTTGGCATATAGTAAGCACTGTATCTGTTGCTGTTTTGTTATTATTATAATTACTGCTACTACTTTTGTTCAGCATGTACAACTCTTTGTGTCCCCTTTTAGATTTTCTTGGCAAAGATACTGGAGTGGTTTGACATTTCCTTCTCTGGCTCATTTTACAGATGAGGAAACTGAGGCAAACAGGGTTAAATGACTTGTCCAGAGTCACACAGCTAGTAAGTGTTTGAGGCCAGAATTGAACTCAAGAGATAGGTCTTTCTGATTGCAGACCCAGCACTCAAACCACTGTACCATCTAGCTTTCTACTGCCACTGCTGCTGCTGCTGCTGCTGCTGCTACTAGTACAATAAGAACAACAACAACTACTACTACTAGCTGTGTGATCCTGGACAAGTCACTTAACCTCTATTTACCTCAGTTTCTTCATCTGTAAAATGGGGATAATAATAGCACCTATCCCTCCCCCCTAGGATTATTATGAGGATCCAGTGAGATTATCATTGTAAAGCACTTGATATAGGGTCTAGGGCAAAGTAGGCTTTGTATAAATGTTGATATTATTATTCAGAATCAAAGAGGTATTGTTTTGTGTTTTAGTCCTTTTTCAGGCGTATCTGATTCTTTGCGACACCTTCTGGGGTTTTCTTGGCAAAAATAAAAATTATAAGATTTCCCATTTCCTTCTCCAGCTCACTTTACAGACTTGTCCAGGATCACGCAACTAGTAAGTGTGTGAGGCCAGATTTGAACTCAGGAAGATGAGTCTCAGCTGCCTATTCAAAGAGATACAGTCCTGGATGAAAGAGAGGCTCAGTAGACAGAGCTTGTTTTCTCTGTGTCTTTGTATCTTCTAGTGCCTAGTAACTAGGCACACAATAAATATTTGGTGATTAATTGTTAAGTGCAAAGTACTGAGCTATACAGAGATGCAAAGATCAAAACTAAATTCAAATAAAACAAAATAGAAAATCTGCCTACATTGTAGTCACCACTTAATATCTATACTTTCACATGTTCAAGCTTTTATATATATATATATATATATATATATATATATATATATATATATATATATATATATACACACACACACACACACATATATATATAATACACACACACACACACACACACACACACACACACACACACATATATATATATATATATATATATATATATATATATATACATATATATATATATATATATATACTATTTGGCCTGAAGAAGTTAAGTTTCTTTTCACTTAGAAAGTTTTTTTTTAAAGTTCAAAAAATGTTTTATCTGAAAGTATTTTTTTGAAGCAGAATAATTTCTCTTTGTAGACAGTGTTCACTAACAAGGAGGATTGGAGATTCTATTGGGAATGGTGGAAGGGGTGGCATGGGGGGGTGGGAGAAATAGAGGTAGAGGTAAACGTAGAACATAGTAGAGGAAGCCAATCTGTTCTGTTTGCTTTGATGGACACACTATAGAGAGCCATGCCCATAACCATTAATTTCTATGAGCATTATAATGGAGACCGACTAGACTAAAATCACAGGCTCAAATGAATGTTCCACATACAGCCTCCTTTAGTGAGAATTCAGACTTGGCTTTTCCCTGAGACACAGCTCGGCTCCGTTTTGATTGTCACCATAACTCCAAGTTGAAGATACAACAAAGCCCTTTTTCTGATTAGCAGTGAGGACTTCATCTGTTCTCACCATGTGGAAAACAGCAAGACTGCAAATGGTAAGAAGACAAACAAAGCCATACAGACGGTATTTGTCGGTATATAATTCAAGAATAAACAGAGGGGGAAAGATCACTTCTGGCTGAGAGGATCAGGGAAAGTTTCCTGGAGGAGGGGAGATGTGAAATGGGTCTTGAGGAATGGGTAAAGGTGAAAGGGGAGGACATAAAGCATAGCCTGAGGGGCCCTGCAAAACAATTAAAAGTGGGGAAGATTGAGGTGTTACTCCTTTCATATTCATAATTTGTTTTTGATGCTGTTCTGACATTTCAGTTGGGTCTGACTCTTCATGACCCTATTTGGGGTTTTCTTGACAAAGATACTAGAGTGGTTTGCCATTTCCTTCTCTAGCTCATTTTACAAATGAGGAAATTGAGGCAAACAGGGTTAAGTGACCTGCCCATGCTCACACACCTAATAAGTGTATTTGAACTCAGGTCCTCCTGACCCCAGGCCTGGTGCTCTATCTAGCCTTGGAGCCAGGAATATCTGTGTTCAAATCTGGCTTTTGATACATATAGGCTGTATGACTCTGGACAAGTCACTTAACCATTTAACTTTCCAGTGACTCAGGCAACTCTCCAAGGCTACCAGTCAGTCAAGGTGCATTTATTAAGGACTTCCTATGTGTTGAGCTAATTGGTGAGGATACAGAAAAATGCAAAAAAAGGTTCCTTGCCCTCAAGGAGCTTACATTCTAATAGGGAAGACAACACATTAAAAAAAACCACAACTATATATATATAGGTATACTACCTGTATATTACCTGGGATTACTTCCTACGTACACTGTATATTACATAATAATACTATTTATACTAAATGTAATGTAATAATAATTAATAATAATAATAATAATAGTAATCTCTGGTGGGGGGAGAGGGACAGTCGGGAATCAGGAAATATCACTCGCAGAAGGTAAAATTTAAGCTGAGTTTTGAAGGAACCCAGGGAAACAAGAGGTGGAGATGTTGACCTCTATTGGTAAAGACAGTTTCCTCATCCAGGAAGTCACTATATTAATGAAATTGAAGGCCCCATCCTTATCCATATCAAAGAACACTGCCTCTATTTACAAAGAGGGATAGTAGAATCTGTGGGGCTAGTTGGATCAAGTTGAAAAGTTGATATTAAATCCCTGCTGAACAGCTTATTCCATGCTAGTAGAACACTTGTTTCCTTAGAATTCTCAGGAAATATGAAGACAGTCCCTGAGAATCCTTCCCTTGTACAGTACTGACGTTGTATATCTTGTATGTCTTACAACAGTCAGTCAATAAGCATTTATTAAGCACCTACTACGTGGCAGATGCTGTGCTTCCTCATTTTTTTTTATTCTGTTCTATCTTATTGTGTGGTTATACAATACTAGACAGTTTTTAGGCATCCCAGTACCCTGCTAGATTAGAGTTTCTAAGAGGGCAGAGATCGGGTCTGATTTACCTTTGAATCTACTCTAAAACCGACAGCAGTGGGTTTTAGATATTAACAACTTCGTAAATGCTGTTCAGTGAAAGAGTAATTATACTTGACATTTGTTTTTTAAAGTATGCAAAGAACTTTACATAGGTCATCTAATTGGAGGCTCAAACCAACAGCAAATACAGCAAAAATCCTGAGAGGCAAGCACTATAGCTATTATTATCTGTATTTTGCAGCTGAGGAAACTGAGACCCAGGGAGGTTAATGACTTGTCTTAGTCATACAGCTACGGAAACAGAATTTGAACAAAGTCCTTGTCTCTACTACTCTAACCATTATGTAACATTGTCTCTATAAACAAACATCTATGATTCTTGTTCTCTCTCTCTGTCTCTGTCTCTCTCTCTCCATACATACATACATACATACATACAAGCATACATGTATATATAAACACTATAATTTGAATTTATTCAAATTAATGAACAAAAATGAGTGCTTAACAAAGTGATAGAGTCTATTAATGGTTATTAGAAATTCAAGAAATGTCTGTCAGTCCTGTGGAGTATCTGGATCTCTGTCTGAGGCACTAACAGCCAGACTATTGGGAAAAAGTTTCATGGAGAGGTTGACACTTGACCTGAGTCTTGAAGGAAACAGAATACTGAGAGGCAGCAGTTAGGACAGGGTAGATTTCAAAGGATTTGTTCTGTGAACTGAAGTGGGAAAAAAAGCAAATCTTGGTTTTTATATAGTTGTGTTCTTTGTAATTATATATATATATATATATCTATATCTATATCTATCATATTTATGCATTTAAATATTATTCTAAGGGATCCACATGCTTTACCAAACTGCCAAAGTGGGGCATGAGAAAAACAAAACAAAGAACTGCAAAAACTTGCACTAAATGGAAGGCGGTTTCTGAGCTTTTTTGGCCTCCATAGTGTATCAATTGTTTTTTTTTTCTTCTGTTAGATATATAAATATGCAAAATAGGAACTCTGTCTTTCTAAATCAGTCTAGCTCAGGAGAATATAAACACATATAATTCCACTAGAGAAAAATGCATACTTTCATTCAGTTGGTAAGTATTTAAGTTCCCACTATGTGCCAGGCCCTGGGCCAGGCAATGGGTTCAAAACAAAGAAAGACTATTGCTGCCCTCAAGGAACTTATATATTCAGTGAGTGGAGGAAGGAGGAATATGCCTTGCTCATGGATGAGTATCTACATAATAATTTGAGGAGAGACGGAGATGCCACTGACAAGTAGGGGAAGCAGAAAAGGTTTTCTTCGGACGTGGTACTTGAGCTAAGCCTCAGTGGAAACCAAGGATTCCTAGGATGAAGATCACAGAATCATCCTTTCCACATCATGTCTTCCCTTCTTTTTTTTTTTTTACATTAGATTCTCCATGATGATGTTGAAGCTTATAGAAGTTTAATGAGAGGCTTTCTTTCCTTTATAATTTAGATGAAGTGATGGAAACACCCTCAGGATTCCATTGGGGTTTTTCCTTTCATTAACTCTACCAGGATCCTGGGGCAATGGAGGAGCAATTCACTTTAATGCCACCCTGGGGATCTGAAAGAGTTAATATCCGACTCACTACCAGGCATTGACTTAAGCCTTTGGGGAATGGAATCCTATCATACTTAGGAGCAAAAGAATTTTCATGGTATTGCGAACCTCCACCCAGACTCTAAGTTCATTGAGCTAAATTCTAAAACGTGAATTAATATCTTCACCCTCTCTCCCCTCTCACTGGCACCAGTTCCAGAATCTCAGAATGTTGCATCAGTACTATTTATGGTTGCAAGAAAAAGGGACCTGGCATGGGCCTCTCAGACCTAATACTCATCCTAGTTTTACCACTAATTTCCTGAGTAACCTGGTGCAAATGACAGCTTCTTTCTGGACCACATTCATATTCTCCTTCTGCAAAATGAGAAGGTTGGTTTCTATAGTCTCTTTGAGATTCAAATGTAGTTTCATGGCAAATGGGAATTCTTTCTATTTGATGGAGGCATTACAGACCCAATCTTAGGGCTACGAAAGACCAGAATTCCAGTTCAGCTGTTCAACTGAGGTGAATAAAGGGAGACCAAAGTTGCTTATATTGCTTTAACTTCTGGTTCCCCAGTGATCAGAATGTGGGGGAAACATTAAAGATTCAGGTCAACTCAATTTAAATGCCACCTCTTCTAGGAAGTCTTCCCTGGTCTCTAGTTGGAAATGTTGTGTCTCCTTGGACTTTAGATAGTGCTTTGTCTGCATACCTTTCTAATATGTTAATCATGTAGTAACAAGTTTGTTGTTAGTTTGTTGGATTTGAAAAAAAAGATATCTGAAAGGCTGTCATATGGAAGGAGCAATAAATTCATTCTGCTTGGCCCCAAAGGATATAACTAGGAGAAAAAAAAAAGATGAGTGGAAGCTACAGAGACAGGTTTTGGTTCATTGTAAAGAAAAATTTCCTAATAAAGCCATTTAGAAGTGGCCACCATAAGGGGGTAGTGGGTTTTCCATGGCTAGAAGTCTTCAAATGGATGATCAATAGACACTTTCAGAGGATCTCATAGACAGAGTTCATGTTTAGTCACACACTTGATTGTCTAGAAGACCTTTAAGGTCAATTCCAACTCTGTGATTCTGTGGCATAGATCCTTGAACTATAAAGAATTTGGAGATCATCCAACTCACCCACTCATTTTTTAGGGAGGAAATTGAATTCTCAAAAGGTAAAACCCAAGGTCATCTAACTATTGAGTGGCAGAGCTGTGACAATGACTCAAGGCCTTCTTGCTTCTAGCCCAGGGCTCTTTGCCCCTACGCCATATTGCCTCAGGCTTTTATTTTTTTTTTCCAGCTTTAGCCTTGAATCCCCACCTCCCAGGTCTAGTTGGTTTTCTATCAATAATTATTGTTCACAAACCAGAACTATACCATCAAAAAACAAAACCCAGCTGTTGCAAAGGGAACAGAACAACAATTGAATATTCCATTTTTATTTGTCTCCATTTATTTGGCCTTTGTTAATAATGGAAGAATAATCAGTCTAAATAGAATTTATGTAGCCAGTATGCAAAATAAATAAATAAATAAAAGAATGGGGAGAAGAAATTAAGCCTCCATTATAAAAACAAAGGAAGAACTCTGGGAGACTACGAGATGGATGAGATGAGGGAGAATATGATGTATAGGAAAAATGTGGGCCGATGTTTAAGTGATGATGAAGCTTTCAAATGAGGCTATTATTCTTGGACTTTTTCTTCATTCATGAATGCATTCCTAATGTCACTAGTGGGGTGCTTTACCCTGTTGTTGCTGATGGTAACCCTGCTGTGTCTACATGATTTCTAGCCATTTTTTTCATCCCGTAAATCTTCAACAGAGTATCTATCCAAAGTAATAATGGGAACTTCCTCTGGATCTTTTCAGGTTTTTGAGGTGCAATGAAACATTAGAACTATCTGACTTTCATTTTTGCTACCCAAATCCTTTTTTGATGGCCAATAATATCCTATTTCCACACTTGCTGTTGTAAATAGGTGGAGTCATTAAATCCTGGCATTAGAAGAGAACTCTGGTCCAGCCTGGACCTGAGAAAGAATCCTCTTGACAATATCAATAGCATGTGGTCATCCAGTTTTTCCTTTGAAGAAAGGAAAAGGAAACATTAAGCAGTCCATTTAATTTTTGAACATTCCTAATAATTAGGAAGTTTTCCCTTATAGTAAGTTAAAATATAACTCTCTGACAACTACCCATTGTTCTATTGCTACTCTCTGGGGCCAAATCTAGTGGCCTTTTCTCAATCCTCATCTTTCTTGACCTTGCTTTTGACACTCTTGATCATTACTCTGCCAAGCAAAACAATTCTAATACTTGCATGTGACAGTCTTTCAAATACCTGGATTTAATTTCTTCACTAAGTCTTCCCTTCTCTAAGCTAAGGATTCCCAATTCCTTCAATTAGTTTTTGTCTGACATGGTCTTGACACCTTTCACTATTCTCTGAATGGTCAATATTCTCTGAATGATGCTTACATTGTCGATCTCCTTCCTAATATATGGTACCTAAGTTTTAACAGTATTCCAAGTACAACTGACCAGAGTAAAGTCTAGTGAAATTATCATGGCCCTAGTCCTAGATACTATTCCAGTCTAAGTTTAGCTTAAGATTGTAATAGATTGTTTTTGACTATTATTTTACTGGGTTTGTACTATGTACTAAAACTACATGATCTTTTTCACAGAAATTTGCTTAGCCATACCTCCTCATATTGTTCTCCTCTAACTCTCTTTTTAGCTCTCTTTAGCCTGGCTTTTGATCTCATCACTCCACCAAAATCATTTTTTGTGACATTACCAATAGTCTCTTAATTGCCAAATCCAATTGCTTTTTCTCAATCTTCATCCTTCTTGACCCCTCTGCAGCCTTTGATACTGTCAATCACCTTCTCCTCCTTAATATTTTCAATCCTAGTTCTCCTATCCATCAGACTGTTCCTTCTCAGTCTCCTTCTCTGGATCTTCATCCATACCATCTAACCATGGGTACCTTTAAAGTTCTGTTCCTAGGCCTTTTCTTTTCCTTCTCTATTATCTCACTTAGTAACTTTATGAACTCCTGTGGACTCATTTATCACCTCTGTGCAGATGACTTCCACATTGATTTATTCATTTTTAACCACTCTCTTGACTTCTAGTCTCCCATCTCCAATTGCCCATTAGACATGTCATATAGGAAGTTTCATAGACATCTCAAACCCAACATGGTCAAAACTGAACCCATTCTTCACCACCCTCCCCAAGCCTCTCTCTTCCTAACTTGCATATTATTATCAAGGGCACCACCACTCTTCCAGTCACCCAGCCTCACAATCTAGGTTTTATCATTTATTCCTCACTCTGAGTCTCTTATCCTCCACATATAATCTCTTGCGATTCCCATCTTTTCTACTTTGAAATACCTTTAAGCTTTAATAGCTTAAAATGATACCAAGACTTTTGGAACACACTATTTGTCCCCTTCTCTGCTCAGATGTTGCTGTCACCAAAGAACAGGTCCTCATCACCTCTCATCTGGACTATTGCCACTCCATCTCTTTTTAAAAAAATTTTACTAATTTATTTTGATTTATCAACAATCACTTCCAGTGCTTTTGAGTTGAAAATTTTTCTCCCCCTTCCTCCCCCCACCCTCTCCAAGATGGCTTTACATTTACATTCCTATTAAACATATTTTCACATTAGTGAAGTTGTAAGTAAAAAATTAAAACCAATAGGAGGAACCATCAGAAAGATGAAACAAAACTCAACAGAAAGTCAAAATAAGTGATAGCAATTCAACTTCCATAGTTCTTTCTTTGGATGTGGACAGCATTTTCCAACCTGAGGCCGCTGGAGATGTCTTAGATCCTTGTAATGCTGAGAAGGGTTCAGTTTAACAATATTAGCCATCACATAATGTGGCTGTTATTGTGTACAAAGTCCTCTTCGTTCTGCTCACTTCACTCAGCATCAGACCATATGTCTTTCCAGGTTTTTCTGAAGTCAGCCTGGTCATCGTCTCTTATAGCACAACAGTATTCCATTACATTCATATATCACAACTTGCTCAGCCATTCCCCAGTTGATGGGCATCCTCTCAATTTCCAATTCTTTGCCACCACAAAAAGAGCTTTTATGAATAATTTTTGTACATGTGGGTCCTTTTCCCATTTGTTTGATCTCTTTGGGATATAGCCCTAGAAGTGCTATTGCTAGATCAAAGGGTATGCACATTTTTGTAGCCATTTGGGCATAGTTCAAAACTGTTCTCCAAAATGGTTGGACCATTTTACAACTCCACCAACAATGTATTGCCACTCCATCTCTTGATGTCATATCTTTGTACTGGTTGTTCTCCATGCCTGTAATATTTTCTTTCCTCACTTCTGACTCCTAGCTTCCTTGGCTTACTTCATGACTCAGCTCAAATCCCATATTTTTCAGGGGGCCTTTGCTCAGGGACAACGTGCAAACAACTGTTATAAATATGAGATAATGAACAGAGGGAAGTCATTAGAATTCAGAGAAATAAGGGGGATTTGGAAAAGCTTCTTGTAGAAGGTGGGATTCCAGTGGGATTTGAAGGAAGCCAGGAGACAAATGAGAAAAGAGAAAGTTATAGGCTTTGGGGACAGCTGGTGAAAATGGGGCTTGATTTATTGTTTTGCTGATTGTCTAGACCTGAGAAAGGGATGGAGAAAATGTTAAAGATACAGATTAAACTTAAAAATGTGCCCTGTATACATTCCCCCCTACTCCAACAGTTGATAGTTAAACATTTACCAGTATACTCCTAGAACAAGGTCTAAGTGAGTAAATGAAGGTTGAAAGAATGACAAAGGAAGAAGTTTAAGACAAAAGCAAATTTGTTACCTAAGGAACAGGCATTCTTTTTTCTTTCTTTTTCTCTTTTTTTTTTCCTTTTTCTCTGTTTTTTGCAGGGGAGGGTAGGCAATGGGGTTAAATGTCTTTGCCCAGGGCCACATAGCTAGTAAGTGTTATGTGTCTGAGGCCAGATTTGAACTAAGGTCCTCCTGAATCCAGGCCTGGTGCTCTATCCACTGTGCCACCTAGCTGCCCCCTAGGAACAGGCATTCCAAAGGGCACAGTGGAAAGAATGGGTAACTTTGGAATGTGACAGTGGGATGAGGGGTTAGGTTGAGGTGAATAGGAATAAGGGAGCTGGCAGGGTGGGGACAAGTAACAGGTTTTAAAATAATGGCAGAGGTTAAAAATAACTGGGATGAGGAAGATGTAATCAGGTAGGAGTTTGTTATAATCATTGAAGACCGAGTTAAAGTAGGTTATCAATTTCCTTTGGGGTTGAGACCTAAGGTGGAGTCTTCCCAAGCTGTTAAGCAGCAGAAAAGCTGGAAAGTTGGAAGGGAAAAGATGGGGCAGCTTCAGGTGAGGCAGCATTTTGGTAAATGTGACAATAAAGCTTTGACAGTTGTAAATATATGCCTAGCACAGCTTTGAATAATCTTGTAGTTTCCTAATGAGAAAATAGAGTTCCTGGAGTGATGGAAGTAGACACAGAGCCCACATGGAAGTGTCTTTTGGGAGGTGGTGATTCCATATTACTCATTATTTTGATTATTCCAAAATCATGGCATTCCATTGTTTCATAGATGTGTTGCTTTGCTAGAAGAATATTCATGATAAAGAATATTCATGTCTTTGGAGTCATTGAAAGCATTATAACTTCCAAAATGTTATCTGCTTTGGTTTTCTAGTCTTATTCAATTCAGGTCCCAGCTCTTTATTCACCTGGCATGTCTAACCTAAGTACTAGAATCAGTGGACAAATTTATAGGTTGTCCATACAACTGTAAGTCAAAGTCTGGGTAGTCCATTTTTTTAAAAATCCACTTAGTTTTCTGATATAGATGATTAGAATGATCTTTTTTACATTTCTACGGATTTCACTGAGGTGACTTTGTCTTGTGGGCCTTGATATCATAATCTTATGTCATCTTTCTATAGAAACATTGCTACTGATGGGGTCTCCTGTTTGGATTCTTCCTAGGATATCTTTCATGAGACTAGTAAGCATCATGGATAAATAGGTCTCCTATTTTATATCTCACTTGATATTAGTACTTATGGGATTGCTGAACAAAGTTATCCCCCTAGTCACATCTGTCATGGAGTATTATGTTGTGTTAATATATGTATGGGAGACATTTCATTTAAAGAGAGATTTTGAGACAACTTTTTTGTTCTTACTGAATCAAATGCTTTTAGTAGATATTAGACACAATATGGTCTTACATTCTCTGCACCTTTCAGTTAATTGTGTTATTTTATAGCTGTGTTCTGCCAGAAACAATCATATTCAAAAGCCCGATTTCCTATTCCCTTTGCGTATTTTCATCAAGGATGCCCTTGATGATGGTATAGACTGCTTTTGAAGGGGTTTGTAATTGCATTGTCCAGATTGCCTTTCCAAACAGATCAGATTATCCTCAGATGATCTCAAATCTTCATTTCTTGATTTTAATTCACAATTTCTTCTTGCCAGTGGAATCAGAGCCATAGGGTGGTCCCTATAAAGGCTGGCTGATTTCATGTTCCCAGGGCATGAAATGGGGCTGCTTTGAAAAAGAGGCTGCTTTGGAAATTTATTTAATGGTTTCTCCATCTGCTCTAGCATTTTACAAAACCAATTTCATCTTTGGCATTTAGGAAATCATTATAAGAATTTCTTGTCATCCATCCCAATCAAAGCCATGAAGTTGAAATGCTCAGTGCCAACTGCGACATTGTTAAGAATTTCTACATAGGCAGAATCTCTGCTTTAGTGTGTGTGTGTGTGGGGGGGGTGTTTAAAAAAATGAGGACCAAAACCCCACAAATTCTATTGCAGCATGTTTGCTTTTCAGACTCCAAATCGTTCCCATCAAGATGAGAGAGAAACATGAGCAATCTGTTCTACTTGGTATGATGATGCCTCCAGCAAGCACCCTCTGCTCCCAGTGTCTTCCAAATGCAGTGACCCTTGATGAATGCCAACAAACCCATCTGGTCTGCTGGAAGAATGAATGCAACTCTCCCACATTCACCCAGGAACCTCTGTGGTTAACACCTAGGGTAGAGACCCAAAGCAACCTTATACTGATACTATGGGTAAAACTAAAGCTTCTTCCAGCTCTAAAATCCAATAAGTCTCTGAAATCAGTAAGCTTTCAAAATCTAAGGGGCTGACCGTTTGGCTTGGAGTCCACCCAGAGATATGAATGCCAGCTCCCCTCAGTCTTCCTCCAGTAGGAGGCAGCATGGCCTAGGGGAAGAACACTGGATTTGTCTTTAGAAGACTTGGATTTGAATCCATGGTTCTCCTACTTACACTTGTGTAACCTTGGACAAGTTATTTACTGCCTCTGGGACTCAGTTTCCTCTTCTGTAAAATGAGGAAATAAGACTTCTTCTAAAGTCTTTTCCAGTTGTTCACATGTGATGCTCCTGTTCCTCATCACTGGTCTCATAGAATGTCAGAACTAAAAGGAAATGTATGGATTATCTAGTTTAACCAGCTCATTTTATAGAAAGTCACTGAAACCTTAAAAAGGTAATGAAACTTTCCTAAGACCTCACAGCCAATAAGTACCAGAGCCAGTATTTAAATTCAGGTCTTCTGGATTCTTTCCTTTATACCATTCTGCAGCAGAGAAACAGTTTGTTAGCCAGTCAATAAGCATTTATTAAGTACTTACTAGGTGCCAGGCACTGTGCTAAGGCCTAGGGATACAAAGAAAGTCTAACATGGCCCACGTTCTTGAGGATCTCATATTCTAATAGGGGAGACAATATGGCAACAGTTACGTACAAACAAAAATACAAAATACAAAGAGAATATGGAAAGCAATCTTAGAAGGAAGGCAATAGTAGTGAGGAAAGAGATCTAGAAAGCATTTATAGAGAAGAAAGTGCTTGAGCTTAGCTTCATGGAAAACTAGAGATTCTCAAAGGTGGATGTAAGAATGAAATGCTTTCCAAACACAGCCAGTACAAAGACACAGAGAAAGGAGATGAATCACTAACAGGTTTTTGCTTAACTTATGTTGATTCATATTAGGCTTATTGTTGACTAACATCCCCAGGTCTTTTTCATATGAACTGTTTTCTAGGCATGTCTTACCTGTCCTATTGCTGTGCAGTTGATATTTTGAACCCACCTTTATATTTTTTCCCCATTAAATATCTTTTTTTTTTTTTGGTCAGACAATTGGGGTTAAATGACTTGCCCAGAGTCACACAGCTAGTAAGTGTTATGTGTCTGAGGTTGAATTTGAACTCAGGTCTGCCTGACTTCAGGGCCAGTGCTTCAGCCACTGTGGCAATTAGATGCCCTCCCATTAAATATATGTGTACTTAGGTTACATAGCATATATAGCATTATATGTGTACTTAGGTTACATAGCATAGTGGATAAAAAGCTGTTCTGAAAGTCAGAATGACCTGGAGTCAGGTCTCACCCCTTGAAGGTAATAAACACATATTAGCTATGTGATCCTGGAAAAATAATTGGATGTCTCAGTATCCCAGTATTCTCTAAGAGTAAAATTCAAAAAGCAGGTGCTGTTCTTCATTTGCATTGGTGGTTTCTTCACCAGGAGTACCAATGAAATAATCAAACTGATGAAATTATAGGTTTCATCGAAATATAAGTTGTTTTGGAATACTAGAGGTGTACTCTGTCCTGGTAAGCTCTCACCCAGGGTATTGTGTTCAGTTTTAAGTGCTATATCGGAGGAAGTGTTTCTTTATTTGACAAAGTGGAATACAACCATAGTGATAAGAAGACTAAAAACAATGGCGTAGGGTGGTTGGTAGGTTGGGTGAAGGAACTGGCATTATTTAGCCTGAGGAAGAGAAGCTGTGGTGGGGAGATGATAGCTATTGTAAAGTATCTGAAGGGCTGTCACGTGAAAGGGCATTTCAAGTTTTTATGCTTGGTCCCAAAGAGGAATGGGTAGAAATTTCAGAGGCAGACTTCACTGAGGGTAAAGAAAATCTTTTAAAAAATAGAACCATGGAAGAATGTTATAGGCTGTCTCATTAAAGAGGAAACCCTGGAGATACTAGACGGGGTTATATAACCATTTACTGAGGATCTTGTAAAGAGCATTCTTCTTTAGCGACAGATTGGAACTTTAAAGTCATTTCCAATTCTAACAATCTGTAATCTGTGACTCTAACTTCGATTACACTGTCAGTTAGTCAATAAACATTTATTAAATATCAGTAGATGCTTAATAAATATTAAGATGCCAGGTATTGTACTAAGCTCCGTAGAGACAAATGTAAAAAAAAGAAAAAAAAAGACAATCCCTGGCCTCAAGGAGCTTATATTCTAACTAGGGAAGACACACATAAAAAGAAGCTAAAAAGAGGGAGGAATGAAGGTGGAAGAGAAGAGACCCAGCACAGAGCCATGATGGGATTGAATCCCTTCCTAGGAGTGTAAGGTGGTGGGGAAAAGCAGAGTTGGTTGACCTGAGATCTCTTTAAATGGAAACTTTGGAAGTTTTTTGCTCCACCTTCCAGCCCTTCAGTCAGTCTCAGTTGAATGAGAAAACCACAGAGCTTTTCCAAGGGCACTTAATTTGTTATTGACCTACATTGGCTGTGACACCAGAACTGAACTGTTCAGGGGATTGTACCGCTTTTCAAACTAAACTATCAGTTCCTTGAGGGCAGATGACTTTAGACTTCTCAAACTCCTGTTTGAGCCTGTCTGACCCTGGAATTCCCAGTCTTAGTATCTGGCATCCAGTAATTGCTCAGTAAATGTTTTTTGATAGATTTCTGTTCTATTACACTTGGGGTACAACAAAAGGTAATGGTCTTAAAGTGCCATCAGAGGCATATGAGTTAAACATATCATAGAATTACAAAAAAGGAAATTCCATGATTTTGTGTTAATGTGGAGTCTGGATTAGACATGAGAAAACACTTTTTGGCAAAAAAAAAATAATGAGCTAGGAGAATATATGGCCATGGGAATCATTAGTTTTTCTCTTCAGATTTTAATTTACTTTTAAAATTAGTTTTATTGGTGCCTTTTGCTTTTATGTCATACATATTTCCAGATGCAGAGAATATTCCCTGGAGAAGTTAACCCTTTCACCTCTGGGACTCATTCTCTAGACTCTGTTGTCTTTCCCTGAAACCACCTATCTCCAAAAGGAGGGAACTATGTTTTGTTGTCTGTTCTCCTGGGCCAACACAGATCTTTACGATTACTCATTTTGCCTTCTTTTAAATATTATTTTCACTTGCATTATTTTTAATCATGTTGCATATTGAATGAATGAAAAAAAATGCACTTATTATGTGCCACGCATTGAGAATACAAAGCTCCAGCTCCAGAAGTCTTCAGACTCTAACTTAAATTTTATTTTTTTCTATTTCCTCTAGGAGCAAATACAAAATACTCTGCTTGGCATTTAAACCCCTGCATAACCTAGCCCCCTTCTACCTTTCCAGTCCTCTTACATCTTATTCCCCAGCTGCATGTATTCTTTGATCCAGTAACATTGGCCTCCTGGTTGTTCCGAGACACTCCATCTCTCATCTCTGGGCATTCTCTTTGACTCTCCCCCATGCTTGAAACAGGCCTCAATTCCAACTACTGACGTCTCTGGCTCTCTTTAAGTCCCAAACAAAATCCCACCTTTTACAGGAAGCCTTCTCCAACCTGTCTTAATTCCAGTGCCTTACCTCAGTTAGTTGTTTCTTATTTATTCTGTATATATTCGAATATGTTTGTTTGCATGTTCTCTTTCCTAGTCAATTGTAAGCTTCTTGGGGGTAAGGACTGTCTTTTGCCCCCCCCTTTTTGTATTCACAACACTTAGCAGAGTTCCTAGCACATAGTAGGTGCTTAATAAATGTTTATTGACTAATTGATTCTATTAAAGAAAATAACATCTCCTACAGACCAAAGAGAGTCAAAAGATTTACTTGTGGTCTATTCAGACTAAAATTTCACTGAATGGTTGTTGCTTCAGTCAAACTGAGACCTCTTAAAGACCTTAGCTCAAAAAGGCCAAGGTGTCCCATTGCATCCAGGGCCATCTCCAGTTGTCCTGATCTATATATTGCCACTGGACCCAGATGGCTCTGGAGAAAAAGTGAGGCTGGTAACTGCACAGCCCTCCATCACTTTAATCCAATTCACTTGCATGTCATGGCATCATCTCCCTGATGTCATGGTCCTCTTTGAGAATGACGGACAAACAACAACAATACCTAGCAGCAAATAGTACTCATAATCCCCTGTACTCAAGGAGTCTACATTCTAATAGATGGAATCAACAAGAGGTAGACAGGAAGGGTATTCTGATTCTTGAAGTTACAGGGATGGTGAGTCCTTGCCAGGGCAACATTGATTTGATTGTGGTTCCAGGACATGGATGGTATGCATGCATTGGCAAGGTGGCTGGTAGGAAGGTAGTCAGGGTGTGAAGTCAAATATGTCTGGATCCAGCTTAGAAATAGTAGACCACATGAGGTACTCACCAGTTAACATATGAGGCTCTCTGGCCAAGTTCCAGATGTGAAAAAGTTGAATATTTCTAGGCATATTCTCTGGTCCTTATAGCAAGATGGCAGGTGGGAATATGGCTAGGAAGTAAAACTGTTGTGTTTTGTTGTGTTAAATTGTTGTGAATTTTATTCTCCCACTTTGCTTTATTCATTCTGCATCAGTTCAGATGAGACTGTGGCTATTTCTCTGAATTCTTCATACCTGTCATGTCTTGCTGCACAACAATATTTAATTGCCTTCTTACATTAGAGTTTGTTTAGCCAACTGATGGCATCCATTTTGTTTTCAATTCTTAATTTCACGAAAAAGTGTTGATATGAATATTTTGGTGTACATGGTACCTTTCAGTCTGTGACCTTCTGGGGTGTAGTTGATTCTTAAATTTTCTGTGTGAACTTTTACACTTCAGAAATCTGTGAATGCTACAAATCAAGGATTGATTTGTTGTTTCATTACAGAAAACTTTGATGAAAATGTTAATAATATAGATTAAACTTAGAAGTGTGTAACATACACATTTTATTTGGGGGGGGTGGCTAGCTGTTAATCATATACCAGCATACCTGGGTATGGGCCCATTATTAGGATGGCCAGGTCTAAGGTTATGAATAATTTAGTCACTTTCTCTTACATAATTCTAAAATGTTTTCAAAAGCCTGTCTTCCTATATATCCTCCAACATTGACTTTCCAGTTTTTATAATCTTTGGCAATTTACTAGATGTGAGATGAAACCTCAGAGTTGTTTTTTATTTGCATATCCCTCATTACTACGACCAAGAACATTTTAAACTCATAGTTATTGGTAGTATGCAATTCTTTTTCTTTTGATTTTTAATTTACTGGGAAAAAATTCTTGATGTTATCTATGTTTAGGAATTAAAAAAAGTAGACAGCCTCCTGCAATGATTTGAGTAATCTCTAAGAGTTGAAGGATTTGGGGAGTCCTAAGTGAGTTTTCAAGGGTTCATCCGGTCCTGAGATTACTCATCCCAATGGAAGGAAAACTGGAGGTCTAGAAAGGAAATGCTTTGTCTTGGAAGCCAAGCCAGATTGTCCATGTCCCATTTAGACAGGTGTTAGTTGATCTACAAAAATCAGATGAAATGGTGCTATTATGTATTTATGTGACTTGGTGACATTTTCTAGGCAGAAGGATAAAAATCCCCCTTGAGTTCCCTCTGAATAATGGTACATTCTTTGGAATCTATGATTATATTAGCTTTTTTTGCTTGTCAAATGAAAATATGTTATAACATACACACTCCTCTTTATGGCCTGGCTCTGGTCTGTGACCTCTGGCTTGGTCTGGTCTGTGTTCTCGTGGCCTGAGGGAATTCACTGGCTCCTTCAGAAATTACATGAGTTTAAAAAAAAGGCACATATGCTTTTTAGTTATGAGACTTTATGAATCTGTCACCTTGCCAAGAGAAGCAGCAAAGGCCTCTGGGCCCAGTTTACTCATAGTGGGGACAGATGGTACACAGAGATAGGGTTACTAGGAAAAATGGGGAAGATGGAAGAGAGAGAATGATTGGGTAGTCCAAAGGCAAACTTTACCTTCATAATTGGGCTTAAGGCCAGCCCTTCTTCCTTATGAACATGGGGGTCTTGAAGAGGAAAATTTGGGATCATTTGAGGTCTCAGCAGTAATATAGCTAGCAAGTAACTTTAGAGGACATATGGAATTTACAGAAAGGTTTGGAAACTGCATTACTTTGGGAGTCTGGGCAGAACACTGTATGTTCTTTGTGTCTCTGTGGAGTATATACTTTGTGCTCCTCTGAGCCCGTCCTTGTGGATTTACTGTTACTATTTACTAGTTCTGGAAAGTCGTAGGCAGCTAGATGGTACAATGGATAGTGCTGGACTTGAGTCCCAATCCTTTTTCAGACACTTACTAGCTAGGTGACCCAGGGCAATTCACTTAAACTCTTTCAGCCTCAGTTTCCTCCTCTATAAAATGGAAATAATAACAGTGCCTATTTCACAGAAGTGTTGTAAAGATCAAATGAGAAAGCATAAGTGCTTTGCAAATCTTAAAGCCTATATAAATGCTAACTATTATTTGCAAAGGACTCTAGATGCATTATCACAATGGATTTTCACAACAAAATAATACTATGGTAACAGAGTTAATACAGAAGTTAATATTCTACTTTGTCGTTGTTGAGTTGTTTCAGTTGTGTCTAACTCTTTCCATGACCCCATTTGGTGCTTTCTTTGCAAAAATACAAAATAGTTTCCCATTTCCTTCTCCAGCTCACTTTACAGATAAGGAACTGAGGCAATCAAAGTTAAGTGACTTGCCCAGGGTCACACACCTAGAAAGTGTCTAAGGCCAGATCTGAACTCAAGCCCTCCTGATTCCAGGCCTGGTGCTCTATCTACTGAACCACCTACCTGCCATTATTTTACTTTACAGGTGATTAAACTATAGCCCGGAGATGTTAAGTGATTAGTAGCCATAGTTAGTATCAGAGGCAGAGTCTGAGCCAGCTCTTCCTGACTCCACGTCCTGCCTTCTTCCTAGTAGAACATGATGATCCCTTGACTGTACTATACTCCTCCCTATGTATACTGTCTTCCTCCAGGACCTAGCACAGTATACTGTATCACAGCAGGTGGCACAGTTTGATAAATGTTTGTTGTCTTATATTAGAAAGGAGAATTTTAAAGTCCATTTGCTGGGAACCACACAGGCTATTTTTTTCCCCTCCAATAACGGGACAATCCCTGTAGGAAAGGTTGTTTCTCCATAAAGGGTGGCTCTGGCAGTTTTTTATCACAGAATTCTCATCCCTTCCAGCCTCCATTTGGGAAGGGTTGGGCCCTTTATTGACCTGGGCTGCCACCACGTTGTTCTAGGTCTTAGGGGGGATTTGGCAGCCTGCTGTAAGAAGAAAAGAACCAGCAGATTTCTGATGCACCTTAAGGGAGGAAAGGAAGTAGCAAAAGAACACTTTAAAGGTCTGTCTTAGGGGAAAGAAAAGATCCTCTAGGCCAAACCTTCTGTTCCATTTCTCTTTGATCCCCAAATAATAGGAATTAGCCAAGGAAAAGGGCAAGAAGGGTACCCTCACTGCACATTCTTAAAGTTCCTGTTGAGTCGAAGCATTGGAAAGCAATTCTTTAGAGTCAGTGAATTCCATGGGCTTTTTAAATAACATTCACTCCATCCTCTCCAAGGTGGTGAAGTTCGCTGGCCCTCCCTGGGAAATAGAATCTATTTGCTCCACTGCTACTGAAATTATCAAAACCTTCTTTGGGTATAGGGGCTTCATGGGCTTCTTTCTTGAAACGAAATCTTTAAGCACATTGTTTTTCGTGATTTTCATTTGAATGAAGATGCTCTAGCTTGCCAAGGGAGAGTAATTCACTGGCCTTATTGTCTCAGTGGCTGTTAAAGTCATGGAATCCCATAGTCACAGAATTGTACGATTCCTCCAGCAGTGGCCCAGGTAATCTCTAAGGTCCTGCCCATTTCTGTGGTGGACCCTATGCTGGACCCATGATGACTGAATTCCTGTAACACCTGGAGGATCTCTCAGGTACTTTTCACAGTGTATTTCCTCTGAAAATATAGGAAGAATCTGTGATTTCTTCAGGGTCTAGAACACAGTCTCGAAGCTAATGGTGCCTAAGGCTTATACTTGCCCAGAGTCATATAACAAGTAAATGTTTGAACCCAGGTCTAGCAGTCCAACAAGCCCAGCGCTCTTTACTCAACAATCTACTGTGATGCGATGCCTCTATCATTCTGCTTCTTTTTACAGGCATTTATGAATATGTTTTATCTTATTAGGCTTTTTGAGAGCTAGGACTATATCATATTTATCCCTGTAACTCCCTCTGGGCTCAGCACAGTATGCTTCACATAGTAGGTACTTAATAAATCCATGTTGAATTGAATCAAAAGGATCTTAGAATTGGAAAGGACTTGGCAGAAGTCAGAGAATTATAGAATCTCAAGGTTAAAAAGGGCCTCATTGATCACATTTCCTTTACTTTATTTCACCTTTAATCCCTTTTACAACATCAAATACCAAGCATTTATTAAATATCTTCCGTGTATCAGGCATTTTATTAGGGCCTGGAGATATAAATAGAAAAGTAAATAGTACCTGTCCTCAAGGAGATTATAGTCTAATGGTGATAGAGGAATAACATATATAGGGAAATGGTCACTGAGGGTTATGTGAAGTAAGGAGATGGCAGGATGTCTCGATAGGTAGTCTGTGGTGTCTTGGTGGATGGCTGGATGAAACTCCTGATAAGTGGGCATTTTAGGCCTCTTCTTGAATACCTACAGTGATAGGGAATGCGATATATATTCAGTCTTGTGCGTGTAACTGGGCTTCTGACCAAGCCTAGGGAGTTTTGTATGCTGCTGTGTATGTAGAAAGAGATGTGACTCTGGTTTGGTAAATGCTGAGCACACAGTGATGGCTATGACCAAGGATGGAGCTGGTTCCAGAGACTTTTTAGGAGGGATACATGGCTAGAGATCATGCCAAGGAGAAGAGAAAGAAAGAAGTTGGAAGCTGAAGACCTGTCTGGGAAGCTGGCTTCTCAACAAGACCCTGATTTCCAGTTTGCCTCCCTAAAGGCTTTAGAGACTTTCCCTTGGGTGAGATTAGACCTTCTTTCTTGGTTTGAGTTGAGATTTCATCTTGATCCAATCAATCAATCAATCAACTTTTACTAAGCAACTGCTATGCTCCTGGCTCCATGCTAAGAGCCGGGGATACAAAGAGAAGCAAAAAACAGTGCCTGCCTTCAAACAACTTGCATTCTAATGAAGAAGACAACATGCAAATAAATATATACAAAACAAGCTACATACAGGACAAATAGTAGAAGATGGGACTTTAGTTGGGACTTAAAAAAAGCCAGGGAGGTCGGTAGTTGGAATGGAGAAGAGTGAGCATTCCGTGTATGGGAGATAGCCAAAGAAAATGTTTGGAGGGAGTGCCTTATTCCTGCAACAGTCAGGAGGCCAGTGTCACTAGATTGAAGATTATGTGTTGGGAAGTTAGGTGTAAGAAGAATGGAAAGGTAAAATGAGGCTAGGTTATAAAGGACTTTGAATGCCAATCACAGCATTTGATCTTGGAGGCAACAGGGAGCCACTGGAGTTTATTGAGTAGAGGGGTGGTATGATTGGATCTGTGCTTTAGGAAAATCATTTTAGTGGCTGAATGGAGAATGAATTAGCTATACCTCTCTGTTCTTTGGTGCAGTTTGATTTGTAGAATCTTTCCCGTTTCTGTTTGCTGTTTTGCTTGGATAAATGAGTTTAGTTGCTATTTGCTATTTGTGACAATCTTTTGTATGATCAGTATTTGGTGAGAAACAGTTAAGCCAGTGTATAAACCAAAAACTCCTCTCCCCCCTTAAAAATGACCAGGAAGTGGTTTTCTTTCTGAATCCCTTAAATCAACCTCTTAGATCAGAGACTTTTGAGGGGGGCTGGTAGATATAGTTCTTCTCTGATATTTTCTCTTGAAGACTAGAAAGAAAAGCAACAAATCTCATGACACTCCTGGACCCTGCCCAGCCCTCTTCCCAGTTAATCTGCTGGGAGGACAGGCATGGTACCCAGGCCCTCCTCCTCTCTGCAGAGGCAAGATCAGAGATTTCTCTTCTTGCTGCCTGTGAGCTCTGTCAATTCATTTAGATTACTTATGTTGTCATATATGTCTTACATGGTCACACATATCTTAGATACAGCTCTCTGATTTTTAGTAATTGCTTTCACAGGAGGGCTGTGAGTAGTTGAGGAGCAATGCTGCAGAAAAGGAGGTGGAGGGGCCTGGAAAACAAACCTCACCTACCTTAAAGTTTTGTCTTAGATCCTAATTCATCCTGCTATCAAGGCCTGGCTGTCCTTCCTTATCACTGGCTTTTCATCTGCTATTCTCCCTTGGACTCCCTCATTTTCAGCATCTTGCTCTACTTCTCCCGCCTTCCCCTTCTTTTATGTCTTTCATTTTTATCTGAATCCTCCAGGATCCCTCCTCCTCCTCCTCCTCCTCCTCTTCACCCTAGGGAGGGTACCAGGCACTGTTTCCCCAGCTTGCTGGTTTTACTCATGCTTCATCTCCTCCTGCTGACTGAGATGCCTTTTTTTTTTATTGCTGCCCTGTGATAAATGTTCTTCTCGCTGGCCAAGCATGGGACGAGAGGAGGGGAAGAAAGTACATTGTTCGCCTTGTGATAAAAGTAAAATATTCTTCAGGATCGCCATAAATGCTCTCCTACACTCTGAAAAGATTAGAGCCAAAGCTACAAGCAGAAACCTGTCCACCACCTCTTCTTCAACCTCCCTCAGCAACACAGCACTCCAAAGAGAAAGGCCCTGTGGCCCTTTCCTAGACCACTATAAAAGGAAGTGACTCCTCTCACTTTTGTTTTAAGGTCTTCTTCCTCAAACACCTAAATTCATCCCTGTACAGCTGATGTTTCTCCTACCATGTGTCTGTTCCCTCATGAGTATTGGCTTTTGATAGGATACTTGAAAATAGAACAGCTTCAGAGATCCAAAGGAATGCATCTGAAATTGTAGAATTTCAGTCACCATGGGACTCACCATTGGGAAGACGATGAAGTTGAAAACAATGATTGTTTTGTAAGAAGAAACTTTACTTTGGGGATCCTAGGCAAGTTAAGCTCTTTATTCCTCATCTATAAAATGAGAGGGTTAGACAAGATTCAATTAAATTCAACAAACTTTTTGTTTATTTATTTATTTTTAGGCAATTGGGGTTAATTGACTTGCCCAGGGTCACACAGCCAGTAAGTATCTAAGGCTGGATTTGAATTTAGGTCTTTCTGACTCTAAGCCTGATAATCTATACTCTGCACCATAAGATCATAGATTTAGAGATAGAAGGTTCAGACCTTCGAGGCCATCCAGTTCAACTCCCTTATTTGGCAGAAAAGGGGAAAAGGACACAAAAGTTTAAATAATTAACCGAATAGCACACAGGTAATCAATACTAGGATTTGAAATCATATCCTCCTATTCCAAATCCAGAGCTGCTTCCATTATATCATAATGCTTCGGGGATTAAATATAAACTCTTTCTGTTTGACATTCAAAGCTTGTCACAACCAGGTTTCAACCTACCTTTCCAGCCTTCCTATGTATCACTCCCCTTTATGCCCTTTAAAATCCAACCATCCTGGTCTTTCTTCCTAGTCCATGTACATAATGCTCCATGACTGGAATGCTTTCCTTCCTTACCTCTGCCTCTTAGAATTCTTACTTTCCATTAAATTTCAACTCAAATGCCATCTTCTACATGAGGCCTTTCCTGATCTCCCTGAAAGAAATAACGCATAAGGGGATGATTTCCCTCAGGCCAGTTGACATAACCACAGAAAGTATGGGGGCAGATAACAGAACCAACAGGTATGAATATGTTAAACAAAGCACACAAAAGAGTCTGTTCTCTTTTAGTCCTTTCCATTATGTGAAGGAGTTCTCCCCAATTGAATTAGAGGGGCCTAAAATTGGTCATGTCCTTGGTGGCCCTTAAAAAAACAGACTTAATAATCCTAGAAGGAAGCAGCTTTGTAGAGTGGGACCTCAGCACCTCCAACAGAGGGCAACAAATGAAGTAGAAGAGATTTCTTTCTATTCCCTACACCATCAGCCAGGGTATCCTTACAGTATAACTATTTGCCCAGTAAGAAACATTTCATCTATCTCTAGTCAGAGAAAGAGAGAGAGATAGAAAGATAGAGATAGAGTTAGAGAAAGACAGAGACAGAGTCAGTAAAAAGGTAGCTCCAAGGAATCTTACCCTTACTAGCAGATAAGAGAACCACAGGAAAAAAAAATTATCCCTGATAGCTGTCAAGCCACAGACAGGATTAGGCACAGAGGATTTATCTTACTGGCCTGTGCAGAAGAGGTGCCCAGGAGGAGCGGCATGAGAACACCATGAGAAGAAAAAGAACACCAGAGATACGAATTGCTTTGGCCAAATGTGTTCACTCTATGTATGCCTCACTCTCTTCACTGTTGCTGCTATGTGTTGTTTTAATTTCGTTTTGGGCAGAGAAGGGGGAAGGAGCAATTCATAATTAATCTCTTTACTATGCCATCTCAATAAATGCATTTCCTTTGTGTTAATAGTGTCTCTTTGGCTGATTTTAAAATTTAAGCATGGAGCTTGTGAGCTATAATTTTAGGGGTGGAGAACCAAAAAAGCACCTTGGATAAACGGTAATAATAATTAACATATATAATAATTGTAATTTAAGGTTGGCAAAATACTTCATATACATTATCTGAGCCTTCCCATAAACTTGTGAGATACACGCTATTATTCCCATTTCACAGATAAGGGAACCGAGTCAGAGAGAAGTAAATGGTTTGCCAGGACTATATAATTAGGTGTCTGAGGTAAGATTTGAACCAAGTTCCTCCTGACTCCCAAGCCCTGAGTCTAGCCACTATCTACCACACTACCTTCTCTTGGAGGGACTCATCCCTCAAAATGTGAATGTCAGATTAAGAAGGGAGCCCAACAGGGAGTACTGCAACACGGGGGCTTTGTCCATAATACATTGTGGTGCCATATATATTTTCAAGAACTCAACAGAGAGATTCTCTAACTGGGACTCTGCTCTTTGGATACCCTAGTATGGCAGAAATCTACAGAAGGAAAAGTCATGTTTTTATACTTTTGTTTCAGATTGTGATTTAACAGTGTTCCAGTGAGTTTCCTTTATAAACCAGACAAGTTTTTTTTAAAATATGATTTTCATAGGATTAAAAGCTTAGCTACTATTATATATTGTATTACTGCATGCATTATGAGTATGGAAGCTGATATTAGTGTTATAGATGTTATATCCTCAAAAAACTCATACTTAACAATGTGCCTTAGTAAACTTTGGGAGCTCATCCATATTAATCTTTTGTATAAGTTCAGAATATTTGTCTGAGATCCTTATGGACTATAGGTCAATAATATAAGGTTTGTCTGATAGCCTAGAAACCCCATTTAATCAAGAAATTAATCCTTTTTGGGGAGCCCCACATCTTTTCGGAGACTTATCTGAGTAAGATTTATTCAAGCTTGTCTGCCTATCCCAGGCCTCCATTTGGAATGCCCTATGTGTTACAGGGATCCCTGAAGCTGCTTCAGGTGTTCTTCAATATGTTTTTCTGGTACCCTGAAGAATTTTAACACTGAAGAGTGTGATTTTTCAATTAAAGGTGAAGGAGACCCCTATGCTTGTTGGAAGTACTTCTAGGAACAGGTTTTCCCTCTTCAATGAGGGAGCTTGATTTTTTTTCTCCTCTTTTTCATTATTTTGTTTTGAAGCAGGCCTTTGAAATCAACAAGAAAAAAGTATAACCTATGAGAATTTTATTCTTTTATCTCTTAAATTGTGTAATTGTGTATTTGAGGGTGAGTGTAAATCTCCAAATGTACAATCTATGGTAGACCTAGACTCTCAAAGAAGGAAGTCTAATTTCTGGATTCTTTAAGGCCCGTGCCTAGATTTGATATTTTAATATATGCCACTGAAGAAGGCACTAGAAAGAAGAATGTACTATATGTAGTTTGTTTGTAAATATTTGTTTACTTGTTGTCTCTGCCACTAGATTGCAAACTCCTTGAGGGCAGGGACTTTTTTTTTAACCTCTTTTTGCCTCCCCAGTGCTTTGTAGAGTGCCTGGCACATAGTAGATGCTTAATAAATGTTTATTGATTCACTGACCAACTCTACATCCTGCTCTGTGGTGCTACGTGCTGTCAAAGCTTTAGGTTGCTCTCCCTTCAGGCTTTCTTTCAATGGTATTTTCTATGACTGATGGCCAAGCAGTTGCTTAATAAACCACTTGCTTTATTATTCTACCATAGCTGTTGAAAAGGCAGTGAAATTACCCACCTCTTTGAAAAGTAGGTTTCAATGTACATATGGTTGTTGGTGTCCAGTTTTTAATTTATGTCAAATGGTTCTGAGGTGTGCTAGGCCTCAGCCTTCCTCAGAGCCATCGTGAGTCATGCAGGGCAAGACACTATTTAATCCTTTCTCTGGTATTTGATAATAGTGGGAGATGTGGGGATTAAAATTGTCCAAGCTGCAAGAAAAGAGACTGAGGCAGAGCTCTGAGCTAATGGCACTTTGTCACCTCCAATGAAGTAAGGCCTCAGAATTTCTTCAAGATCTGAAATGCCCCCTTTTTCTATACCTTGTTTTTATAGGATTTCATACCCAAGCACGCAAAAGGGGCATGGCAGAAGACAGAAGACCTTGTTCTTGAGGGCCAAAAATGACATATTAGCAGGGGCTCACAGGTTGGATGAAGCAGGGGGCATCTCCACTAAGTGGTCATAAGATGGTCACCTGTTCATGTTGGGCAAGACAGAATGGTCTGAAGGTACAAAAATAAGTTGGGGGAGGTGCAGCTAAGTGGCACAGCGGATAGAGCACCAGCCATGGAGTCAGGAGGACCTGAGTTCAAATCTGGCCTCAAACACTTGACACTATCTGTGTGATCCTGGGCAAGTCACTTAACCCTGATTACCTCACCAAAAATAAACAAACAAACAAAGAAACAAACAAATAAATAAAATAAGTTGGGGGACTTTCCAAGCATCAGAGCCACTCATGCTGGGTTTGGACATGAAATTTAAGCAAAACAGGATGGAGATATCTTTGTCAGCATTCTTGTGATTGTGCAAGTGAGCCTCATAACTTGGTAAGCTAGTAGTGAACATTACATTGTAGTTTGAGGCCCACTAGAAAAACCTGTCTGTCCCTATATGATTTATGTAGAATATCAAACTGATTAGTACTGATTGGAATAGAGTAGGGGTCCAAATGAATTATTTATTACAGGGGGTTGCAGGAAGCACACATATTCCTTTGCATGCAAGCAGTCTTCAAATTATACTAACTACTCTCATTCCTTTCAGTCATGATCCCAGGATGCTGGAGATTTGGAAGCAACTATTTGTGCTTAATATGCGGCTTTATGCATACAATCTCAAATGAAGAAAAGTCTCTTGAAAAGTGGTGTTGTTTGTATTTTTGATTCTCCATGGCCTCTTACTCACCTCCGATGTTCATTTTAAGTCTGTACAATGGGGCAACTTAAGTATTTTTTGGTAGGCTCATTCGTTACCTCTGTCTCGTACATGTACAAAATAGACTTTGACTGGGACTGGCTTTACCTCTAGGATTTATTTTTTCCTGATGAAGATGGGTGTGTTGGACACAATTAATTGAGCAGAAAGAACAGCTAAAATATGTGATGATGAAATGAATTTCAAGTGAGATTTGGCTTATTGCCAGCTTTAGTGAAGAGGTTTTCATTGGAGTTCAAGCAGCAGGGTGAATAGAAGTTGTCAAAGGTTCAGCTCGTTATATTTCTAATATAGGGGAATCATCCATTTGGTAGAAACCAAGCACTTAACTTACCTAATACAGTATGGGCCTTTATCAGGAGCAAAGAAGAGTGAAGAAATTCATAAATGAAAAGACTTTATTTACACACAATTTAAGTGGTGTTCTGTATCTTAAATTTCAAGACATTCAAAGTTCTTCATCATTTTGCCCCTAGTACCTTTTCAGTCTTATCTCTACTGCTTCCTGTAGGTTCATATGAGTTCTAGTCCCAGCTCCAATACTAACCTTGATGGGTAACCTAGATGCTGGCAAAGATATCTCCATCCAAGTCATTTCCCTGTGGTCCTCATTTTTCTCTTCTCCAAAATAATGACAATGACAATAATGACAGGCAGTGTGGTGTAAGCATTCAATAAGCATTTATTTAGGGCTTACTATGGGCCATGCTTTGACCTAAGTTCTGGGGATACAAAGAAAAACAAACATATTCCCTGTCCTCAGGGAACTTACATTGTAATAGGGGAGACACGTCCATAAATAGGCATATAAATGGATAGAGATAGAAGATAGTTTTAGTGAGAGAAGGAATGCAGAGGGCCAACTTTAGAGTCAGGAGCATTTGGTCCAAGTCTTGCCTCTGACCTGTTGGAGTTATGTGAGCATGGGGAGGGAATGATATAGCACCTACTAGGTGCCAAGTGCTTTTTACAAATATCATCTCTTTAACCCTCACAAAAACTCAGTGAGGTATGGGCTATTATTATCCCATTTTATAACTGAGGAAACTGAGGTTAAGTGACTTTCACAGGGTCACAGGACTAGTAAAGGTTTGAGGCCAGATTTGAACTCTGATTTTCCTGAGCCCAGGCCCAGTTCTCTTATCTATTGCACCACCAGCTGCTTCTCAATTACCATGTTTAATCATTTAACTTTTCAGTGCTCCAGAGGAGTTCATGATCTGCATCAGTGGAGGATTATCCACACAAGGAATTACCTCCAATGATGAAATTACAGCACAAGATCACATTTAAAAAGATAACTATAGGTAACATTCATATAGCACTTTGAGTTTGGAAAAGCACTACATATATATATATATATATATATATATATATATGCATGTGTATGTGTATATGTATATGTATTTGTATTTGTATATGTATGTGTATGTGCATGTGTATGTGTATGTGTGTGTGTGTGTGTGTGTGTGTATGTGTGCATAAATAATTTCAGTTGGTTCTCACCATAACCTTGTAAGGTAAGGACCACAGGTATCACACCAATTTCTTTTTGATTTAAATTTTTATTTTATTTTTTTCAGTTCCACATTGTCTCTCCCCTTCCACCCTTCCCCCATCCATAGAGAAAGCAAGAAATTCAGTTATCCCAATTTTTCGGTTGAGGAAATTGAAGGATGTAGTAATTAAGTACCTTGCCTATGATCACAAAATTGTTGTGTCAGGCAGGATTCAAATCCAGCTGATCTTGAGGCCAATACTCTTGGTGCTTTTTCAAAATGAAGGAGATGGAATAGAGGACATCTGTAGTTCCATATAGCTTTGTGAGTCTGCTACGGTCCAAAAAGCAATGGCTGTGGAATTAGATCTCGATTTACATCCTTTCTCTTCTGCTTATCTTACAGTGTGACCTTCAGCAGGTCATACAATCTCCTTAGGCCTCAGTTTCCTAATCTGGAGAATAAGGGGGTTGGATTAGATGGCCTTTGAAGTCCCTTCTTGGTCCATGGGTCTGGCACAGTTAAAAGGACACTGACTGTAAAGTCCTAAGGGGTTTACATCTCATTTCTGCTATCATTTAACCTCTATGGGCCTCAGTTTTCTCATCTGGAAAATGGAAGGATTGGACCAATGGCTTCTGGGGTATTTTCCATTCTAGATCCACTATCTTATGATCCTATAATTTCGATTCCCCTCTGCTCTAGTGGGACAGTTGGAATTCCTTGTGTTTCCTCACTTTGCCCTTTTTCCTCCCTTACACAAACTACCAAGAATGCCCTCTGCTCTCCTTTTCACCTATCAAAATCTTACCTCTATGAACCTTTCTCTGAGGGAGGCGAACTAACGTCTTCCTGAGCCATTACCAAGCCTACTGTCTGTACCACTCAGACACTGGTCATATATCACTTTTTATTGTTAGCTAACTTTTCATAGGTATGTGTTATATTTACCCATCAAGATTGTACAGTAAGTTCCTTGACTTCTTGAGGTCAGTATGGGATCTTCTTTATATCCCCCTCATGGGCTAATAGAGTGTCACACCTAGCAGATATTCAGGAAATGGCTGTTGACTTGTTTTGCTTATTTTACTTACAGCTATCTGCACACGAAAGTCTTAACTTAGATATCTACTGTGAATATCATTGAGCATAGAGTGGGACAGACCGTACATGTCATCTATTTCGTTTTAGAAATGAGGAGACTATGTGAAAGGGTGTGTGAGGAATATGAATGTGGGGGGATGGGAGGAGAGGGAGAGATTTGTTCAAAGCTGCACAGCTACTAAATACCAAAGCCAATATCTGAACCTAGCAGTTCCTGGTAGGTCTTATTAGGGCAGTGGAATCCTAAATGGAAGCTGTGGCACGATCCTAAGGGGAGGGTGGTTAACCAGTGGGAGCCTTGGAAGACAGGTCATATTGAGTTCCTCTTGCAAGAACCAGCCATGTAGCTTCTCCAACATAACCACACCTACTCTTCATTCATTATCGTCCATAATTCTTACTCTATCCTCTTCTTTGGCTATAAAAGTGCCCATCCTCCTTACTTTAGAGCTGCCTCAGTGCACTTATGTCAGGCAACCCTGATCAGCATCTGCCATGGGTGCCACTGGGAAAATTCCTCCCTCTTCAGCATGTCCATCCACTATTTCCAAAGATCACCTCATGGCTGTAGGAAGGGCAATTTTTTTTTTTCTACCATTGACAAATAAAAAATGCCTATCAAAATATTTATTTCATTCTTATCTTATTCTTTAAACTGCTATTTTATGTATATTTCTATAATGTATATAATATATATAGTATATAAATATACAACTATTAGGTTATATTCAGAAAGTTATTTACTGATATGGGTGTATTTTAAAAAAAAATCTTGGGGACCACAGTGCTAGAGTTATATAACCTGGAGTGAGCAAGACTAGAACCCAGGTCCCTAGTATTCTTTATACTCCCCCATCCTACATGAAGGGTTACCTGGTTCTCCTCTGAAATGGTATATTGTCCTAGAATGGTTTTGGCTAAGTATTATCCACTTACCAGCTAATCACTGGATAGAGCACTGTGCTAGACACTTGGGGATAAAGACAAAAATAAGAGTCCCTGCCCTTAAGAAGCTCATATTCTACTAGGAAGACTGGAGTTATCAGGATAAATGCTCTTTAGGCTGCAGGTCCATGTAGCTAGCACAGCAACAGAGCAATAGATGTCCAGTTTAGAGACTATGTAGGGAACATTGGTACCTCCTAATGTGTAAATGACTGATAACAGAATGAAGCTTCACTCTCCAAGGAGGGGAACATTTTAACAGGGATCAAGGCAGCTAGGTGACACAGTGGATAGAGTACTGGGCCAAGAGTCACAAAGACTCCTCTTTGTGAGTTCAAATACAGCCTCAGACGTTTACTAGCTGTATGACCCTGGGCAAGTCACTTAACTCTGTTTGCCTCAGTTTCCTCATCTGTAAAATGAGTTGGAGAAGGAAATGGCAAACCATTCCACTATCTTTGCCAAGAAAATCCCCAAAATGGGTCATGAAGAGTTGGAAACAACTGACAACAACTGAACAAAGCTTGAAGACAAGAACTGTGTTGTTGCTATTACTGATTATACTACTCTTCACAGCTCATATTGCTGTTGCTTTAAGAATCAAGTAGTGTGGCATAGAGGAAAGAGTGCTGGATTTGAAGGCAGGGGACCTGCCTTAAAATCTCAGCTCTGCCATCTGATCCCTGTGTGACCTTGAGCAATTCACTTAACCTTCATGGACCGCAATTTCCTCATCTGTAAAAGGGATGGCTTGGACTATACCCTCTTTGAGGTCCTTTCCAATGCTGAATTTATGATCATTTGGTCAATCAACAAGCAATTATTAAGTACCTAATGTTGTGCCAGGTACTGTGGAAGTCATGGGTGATACAAAGACAAAAATGTCCCTACCCTCAATGAATGTGTGTCCTATCAGATGAAATGGCATGTATGCATATAAGTGTAAACAACCACATACAAAGTAGATGAAAGAGAATTTGGGGGTAAGATAGGCACTAGCAGTTGTGGGGCAGGCAGGGGAAATCAGGAAAGGCATCACGTAGGAGGTGATACTTGAGCTAAGCTTGGAAAGAGGCTAGGGATTCTAGAAGACTGAAGTAAGAAAGGGGTGCATTATAGACTTGGGGCGGATGCCTGAGCAAAGGCACCGAGAAATGAGATGGAATGCAGCATATGATGAACAGAAGGCCAGTTTAACTGGATGAAAATGAGCAGTGTAATAAGCTTTTAAAGGCAGACTGAAACTAAATGCTGAAGTACTTTAAATGCTAAATGGAGGTGTTTATAGTTTATCTTGAAGGCAATAGGGAGTCCCTGGAATTTCTTGAACAGGGGAGTAACATGGTTAGATCCCTGCTTTAAGAACATCACATTGATTTTGCGTGAGTGCACAAGTATAACTTATATCTAATTGCTTGCTGTCTCAGGGACAGGGGAAAGGAGGGACACAATTTAGAACTCAAAATTTAAAACAAAAAAGAATATTAAAAGTTGTTTTCATGTGTAATTGGAACAAAACATTTAAAAAAAATTAAAAATAATATCCCATTGGCAGAAGTTTGGAGAATGGTTTAGAGTGAGGAGAGACTTGAGGCAGGGAGACCAATTAGGATGCTTTTGCAATAGTCCGTGTATAGGCAATGAGGGTGTGAAATAAGTGGTGGCTGCTTTATGAATGTACAGCAGTTGACAGGCTTGAGAGATGTTGTGGAGGTAGGGAGAATTTCATACTGGAAGGGAAGGAGGGAAAGAAAGTTCTCCCCCCTCTTCTCTTATATCCCACAGAGAGGCCAGATGCCATGCCAGAAAGGTGGTGGAAAGTAACATGAAATCCATTAGCCCATTCATTCATCTCCCTCATGACCTTGTCAATTTGTACCATTCTTTCCTGGGATTTTAAAAAGCCCCTGTGACCCTGAAAGTTATTTTTTCTTTCCAAGGAGGGTCTTGGCAACTGGAAAACAAATACCATTTTGGGGGGATTCAATTATTAATCACTTTGTTGGGAGATAAATTCTGGATCAGTCCCTACTTCTTAGGAGTATTAACTGCTTTTTTTTTCCTTTTGGGTGAAGTAAGGCCCGCGCTTGTAATGATTCTATTAAGATTATTCAATAACTTTATCACCAAAGGAAAATGTCAGTCCAGCCAATTCTATCCCTTACTACCTGCTGTCCTTGTTACTGAAATCCTTTCAATCTATAGTCTCAGTTCCGCTGACACATGAAGGGGACAGCTAGCTGGCATGGAGAGCTGCTGGGTTGATTGACATAGCGTTTATGTGAGAAAGCTATAGTGACATTAGAGTGAGGGTAGTGAGTGCAGTCTGCCCCATGGATAAAGAGGGGACTGAGGAAAGGCCCCCCAAAGAGATAGAGGACAATAAATGAAAACTGGCTCCCCCTGAAGCTAGAACATTTCATTCACAGCTTCCCATTAATTTGAAACAATATGATTACTGCTGACAGAACATACTTTCAGCAAAAACAAAATACTCCCAGGTTGCTTTTGTTCTAGCATAATATTGGTGTCCAAAGGGCGTTTTATCTTTTTCTCCCCTTAGCCTTTTCAGATTTGTAATCACACGGCAAATGTCATAGGGCAACGTTTGGAGGCTTGACTTTATTTCCACTTAAGCTTCTCTTTTGAAAGACAAGAAAGGGTTTCTGGCTCCATCCCAGTCACATGGTCTCTTGACAAGAGCCCTTTCCCACTAACTGTAATTGGCATTTATATGGGAATTCCTCATGACAACCTTGTGAATTAGATACGGAAAATATTATAATCCCTATTTTACATAAGAGGCTTCTTAGCCCTACTCCCACTACTCCTACGATTATCTCCCACTTGCTCTCCATAGATGTACATAATTACTCATATTTGGAACGTGAGCTCCTTGTGGGCAGAGGCCCCATTTTGCTGTTGTTCTTTTCCTCTCTTTGCATTCCTGTTGCTTAGCACAATGTATGGCACTGATTCCTACTGGTGCGTTGAGTCCTCAGAGCCTGGCCACATTTCTCCCTCAAGGTGATGGATTTTCTAATCAGGCTTAATTTTCTAATGCCATCAGTTTGAGCTCCCATTCTATTAGGTTCTTCCTTCCACCAAATTATCAGTTGAGAATCATTCAGTCAGCCCTAGAAAGCTTTCAGAAAGGAGTATTTACTAAAGTGATACAGTAAGGATTTTTGGCACAATAATCTCCACCCCCCCCAAAAAAAAAAGTCTGTGACACACTGTCCATAAGTACAAACAGAGTTTAGGGGAAAGTAGGCTTGAACTTAGAGATCACACGTGCAGTAGGGCAACTCACAGCTACTGCTTGCTGAAAGCCCCCCTTTCCCACTCATGGGGTACTCAAGAAGTTCCCCTTAAGTAAGGTAAATCCACTTCCATCTACAATGATTCAAACACTGCTGTCAGTAGTGATCCAGGGAGGCAGCCAGAACATCAAGGGAAGATGGGAGGGTCCAACATCCTTCAGATCCTTCAAAATTAGAAAGGTGGGGAGGAGACCTAGGCCAAAGCCAGAGCTAAGGACTTCCCACCCCCCAAACAATTCCTTCTCAGGGAGGTTGGTTTAATGCCAAGCTTGTTCTGAACTTTTGATTGAATCCAGTCATAACTAGATTGATGATGACTTCTGCAGAGTAGCTAAGTTGTCTTGGCCTTTCTGACCATGATTCCTGTGCAAGGTCACTCTATTTCAAAGGATTTTAACACTTGCTCTAAATCCATCTAATTAAGGTATGAAGGATTAAAAAAAAAGTAGAGTCATTTCATCCCTTCCCTTCTACTTAGATGAAGAAATTGAAGCATACACAGGTTAAGAGACTTACCGAGGGTCACGTAGCTAGTAAGTGTCTGAAGCTGCATTTGAACTCAGGTCTGCCTGACTCCAAGTCCAGTGGGCTATCTAGCTGTCTCAGATAGAGTGACCATGCAAGTAAATGGAAAGATAATTCACAGGTTCTCCCTGGAGAGGCAAATAAAGGATCTGGCAGAGTTGGTTTTTATCATGTCCATAGATGAAAGGAAGTCCTTGAAATATTTCATCATCTTTTATTCTCAACACTACTACTGATAAATATTTATTTCCAAAAGACCATCATAAAATAATGACAATTCATGAACTCTCATCTGTTGAACAAGATGAGGAGAGAAATTTATTGATAGCTCAATAGGAATTAAATTAACGTGCATTTTACAATTTCATTACTTTAATGCAGAGCTGGGCATTGGGAAGGTTGGTAAAGCATATGTTGGAAAACACGGTTCAGGATTAAGAAATAAGAGATGTCAAAGGTTGTAGACCCTACAGAGGTCTATATATAGATAAACATAGGTCTATACATAGACCTATCTATCTATAGACATACATACAAGGTCTACACATAGACCTTGCCTACATATAATGAATTTATATATATACACACACACATATATATAATACTTTATAAATGTGTATGTATATATATACATACATAAATATATACATATATAAGAAAATAGTCAGGAGCCTAATGAGAACCAAATAATATCTCCATCTCATAAGAGCCTGGACTCTATCCCTAACATATTGAATTTTGAGAGGTGGGTTTTCTATTTTATTTTACCAGGAAGCAGGCCTCCACATCACTTTTTAGTCACTTCCAAATCATTCAGTCTTGTATAGACTCCCTTCCCCCTTCTAACTCCCCTTTATATGTTGTCCTTTCTCATTAGAATGTAAGTTCTTTGAGAGCATGGGCTGTCTTGCTGTGTGTGTGTGTGTGTGTGTGTGTGTGTGTGTGTATTCTCATTCTTGAGTACAATGTTTAGAACACAACAAATGTTTAATAAATACTTTATCATTCATTAAAACACACACACACACACACACACACACACACACACACATACACAAATAAGTGTTACCCCAAGGATAAATTGGGAATATGCAGTGGGTAAGAATAGATGGAAGCACATTACTGGCAAGGAATTAAGCAACAGTAGTGGCTTTAAGTGTGGTATCAGAGAAATATATGAGTGGAAAAAGAAGGTGGGCCAGTCACATCTCTGTAATTTAAGGGATTTGAAGGAAGCCTCCCAGCATGAAGTGTGGATCCTTTGTGGAAGATTTATAAGAAATTATAGACAAGTCATATAGGATACGAGGACATAGATGGGCTGTAATCTCATTGGAGGGACTGCCTACACTATGAGATTCCAGATCTATGGAAGTATCAAAATATAATGTCTGCAGTTAGGTTAAGGTGGCACTAGTTGACAGATGAAACCTGATTGTAACCTTTTTGGTTGTACTAGCTAGATTTCCGGTACTTGTGCTGAACTAAGTCTAATATTATAACACATTTGCAATAAATTAGTTTTTTTAAATAAAAAACTTTATTAAATACTTAGCAAAACATTAAAATGTTAGCATAAATGTCATACTTAAATAGGATATACCATTTAAGATAACTTTTCTTAAATTCCTAGATCCATTATTTACCTTATTCACTAATCTTCAACTGTTTTCTTTTTAGGCAGTCCTTCAATGCATGGATAAAACATTTTCCTCAAATTCAGCTTAAGCCCTCTATTCTGGAACTTGACAGGACTTATCTGTTTTACAAAGAGAAAGAAAACATAGCTAACACATTATGATGCTGGTCTTCATGAGACTTCAACTATTTTTGAAAACCTGGATTTCTGGCTAGAGTGTGTCATTAAATGTATGGATAACCTAGGCCAATTCATTTCACATCTATATACACCACTTTCCTCTGATCCAAAACAAAGGTGTGACATTATATGATTTCAAAGATCTATTCCATTTTGTGATTCTATTTTCCCAGTCTTTGCTCTTTTGACAGTTTTTAAGTTTTCCCATTTTTTAAAAAAATTGAGATGTTCCCCTGACTTTCTGATCAATAGCTCAATGCCCTTATCCTCTTATTCTAAGCCAAAGGATTAGTTTGCCTAAATATAGACTGCTACATGAAAGGCTTTAACTTTTTTTGGGGAACTTTATCCCTTTTCTATAAAATATGGCATTTAAAATTCATTTAAACCCTAATTCCACAAACAATGTTTGAGAACCTACTATGTAGAAGGCATAAGGTATGGTAGGGGGATACACAAATCAATAATAATGACTCATGTTTATATTTTTTTTTACTTTACAACTGACAAAGAACTTCTCTTATAACAACCCTCTGAGGAAAGTAGTGTGTTATCCCATTATACAGATGAGTTAACGAAGTCTAGGGAGATTCAAGTGACTTACCTAAAGTTGCATAACTAAAAAGTAGTGGGACCTGAGGTTAAACTCTGGACCTGCTAATTCCAAATTTCATGTTCTTTCATGTATTGACTCTGACTTGGAGCTTGAAGTATTACAGAGGAAATAAAACATATAAACCCACAATTATGATATAAGCTAGACAGAATATGTCAATAAAAAAGAAGTGATTCAGAGGAAGGAGAGATGACTTCACCTGGGTAAGGAGGGGGACTACTCTCTCAAAATTGGGAGGAATCTTTAGTTGGAAGGAACCTCTTCTGTTCCCTATGCATCATGGAGGAGATGACATTTGAAATGGACCTTGAAAGAAAGGTGAATGGTCAACAAGTAAAAAATGGGATAAATAGAGAGAGAATTCCAAGACATGCCTACCCCTTAGTCTTCTGACACATGATTCCCCTCCACACATTCTACAATCCAGCCATACTAGCCAACTTACTGTCCTTTTTACTTTAAATCATCTGTCCCCATGTCTGGAATGTTCTTTCCCCTCATCTCTATATCTTAGAGTGCCTGGTTTCCTTCAAGGGTCAGCTGAAGTGTTACCTTCTACATAAAGCTTTTCCTATCCTACCTTCCCATCTCTCACAGCTCAGCTGCTTGTGCCTTCCCAATCTAAGGTTACCTTGAGCCTGCTTTGAATGTGTCTTGTATATACCTATGCAGGTACGCATTATGTCTTCTGTCAGAATGAAAGCTCCTGAAGACCAAGGGCTGTTGGACCTTTGTCTTTCTATCACCTAGCACTTAGCACAGTGACTGACACATAGTAGGCATTTACTAAATGCATGAGAGAACACATATTAAGCTCTTTGCAAACTTTAAAGTGCTATGTAAGTGTTAGCTATTACTGTTACTATTATTTCACATGAGAGGTATTTAATAAATGGTTGATGGATTCAATTGACTGGTATAACAAAGATTTAGAGACTGCAAAGCTTCTACAACATAATTTTTTTTTCTATATCTCTCTCATTCTTATAGTATTCCTCACAATCATCTTCTCTCTACCAATGCCTTAAAACAAAAAACAAACAAACAAAGCCAGAATTATATCCAGACTTGGGTCTTGGCAAAATTGTAATCTAGGCAAAACTTATCTTCACCTACTTTTTGTCCCAAATTCAACTTATAGATATCCACCTCCCTTTCTTTGTTTATTCTGTTCACTAATTCTAGTATACTCCTCTCCATCTCTGCCTTTTGAATTCTTTTCCATCCTTTAATTACCAGTCCAAACAGCATCTTATTTGGGAAGCTTTTGCTGATCTTTCTCAGAACTCAAATCAATCAGCAAGCATTTAAGTGCTTACTGTATTGCACTCATTGTGCTAGTCACTGGGAATAAAAAGAAGATAAAGTAGCCCCTACCCTCAGGGAGCTTCTCTTCTCTTCAGGGAGTACAACATATTTTTAGATTTAGTACAAATGCATATTTACAGATATGCACAAATAAGAAATATACAAAATAAATGGACAGCAATTTGGGGAATTGGGGAGCTAATAATTGGGTGAGTAAGTTAAGACCTCTTGAAGAAACTCTTTACTAGAGCTGAGCCTTAAATGAGTCAGGAGTTCTAAGAGGTAGAAATAAGGAGGGAGAAGTCCAGGCAGGGGAACTGACCTGTGGAAAAGCACACAGATGAATGTGAGTATGTTGTGAATGGGGAACAGTGAAGTAAGCCAGTATGGCTGGAGAGCTGAGCTTATGAGGAGGAATAATTAATAATAAACCTGGAAAGATAATCCACAGTGAGATTATGAAGGGCCTTAAATAAAAGTTGCTAGTCTCCATTTCTTTGGTTCCCCACTTCTTGTTTTTTATATTTATTCTAGGTTGGTCCTATTGTAGGGACAGAGTCGGAAACCCTTGAATTCAAGTGCAGATGAAATTTACACCCTCCCCCCACCCAACACACACTCTGATTCAAAGGAATATATACAAGAAATTCTTAATTTGGAATTTCCTTTCAATATGCAATGTGGTGTAGCAGAAAGAGTTTAGGAATAAGAGCCACAGAATTTCACAGTAAGAGATAGAATTTAAAGAGAGGCAGATTTTAGCTTTTTGTAAGGAAGAAACTTCTTTAAAAATCAGAACTATTCCAAGAGTGGAATGGGCTGTTTGGGGAGGAAGTGAGCATTCCATTAATGGTGGATATCAAGTGGAGATAAGCAAATCCAACCCTGAACATATCCATTAGTCCTGTCTGGGAACAGAGTATGACTCCAAGGCTAATAGTGGTAATAACAATAGTTCACATTTTATTAACATGACATTTAAAAAGTTTTATTGAGCTCTTTCCTCTCAGCAACCTTATGTGGTGGATTCGGAGCAGCATAAAGGCAAAGACAACCAGATAGTGTGTGACCATTGCTAAGCAACTAGTAGGGAAGTAAACATTGGGAGGGAAATAATGCAAAGGCTTGTGGTTAATTCCAAGTCTTCCATCCAAAGACAAAGGAGCTTTGAAGGGAGAAGGTTGACCAGAAAATGTACAATAGTGATCCCTAAGCCTATTGTAGTATATAAGTGCAATTATATACGGAGGGAAGGAATGTGTTTAGGGGTACATGTTTGGGTCTGGGCTGGGAGAAATCTAGCATCAGGCAGTGATATGGCGCAATAACTCAGAGTCCAGGACTTGAATTATGAAGCTCTGAGTTCAATCCTACCCCAGTTGCTAATAGCTGTGTGATGTGACATGTCACGTAACTTCTCTCATCTGTAAAATGGTGAGAACCATAAGGCCTATCTCACAGGTTCGCTGTGTCAAATGAGCAAACATGTGAAGTCCTTTGCAAACCTTATATAAATCATAGTTATTGTTATTGATGACGTGAACAAAAGTCCCTAGGAGAGTTGAAAGATGGCTGGTCTGGGTGAGATGATGCTCATGGGAGTCAGGGGGAGGAGGCTTAGTTAAGTTGCGTGACAGTTTCTTCATTTTTGAACAATATCCTTCTGATATGAGCCTACTGAGGTGGTGGAGATCATCAGCCAGTGAGAATGGCAGTGTTGGTGGTGGTGGGAGAGCTCAGGACGTTCTGAGCCCATCATGAGCTGTGTCTGATAACATTACAATCTGGTTGGGCAGAGGGAGTATTGTGGGTTGCAATACGTCTTGTGAAACATGTGTTTGACAACTCTAGTTTAAACCACACATTTGGCACTTAATTTATTTCCTTGTGACATCTTTTCCTTTATAATTAAAAAAAAATATTACATATTATATTATATATTAATCATATATAATATATAATATACTATGAAAGATGCCATATCATATAATATGTATAACACAATATGTAAACATATTATATATAACTATGTATAATAATATATAATATTATATATTAAATAAATAAATAAATAAATAAATAAATATATATATATATTTTGTTGTTGTTGTTGTTGTTGGGGAGGGAGGTAGAGCCAAGATGGCAGAGTAAAGGCAGGTACTCACCTGAGCTCTCCCCAAACCCTACCAAATACTTTAAAATAATGACTCTAAACAAATTCTAAAGCAGCAGAACTCACAAAAAGACAGAGTGAAACAATTTTTCAGCCCAAGACAACTTAGAATGTTGGCAGGAAAGGTCTGTTGTCCCAGAATGAGAATGGAGCACAGTCTAGTGCATGCCTTGCTGACACAGACCGGTCCTTAGCAAACCAGGAGCAGCCCTCGAGGTGATTGAATCAGTGGCAGCAGTGGTTTCTAGACCCTCAAGCCCACAGACTCCAAAGACAACTTAGAAGATCAGCAGGAAAGGTCTGACATACCTAGGTGAGAGTGGAACACAGTCTAGTGTAGACCCGGCCCTAGCAAACCAGGAGCAGGTCTTGGGAGCCACTGAATCAGCAACAGCAGTAGCTGCTTCTAGAGTTCTCAGCTCACAGATGGTAAGGGAGTCAAACAACTAGTCAGAAGGAGATTAGAGGGATGTTTTTGCTAGCACTGAGGCAGGACTCAGCTGCTTTGCTCATACTCTGATCTGGGTTCCAGTCCTGGGTGGCAGTCCCAGGGTGAGGAGAAGCACTAGCATAGCAAAGCAGTAGAGGGACCCTTGTCACAGTTCCAGGGTAGAAAAGAGTGGTTTTGGTCACTTAGAGACCAGAGCACAGGCTAGGAAAGTAGTAAACACTTCTCTTTAGATCATATAACATTGGAAGGACTGAAAACTTACAGGTCCCTAGAAGTATCTCTGAAAACAGCTGCATAAAACCCCTGAAACTTGGTTCAGTGGGCCCTCCACCCTTCAGAGCCCTATTTTATTGTTTGTTTATTTGTTTTTATTTTTGTTTTGCTTTTTGGTGAGGCAATCAGTGTTAAGTGACTTGCCTAGGGTCACACAGTTAATAAGTGAGGCTGGATTTGAACTCAGGTCCTCCTGACTCCAAGGCCAGAGCTCTATCCTCTGTACCACCTAGCTGGGCCCCAGAGTCCTACTTTAACAAAGACTTTAAAGTTAAAAAGCAGACTGGGAAAATAAGCAAACTATACAAAAAAAAATTGACCATAGAAAGTTATTATGGTGACAAGGAAGATCAAAACACACACTCAGAAGAAGATAACAAAGTCAAAATTCCTATGTCCAAAGCCTGCCTGCAAGAAAAATATGAATTGGTCTGAGGCAATAGAAGAGCTCAAAAAGGGTTTTGAAAAATCAAGTAAGAGACGTAGAGGTAAAATTGGGGAAAAAAATGAGAGTGATGAAATAATATTATGAAAAAAGAATCATCTGCTTGGTAAAGATAACATGGAAAACAAAAATTACTGAAGAAAATAACACCTTAAAAAATAGACTAGGCCAAATGATAAAAGAGGTATAAAAAGCCAATGAGGAGAAGAATATCTTAAAAATCAGAATTAGTCAAATGGAAAAAGAGGCACAAAAATTCATTGAAGAAAAAAAACCCAACTCCTTAAAAATTAGAATTGGCCAAATGGAAAAGCAGGTACAAAAGAAAATAATTCCTTAAAAATTAAGATTAAACAAATAAAAGCTAATGACTTTATGAGAAATAAAAAAAAATAGAACAAAACCAAAAGAATGAAAAAAGATAGAAGACAATGTGAAATCTCATTGGAAAAACAACTGACCTGGAATATAGATCCAGAAGAGATAATTTAACAATTAATGGACTGTCTAAAAGTCATGATCAAAAAAAGAGCCTAGATATCATCTTTTAAGAAATAATCAAGGAAAACTGCCCTGATATTCTAGAACCAGAGGGTAAAGCATAAATTGAAAGAATCCACCAATCACTTCCTGAAAGAGATTCTAAAAGGAAAACTCCCAGGAATATTATAGCCAAATTCCACAGCTCCCGGATCAAGGAAAAAATATTTTGAGAAGCCAAAAAGAAACAATTTAAGTATCATGTACACACAGAGAGGATGACAGAAGATTTAGCAGCTTCTATATTGAATGATCAGAGGGCCTGGAATATGATATTCTGGAGGGCAAAGGAACTAGGATTACAACCAAGAATCACCTACCCAGCAAAGCTGAGTATAATCCTTCTGGGATAAAAAATAGATGTTCAGTGAAAGAGAAGACTTTCAAGCATTCTCAATGAGAAGATCAGAGCTGAATAGAAAATTTGACTTTCAAATACAAGATTCAAGAGAAGTGTAAGAAAGTAAATAAGAAAGAGAAATCATAAAGGACATTCCTACATGGGAACATGATACTTGTAACTCATAAGAATTTTCTCATTAGGGCCACTAGAAGGAGTATATATAGACAGAGGGCACAGGTGTGAGTTGAATACGAAGGAATGATATCTAAAAAAATAAAATTAAGGGATGAGAGAGGAATGCACCAGGAGAAAGGGAAAGGAAGAGGTAGAATGAGGTAAATTATCTCATGTAAAAGAGGTAAGAAAAAGATTTTACAGTGGAGGGGGAGTGATTGAACCATACTTTCATTAGAATTAGCTCAAAGAGGGAATAACATACATGCTCAATTGAACATAGAAATCTATCTTACCCTACAAGAAAGTAGGAGGGGAAGGGCATAAGAGAAAAAGGGGGTGATAGAAGGTATGGCAGATTGAAGAGTCGGATTTGGAGTCAGAAGCAAAACACTTTTAAGGAAGGACAGGGTAAAAGGAGAGGGAATAGAATAAATGGGAGAAATAGGCTGGAGGGGAATAGTTAGCAAGTGTAAGTGTGAAAAAAATTATAAGCTAGTTTCTTTAATAAAGGCCTCATTTCTCAAATGCATAGAAAATTGGGTCAAATTTATAAAAATAAGAGCCATTCCCCAATTGATAAATGATCAAAAGATATGAACAGTTTTCACATGAAGTAATCAAATCTATCTATAGCCATATGAAAAAAATGCTCTACCTCCCTGCTGATTGGAGAAATGCAAATTAAAACAATTCTGAGGTAGTACCTCATACCTATTAGATTAGCTAATAGGACAGAAAAGGAAAATGACTGACGTTGGAGAGGATGTGGGAAAAATGAGACTTTAATGCACTGTTGGTGGAGTTGTGAACTGATTCAACCATTCCATAGAGCAATTTGGAACTATGCCCAAAGGGCTATAAAACAATGCATACCCTTTAACCTAGCAACAGCACTATTAGGTCTGTATCCCAAAAGAGACAAAAACAAAAAGGAAAAGGAACTACATGTACAAAAACATTTGTAGTGGCTTTTTCTGGCGGCAAAGAGTTGGAAATTGAGGGGATGCCGATCAATTGGGGAATGGCTGAACATATTGTGGCATGTGATTAGGATGGAAAATTATTGTGTTGTAAGAAATGATGAGTAGGATGCTCTCAGAAAAACCTGGAAAGACTTATATGAAGTGATGCAAAGTGAAATGTACTGTGTACAAAGTAACAGCAATATTGTAAGATGATCAGCTGTGAATAAATTAGCTATTCTTAGCCATCCAATGATCCAAGACAGCTCTGAAGGACTTATGATGAAAAATGCTATTCATCCCCAGAGAAAGAACTGATGGTGTCTGGATACAAATTGAAACATACTTTTTAAACTTCCTTTATTTTTCTTGAGTTTTCTTTCCTTCCTTCCTTCCTTCCTTCCTTCCTTCCTTCCTTCCTTCCTTCCTTCCTTCCTTCCTTCCTTCCTTCCTTCCTTTCTTTCTTTCACAACATGACTAGTATAGAAATGTTTTGCAGACTGCACATGTAAAACCTATATGAATTGCTTGCCTTCCCAATGAGGGGGGTGGGGGTAGGGAGAAAGGAAAGGAGGGAATTTAGAACTCATAGTTTTAAAAACGACTTTTAAAATTTGTTTTTACATGTAATGGGAAAATCAAATATGAAATGAATAATTTCTTTAAAAAAATGCTAAAAATATTTTATTTTTTCCCAATTATATGTAAAAACAATTTCAAACATTCATTTTAATGTTATAGGAAATCAGGATTCTTACTTTCTATATTGTAAGCACTCAATAAAATTTGAATGTTTCTTTGGTCTAGGAATGATATAAAATGAATTCAGGGAGGGGACAGTGGGCACAGTTCCTGGACCTACCTGCAGAACCCCTGTGTGATTTGACAATATACAGCCACATAAAGGCATGCTAGACTGCTTCTTTGCATGTCCCTGTTAGTATTAAGCATCTGTAGTATCTCTTTTTTTATGTCTGTTGACTGCTTATGAAGTAGGAAAGTTTCTGATCCATTGATAACCTCTCTTTCCAGATGCCACATCTTTAGTAGATAGCCAAAAATGTTAACGAGCACATTGGTAGCTTTCACAAAGGGTTTATTGAATGTCAGAAGAGGGAGTTCTGTGAAAAATTGAGTACATCTGAAAGAAGAAGAGAATAGAGATATGAACCCACCACAAAAATAATGGCTCAAGTTTGGCTCTTTTTGTGGTGGCAAAGAATTGGATACTGAGGGGCTGCCCATTAATTGGGGAATGGCTGACCAAGTGGTGGTATATGAATGTAATGGAGTACTATTGTACTATAAGAGATGATGAGCAGACAGACTTCAGAAAAACTTGGAAAGACATGAACTGATGTTGAGTGAAGTGAGCAGAACCAGGAGAACATTGTACACAGTAATAATAACACTGCGCAATGATCAACTGTGATGGACTTAGCTCTTCTCTGCAATACAAAGATGTATAACAATTCCAAAAGACTCATGACGGAAAATACGAACCCTATCCAGAGAAAAACTATGGAGTCTGAATGTACCTTCAAGCTTACTATTTTCACTTTCAAAAAATTTCTTGTGGTTTTTCCCTTTTGTTCTGATTCTTCTTTCACAACATGAATAATGTAGAAATATGTTTAACACAGCTGTGCATGTATAACCTATATCAGATTGCTTGCTATCTTGGGGAAGAGAGAGAAGAGTGAGAGGGGGAGAAAATTTTGGAACTCAAAATCTTATAAAAATGTATGTTGAAAACTATCTTTACATGTAATTGGAAAAAAATAAAATACTATTAAATAGAAAAATAAAAAAAAAGTAATGGCTCAAAATATGATGTGAATCTCATTGTAAACAAGGAATTTTTCTTAGATCATAATAGCTCTCATTCATTTGGCACTTTACAAAAGCACTTTCCTGACAGCCACTGAGGTAGTTCAAGTATGTTTATTGCCTTTTTTCCAATCAGTAAGCTGAGGCTAAAAATGATTTGTTCTGAGTTAAACAAGCTAGAGAGTTTCAGAATTATTCCATTAATGGTATTTCTAAGATGTGATGTGTACATACCCAAACAAAATATTCTAGATTTAGTCAAGGGCAAAGTATAGCATGCTATCACCTCAGTCATGGATACCATGTCCCTTTTTATGGAACAAAATATAACATTTTCTAAAAATTTTACTGGCTTTCACATTCTATTTGTATTGAGCTTCTCTTTCCTTCCTTTGCCTTCCATTTCCTATCCCTTTCCTTTACCTTCCTTTCCATTAAAGAAAAAAAAAAGATACTCAATGCCTTTTTTTTCAGCTACCTTATCCCTATCTGCTTTTGATCTCCCCTCTGACACACTTAGATCTTTCTTAGATGAACTGAAAGCAAAAAATCATAGAGATGAATCAATCTAGAGTTGAAAAGGACCTCACAGGCCATGTAGTCTAAGCTTCTCATTTGACAGATGTGGAAACTTATGGAGATCACACAGGGAGTAAGCATCGATCATACCTCCCCCATTATGAAGCTGATTTATTGAACCTAAAGATTTACACTTATAAGATAATAATTGTAAAAGCACTCAGCACAATGCCTAGCGCATAACTATATGAATATTAGCAATAATAACACTTAAAATGATAATGATTATTATCCCTTTTAATTTTTACCTTATCAGATTTGTCCGTCCCATTGTTATAATTATCATTTGATTTGGTCTTCTAGATCTTTTGGATTCTGCCATCCAGTGATTTAGCTATCCCTCCCAGCTTTGTGTCACCTGAAAATTGATAAGCATTCCTTAATCCAAGTCATTGACAAAAATGTTAAATATCAGTAGATACAACATTTGGGGCACTCAACTAGAGATCTCACAAACTGACTTCAAGGGGCAGCTAGGTGGCGCAGTGGATAGAGCACCAGCCCTGGATTCAGGAGGCTCTGAGTTCAAATCAGACCTCAAACACACAACACTTACTAGCTGTGTGACCCTGGGCATGTCACTTAACCCTATTGCCTAGCCAAAAGAAAAAAACTGACTTCAAATGAATAATGATGATTCTTTGGGTCTGAATCCACCTAACTAGACCATCTCTCTCCAACATGTCAACAAGAATAACATGAGTTATGGCAAATGTGAAGCTAATTAATTGTGCATTCAGAATTCTTTTGGTCTATCAGTCTAATAAATCTATAAAAATTAGTGAAGTTAGTCCAGAATTATGTATTTGTGATAATTCCCTGCAGGTTCTTTGTGATCACTGATTCTTCTGCTAGATAGTCATTCATTCACCTTCCTAATACATTCTATAATTTTTCTAGGAATTAAAGTCAAGCTTATTTGCCTATAGTTTTCAGAATCTACTTTCCTCTCTGTCTTTGCCTCTTTCTTAACTGGGATAATATATACCCATCCCTGGCCCAATGCCACTTCCCCTTTTGTTATTCATAGAGTCTTTCAAAAATCCCTTTCAGTGGCTCAGAATGTGCATTTATCACTTCCTTTCATACCCTGGCATGTAGAACATCTGGACCTAGTACCTGGAACTCATTAAGGGCAACTATGTGCTCTCTTAAAATCTCCCTATTCATCTCAAGATTCATCTCCCTATTACCTATTTTGCTTCTCCCCTTCCTAACCCAAAGTTTATTCTCTTTAGCAAAGAAAATAGGCAGAACATAAAAACTGAAGTTTTGCCCCTACTTTGCCAGTCATTAGTCCATTCATTCAATGTGTGTCATCCCATTCTCCCTGAAGAACAGTCCTATTCCTCTTTCACATCTTTCCTCTGGCTGTAAAGCTCAAATAGAACCCCCCCTCCCCCTCAAACACACCTTTATTGTCCTGAGAATTCCTTACCAGCCAGTGCTTGCTACGTGATCTTTACATTTCCAGATGCTATTCTTACATGACTATGCCACATTTTTGTATTCTGGTTATGACTTAACTTGCCTCTATTATTTGCATGTCATTTCTCCCCCCTTCCCTTTCTAAATCTAATGTAGGGCAAGCTCAAAGTTGCAAAAATTTGCTGGATATCTAATCGTATGAAAGCCAAGAATGAAGTTAATCAGGAAAAAGAAAGTGACTTTGCCCCTGGGCTTAGTTTTTTTTTTTTAAGGGCTCTTCTCCCCTCTCCTAAGTTTTTTATCTCTCAAACTATGTGGAAGAGCAAATGATCTTTGGAGCTGAGAAAGTGGGTACTGTGTGCTAGAAGTATAGTAAATGGATGTTGACAAGATATAGTTTAACCATGGGGAATTAAAACAGGGAGTCATAAGGAGTTTCTAATTCCAAACAAAAGTGAAATCTCTCAGAAAGGTTACCCTTAATGACCAGGAAATATAGTACACAAAGCAGATTTACATCTGAGGGCATTAGTTAGCTAAATTTGCTCCTCATTCTACCTAAAAACAAAACAAAATAGGAGTGTGCTGAGGGCAAGGACACTCCTTCTGGAGAGATAATTCCATTTTATCCAAGAAGTAAACAAGATACTTCTTAGTCAGGGGAAAAGAGTCAGGCTCTGCAAAGACTTAAAAAAAAAATTTTTTAAATTTTTTCCTCTAGGCCAATGAATGGGTATGTTAGGGGTTCTGTTGTTGTTGTTTTTTCCTAAAAGAGTTGTAACAAGAAGGAAAAAAGCCTAAGGGATTTAAGCTAAAAGAGTAATGGCAGACTTTATTTATTTTCTTATGAGGAAGAGCTGTAGCATCTTAGCTCTAGCATCTTCAGCTAAAGCAAGGAAATGGAAGCAGAGAAAAGTTCCACAACAGTGCCCAGGGGATCCATCAATGGCAGTGATCAAAGTACCAGAAGGTAATAAGCATGAAAAGTAGCCACTGAAGACTAGACAGAAAGAGACTGATGGAAAAAGACTGGAAGGAGATTGATGCTCTGAAAGAAAATCTTTATCTCACAAAAACTACATGCCCCGAACAGATTGTAGATCATATGAGATGAACAAGGAACAGCACAATGACATCAGAAGTCATTTGTTGTTGAGCTGTTACAGTTGTATCTGACTTTTCTTGACCCCATTTGTGTGTTTTTTTTTTTTTGGTTTGTTTAGTTTTTTTTTTTTTTGGCAATGATGCTGGAGTGGTTTGCCATTTCCTTCTCCAGCTCATTTTACAGATGAGGAAACAGAGGCAAACAAGGTTAAGTGACTTACCCAAAGTCACATTGCTAGTGCCTGAGGCTGTATTTGAACTCAGGAAGATGAGCCTTCCTGACTGAGGCCCTGGCACCCTATTTACTATATCCCCTAAATGCCCCCCAGCAGAAGTCAGAGGGGCCCCTATAGTACTTGAAACATGAGTTGCCTCTCATCACATATTCCCTAGCTAAACATGTTACTTACAACTTGTGTGATATTGGAAGACAGAACTGGAAACTTTGCTCTAGGACCAGCAGGAAGCTTTCCCAGTTGTATTCCCTTGAAGTCTCAGAAGCAGCTGAGGTGCTGAGCTCTTTCTCTGTGTCTGTTTCTGTGTCTGTGTCTGTCTCTGTGTCTGTCTCTCTCCATGTCTCTGTCTCTGTCTCTCTCTGTCTCTGTTTATCTGCCTCTGTCTGCCTCTCCAGAAGACCCTGGCTCTGAAAGCCAAGTCTTTGATTTCCTCTAATAGGCTGCAAGTAAACATATGTCTCTTATGGCCACGGCCTTCTGCTGGAAGATGCAATTGTTAATGGGGGGGGGGGAGAAATTATCCCCCCACCCTCCGCCCCCCTTTGCTTCACTCTGTTAGAAGAGTTCTTGAGAACGGTCTCAATTCTTTTGGAGTGCAGCCAGTTTGCTTTTTATCAGAGCCACCAAAATTGTGATTAATTTCTCAGCCAGTTATTAGAAGTTCTTTATGCTCCATCAGTTCCCTTCATCCAATTGCCAATGGCTTATAATACTATCAAGTTAATTGTCAAATCACCAAGCATTTATTAAATGCCAGCCTCTGAGCAAAGTGTTGAGGATACAAAGAAAGGCAAAAAACAGCCCCTAGTCTCATAGAGCACACAGTCTAATGGGGCAGACAACGTGTAAGCAATTGTGGACAAATGAGCTACATTCAGGTTAAATAGAAAATACTCAACAGACAGAAGAGAAATAAGGGGGATGAGGAAAGACCTAGAGTAGTACAGGAGTAGAAATGTGGAGAAAGAAGGTTCCAAGCATGGGGAACAGTCAGTAAAAATGCAGAGTTCAGAGGAGTGTTATGTGTGAAGAACAATCAGGAGGCCAGTGTGTGTATGTGAGAAAGAGTGTGTGTGTGTACACATGAATGCACACATAAACACACTATATGTATATATGGGCAGATGTGTATGCATGTGATGTGCATGTATACATGCATATGCATATAGCTCAGTCATTCAGTTGTGTCTAACTCTTTGTGATCCAGTGGAACATAGCACACCAATGCTCTCCATGGGTTTTCTGGGCAAAGGTACTGGAATGGTTTGCCATGTCGTTGTCCAGTGGATTAAGGCAAACAGGGGTTGAGTGACTTGCCTAGAGTGACCCAGCTAGTAAGTGTCTGAGTCTGGATTTGAACTCAGGACTTCCTGACTCTAAACCCAGAGCTCTATCTACTGGGCCACCTTGCTGCCTACAAACACACACACACACACACACACACACACACTATCTATCTATCTATCTATCTATCTATCTATCTATCTATCTATCTATCTATCTACCTATCTATCTACCTACCTAATGTTAAGACGGTATAATTGATGGGACTCGGCAACTGATTTGGCTGTATGTGTGTGTGTGTGTGTGTGTGTGTGTGTTGTGTGTGTGTGTGTGTGAAAGAGTGAGGAGTTGAGAATGACACCTAGGTAATTAGCCTGAAGGGAGGAGGATGACTTTGACAGTAATAAGGAAGTCAGGAAAAGGGGAAGGTTAGAGGGGAAAGATGAGTTCAGTGTTGGGCAAACTGAGTTTAAGATGTCCACTAGATAACCAATTTGAGATGTCCATCAGGTAGTTGGAAGTGGGAGACTGGCAGTAAACAGAGAAGTTAGGGCTGGATAGATTTGGGAATCATGTTCATAAAGATGATTATTGAATTTATAGGAACTGATGATATCTCCAAGTAAAATGGTCTAGAGGTAGAAGAGAAGAGGACCCAGGACCCAGCCCTTTGGGATACCCATGGTTCGTGGGAGAAACATGGATGAAGGTTCACATCAAGAGAGACTCAGAAGGAGCCATTAGGATGGAGTAGAACCAGGAGAGAGTAGTATTGCGAAAATACAGAGAGGAGAGAGCATCCAGGAGAAGAGAGTGGATCAACAGTCTCAAAGACTGAAGATATGAGAGTTGAGATAATTCTTCAGTTTAATTAGTGACTAATAATCGTCCATATTCATATTGTATCAGTTTGTTTAGGAAACTCTTTTGCTCTCTATTTTTAGATTATTGAGGAAACTCCTCAATTTCAGCAGGGACTTGCTATCTATAATCCACCTCTTTTATAAGAGAATTACCCATGGTGTATTTAAGGGACTACTTAAGTAGGCCAATATAACTAGATCTGAAGGCTCATGTTGTCTAATGCTCAAAGATAATGTTGGAAAGGCAGTTTAGAGCCAGCTTTTAGAATGCCTTGAATGCCAATATAAAGGATTTTATTATTTTCTTTTGGCAATGGAAAGCCATCAAACATTCCTGAGGTGGGAAGGGACCCGGTAAAATGGTATCCTCAAAAGACTAATCTGGCAGCCTTGCTGTAGGCAATGTGACCAAGTAAGAGACTATTTATTGAGTAGTCCTAGCATGAAGACCAGCTCTCTTGGTAAGGGAGATAACTTGGTATCCTAGAGACTTAGAGTCAGAAAATTTGAGTTAGAGTCCTAAGTCACTTAGCCTCCTTGTACTTTAATTTCCATATTTGTAAAATGGACATAATACCTATCACACAGGAACATATTTTGTAGGTACTATACACATGTAAATTATTACTATTATTATTAAAATTATACCACCTTCCTTACACAGTTGTGAGAAAAAAATTTTATCTTGTACTTTATAAATATGAGTAATTATTCTTCTAGTATAGTAGTCAGCTTGGTGGTGTAGCAGAAAGAGTGCTTGACTTACAGTCAGGAAGACCTGAGTCCACATCCTGCCTCCCCTATTTATTATCTGTGGAACCCTGGGCACATCACAACTTCTATTTGCTTCAGTTTCCTTATCTGTAAAATGGGAATAATAATAGCACCTATTTCCCAGAATTGTGATGAGAATAAACCAAGGTAATTGTAAAGCACTTTGCAAATAGCACTATACACATGCCAACCACTATTAGTATCAGCGTCCAACTTGACAACCACAGGGCAGCGTGGCAGAAAGGAACATTCGTTAACTTATTTGTTCCTTTCGAACTTGGTTTTTGGTTTTACTTATTGTTTGTGGGAAATCACTTTTTCTCCTGTCTCCTTCTTTGAGAACCTCAGGTGTATGCCTGTGTCTGCCTTCCATTCTTCCTGGAGAAATGTCACTGGCTGTCACTCAGGCATTGTCCTGTGATTAAGGCCACTTTGTAGCTGGAGGGGACGTTTGACTCCTGTTTAAGATGACATTTTCTTTGTTGGAGCTCTGGGAGTTTTTTTTTCCTCACTCCCTTCTACTATTGTCTCTGAGCTCAGATTCCTGTCACTCTGGTCTTAAAAAGAGATAAATCTCTAAAGAGGGGGGAAAGCCAGACAATGTTTTCAGCACTTCTCTATTGCCAATCTGTTTCTCCTTTGGGAAGGAGCTCCCGTGGCAACACTCACTCTGGCTGGTGGCTTCATTAGTGCATGGAGCATCTGCATGGGGCCCCAGTACAGCTCCCTCTCTTAGGATAAATTCTGTCGCACAGGACAACAAAAGGAACAAAGAGATTTTTCTGCTGGCTTTTTGTGTCTTTCTGTCTTTTCTCTGTATGTATGTGTGTTATGTCATTGTCACCCCATCTTTACCTACTTCTTTCTGTAGCACATCCAATCTCTAGATCAGTGTGTATGTAGATACACACATTCATTCACTGCCTGACTTATAATCATCATTCGCCTCACAAAACTATGAATTTCTTGATACTGAAAATCTGGATCTGTTATGACATATTTTTAGGGGCTGGAGCTAGAAGTGACCTTTGAGATCATCTAGTCCAAAATTTTCATTTTAAAGAAGAGGATACCAAGGCCTAGAGAAGAGAAATGACTTGTTTGGGGTCACCCACATGTGAGTGTAATATGGTACAATAGAAAAAAAAAAGATTTGATCTGGAGTCAGAGCAATTGGGTTCAAATACAATTTCTGCTACTTTTTATCCATATGACCTTAAGCAATTTACTTTACATTTCTGGGACTCAGTTTTATCATTTGTAAAATCAGGGCATTGGGCTAGATGGCCTCCTTCCATGTGAAGTTCCACACACGGCCAAGTGGCAAGCCTGGGACTAGTCTGCTGGGTGTTCAGCTAGTTTGCTAAGGATGCTCTCAATTGATGCATATTCCACCTGTGATTGGAGGCCATTTACAGCCTGGTTCACACATTGATATTCCAATGGATCAATGATGTGGGTATTCCTTCAAATAGTGTAGTCTATAACCCATCTATGCCTGCTTATCCCATGTGAGTCTCACCTTGTCTTCTTATAGTTTCAGCACTGTCTTGGGGACTTTTATGTTCTCTTTACTTCATGAGGATACCAGTGGAGTTATGAGCTGTCCATTGAGTAGCTCTCACTCTTGCTACATGACTAGTCCCTCTGTTTTTTCAATTCTACATTTCTCTTCCTCTTACCTTAACAGCATACTTTCCAGGGATATATACATAGATGATGAGGTTGATGACCTCATTGTCAGAACTACCTCAGTCTTTGGGAGGTTCCAAAACAATGTGTGGGAGAGAAGTATTAAGCTAAACTGAAGGTCTGCAGAGCCATTGTGCTGACTTTATTGTTGTAAGCCTGTGAAACCTGGACAGCTACCTACCAGCACCAAACCAGGAAATTGAACCACTTCCATTTGAATTGTCTTAAGAAGATTCTGAAAATCACTTGGCAAGATAAGCTATTGGACACCAAGGTCCTTTTTTGAGCTGAACTGCCAAGCATCCAAATTCACAGTCACTTCAGAGAGCGCAACACTGATGGGCTGGCCATGTTGATTGAATGCCAAACATATGTTTGCCTAAAAGATAATTTTACAGAGAATTCACACAAGGCAAGTGTTCACACAGAGATCAGAAGAAGTAATACAATGACATTCTCAAAGTCTTTCTGAAGAACTTTGGATATTGATTGTGAGACATTGAAGATAGTGGCATAGATTCATCTAGCATGGCATGCCCATATCAAAGAAGGCACCGTGCCTATGAACAAAGGAGAATTGTGGTAGCTCAAAAGAAACGTGAGAAGTGCCAGTTTAGAAACATTCCCCTCTCAAATAGTCATATGGACTATTTGTGTCCAACCTATGGTAGAGACTTCTGAGTTCATATTGGCCTGGTCAGCCACAGCCAGACCTGTATATTGACCCTGACACCATAATGTCATTTTAGTCCTCTTTAAGCACAAAGGATGAACAATTAAAACTCAATTGACTTTATGTAGATTCTCTGAGGATTCTATGTTTTTGCTATCAGTATATTATATTATCTCTCCTCCCTTCAAAAAATATTAGAAGAATATGGAACATATTACTCGTTAGACTTATGGATAGGCAAACAGTTTATGAATAAATGAGATGCAGAGCAAAGTTAGGTGTAAAATGGATAATTTCAATTATATTAAATTAAAAAGTTTTTGTATAAATAAGACAAATGTAGCCAAGATCAGAAAGGAAGCAGAAAATTGGGGAAAGAATTTATAGTTTATCAGATAAAAGTCTCATATCTCAACTATATAAAGAACTTTGTCAAATCTATAAGAATATGAGTCATTCTCCAATTGGATCATGGATCATGATGGCTTCAATCTTGGCCCTCTGTTGTTTTTTGTTTTTTGTTTTTTTTTTATCTCTGATTCTTTATCTCTCTAATGAAATAAGGATTTAAATTAACCCATTAATACCTTAAGTAAAATTAATTTATGAGATTATCTTCCTTCCTAGCAAGACACAGAGGGGACACGACATACGATATATATCATAGACTAGGGAAGAGAAGAATCTGAGTGACAACCCAGTGGGCTGCTGCAGTAGAAAGCCTTGGGTACCTGCAGTATTATGAGGATCAGAGAGGACATTGTGAGGATTATAATTGCCCAATGTGTAAGAAAAACCACTGAGGCAGAGCTATGAGCCAATGGCATTTTATTAAAGGGTTCATGGTGACCTCTAATGAAGTCTACCCCAGGTTTTCCTCATGATCTGAGCTGCCCCTAGTCCCCAGGACCTTGTTTTTATACGGCCTGATACCCAAATATACAAACGAAACATGACAGAGTATAGAATTTCATTGGTTTATAGACCTTGCTTTTGAGGGCCAAAAGTGACATCAGCTGGGGGTATCACAGGTTGAATGAAGCATGGGGCATCTCCACTGACTAAGTAGTCATAGGATGGTCAGAAGGTGGTTACCTGCTCATGTTAGACAAGAGAGAATGGTTCAGAGGTACAAAAATAAGTTAGTAGACTTTCCAAAGCATCAAGGCATCCCACCTAAGGTGGGTTTGGACATGAAATTTGAATAAAACAGGATTGTCGGCATTCTTGTGGTTGTGCAAGTGAGCTTCATAACTGGTAAACGAGTAGTTAACATTATATTAAATTTTGAGGCCCATTATAAAGGCCTACTATAAGAATCTATCTCATGTAATTATCCCTATATAATTTATGTAAAACATAAAACTGATTAATGCTTATTGGAATAGGGTTCCAAATGAATTATTTCTCACAGGATATGCCCAAATAAAGGTGAGTGCTGAGTTAGTGAGGAAAGTTCTGGAGGCAAAATTGGCCAGGGAAGCCCAAGGGTCAGTGGTTGTGACATAGAACTTCCAGGTGCTCAGGGGCTTATAGGTTAAATATTTCTTGCTGTAAATGACATTCTCTGAGTTGGTGTAAAAGCCCCTAGAAAGGGAAGGGGGAGGGGAAATGGAAGGGGGAAAGGGAAAAAAAACCATTCATATAGTGTCTACTACATTCTAGGCATTATGCTAAATACTTTATAAAAATATCATCTCATTTTATCTCCTATTAAGAAAGAGATCTGGCTAACTCATTTCCTCAAAAGGTTGTACAGAAGGTGGTGAAGGAATGGAAGTAGATATCTTACCTGATTTGGAAGGAATGATTTGGAAATGACTTCACTATGATCTGTAAATGCATCAGGAAAGAGAGGGGAGTTGTACCTCTGGCAAGCAAATGGTGCATATTTGCAGCGGGGCAAGTGAGCAGGCTCCTTTTGTCTGATCTGTGGCTAAATTCACTCATGTAAAAGGCAATTTCTGAATCAGAACCCTTATAGAATGTGATCTGGAGGTCTGGAAGTCAGGAAGAAGGTGACTCCTTCTCATCTGTGGCCCATACATATTTGATGGCCAACTATTTATGGAGCATCATGTAAGCCCTGTGCTAAGGTTTTTATAAGCTTTTATGAATGCTAATGATATTTTCTCCTACAGGCACCTTAAGCTGAGTATCTACTTAATAAAGTCATTGTGAAACCTTCCTGTTATTAATCTCTCAGCACAGAAATAATTCTTTATTCATTATACTGCTGCTGTGTTGTGTTTCTGAGCTCCTGAATGGAACAAAACCTAAGCTGGCTTTATTCTGGGTCAGCTCAGAACACTGTCTGGGAGAAAAGTGGAAATAGAATCAAGCAGTTGACACTTGAAGCTATGAGGAAGAGTGGGCAGGTGTGGACAGGTTCTCTTTCTCTTTATTTTTGGCTCTAAATGGATTGCTGTTGAGGCATGTCTGTTCTGAAAATACACTGGGCTTGTTTGCTGTCTGACTGCCTTCTTGTTTCAGCTACACAACAAGCTTCTTGACAAAAAGCCAGCTTAAGTGCTTGGTGTGTGTATACATACATACATACATACATACATACATACATACATACATACATACATACATACATATGTATACTCACATACATATGTACACACATATGAATACAGATGTACATATTACATATATACATATATTTTATGTGACATTACATTGAGAGAGAGAGAGAGAGAGAGAGAGAGAGAGAGAGAGAGAGAGAGAGAGAGAGAGAGAGAGAGAGTATGCTCTCCTTACTAGGGGAGAGTGGAGTACACCAGAGAAGATAATCTTAAATTCTAAGATGTGAGATTTAATTTAAAAACATATTGTCACTGCCTTGTTTAGTTAGTTTGCTATATACTTGTCTCATTTTACCAAGCTCTACTTGGGAGTTATGCATTCTGTACTATTCTTTGCCTTCCCTATAATGAATGAATGGATGGACAAATGAATTAATGAATAAGCAGAAAATCAATTAACAGTGATAGCAATTGCTAGCATTTATATAGTGTGTACTATGTGCCAGGCACTGTATTAAGTGCTTTACAATGACTATTTCATCTGGTCCTCACACTGACACTGTGAGGTAGGTGCTCTTTATTATCCCCATTTTACAGATGAGGAAACTGAGACAAACAGAGGTTTAAGTGACTTGTACAGAGTTGCACAACTAGTAAGTGGTTTGAGGTTGGATATTTGAACTCATCTTCCTGATTCCAAGCCCTTCCTGATTGTGTCACCTGGTTGCGAACAAACATTTATTAATCACTTATTTCTTGCCAGGCAGTTTGCTAAGTGTTGGGAATATGATAAAAACAAAAACAAAAACCCTTTTTCTCAAGAAGCTTACATTCAAATGGCATACAACTTTTTGTATATGCATGCATAAGATGTATATACAATAGATACAAGATGAGCTTAGAGAGAAAGACACCAGAAGCTGAGAAAATAGGAAACACCTTATGTGGTGTTTCAATGAGCCTTAAAGAACGTCACAGATCCCAAGAAGCAGGGTAGATAAGGTGGAGATTTCTAGGCATGGGGGACAGAATGTACAAATGCACAGAGACAAGAATTAGAACACTGTGTGTAAGGGAAAGACGGAAGCAGTATAGTTGGATTATATTGTGTATGGAGGGTAGTAATAATTAGGAAGACTAGAAAAGCAAGAGGGAGTCATGTTGCAAAGAGATAAGAATGTCAAAGAAGTTCATATTTGATCACAGCGGTAATAAGGAACCCCCTGGAGTTTATTTAGTAGGGGTCTGTGACATGGTCACATTGTGCTTTAGAAAGATTGTTTCGGCAGCTGAGCAGGGAGACTTGAGGAAAGCTGCCCAATTAGGAGATTGACGATAGTCCAGGCACGAGGTGAAAAGGGCCTATGAAAGGTTGATGAGAATATCGTAACAGTAAGAATGAAAAGAAATGGCTGTATTTTAAATATGTGTGGTAATGAGAATCAGGAATTTAGGATGATGCTGAAGTTAAGGAGTCTGGGTGACTAAGGGGATAGTGTTGTGTTTGACAGTAATGGAAAAGTTGTTAAGAGGAGTTGTTTTTTTTATTTTTGAAGGCAAGATAATGAGTTCTGTTTTGGACATATTGAATTTGAGATGCTTACAGGATATACAATTAGAGATGCCCAAAAGGCGTTGGTGATGTAGGCCTGAATCTCAGAAGACAGATTAGGGCTATATGTATAGATCTGGAAATCATGAAGATTCTCAGAGAAGAAGAGAGGACCAATCATGATCATTGAGCTCATGGGAGCTGATGAGATTGTAAAACAAAATGGTATGGAGATGAAGAAGAAGAAGAAGAAGAAGAAGAAGAAGAAGAAGAAGAAGAAGAAGAAGAAGAAGAAGAAGAAGAAGAAGAAGAAGGAGAAGGAGAAGGAGAAGGAGAAGGAGAAGGAGAAGGAGAAGGAGAAGGAGAAGGAGAAGGAGAAGGAGAAGGAGAAGAAGAAGAAGATGATGATGCTGGTGATGATTTTGAAGAGATTGAGGTTAGAAAATCTCTTAGGCTTAGAAATTGAGCTGAACTAAGCTGTGCTGAATGGATGTCCACACTAAATTTGACATTACTATATTGAATTCCTGGGAGTGGGGAATTCATCAGATTGTCTAAGGAAGAGTAAAACAGACCAGATTAGAAATAGACAGGTGAAAACTTTTATTTGATCAGTAGTGGGATCAGGAGGTGAATAATCCCTGTACTTTTATTCTTGGTGAGGTTGGGGGGATAAAGAAGAGGGGAAGAAAGAGGAAGAAGAGGACAAAGACAATAACAGAATACGATGACAATAATGATGATGAAAATGATAATTATTTCCTACCATTATTATTATTTCCTACAAGAATGATAACTTGAGGAAGTTGAATAGACAGTAGGAGAACCAAGAAAGAACAATGTCACAAAAATGTAAAGAAGAAAGAATATAGGTGAAAAGAGAGTAATTGACAGTGTCAAAAGCAATATGAGGGACTGAGAAAATGCCATTAGATTTGTCCAATGAGATATTGGTAGCTTTGGAGAGAATAGTTTCAGTAGAATGAGGAAGTTGGAAGCCAGACTACAAAGGGAATAGAAGCAATTAAGAGAAGAGGAAGTGGAGGAACCTTCTGAAGATAGATTCCTCAAGGAGTTCAGAGATATAGGACTGTTGCTAGCAGATATGATTGAATCAAGTGTTTTTTTTTTAAATGGGAGAGTCATGGATCTGTTTATAGGCATCAGTGAAGAGTCTAGGAGATAGGGAGAGATTGACTGATAGGGGAATCAATTGGCACTTCCTTTTTCAGAAACAGTGGTAATGGTATGGATTCTTGTGCATAGAGGAAGAGGTACAAAATATATAAAGAGGAATCAGGTTGGAGAAAGGGAAGGGTATATGCAAAATTTCTTGGGTGGATTGCTGGATGAGATATGTAGGACATGGTTAATTTTTTAAGACCAGTAGAGTAGTGGTCTGGGTAAGTTTATGCCTCTTTAGTAACAACTCAATATGACTCTACTTCAAAATGGGAATTTCAGAAATGAGTGATTTACTTTCTCCAGGGACTTGGGTCATAGATTCCAGAGATCCAGTACAAAGGGTAATGGTCCAAGTGAGGAGAAATAGGGCAACAGTAGGAGAACCAATGGCAACATGGCCTAGATAAGTACCTAGATAGAATATGAAGCATGCCTAGCACATTCCCTCATCAGAGTAAATACTTCATATATATTTATTAAATGGAAAAAATAAGTCAATGAATGTGCAACTTGGTAAATACCACAAAAATGGATTCTACTCCAATCTTTAAGCAAGAGATAATAGCAAAGGTCCAGGACTAAGAATCAGAGAGTGGGAGTTGAAGTTTCAATTCAAGCAATTAGTAGGTGATTGAACCGGTAAGTTGATAAAATCTTTGAGTCTCAATTTCATCTTTAAAATGGGGGAAATAAAGGAACAGAGCCAAGAGGGCAGAGAGCAGTCAGAAAGTTGCCTGAGTTCTCCCCACATTCCCTCAGAAAAAAATGTGAAATCAGCCCTCTAAATGGATTCTGGAGTAACAGAACCCACAACAAGATGGAGTGGAACAATTTTCCAGCTTAAGGTAACATAGAAAGACTTCCAGAAAGGTCTGTATCACTTGGTAAAAGGGGAGCACAGGGCAGTGCAGCCCAGGACAGACAGTGTCCAGGCAAGCCAGAGGGAGGCCCTTAGCCACAGCATAGATCAGCAACTGAAGCCCCATTGAAGAAACAAATTGCCAGCCCTGAAACCCTGACATGATAGGTATGACCAGGTGTCTGGCCCCCAGCATAAGAAGCTTGGGACAGTGCCCTCTGTGCCTGAGGAGCAGAGCTCAACTTTTAAAGTCATGAAATAGGCTGAAAAATGAATAAGAGAAGGGCCCTCTGTGGTGGATAGAGCACTGGCCCTGGAGTCAGGAGGACCTGAGTTCAAATCCAGCCTCAGATATATAACACTCACTAGCTGTGTGACCCTGGGCAAGTCACTTAACTCCACTTGCCTAGCCAAAAACTAACAAAAAACCAAACCAAAACAAAACAAAAAGTAGAAAGAAAAGAGCCCTCACCATAGAAAGTTACTATGATAACAGGGAAGATCCAAACATGAGCTCAGAAGAGGACAATAATGTCAAAATGCCTACATGTGAAGCCTCAAAGGGGAATGAATTTGGTCTCAAGCCCAAAAAGTCTTCATGGCAGAGCTCAAAAAAGATTTTAAAAATCAAATAAGAAAGGTGGAAGAAAAACTGGGAAAAGAAATGTGAATTTGCAGGAGGATAATGACAAAAAAATGAGTCAGCAGCTTGGAAAAGGAAGCACAAAAATTGACTGAAGAAAAACTTCTTAAAAAATAGAATTGGCCAAATGAAAACAAAGAGGTACAAAAACTAAGAAAAGAATTCCTTAAAAATTAGAATTGGGCAAGTGGAAGCTAATGACTCTATGAGACATCAAAAATCAGTCAAACAAAATCAAAAGAATGAAAAATTAGAAGAAACATAAAATACCTCATAGAAAAATAACAGACTTGGAAAATAGATCTAAGAAAGATAATTTAAGAATTATTGGCCTACCTTGAAGCCATGAACAAAAAAGAAGCCTGGACAGCATCTATCAAGAAATTACCAAAGAAAACTGCCCTGAAATCCTAGAACTAGAGGGTAAAATAGTCATTGCAAGAATCCACCAATCACCTCCTGAAAGAGATTCCAAAATGAAGACTTTAAGGAATATTGTAGCCAAATTCCCGAATTATCATGTCAAGGAGAAAATACTGCATGCAGCCAGAAAGAAACAATTTAAATATCATGGAGCCACAGGCAGGATTATACAGGACTTAGAAGCATATGCATTAAAGGATCAGAAGGCTTGGAATATTATATTCTGGAAGGCAAAGGAGCTTGGCCTACAACCAAGAATCAACCACCCAATGAAACTGATCATAATCTTTCAGGGGAGAAGATGAACATTCAGTGAAATAGGGGACTTCCAAGCTTTCTTGATGAAAAGACCAGAGCTGAACAGAAAATTTGATCTTCAAATATAAGGCTGAAGAGAAGCATAAAAAGGCAACCAGAAAAGAAAAAAAAAATGTTATTCAATAAGATTAAACTGTTTACATCCTTACATGGGAAGGTAATACTTGCAAATCCTGAGAACTATGTCTCTATTAGGGCAATTAGAAGGAGTATACATAGAGTTTATGGGTATAAATTGACTTCGATCGGTGATGTAAAAAAAAATCAAGGGGTGAAAAAAGGATTACACAGGGAGAAGAGGCAATGGGGAAGCAGAATAGGGTAAATTACATCACATTAAGAGGTATGAAAAACCTATTACATCAGAGGGCAAGAAGGGAGGGGGTGATCATTGTTTGAACCTTACTCTTATTGGATTTGGCTCAACAAGGGAAAAACATACACATTCAGTTAGGTATAGAAATTTATCTCATCCTATAGTGAAATAGGAGGGGAGAGTGCAAAGAAAAAGGAAAAGAGGGGGTTGATAGAAGGAAGGGCAGATTGAGTGAGGTGGTGGTCAGAAGCAAAACACTGATGAGGAGGGACAGGGTGAAAAGAGAGAGAAAAGTATTAACAAGGGAGAAATAGGATGGAGAGAAAGACACAGTAATTGTAATTGTGAATGTGAATGGGATGAACTCTCCCATAAAATGGAAGCAGATAGCAGAGTGGATGAAAAGCCAGAATGCTACAATATGTGGTTTTCAAGAAACACATTTGAAACAGAGAGATACACACAGAGTAAAAGGCTGGAGCAGAATATATTGTGCTTCAGCTGAAGTTTAAAAAAAAAAGCAGGGGTAGCAATCCTGGTCTCAGACAAAGTAAAAGCAAAAATAGAACTAATTCAGAGATAAGGAAGGAAACTACATCTTGCTAAAAGGTACCATAAACAATGAAGTAATATCAGTACTAAACATATATGTACCAAGTGGTATAGCATCCAAATTCTTAGAGAAGCTAAGTGAGGAAGAAACAGACAGCAAAACTATACTATTGGAGGCCTCAACCTGCTCCTTTCAGAACTAGATAAATTTAACCACAAAATAAAGAAGAAAGAAGTTAAGGAGATGAACAGCATTTTAGAAAAGATAAATATGATAGACCTCTGTAGAAAACTGAATGGGTATAGAAAGGACTATACCTTTTTCTCAGTGGCACATAACTACACAAAAATTGACCATGTATTAGGGCACAAAAATCTCACATCAAATAGAGAAAGGCAGAAATATTAAATGCATCCTTTGCAGATCATGATGCAATAAAAATTATGTGTAGTAAAGTGTCATGCACTATACAATTGTACATGCCTTTTTATCCAGCAATGCTACTACTTAGTGTGTATCCCAAAGACATCTTAAAAAAGGGAAAAAGACCCATATGTACAAAAATAGTTACAGCAACTTTTTGTGTAGGAAAACAATTGGAAATTGAAAGGATGCCCATCAATTGGGGAATGGCTAAATAAGCTGTGGTATATGAATGTAATGGAAGACTACAGTTCTATAAGAAACAATGAGCAGGTGGATTTCAGAAAAACCTGGAAAGACTTGCATGTGCTGATGCTGAGTGAAGTGAGCAGAATCAGGAGATCATTATACATAGTATCAGCAAGATTGTGCAATGATTAACTATAAAAGCCTTACCTCTTCTCAGTAATACAATGATTCAAGACAATTCCAAAAGATTTGAGATGGAAAATGCTAACCACAGAGAGAGAATTATGGAGTCTGAATGTAGATTAAAGCATACTATTTTCACTTTTTTTCCCCTTTCTTATGGCCTTTCCTTTTTGCCGTGGCCGTTCTTCTCTCACAACATGATTAATATGGAAATATGTTTAACATGACTGTGCATATATAATCTATATCAGATTGTTTGCTGTCTTGGGGAGGGGGGAGGGAAGGGAAGGAGAGAAAAAAATTTGGAACTCAAAATTTTTACAAAAATGAATGCTGAAAACTATACTGTAATTGAAAAACTAAAATATTAGTATTTTTTTTCTAAATGGGGAAAATGTTAGATCTGAAAAAGTCTTGAGAGAACATTTAGATAAATTCTTTCATTTTACAGTTAAAAGAACTGAGTTACAGAGAGGTGATGTGAGCTATCCAAGGTCACACAACTGCTTGGTAGTAAAGGTGGTCCCAGAATCTAGGTTTGCTGACTCCCAGTCCTACTCTTTCTTTTCTAGCACAGCTGGTTCTCTGCTTTCACCTACTCCCTCTTCACATAACTGTGGTGTCCTTCACGTAGGCAAAAGCAATGCTACTTCCTTACCATTTGGCTCTGAGAACCGTAATCTCATCAACACTAATATTCGTGGAAAGATAACTTAATAAATTGCCCTGTGACTCCATTCAGCATGTCTTTGACACCTCAATCAAAAACGCCTCCTCCCTGGTCACCATTCTTTAATATGTGTTGTCTTCTTCAAGTAGAATGTAAGCTTCATGAGGACAGGGACTGTTTTGCATTCTGTATTTGCATTCCCAGTACTTTAGAACAGATCCTGCCACATGATACACTTTTCTGTTGTTCAGTCATTTCAGTTATGGCCAACTCTTCGTGACCCCATTTTAACAATTTTGTTTTGTTTTTGCAAAGATGCTGATGTGGTTTGCCATCTTCTTCTCCAGCTTATTTTGGAGATGAGGTAAACAAGGTTAATAACTTGCTTAGCTAGTAAGTGTCTGAGGCCAGATTTGCACTCACAAAGATGAGTCTTCCTGACTCTGTACCTGGTACTCTATCTAGTTTGCCACTTAGCTGCCCTGGCAAATGCTTAATAAATGCTTTTTCAACCATCTCTCCATCCATCCATCCATTTGTTAAGAGACCGTATATGTTGACCATCTATCAGTGGGGCTTGAGCCTCATTTTAGTTGAGATATCCACACCTCCTACCTAACCCCCTTGACCAAATGCATGCTTCACATGTATAAATCTACTGGATGGGTGTCTAGTTCTTACATGCCAGCAAGGTGCTTCCTTTTAAGAAACCAGACAAAATGAAGCCACTTTGAACCTGTTTGATACACGGAGGGGTGGCGATCTTTCTTCATGCTTATATATATAAGAAAAGTTATAAATAAATAAACAAACATATATCTATATATATATATCTATATATATATCTATATATCTATATATCTATATATATAGCCTAGACAATGGGGTTAAGTGACTTGCCCAGGGTCATACAGCTAGTGAGTGTTATGTGTCTGAGGCCAGATTTGAACTCAGGTCCTCCTGACTTCAGGGCCAGTGTTTTGTCTACTGCACCACCTAGCTGCCCCCATGCTCATATCTTCTTAAATTTAGGCATGGTTGGTCCTGCTTTTCTGGCATCTGACTGTAATTTGTCCCTTGCTCTCATCCACAGAATTTAGAGCTGAAAGGCACTATCAAGCATCTTGTGAAATTTCTTCATGCTACAAATGAGGAAACACCCCTAAAGAGCTAAAGCAACTTTCTCAAGGTCATTCAACTAATAAATAGTACAACTGGGTTTTGAACTCTCAGTAGTCCTGTAATTCTAAGTCCAGAGTTCTTTCTACTGGTTCTTTATCTCATCCATATTTCTATCTTGCTCATCCCTTTGACTTGGCTTTGGTATCCTCAATATCCATTCCAAGTTACTCTGTCTTAGCATTCTTTACATCTGTGCCTGGTATTTGTCACTGGCATTCTTTGTCCTTGATAATAGCATTATCCTGGGATGCTGGATTCAGGATTCCTTACCCACACCTGAACTACCTAACAACACAGTTGAGACAGTGTAAAGTAGCTCAATGAACTCTGGGTTTATTGAGGGCCTGGGTTTAAATCTCATTTCTACCGTCTATTGCCACTTCCTTTGCCCTATCATGGTCTTCTCTTCATTTATATTGGACTCTCCAATCCCTCTTTGCTACTGCTGCATTTTGCTTTCCACACATTATCCATCTTGAGTCATATTTTGCAGTTAATACTAGAGGTGTGAAGAACCACAGCATCCTGTGGCAGTCTATTTTTGTGGCCATCAAGCAGTTTTCAATTTGTGGTTTTAAGCCCTCGTAGCTTTCCAGTGGTTTCATGACCTCCTCAAGCTCCCATCTCTCACAGCTTGGCAATGCTTTACTCTGCTTCTACTTAGAAAAAGCAGTTGAAACTACCCTTTTAATCTTAAATGACTATGGACTAAAGGAATGAATGCAAAACACTATTTTTCACTCCCTTCCTGACAATTTCCCAACCAAAGCCAGAAAGTGAAGTCCAAACAGCCTGTCTGACTATGGTAGAAGTCCAAATTTGGACAACACATTTCTAGATTTAATCTTAGATCTTAATGTTTCTGAGATTCAACTTCTTTATATGTGAAATGTGGATTATTACTGATAACTGAATAATTTTTTGGAAAAAAAATATTTAGTACTCAATGACCAAGTCATGTTTGTAACTAGAGCACTAAAATCCAGCAAAAAACAAAAAATCCTAGTCATCTGGACTCGGGAGTATATTAAGAACTTTTCTAACCTAGTATATATCTGACAACTAACTTGTAATAGAAAGCCCAAGATTTTTAATCAGATAACTTGAGTTTAAATCCCAGCTTTGCTAATTATTACCCAGTGGGTTTGAACAGTTCATTTCTACCCTTTGGACCTTGGTTTCTTCACTTATAGAATAAAAGGGTTACTAGATGACTTCCAAATTTCTTTCCAGCTTGAAATCTCATGGTCCTAGAGGTCATGTAGATCATAGGGTTATAGACCTATACCTGGAAGCTATCTCTGGGGCCATCTTGCCCAGAGCCCTCAGAGGAAGTATTTAAGGCAGGTCCAGAGAAGTCAAAGGGCTTAAAGGCATATAATCCGTACATTGCAGAAATGTTTTGTTTCAGTTTTTTTGAGGCATTGAATTATTCCTATATCAATTCATAGTAGGAAAAAAACAGAAAATAGTCATGACTAGAACTTAAGAGATGAGTATCTAAACCTGCTATTATGATCACAGAGTGACTCAGACATATGACATAGACATTGAGTTCATCTGAGCTCTTTCAATTCTTGTTGGGAGAACTCTCAGACTCAATGACAAAGATTGCCCTGTTTCTGAAGTGGGTAAATAGTTGTAAAATCTCAAGACTATAAGAAATCCCAGAAGTCATCTAATTCACCTTACCATTTAAGATGAATCCCTTCTACAAGATCATAGATAATCTAGTTTTTGCTCAAAGAACTCCAATATTGAGAAATGAACTACCTCCTGAGTCCACCCAATCTGCCTTGGGACAGCTTTACTGTTAACAAGAAAAGTATCTCTTCTGAAATCTTGTTAATTTCTACTCATTGTTCTTAGTTTTGCCCCTTGGACTCAAAGCCAAAGTTGTCCTGGGGCCTCTTGTTCCCCACTAATTATAATGCCTTCCTTCAGCTGATTATTTCATTTTCACTCTCTCTCTCTCTCTCTCTCTCTCTCTCTCTCTCTCTCTCTCTCTCTCTCACACACACACACACACACACACACACACACACGTTGTTTGCTTATAGTCATTTGTCTATTGCCTTCCCCATTAGATTGCAAACTTGTGAATAAACACTGTTGTTTACCTTTCTTTGTATCCTCAATGCTTAGCACAGTGCGTGGCAAATAGTAGGTGCTTAATAAATGTTTATTGACTTGCTGCTCAGTGTTTCTTGAAAGTTGATGGTTCAGTTTTCAGGGTAAGCATTTACACATTGCAAATTGGTAAATGCTACAAATCAGGGCTTGATTTATTGTTTTGTTGATTGTCTGGACATAAGAAAGTGATGGAAGAAATGTTAATAATGCAGCTTAAACTTAAATGAATCATGTTATGAATCCCCTCCCCCCCTTCCTCCGAGAGTCTGTTGTTAATTTTTTACCAGTACACCCCTGGTTCAAGCAGAATAAATCTAATTCTTTGACCACCTACCTGTCTTTAAATGCTGGAAAACAGCTATCATGTGTGCCCTAAGTATTCTCAGCAGGTTAACCACTCCTGATTCTTTGGGTAGCACAATAACAATATTTGGCCTTTATCTAGAGCTCTCAGGTTTACAAAACACCTTATGCATCATCTCATTTGATCCTCCCAATAATCTTATGAAGCAGGTACTATTATTACCCCCATTTTACAGATGAGGAATCTAAGGGTGAGGGGGTTAGATGAGAGGGTGAGATTGTACAAGGTCATGTAGCTAGCAGTGTCTGAGCAGGATTCAGACTCAGCTTTTCCTGATTCCAAGTCCAGCACTCTAACCACTGAACCGTCTAGCTGCCAGTTCCCTCATTACTACTGCTCACCTTCCTCTGGACATCCTCTGCTTTGTTCATGCTTCCATACTTTGATGGATACATTATTTAATTGATGTGGGCCTTACTTTTTAATGGTGTCACTTGAAACCTATTCATAGCTTCTCATCCTGAGTAACACTTCTCTGTGTCTTTCCATAAATCCCCAACATGGAATTCATCTAAGTTGCTGTGGCTCTTCCTTTAAATCTCTTGACATTCTATGGGTACAAAAGGAACAAATGGGTGAGACATCTATTATGCTCTCCTTTCTTTACATAACCAGCTCATATTCCTTTTCTGTCACATATTTCCTTCATAATACTGCTATTGCCATTTTTTGATTATATGCCACAAGCTTAATAAAGTAGATAGGGTACTGGTTCTGGGTTTAGTCCTTGATTTCAAACCCTATCCCTGCATTTTACAATCTGTGTGACCTTGAACAAGTTATTTAACCTCCTTGGGCCTCAGTTTCCTTAACTGTAAGTTGAAGTGATTAGACTAAATGGTTTCTCACCTTGGGTAGCTGAAGTCCCTTCCAGACCTAGATCTATGATCTTTCTCTTACACATTATGCATTAGGTGACCAACAAATTTAATGCCTTGGTACCAATTATTTGGCACCTGAAGTATTCAAAACTTTGCAGCCTATCTTAACATACACTTAGGAAGCTTCTGCGTATGAAAAGCCCAGTACAAGAAACCACAATATAAGACAGTCAAGCAAGCCTGTTTTATCAAGGGACAAAACAAAATGAAGAGCAGTGAGGGAAAATGATAGAAACAGGTTAGGGGTGAGTCCTGGGTGGAATTGTGCACCTCACTGTGGACTGGGGGTAACAGGGCACCTTTTTCTAAACCAGTAAAGTCTGGTAGGTTTTTTTCAGGTTCTTATCTTAGTATACCATGAGTTGGAGGAAAGGAGTGAGGAAAAATCTAGACTTGAGACCCAGTGCTGATTCATGCTAGTGGGGTACACAAGACTTCTCAGAATGGCAGCTAGTTGTTACTCAAACTGCCCACTGCCAGAAGTTACTGTTGGTCTCACTCTCACTCAGGTGTTTAACTTCCTGAGATGTCTTTCTTTAGTGGGTCAGGAAGTCTCTTTTATTTTTCATACAGCTGTAAGGCATCATTAGAAGAATACTGGTGTTTGAACAACGTCCCTTGATTCAGGAAAAGCTTGGGTACATTGTCTGCTGTAAAAATTCTTCGCTTGATCCTTGATTTCCTCAGTACAGCCTCTGGTCTCTTTAGTATCCTGGTCACCTGCCTCCCTGTGCTACCCAATTCAGTTAATATCTTCCTAAAAATGGGGCATCACTGGATCCTAGTTTAAAAAAAATTAATTCTTTGGATGAGAAGGGCTAAAAACATCGAATAAGCCATTATATACAGGAAGAACACTTACTAGAGTTAACATAAGCCATCTGCACTGAAGAAAGGAAAGATTTCTTAAGGTCACTCTTTCTATTGCCAACGAATCTTAATAATTATGGCAGCTACTTGAGCTCCCTAGTTAATCTCCCTCCTTTCCCTTCTTTCTTCCCTCAAAGAAACAAAGCTGCTTATCTGCTAGTGGGCAAGGAAGAAAAAAAAATATATATCTGTTTGGGGCTTGGAGGATAGACTTTTTTCTTTTTTTTCTTTTTTTTCATTCACAGAACTTCACAGACATTAGTCACTTCTATTATGCAAATTGAAATGGAGCACAAATAAGGATTTCCCACTTTGAAAACCTCTTTCCTTGAGGAATCTTTCAGATCCTGCCAGGGACCGAATTTCTTCCACAGACTTGCCTTCCTGTTTTCCTTAATCCTCCTGGTATGCAGAATGAATTGGGGAGGGAGGAGAAACCAGAAAGGGAGTGTAAAATCTTCCAGAAAACTTATCATTTGGACTTTGTGCTGAACCCAGCCTTCTCTGAAGTTCCTTTATCCTTCCTCTTGAATGAATGAATTGTTGTAATCAATTTTGGCTATTGGAATAAAAGATTGATATTTTGCTCATAATTTATCAGTGGCTTTTTTTACCAAGGGAAAAAATCTTTGGAACTAACTAGAAAAATGAGGAAAACTTTGAAGAAATGTAAAGTATTATCTTGGCAGGAAAGTTTCTTCTTGAACACATTCACGAAATCCTAGAGGGCCCTACCAGAGCTGGGGGAGACATTTGGAGCTTTGTACACTTTAAAGTGCTATATAAAATCTTTGTTATCATCCAGAACAACCTTCTCTTTTAACAGAGGAGGAAAGTGAGGCCCAGAGAGATAGGTGAATTGCTCAATAACGCCTGGCAATAATGTCAGAACCTTTTGGACTCTTAGTCTACTGTTTTTCGTGCTTCCCCCCCCCCCCCATTTTACCATAGATCATAGGATCATAGACCTAGGGATAGAAGGGACCAGAGAGGCCATTGGATCATAGGGTCATAGATTAGAGATGGAAAGGATCACCCCTTCATTTCAGATGAAGAAAATCAGAGTGAGGAAGAGTAGGTGACTTAGTTAAGATCAACAGGCAGAAAATGTTGATATAGAATTCAGATGCATCTTCTGACTCCAGAGTCGGTATTCTTTCCCCTATACATGCTGAATCCTTCTTTCTCACAAAAATAACTAGGACGATAAACGGATCCATCAAAGCCTCATGGGATTTCAAAATTGGGAGAGGTCTTTTCGGGCAAGACAAACCTCAGGGAATTTAGATGATTAGTCCATGGTCTCAGATATAAGTTAGTGGCAGAGTGAGGAAGAGAATCCAGGCCTCTTGATTTTTGCTCTGCTGCTTTTTCCATTATACTATTATAGGGCACAGTTATCAATTATCAAATAAGCTCAATTAAAGCTTAGTAATGAATGGAGCTAAGGGCAGGACACTTTTTCTAAGGAATCAGAACCACTGGTCTTATATTAACAACAACCAGAGAAAACCATTAATTTTGACTTTCTTATGACCTTGCCAACTAACTAGGTGTGAACCACTAAGTGATTTTGTAGCTTGGTTTGTGCATCTGTGAAATAGAAACGGTGATGCATGAGTGATTTATCCCTATAAATTAGGCATTACGTACAGCAAAACTTAATTAATGAAGACTAGTTGGGAAAAAGTCAGAATATGATAGAACGCATGCTGGATTTAGAATCTGGTTTCAAATCCCAGTTTTACCATTTACTATCTGCACGATCTTGGCCAATTCACTTAACCTGTAGGGACCTTAGTTTCTTCATCTGTAAAATGAAGGGACCAGAGCTTTAATTGAGCTTATTTGATAATTGATAACTGTGCCCTATAATAATATAACGGAAAAAGCAGCAGAGCAAAAATCAGATGACTTTTAAATTCCCTTGAAATTCTAAATCAAGGGTTATAACCTCTTTGATGCCATGGATACCTTGGCAGTATGTTAAAACCTATGAGCCTCTTCACCAAATAATGTTTTTAATAATAAAATTAAATACTTGGATTACAAAGGGGGGCCAATTGTATTGAAATACAATTATCACAATAAAATTTTAAAGTTCAAAGTCCCCAGGTTAAGAACCCTATTCTGAATCCATGATGAAGGAATGAATGAGCATTTATTAAGAGACAATTATGTGCAAAACACTGTGAAGCTCTTGACATACAAACAGTAAAATGGAGTCTTTGCTCTGAGAGAGCTCAGATTCTAATGGGGGAGACAACACATATAGAAAGTTTCAGCTGCAAGTCAGATGGAAAGTTCCCATGGTTCTTAGAGTGTAGCATCAAAGCAGATGCTGATGCCTCTTCTTTAATGTTATTTCCAGTGCTTAAATCATATAAATTTCTGATAGTCAACCATTTGATATAGTGCCAAGGACTTTGGTGACAAGAACTATTTTTTTTCTGTGTTTTCAGAAACTGTGACTTGCTTAATCAGGTAACTAATGACTTCCAGGACCATAATTTACTTTATCGAATCTCAGTATAATACTTTTGCAACACAGCACACTACACTATGGTACCTTTTTTTTTTTTAATCCAGCTAGGTGGTGCAGTGGTTACAGCCTGAGTCAGGAAGACCTGAGTTCAGATCTGCCCTCAGACACTGTGTTATTCCAGAGAAGTCACTTAACCTTTATTTGCCTCAGTCTCCTCATCTGTAAAATGGGAATAATAATAACATCTACATCCTAGGGCTATTGTGAGACTCAAATGAGATTATTGTGAAGCACTTAGCACAGTAACTGGCACATAGTAAGTGCTATATGCATTTTAGGTAGTATTATCATCAACCATGTGAACCCTGGGCAAATCACTTAGCCTTGTTCACCCTCAGTTTCTTCAATTGTAAAATGGTGGTAATGATAGTACCTACCACCCAGGGTTGTTGTGAGGATCAAATGTGATAGTATTTATAAAACACTGAGCACAGTTTCTGACACATAGTAAGTTCTACATTAAATGTTAGCTATTGTCATCATCATCATGAACACCATCATCATCATCATTGTCATCATTATCATCATCATCTCTCACAGCAGCAGCTGTGTGAACCTGCGCAAATCACTTAACATTGTCCAGCCTCAGTTTCCTCAAACATAAAATGGGGATAATGATAGCACCTACCCAGAGTTTTTGAGAGGATCAGATATGATATTTGTAAAATACTTAGCACAGTGCCTGGGACATAGTAAGTGCCATATAAATGTTAAGTATGATAATGATCCCACTTTGGGTAAAAACCACAGATACATGCACTCTTTCATGTAAAAACATGAAAACAAACAAACCACAGAAAATCTGACCCCAAAACTCATCATAACAGAGAGATAGATGACTCTTGGTTCTAAGAGACTATGTTAATAGAAGGCAAGCTCTGACAGATTCTACCAAGCTAAAATCCCAGTGAGAGACACCATGCTTGTTATATGAGACTTGGTTTAATTCAGCAAAGAGGAGCCCATTATCAGCAGGTTGGCCAATAGGTGCTAAATGCTTTGGCTGTGGGGAGCCACAAAATAATGAAAGCTTTAAACCTGCTCTCTATCTTATGGTCCTATTTCCTCTTTTGCAGTGATGTGGCAGAGTGATGACAAGGCGACAAGGTGCTAAAAATCATGTTGTTTTTAGAACACCTATAAACACTACTTTAAATGATGCTACTCTAAATGTCATGATTTTTGCTCAGCTCAAATGTCACCTCCTGCCTGAAAAGGCCTTGTTTTAGTCCTTCTTTCTGTGACTACCCTTCTTCCCCCAAATATCTTGTGTGTGTGTGTGTGTGTGTGTATATATATATATATATACACACACACACATATTATATATATACACACACACACATATTATATATATATATACACACACATGTATATATATACACACACATATATTATATATATATATACACACATGTATATATACACACAGACACACACACACACGTGTATATTTATATATACTTCTATCTATACATGTTGTCTTCCCTGATAGAATAGAAGCTATTTGAGAGGAGGGACTATTTCATCTTTGCCATTGTGTCCACAGCACTAGTATAGGATCTGGCAGATAATAAGTGCTGGAGTATATGGATGTTCAGGGAAGACTAATACCTCTGCTGTGATGGATGTTGATCCCTTTTCAAGGCTTATCCATCATTGGTGTCCACATGCCACCCAACTTTCACCTGTGGCTCCAAGAAGCTGTAACATATGCAGTGGCCACACCGTGGTAAACTGTTTCAGCAGACAGACTAAATGAGGTTGAGGTAAACAACAAGCCTCAAATTAGTCGGTGAGTTAGAGGGGTGAAGCATGTGAAGACTTCCCCAGTGGCATAGGCAGATGTGAACAGTTTGTTCCAATGGGCCAATGTTGAAAGCAGGCACTATGAAGTGCTTGGTTAGACGTCAAAGATGCCAAGGTTATGCACTCACCATTGGTACATGGAATATATGCATGCTTATAGACAACACAAAATCCAGTAGACCTGTAAGAAGAACAGTTTTTTGTTGCAAAAGAACTCAGCAGATATCATATCCAGATACCAGCCCTGAATGAAACAAGGCTGGTGAATAAATTATCAGATTTGGTAATGGATATACCTTTTTCTGGAGTGGCCACAGTGATGGGGAACATGCTGAAGCTGGCAAAGTTTTGCAATCAAAACTAATCTAGTCAACAAGCTTGTATACCTCTCAAAAAAAGGGAATGACAGGCTTATGAAAATTCAGTTGCCACTTGCAACAAATGCCACACCACCATCATCAATATGTATGCTTCCACCATGATGTACCCTGATGAAGTCAAAAAAAAAAAATTTATGAAGAGCTGGAGATCCACATTATCAATGTGCCTAAGGACGACAACCTTATAATTCTGAGTGACTTTAACATCAGAGTAGGCACAAACTGTCAGACATGGCAGGAATGGAGTGGGAACTAGCAACAGCAATGGTCACTTACTACTGAAGACTTGTACATCTCATGACCTTCTTATCATCAACACTTTCTTCCGTTTACCTAAATGCAATGAAACTTCATGAATGTACCCTCGCAGCAAATGTTGGCATTTAATAGACTATGTCATCATAAGGAGAAGAGACAGACAGGGTATGAGAGTGACAAAGCCAATGTGTGGTGTAGAATGCTGGACTGATCACAGACTTATCCTCTCTAAGCTAAATGTTAATGTTCAACAAAAGCAGTAGCCCAAATGAAAGACAACTACCATAAGACTTAATGTCAACAGATTAGAGTGCTTCTCTGAGTGTAATCAGTTTGTTGCTAACTTTCAAGGAAAGTTGAGCCAACACAGAACTGGCAACAGTGGAGAAGAAAAGGAGCAGGCAGCTTTCAGAGAATGTGCGCGCAGCACTGAATTTACTCATCTGACCCAAAACACTCACGAACATCAAGATTGGTTTGATGAAAATGATGGGGAAACTCAGAAGTTGCTAAATGAAAAACAAGAACTCCATAGGGTTTACCAGCAGGATAATTTGTCTGTCTCTAAGTAGGAAGCCTTTAACTCCATCAAAAGTAAAGTGCAAATAAAGCCTAGAGTGATGTAGAATTCTTGGCTCACTAAGAAGGCAGATGAAATTGAGTTTTACACTGATAGTAACACTCCAAAGTGCTTTTATGATGCCTTAAAGGGTATTTATGGGCCAAAGACCTATAGTGAATCTCAACTACTCAGTGCTGATGGAGTCACACTGATTAGTAATAAGGACATATCCTGGAGAAATAGGCTGAGCATGTCCATAGAATTCTCAATGGACCATCATTAACCAATGCTGAAACCATTAACTGTATACCTCAGATTGAAGTCAGTCCCTCTCTAGCTGAACTGCCGACTCAAGAAGAGGTTTTAAATACCGTTAGGCTCCTCTTGTGTGACAAAGTACCTGGTGCTGATCCCATTCCAGATGAGATTTACAAGGCAGGGGGTCCACTGCTTATAAAAAAGGTGACTGAAAATTTCTGGGTTTTGTGGCAAAAGAAGGTTATCTCTCTCAACTTCAAGGATGACTCTATTGTCCATCTCTATAAAGGAAAAGGAAATAGGTTGTCCTGTAGCAATCACAGAGGTAGGCAGATCTCTCTCTCTTAGTCATACCTGGCAGGATTCTTACCAGAGTGCTCCTTAATAGGCTGATCCTTCACCTGGAAGATGGTCATCTACCCAAAAGCCAGTGTAGCTTCAGAAAGGGCTGAGGATGGTAGATATGGTATTTGCTGCCCAACAACTCCAGGAGAAATGCCAGGAGCAGAACAGTGGTCTATACACAACATCTATCAATCTGACCAAGACCTTTGATACTGTCAATTGTGAGGGCTTGTGGAAAATCATGGCAAAATTTGGTTGGCCAGAGAAGTTCATTACTATTGATTTCCATGATGGCATGCTTGCATGGGTTCTGGATAATGAATGATGCTGTCATGTTTTCTCACTTAATAATGGAGGAAAGGAAGCAGGGCAGCGTGCTTGCTTCCATGCTTTTTAGCATGATATTTTTAGTGGTGTTGTCAAATACTTTCAAGGAGAGTGAAAATGACATAAAGGTCAGCTACTGCACTGATGAAAAAGCTACAAGTCAAGACGAAAGTGTAGGGAGAGTTGGTGTGTGACTTTTTGTTTATAGATGATCATGCATGCAAGCATCCTCTAAGGTTGAGATGCAACATAGCACTGGATCAATTCACTGCTCTTAGTGCTAATTTTGGCCTATAAACATTAAAAAACTAAAAGAAAAACAAAAACAAAGATTCTCCATCAGTCAGCATTGCACCATCTATACATGGAACCATTAGTTACAACAAAAGGAGAAATTGTGAATAAGTTCACTTCTCTTGGCTGAATACTTTCTAGGGATGTTCATATAGATGATGAGTTTGATACATGCAATGACAAAGCCTTTGAGAGTCTCCAAAGAATGTGTGGGAGAGAAGAGGTATTAGGCAGCCTATCAAGGTGAAGGTCTGAAGAGCTGTTGTGCTAACCTCATTGTTGTGTGCCTGTGCAATTTGGAAAATATATCAATCACATGCCAGGAAACTAAATAATTTCTATTTGAATTCTTAAGATTTTGAAAATCGTAAGGTACCAGATGCTCAGATAAAGATCTCAAGATAAACTACCAAGCATTCAAACTCTAGCAATTCTGATGGGCTGACCATGTTGTTCAAATGTCAAATGTATCTTTGCCTTAAAAACTGTCTTACAGAGAACTCACAAAAGACAAGTGCTCACTTGGAGGTCAGAAGAGGCAATAAAAGGACATTCTCAAGGTATCTCTGAAGAACTTTAGTATTAATTGTGAAACAACCAACCAAGTGCTAAATAAATGCTTTTTGATTAATTGACTAAATCATTAATATAAATCAGTGGTGAATAAATTGATATACAACAGGAAGAGAACCATATTAAGACTGACATCTGCCTTATGAATGAAATCAAAATACATAAGGAAGTTACAGCTAAATGGAGGGGCTGTTCTTAGCTTCTCCTTGTCAGTATGAATAAAAGTTGGCAGTTTTTTTTAATGTATGCTATGTGGTAACTGGATTCTTGGAAGATGAAGAAATTTGCTCATACAGGGACTCACAAGGTCACCATTCCATTGGACACTTGGCTACATCACTTGGTAGTGCTTATTATAAGCATAAATAAAAAGACAGTGAAGAAAATTACAATTTAAACAATCAACATCTATTGCAGAGGATGAAGAGGAAGAAAAATTCTGCTAAGAACTTGGCAATTATCTGAAGGTCAAATCAATATATGATTTCAATGCGAAAGAGGACAGAAGGGAGGACAATGAAAGATACATTGGGATATGTGATTTGGGATTAAGTATCCAAAGTCCTATAGACTATGAAGAAGACTTAAACATGTAAATCATGAGTGCTTTCTTTAAAAAGAAGGTCACATGATGAACATTGAATGATTTTACAAAAACTGAAATTAATTACATCTAAACAAATGAGAAATAACTGGTTAATAACTAGTTAGAGTAAAAATCAAAACTGATATCAAATTGGAAAGACAAAGATGAGAAACATATCTAATTATAACACCTCTAGTCCAATCAATTTAACTGATCTGTTATCTCTCTAAAGTGAAAAAATGACACAAAATAAGGTTACTGACAATTATAATTACCATTTTTTTTAGTGAAGGTTGGGGATATAAAACAATCACCAGAACAAGAAGGCCAAAGGAGCTGAGAAACTACTTTATCAAGGAAACATTTGATCTTGCTAGGAGGAGAAACATGAGAGCCACAGATAGCCTTGGTTTAGATTATAAGCTTAATTATAAAGCACTGTGGAAGAGGATGGTAAAAGAATTGCTTCATGAGGCAAGAAGCTATACATATGATGTCCTAAAATGTAAAATATATCTTTCCCTCTCCCAATGGTCTTCTTTCAAGTTAAATTAATAAACACCATTCTAAAATCATAAATGCAGTTGTGCATTAACTTGGGATTCCTTATGACTCTATTTTATAACTGCTCAGGGATTTTCTATCACAATCCTTTTTTTTGAGTAAGTCAGATGCATTTATACTATGTGCTTACAGTTGGCTGCCATCAATTCTGCTTAATACCAGTCAGCAAAAACCTAATCAGCTTTATTTCATGCTATCTGCTTCCTTTTGTGTCCTGCTTTTAAGGCTCATATAGAATTCATGCTGCCATTACCTGTGGCTGACTTTGCATTTCCAATGGCATTATCTATGGCTCTGCCAGTTAAAAGATGATCAGCAGCAAAAGGCCAGCTGTCTACTCCTTCAGAGCCATTCCTTATGGCTGTATCCTATGGAAACTGTCTGAGGTCAGTGCTTAGTCTTCACAACCATAGATCCAAGAGCTTCATTAGTCAGTCGAGGCTAAGCAAGGGAGATATGGTGCTAGACTTTAGAGTCTAGAGCAAGAGGTTGGTACTCAGCAAAACACAAAGAGGTTGGCTGATAAACCAATGCTGATTAGGTTATTTACAATGAAAGTGTGACATGGTTTGGTATCCTTGTGGTACTGGGGGTAGAGGAGCTAGGTCCTCTTAAAAGATAGGAGATGAGAAAGTTAATTATTGAATATTAAATTACAACCAAGGAAGTCAGATGCTCTTAAAGAATATTCCTGCGAATTCTAGGTTGCTTGCTGAAGGATCCTTCTATATCCTGCAGTGTTGGGTTCCAGGAGGCACCTGGATCACAGTAACCCCCCTGAGCCTCTAGCTTCCTGTTGATATTCATTCTTCTTTAGAGGCAACACTTTCACTTCCCAAGCAACTAATTTCACTTTCTTTTATGAAGGTATTCTTAATAAGAATATCTCTTAATCACCACCTCTAATTCTTTAGCTCTCCTGTTTCTAAATTCCATGCAGGATGACAGCTTGAAATGATAAACATTGCCATATCTTGCATACAACAGTACAATTTATTACATTACTGTTTTCCCTCCCTCTTCATCCTAATCTCCTCCAAATCAGTCACACCCCACTAGGAGATTCTGGGAACCTTCCTCTATAGGCTGTCTCAGTCTGATACATCACATCATGGATTGTCAGTAGCCATAAAATAAAATTAACTCTTCTCTGAGATGATTCAACAAAAATTGATTGGTAGCCTTTTAAGTGCAGAGCACTGTTGTTAGGCTCTGGGGGAAAAGAAAGGTTCTGAAAGGTAGAGATGAAGAAAAAGTGTATCCCAGCCACAAGAGAGAACTGGATGGAATGCATGGAACCAAGAGATAGAGTATTGAGTTTGGGGATCAGGTAGTGGTCCAATCTGTGTCTCTTATTGGATTCTTGGTTAAAGGATCATTAGTAACCTTAGAGAAAGTAATTTGAGCAACAGAGTAAAAAGCCAGATCTCAGGGGGATAAGATTTAAGTGGATGATGAGAAAGTAGAAGCAGGGTAAAGAGTAGTTTGTACTAAGAGTTTATCAGTAAAAGAGAGAAAGAAAAAGGCGGGTAGGGTTGGGTCCATTAGGAGAATGAAGCAATTTTTTTTCCTTTTTTTTTTTTTAAATGGGGTAAATCCATTTGTACAATGGCAGGGATGAAGCTGATAGATAAGAGAGAAAAGGCAAATGAACTGTGGAACAGTGGAACAACCTCCTGGGGGAGACTGGAGGTGAGAGGTTGCAAGCATGGGGAGAACACCTTCCTTGGCAGGGCTAAAAGACAGTTTTTTTTTTCCCTTAGAGAGAAGAGTAAAGAAGGGGAGGTAAGTAGCTGGAGATGCTACTTTGCCAGTGCAATTTGAGGTGAAGGGGCAAGATTATAGCCAACTAAATCAAGAAAAGCTTCCTGGAGGAGATGACATTTTAATTGGACTGTGAGCAATGGCAAGGATGCGGTAATCCAATCCAACCAATAAACAGTTATTAAGTATATTTTCTGTGCTAGGCACTGTACTAAGCACTGGGGATGCAATTAATAAAAGGAATGATAGTCCTTGCCTACAAGGAACTTACAATCTAACATGGGGAGAAATTCAACAGGCAAAGAAGGGGAGGGAGTACATTCAAGTAGACAAAAGTGTCAAAGGCATAAAGGCAGGAGAACATAGGACACATTCAAGGTTAGAGAACTGCTTAGTTTTGGTAGATAATAAAGTGTAGGAAGGGCAGCTAGGTGATATAGTGGATAGACCACTGGGCATGGAAGACTTCTTCCTGAGTTCAAATCTGGCCTCAAATACTTACTAGCTGTGTGACCCTGGGCAAGTCACTTAATCCTGTTTGCCTCAGTTCCTCATCTGTAAAATGAACTGGAGAAGGAAATGGCAAAGTCCTCTAGTGTCTTCACCAAGAAAACCCCAAGGAAGTCACGGAGAGCCAGACATGACTGAAACGACTGAAAAACAATGACATGTAGGAAGGAGAGTAGCTTGAGATAAGTCTGCAAAGATGATCTTAGAATGTAAACTCCTTGAGGGTGGGGACTGTCATTGCTTTTTGTATTTCTAGACCCAGTACCTCGCACAGTGCTTGGTATATAGTGAGTGCTTAATTTCTTTCCTTCCTATCTACCTTCCTTCCTTCCTTCTTCCCTTCCTTCTTTCCTTCCTTCCTTCCCGTCTTCCTTTCCGTCTTCCTTTCTTCCTTCCTCCCTTCCTCTCTTCCTTCCTTCCTTCCTTCCTTCCTTCCTTCCTTCCTTCCTTCCTTCCTTCCTTCCTTCCTTCCTTCCTTCCTTCCCTTCCTTCCTTCCTTCCTTCCTTCCTTCCTTCCTTCCCTTCCTCCTTCCTTCCTTCCTTCCTTCCTTTCTTCCATCATGATTGGGGAAGCCCTGGTTCATTTGATTATTTTGGTTTGCAGAGCACTCTGGCTTATTCAAACTGGATTTATGAATACCTCATTCACAATAACAAGTGTTAGCCCATTTTTCATTCAGAGCCTCTCCCTACTATAGGACCAACTGACTTTTGTAATAACATAATAATAATAACAATAACAATAAATGGAGGCAGTATAGCATAGTGAATAGAGTGTTAATTTTGGAACCAGGAAGACCTGAGTTTGAATATTGGCTCTGAGACTTACTACTTGTATGACCATGTGTAAATCTCTCATTTACTTTATCTGTAAAATGGGGGGGGGGTTGGTTGCAGTAAACATTGAGGGAGGGGAAGATGTCTTTCCAAAATCATAAATTGCAACTATGAGCACATGGTCCTATTGAAAAATTTTTTACAGGATAGTTTGTGTCTCCAGTACTTATACATTATTATATTTCAGACAAAGAGGTTTTTTCTTTGTTTGTTTTGTCATTGTTGTTTAGCTGCCATGGCAGCCCAACCATGTACCTTTTTTTTTTCAAGATCTTGCTCAAAAGTCATTTCCTACATGAACCCTTCCCTTATTACCATCCCACCACAACTAAAAGGATCTCTATCTTTTCTGATAGCACTTTGTAATTCACTTAGCTGATATTAATACAACAATTTAAGATTTGCAAAATGCTTTACATTCATTATTTCATTTGTTCATTTAAAAATAGATTTTTACTGATATCTTTTATTTTTAAACTGCTTACATCCCCCCATCTACCCCCAATCTCATTTGATTCTTAAGCCAATCTGGTGAGTTAGCTCCTATAGATATTATCACCATTTTTATGTGACACAGGACTCAGGGCCCCCCAAAGATCTTCTATTTAGATGGCCTACCTTGGGGGATGATTCCTGTAGTCAGTTTCTCTCTTTAGTCTGTTGAATTCCAACCCTGGAGTTAATTCTTAGAAAATGTCCAAAATAAAGCTTACATACAGTTTATATCTCGGTTTCCCCAAATGTGGATTAAGCTCTATTGCAAGCATACAATGTAATAAATGCATACTGTATAAGACAACCTTTATTTTACCCAAAGAGATTGTGGAAGATACAAAGGGCTCACAGGAGCCCATAAAACAGATAAAGAAAACACATAAGGACTCACAAGAGCCCATAAATAGATAAAGACACACATAAAACACTCAAAACAATTCCAACATTCCAGTGCATCTATCACTAATCCCACGGAGACACTCTGAGGGATTGAGATCTCCAGGGAAGATACTGAACAGTCATGATTCACTATAATAGCCTGGGTACAAGATAGACAGGAAAAATCCATACTTCTTGCTGCCTCCAAGACCCCCAAATGTGGCTTTAATCCTTTTGCTGTAGGAGTCATGTTGGTTACCTTTTTCTTTCCCAAAGAAGGGCATTGTTCAGGAGCTCTGTGAGGAATTTTTCTTTAGAAGGCGTGATGTCTCAGCATTCAGCTTCTGAAATTGGCTGGGGTAAAGGGGAATGGAATAATTGTTTGTATAGCACCTACTTCATACCAGACACTGGGCTATGTGCTTTGCAAATATTCCATTTGATCCTCACAAAACAATGGGAGGTAAGTGTTGTTATGTCCATTTTATAGCTGAGGAAACTGAGGCAAACAGAGGTTGAGTGACTTGCCCGTGGTCACACTAACTACTGTCTGAGGCTGGATTTGAATGTAGGTTTCCTGCCTCCAGGCCCAGGATTCTAACCACTGGGCCACTTAGCTGCCACCACAAGGCAACCCCTAAGGTTGTTAATAATTGGACTTCCAGGAAATCACACTCTTCTAGATTCTAGCATTACATTGTTTAGTGAGTTGAAATCTCTTCCCATCTTCACCATGTCCACGCTCTACAGAGGGACTGGATATGTTCAAATGAATTAGGGGAGTCATTCTGAATCATAATAATAGCTAACATTTATATAGGGCCTACTCTGTGCTAGGCACTTTACAATAATTGTCTCATTTGACCTTCAAAACAACCTTGGGAGCTAAGTGCTATCATGAGACCCTTTTTACGTATGATGAAGCTGATGTTACCAGAATTTAAGTGACTTGCCCAGGCTCACACAGTGAGCAGCTTCTGAGCCTGGATTTGAAATCACATCTTCCCAACTCCAGGCCTGATGCTCTGTTTACTGTACTCCGTGGCTTCCTTTCTCGGAGGAAGCTCTCACTCAGCAACTTGCGCATGGTAGGTTGGTATGCAGCCTGCTTCGAGCCTTGAGGCCTCTTTGCTGTGATAAGACTTTAGCAGAAAAGCTTCTGCCACTGAGCATGAACAACTATTAGAGCAAATGGCGAAATGCATGCCATCTAAAGGATCATGAGGGGAATCAGAGCATAGTGGCCAGAAGCTGGAAGTAGGTATAGATGGGATCAGTCAGAAGAGACATCAGCATCTGAACCAGTTTGCTTGTGGAGCTAAGGATTCAACTTGCCTTTGGAGAGGAGACAGAGATGAGTCAGGGTTGCTCAGGCTCTTGAGTAACTCCTATTACTTAGACATTCAATAGCCAAGAGGCTTAATTGTGAGTGGAACAATACTGGAAAAGACACCATTTTCTGTCTGCCAGAACAATTAGGGGTGTGATTGATCTCTAGGTTTGGGCTTGTCTTCAGACAAAGGGGAGGTTTGGATCTAAGCCCCTGAATTGTGTTTTATTTGTGAATTTTGAGTTTGTCTGGGAAGGAACTATGGGTACTCAGCCCACATGCAGTACTTGAGTATATTTAGTCTTATTTCTTTATTTATTTTTGATTAAGAAAATGTATAGAAGTATGTCTATTTTCATGAGAAAATTCTCTTGAAATACAGTGGAAATGGGAAAAGAAGCTTAGCTTTTTTTTTTCCCTAGCAGGCAGACACTGAGTAAGGGATCTAAATCCATACATTCAGTAAACTCCTAGACTAATGAGATAAGCTGTGACACTCATAAAACAAGTGGAGCTAGATAAGAGAGGTAATCAGCTATTGGAGACCCAGAGAAATCTCTGTGATCTAGAGCACCTTTTGGTGTTGGGTGGAGCAAATAACAACTGCGAGCACATGACTGAGGTGCCTTCATCCTGATTACTGAGAAGGCAACGGTCAGCAGTGCTCCCTGGTGGTTAAATACGCATCCACACTAACCAAATCTCAGCATTAGAAAGAAGCTCATTTAGTTAAATGTTACTTGATAAGGAATCTCTTCCATAAATCTCCCAGAAAATGTGCATCCATCCTCCTTTTGCCGTTCCTTCAGTGATAGGAGATCCAATACCTCCCAAGGTGGCCTACTCTACTTTTGGACAGCTCCAAGTTTTAGGAGGCTTTTTTTTTTCTGTTGAGTCAAAATCCGTTTCCCTATAACATCTACCCATTGCTCCTACTTCTGCCTTCTGGGACAAAACAGAACAAATATAATCTTTCCACATGACAACTTTTTTCAGAATCTTGAAGACTCTTGTCTCCTCTGAGTTTTCTTGAGGCTGAAACTCCAGTTTCTTCAACTGATGCTTAGGTGTGTAAAATTGCCATCTATAGCTATAGGTATTGCTGTCCTGTAACATTGAAGAGATGTGGGGTTTCATCCATATAACTCTGGATTGTTTAAATCCTTTGCATGTCACTTATGTTTTTTTCAAATTCTGAAATATTCCAATTTAGTTCTACTTAATTTCATGTATTGAAGATCCACTGACTTTTCACTGAAACCTTGAACAATGACACCACTCTTATTTGTCGGCCATGAAAGCCAGTAATCACTGCTCACACAAGATAATGATAATCACAAAATAGTGATACCACCTTACATTAATTTAGAGATTAAACTTTTCCAAAATGCTTTCACATCTACTCCATCTTTATACTCAGAGGCTACCTGGGAATCTATCTCAGATTTGAAAATAAGGTCTGTCATAAGAACATAAAAAATAAGAAGTGAGATCTAGGGCTTGAAGACACTTCAGAAGCCATCGAGTTCTACCTCTTTCCCCAATTACTAAAAAGAGAAAACTAAGCCTGAGGAAAGTTAAGTGACTTGTTCAAGGTCATGCAAATGAGTTCTGAGGCAGGATTTGAATCTAGTTTCTTTGACTCCAAAGTTAGCACTCTTTTCACTATGTGGCATGAAAAAAAAAAACAACCTAAAAAAATGATAGATACCATCTTCATGGAGTTTTGGGGAACATCTTGCTTATCTCAACTATAATAATGGGTATTTACATTAGGGAGAGCTAGGTAGTACAGTAGATAGGGTACTGGGTGTGGAGTCAGGAAGACTCATCTTCCTGAGTTAAAATGTCGCCTCAGACACTTACTAGCTGGGTGACCCTAGGCAAATCGCTTAACCCTGTTTGCCTCAGTTTCCTTATCTATAAAATAAGCTGGAGAAGGAAATGGTGAAACACTTTAGTATCTTTGCCAAATGGGGTCACAAAGAGTTGGACACAATGGAAAAGACTGAACAGCAACATTATTTGTATCATATAGTCTTCAGGTTTGCCAAACACTTTATAAATGTTGTCTTATTTTGCAAGTCACCAAGTGTTCAAGTACCTAGTGTTTACTAAGGTGCAGTTACTGAGTATTGGTGATACAAAGAAAAGCAAATATAATTTTTGCCCTCAAAGAACTTACAGTCTAATGGAGGAGACTACATACAAATCACTATGTACAAAGGAAACATCATCATAGATAATTAACAAAGGGATTAACTATCATTAAGAGGGATGAGGAAAGGCTTCTCATAGAAGATAGAATTTTACCTGAGAATTAAAAGAGGCCAGGGAGGCCAGAAGATGAGATGAGAAGAAAATTCCAGGCATGAAGCACAGTCCATGAAAATGCAAGTGGTCTAGAGATGGAGTGTCTTGTGGGAAAATAGAAATAAGTTCTCTGCTGCTGAGTCTCAGAGTAGGAAAGGAAGATATACAAATGCCTGAAAGATAGGAAGGAGTTAGTTTATAAAGGGCTTTAAAGCTGTAACAGAAGATTTTATATGTAATCCTCACTGCAAATACAGTCATTGGAGTTCACTAAATGGAGGGGTGTGTGTGTATGTGTGTGTGTGTGTGTGTGTGTGTGGGTGTGTGTGTGACATGGTCAGATATGTGCTTTAGGAAGATCACTGTAATAGCTAAGCTGATGATGGATGGGAATGGGGAGAGACTTGAGGCAGGGATACCAATCTGAAGGCTATTGTAATAATCTAGGTATAAGGTCACAAGGACCTGCACCAGGGAGTGGCAATGTCAGATAAGAGAGAGGAGTGTTTATAAGAGATGTTAGGAAGGTAGAATTTGGCAACAGAACTTGGCAACAGATTGAATGTGGGAGGAGAGGGAGTAAGAGACAATAAGGAATTGAGGATGACACCTAGGTTGTGAACCAGGTTGACTGGGTAGAAGGCGGTACCTTCAAAAGTAAGAGGGAAATTAGAGGGGGGGTGAGGTGAGGGAATGATAATGAGTTCAGTTTTGAACATGTTGGGCTTAAGATTCAATTGAGTTTTAAGCCTCAAGAGTTTAATGGACATCCAGTCTGATACATCCAATAAGCAGTCAAAGATATTAGACTGGAACTCAGGAGAAAGGTTAGGGATAGATCAAAAGATCTGAGAGTCATCTGTATAGAGATTATAATTGAATCCATACAAGCTGATGGGCATTCTTTCCATGCTGCCTACTTCATTTGCAAAAATATCTTGAAGTCTTTCCTTTTTCCAAGTCATCCTCCACTAGGCTACCAAAGTTCTTTTTCTAAAGGGTAGCTCTGCCCATGAGATTCCAACCCCCAAATCTATAAAACCAAAGGCTCCATGTAAGTTTCTGAATCAAATATATTTGTCATATTTGTTTGTTTGGAATTTAAAGTTCTTCATAACATGGTCTATTTCTACCTTTTGAGTCTTCTTATGTGTACATATGAGTGTATATATATATGTGTGTGTGTGTGTGTGTGTGTATTATATGTGTATGTATATATGTATGTGTGTATATATATATATTTATATATATGGATGTATACACATGCATATGTATACTTATTGACTACTCCATTAAAATGTAAACTCTTTTCAAGTAGGGATTGTAACCTCAGAGGGAGGAGGATAATGATTACATATAAGCCAAGTTTTGAACTGAGTCTTGAAGAGAGACAAGGAAGCCAGAAGCAGAGATAAGGAGTGAGACAATTCCAGACATGGAAGGCAACCAGTGAAAATGCCTGGAATGAGTTGCTGTTTGTCCTTCATTCTTGAAGAGGATCATGACATTAGAAAGGTGATACCATGACTTGCAAGTAAATTGGATTTAAGTGAGAGAGGGCTGTGAAAAGTTACCAGCCTCACTTTCTCTTCCAGAGCCATCTGGGTCCAGTGGCAAGACATAAATTAGGATGGCTGGGGATGGCCCCCAAATCTTATGGATACAAAGAAAAAGGAGAAACAATCCCTTCCTCAAGAAGCCTATAAACTAATGGTGGAAATGGTATGTATACAAATATATAAACATAGATATATTAAATATTACTAGATATGTGACCCTTGGCAAGTCACTCTATAAAATGAACTGGAGAAGAAAATGACAAATCCCTCTAGTATCTCTGCCAAGAAAACCCCAAACAGATCAGATATGACTGAAAAGAATGACTGAACAGCAAAGGAAAGAACATTGGAGTTAAGATAAAGAAGCCTAAGTTCTAGCCTCTCCCTTGTTTCTAGGTAGATGTATGATTCTGGTTTTCACTTGACTCCTCTTCCCTTCCCTTCAAGTATTGAGTTCCCTGACCTTGGAAGTCTGAATGACACTTTCTTGGAGTTCTTGGGGACAGATTTCAGGATTTGGGGAAGCATTGGGTTAGGTGGCTTCAGAGGCCCCTTGCGGCTCTAAGTCTATGGGAACCATATCGTACCAAGTGGTAGCTTGGGTATCAGGAGACTTAGGCTGGAAATAATAATATATACCTAGAATTTATATATAGCTTACTATGTACCTGGCACTGTGCTAAGTGCTTTACAATAATTATCTCATTTGGTCCTCAAAACAATCCTTGGAGGGATAATATTATTATCTTCATTTTAGAGATGAGGAAACTGAGACAAATAGACGTGAAGTGACTTGCTCAGGGTCACATAGCTAATAAGTGCCTGAGACCAGATTTGATCCCAGATGTTCTTGACTCTAGGCTTGGCACTCTACCCAATGGGTCACCTAGCTACCCAGTACTAGCTAGAGGTGTGACTTTGAACTTGAGCCTCAGTTTCCTCATCTGTAAAAGGAAGAGGTTGGAATTAATGATCTTCATATCCCTTCCACCTCTATGATGTGCTCTTTGATTAAGTTTTGTCCACAGCAGCATTCACAATATCAGCTACTAAGGCATAGAGGGATTGCCATCTGTGTCAAGGGAGGGAGTGTGTACACTATTGAAATCAAAGATTCTTGAAATATAACATGTAAGGATAATCATGCCTTCCCTCCCATCCTGCCTATCCTCTGTGGGAGAGGAGATGAAAACAGGTGAGGTTATAGGTCTTTGTTGCAAGGATTGAAAAGATTTTTCCTTGTGGTCTGGGGAAGTGAAATTGCAGACCTGGAGGTCACATGATCAGGAGGTTAGGAATGGACCACATCAGCAGGATGAAAGACAAGATGTGCTTGATAAAAACACAGAAATTTTATTACTTCAGTATTGCCTACACAGGTGTCTGAGTGTGCTTTTTGAGCCATGCTTGTGATGAGAAATCTCAGTGGCCCTCTTTCAGTATTGCTGCTGCCCTCTGGCAGAAAATAGCATATACTGAGCAAATAAAGGCACACCTAATGCCTCAATCAAATGACAGGACCTCACAAGGAGTTTCCAAGGTCAAACTTTGAATTTTCAGTAAGGCACGAGTATTTTGTGCAAAGATAATCTATAGAACTCTGCTCACAAATACAAAAAAGATGAGGATGAAGAAAGGGTGAAGAGTCAAACCCCGGGGACTCACAATCCTGGCCTGAGTTTCCCTTTTACTGAAGGAGCAGCTATTGTTCCACCAAGAAGCCCATCAAACCTTGCATGATTCTGAAGCGCTAGTGTGTTCAATGAAGGACTTTTAGGCTTCAGGCATAGTGTCTAAAAATGAAAGGGATGCTGATGTCATTGTATTTCAGTGCTGCCAAACTCAAATATAAATGGATCCTTCTGGGCCACATATTGACTTAGAAAACCACAAGTTAACATTAAGTATGCTGTATTGCATTAAATTTTGTTGTTGGGAATTTGACACCTCTCCTGTAGTCTGCTCTAGTTGAAGTATTGTATTCATTTCAGGGCACCACATTTTAGGAAGGATGCTGATAGCTATAGTATGTCTAGTGGAAGGGGTTTACATAGGTGGGAGGATGGAGACAGTTCTATAAAATTGCTGAAGTAAATGGGAATATTTCACTTGGGACATAAGATAACTTGGACAGTTGTGATATTCATCTCCAAATACTTGAATGATTATCATGTGAAAGAAAGATTAGACTTTTTTTCTGCTTGGTCTCAGAGGGCAAAACTAGAATCAACTACTTTAAGTTTACAGGAAGGCAGATTTCAGGAAAATATAAGAAACAATTGCCTAATGATCATAGTTGTCCAAAAATGGGACAGGCTCTTTTGTTGAGTTTTAACTTCAGTGCAACAAAAATTTTAAGATAGAGGTTGGGCAACAATTTATTTTAGAGTAGACTCATTTTTTAGGTTGGACCAGATGGCGTCTGAGGGTATCTCCTGTCTCTACAATTATATGATTCTAGGGTCATACTTTTGAATTGTGTCAAGATTGCAAAAAGTATGACTTACATAAACTGTTGTGATTATCATTCAATTTTGACAGATCTGTAATATCATTGATATAAGCACTCTCTCAAACATGCAAATCATGACCTATCTCACCTTCTTATCCAGGCTTTAGTACAGTGCTTGGCACATAATAGGCATTTAACAAATGCTAGCTGACTGACTATATAACTTCTGTTTGTTCTCTAATCACACAATGGATCTATTATTTCACTGACATAGGTATTTCATCCAAAAATCCTGTTCACAACCATTTCAGGTCCAAACATCCTTTGTGACTCCCACTTGTGTCCTCTCTTATGTTTGAGACCCATCCACACTTTCTCACACTGTTTGAATTTTGTCCATTTTCTCCAAAGGAGGTCCCTGAAACATTCAGATTTTTTCTTCCAGATCTCTTGATAGAAAGACTGTGTAAATGCCCATGGAGAATACAACGTGTTCATAACTAGTTTCTCAAGCTTTCTACATGATCTTCTGCCCCTTTTTATATTGGTAATATGTTGCAGCTTATTCACACCCATCATACTCCACTCTACCACTTTTTTCATGAACTATGGTTTTTGATTCTTTGGAAAATGTGGTATTTTGTATCTCTTAAACATATAGTACCACCATAAGAATGTTGATAATAAACAAGATGGGCTTTTGCTTCAGGGAGTAGATTGGGAACCATTAAAATCACTGGGAAATTTCCCAAAAATAATCCATTGTTCTTTCCTTTTCCTATTCAATTTTTGGACCCAATTCATTGTTATAATAGGAAGTGATGAATGACCAGCTCTATGAGTTATCTATTCTACTGTAACACAAGCCTCAAAGTCCTTTGATATTGGACTTTTTTTTTTATTTGTGGAGATTGACTACCCAATCCCCCCCATGCTAGCATGAGGGGTGGAGTTGGTGAGAGAAGAAAAAAAGAGATCTTGCTCTTCTGGCTCCAAGCTTTGAGAGTGATACACCATTCCAGACTCTTGTCAAGTTCCCTAGAGGAAGAAAGACATTGGAAAGAAGTCTACCTGCAGAGGAGCTGGCAATCTCCATCATGTCACTATTCCTAGTCTACTACACTACATACTTTGGGGCATTTCTCCTTGGGTAAGATCTGAGTCGCTCTCTTGGTTGAGCTACAATATCTCAATTCCAATGAGAGAACTCATTTACCCTATATTCTCTGACATATGTATTCTCCTATTAATATCTTCTCTGATTATTTTTTGCTTTTGTTTTCATTTTACTATTGACTTGGATAAGTGGGTTTACTTCCTATTTGATACATGTGTTTATTGTGAAACTGGCATTTGGTGGGAAGGGAGTGAGACCTTGAATATATACATTGGAGGTCTCCTTTCTTATTAAGGAATAGCAATCAGGAGTGAAACTTGAACCTAATTTACATCCCTAGAATAATGATATTTAAAGGAGCAGATACATGTAATTCTAGTCTGGTACCCCTTCTCTCTGAAGAGAGTACAGTGACTAGCCTTTGAATATTAACCTCAACATCTGCTTTCCCTTCTGGCAGGAATCAAATTCTCTTTTGGAGAAATGTAAGGAGAAGGAGGCTCTAAAGCTGTTATCTATTTTTGCCTCCCTTCTAGCCATGTGTAGCTAGACCCATGTGGTCACATACAACCTCCATGGGCACAATACAGTAATCACACACTCCCTATGCCAGTTAATAGCAGGAGTATCATGATTGTCACCATCACTATTATCACTGTTCACATCATTGCCTGTTCATTTAATGCTCAAATGTTTTTTTAGCTTTCTTTGGAAATTCATGTAGGGACCAAGTTTTGCCTACTGACCTCCCTTACCAAGTGAAAATTCTAGCATCTGAAACACACAAAATCTATTGAGCAATCCCAGTCCTTCCCAGAAGTCCCTGTGAACTGGAAATAGTGTTATCTTTTCCCTCTGATGACCAAGTTATAGACAATGTAAACACTTTAGTACCAAGGGGAAAAAAGGTAAATTTATACTGGATGCTTACTTTACCACTCAGAGTTCCCACTTGCCCTTTAGGGAAAAAAAAAAGTTTTCCTAGAGAAGCCTTAAGATATTTGGTTAGAGAAGTAACCATGGAAGCTGCTGCATTTTTACAGAATTGTAACTTGACCCTATACTTTAAAAACAAACAAACAAAACAATAGAGACAACAACAACAATAAAAACCCAGATATCTTTCAACTGTTAGTGTCCAACACTTTAATAGCCTAGCTAATCAAAATAGCAGGAAACAATTGCTATGAATGCACCTTCGGTTTCAAGATTTGACCTTGTAAACCATTGAATCTCTACTAAAGATCTTCTAGTACTTCCTAGTGGTGTAGAGGTGACCTAAGGTTATTGAAAGCCAGATCAGTGCAGCAAAAGGCCTGGTAGGTCTTGCTGAGCTGGAAAGGCTTTGAGTGTGGGCCCAAGAAAGAATTCAGCATGAGTTCTGAAGATCTGAAGATCAGCCTAATCAAGTGTAGATCAATTCAGCATCACAAGATTGGCCACCTGGTAACAGCTTTAGCCACCATTTCGGAAAGTTATCAACTTAAGTAGTCATGGAGAGGTTACAATTTGCACTGGGGGAAGCAGTGTCCACAAGATGAAGTTCCCATCTTTCAAAGTTTTGAAAAAGGGCACCATATCATCTTTTAAGAATTAACATTCTATGGTCACATGAAACCCATCCAAACTTACTGTAAAACAATTGCACCTATCTGACCCTAAAAATCAAACTTAGTAGACATAGGTTAAATAATAAACACATAATTTATGAACTGAATAAAATTTAATCAAATTAAACTCACTTAAACTTTCCTTTACCCTTCTTTGGAGGGTATGGCAGGTAGGACGAAACTGGACCTTTGATTTTTTTAGGGTGCTCTCAGCAAGAAAATTTCTTCTACCAATATAGATTAGCAACTATTCTACAATTTGTCTTAGAGAATTGCCTGAAGGCCTAAGAAGTTAAGAGACTTACTTAAGGTCACATTACCAGTTTGCATCAGGGGGATCTTGAACACATTTTCTTGACCCCAAAGACTATTACTCTACCCTGAGTCAGTCTGTCACTCTGTGTCTCTGTCTCTGTCTGTCTGTCTCTCTCTGTGTGTGTCTCTGTCTCTCTCTCTCTTGCTTCTTTATTTTTTTAATTAACTTTTTTCAGTGAACAAAAACTCCATTCTCTCTCCATCTTCCCTTCTCCCATCCCTACCACCCTGGAAAAGAAAAAAGAAGAAGCTCTTGTAACAAATATGCATAGTCAGGTAATACCAATTCCCATATTTACCACATCAAAAAAAAATCTCAATCTGTATCATCTTTCTTTCAGGGACTGGTTAGCAAGTTTCATCATTAGTCCTCTGGAATCACAGTTAATCATTGTATTGTATTTTCAAAGTCATTTTTCTTTATGATGTTGTTGATAGATCCAATTTACCCTGTTTTGATCTTGTTTATATGGTTATTTATACATTGTTTCTCTCATTAAACCACGAGCTCCATGAGAGCAAGGACTGTGGACTATGTGGGTTTTTTTTTGGGGGGGGGTTGTTTTTTGTCCTTTCTTTGTATCCCAATTGCTTAGAAGAGTCCTTCACACCCAGTAGGTATTTGATAAATGCTTGTTGACTTCAATTCTTATAGCACAATAGTATTTCATTGCATTCATATATTACGGTTTTTCAGCATTCCCTAGTTCATAGGTACTCCTTTAATTTCTAGTTCTTTGTTGCCACTAAAAGTACATATGGATCTTTTCTCTCTTTCTTTGATCTCTTTAGGGTGAAGGCCTAGTAGTGGTATCCCTGGTTCAAAGCCAGGTCCCAGTATAGTAACTTTGGGGACATAGTTCCAAATTCCTTTCCATAATGGCTAGACCCATGCACAGCTCCCACAGTAGCATCAATGCAATAATTTAATACTTTCCTAGCAATAGATTCAACATTTTCACTGATCAAGTTTCATCTCTGTTAGAAAAGCAAAGACTTCACACACCAAGTCACTAGACTAGGTAATACACCTTTCTCCCCATAACGAAAGGATAGAAAGTTACCTCCAAGAGCTTCATTCTCTTGGGGTCAAAATCCTATTGGAACATAAGCCATTCAGCTAGCTACCTAGAACCCACAAGCATCTAGTCTGCCTTTTATAAAATACACTTTCTACGAGCAGCAAGCAACATCATTGTAACAAACCTTTATTTGACAGAGTTAGAAAGATACCATGGTTTTCCTCAGCATTCCCCCCTCCTTGCTCCCATCCCCCAGGTCTGGGTCTTGCCATACAAATGAATAGGGAGAGGCAGGGCAAAAACAAAAACAAAAGGTTAGATGAAGTCACTATGAGATTGTTATTCTGTGCCTTAAATCCTTTGATTCAAGGTTCTGCCTTTCACATATGGCTTTCATAGCATGGCTGACAACAAGCCCCGTAGGCCACTGTATCTATCTGTCTATCTATCTATCTATCTATCTATCTATCTATCTATCCATCATCTATCTATCTATCTATCTATCTATCTATCTATCTATCTATCTATCTATCTAGATATCGTTAAGGCAATTGGGGTTAAGTGATTTGCCAAGGGTCACACAGCTAATAAGTGCCAAGTGTTTGGTCTGAGGCTGGATTTGAACTCAGGTCCTCCTGACTTCAGGGCCAGTGCTCTATCCACTATGACACCTAGTTGCCCCTCTAGCCACTTTAGAAGACAAGTTAAGAAACATTTATTAAGCAGGTACTGTGTGCTAAGCTCTGAAGCTATAAATACAAGCAAAAGGAAAGAACAGTCCCTGCCCTCAAGGAGCTCATATTCTAATGGGAAAGACAATACACAAAAGAGAGCTGAAGAGATGGTGGAGAAATGGAAGAAGAATAAAATGGGAAAAGGTACTCACTGGGGGTATGGTGTGGGAGTCCAGAAAGTCAGAAACAAAGTTGGGAGGGGAATTAAGGTTGACCTGACTGGGCTGATCCCCAAATTGGAGATCTTGGGAGAATTTATCACTGGATGAAAGGGGCCAGCTTGACTGAAGAATGTGTCAGAGTGAGGAGACCTCGGCCACTGAGATAAGGTGGCAAAGTCTGGAAAGTCAAAAGCAGAGCCAGGGGCCTAAAAAGGCTGTAAACAAAATTCTGTGTGGGTTTTGAGTATAGAAAAGTCATTAACAACTGATGGAGTTCAGGCAACCTTTTATAGTGGATGCAACATTTAAATATTCAAAAGATGAATAGGAATTCAGAGATGGGATGGATAGAAGTATTTGAAGTACAGGAAACTTTATAAGCAAAAGTACCGAGAGAGGAAGATGTGGTACAGAAGAATAAGTATATGAAACACCAGTCAAGTAAGAAGCAAGCTGAGAGTTGACCACTCCATCTAGGCTATGAATGAGTGTTGTTGATCCTAAAACCATGCTATGTATAGTGAATAGCCCAACTGGATTACAATATGTGGAGGAGAGGAGAATGAAATAAGGCTATGATGGTATGATGACATCAGATTGTGAAGATACTTGAATGTCAAAGTGAAAATTTTGAAATTTACTCAACAGGTAATAGGTGTCCAATGAAAGCTTTTGAGGACAGGAATAATATGATCATATATATATATATATATATATGCATAGAAAAACACTGGATTTGGAATCAGAAAGCTTAATCTCTGATTATAGCTCAGTTATGACTTTTGTGACTTTAGTCGTCAACGTCTCTGGGTTTCAAACTCCTCATTTGTAAAATTAGAGGATTGGACTAGATAATCTCCAAGGTGTGTTTTAGTTCTAAATTCTATAATTCAGTGGTTACGTGAAGGATATATCTCTAGTAATAATAGTGTTGCAGAAATAATCTTGGACTTGAAGTCAGAAGACCTCGGCATAAATTCCTTTTCTATAACAGATAAGCTGGGCAAATGCAGGGATAGCATTGCAGCTTTCTGAATACATACCACACATATGCACCCATACATTACATTTAAATGATTCTTTAAGGTTTGCAAGGGAATTTAAACATGCCATCTCATTTAATTCATGCAATAGAACCATGAGGTAGGTGCTATTATTATCTTATTTTACAGATGAGGAAACTGAGGCAAATAATTCTGAGGCAGAATTTGAACTAGGGTTTTCCTGACTCTATGTCCAGCCCTCTAGGTTTGGTGCTGCCTGATACACACACACATACATGTATGTACATATATGTATATTGTGTATATACACATATATATGTGGACATTTATTTGTTTAAATCCGGGTTGGCTTGAATCTGAGTCCAATTTTCTCTCCATTATACATTACTCTGTGTGTGTGTGTGTGTGTGTGTGTGTGTGTGTGTGTGTGTGTGTGTGTGTGTGTTTAAATTGGGTGAGTATGCCTGGCAGAATTGTAATAGGGAAGTCAGGAGGAGAAAGCTTGGGGGACTATAGGACAGTCTTGGTTTGGAACACATTGAGTTTGGGATGGCAAAGAGACATTCAGGTAGAAATGTTCTTGAAGGTCTGTAGTTTAGAATTGGGATCCCAGTTAGAGATTCTGATTTGGGAGCCATTTCTCTAGGGATGGCAATTCAAGCCATGTGAAAGAATTACCTTGCCAACAGAGACAGTATAAAGAGAAAGAGATTGAAAGCATAAACTTGTGAATACCTATCTTAAGAGGTTTAGAAAAAGAATAAAAACTAGTGGATATAAAGGAGGAGTATTTAGAGAGGTTCAGGAAAACCTGGATATATGTACCTCAAAAGCCAAGGGAGAAAGAAGATAGCAGTATCACATACTGTGTAAAGGTCAAAGTGGCTGAGACTTGAGAAAACACATACCGTGGAATGTGAAGGATAGAAGCTAGACTGTAACGGGGTAGAGAAGACAGTGGATTGTGAGGAAAAGGAGGCAATAAGTATAGGTAACTTTTAAAAAAAATTTGGCCATGAACGGGAGGGGGAAAATGAGATATTAGCTAGCTATGGAGAAAGACTGAGGGAAGACTATTTGAGGATTGGTAAGTCCTGAACATGTTTATAGACAGAGGTAAAGGAGTGAGTGGAAAGGGAGAAAGAGTTGACTTCCTCCCTTAGAGGCAGAGGCACAGTCAAATTCCTATAACATGAGAGCTCTGGAAGCCAAAAGGACCTTGAATTATTAGTATCTAGTAAATAAACTCCTTTTGCCTCCAGTCTAGACCTCTGCCTGCCATCGATCCACATTGTTCCTGCCTCATGGGTTTACAGCAGCCTCACTCAGTCATTCAATGAAGGCCCATGGGGTAGACTTTTCCCTTCCAGTTGCTGTAGAAATTCTATAGAATTTCTTTAAATTTTAGGCTCAAATAGCAGGATCTTTTGCATAGGAGCCTAGACACTAAAGGTAGAGTTTGTCTTATATAATCAGTATAGGTGCCTTATTATAAGGACTGAGAAAAGGATACCCTGGAGCAGCCCGTGTTCTCCAATGTAATTAATTTCCAGTCAATTTCCAGAGCTACGAGGCATCATTATCTTTTCATCAGAGTGGGTGATGTACCATCCATGTGCAGAAGCACTGAACCTGAAAAAGGCTTTGTCTTTGGGAACAGTGCTGGTGAACCAGCCCCAAATCGTGATTCAGAATGTCTAATGGTACCTCCATCTATCTCAGTTCACTGGGAGCTTTGGCTTCCCCGTTTATATTTTGTCATCTGCTCTTTGGTCCCTGGTTGGCACAAAAATGGCACTAATTCTACTTAGCTCAAACAGATGTCATTTCAGGGAGCAATAAAGAAGCAGCTGCAGTGGCACAAGAAGGACTATATAACTGTTTCTACAGCTGATCATCTGGAGCTGTTGGGTTTCTAAAAAAAAATATGGAGCAAGTTGGTGGTAACTATTCTGCCCGAGACTCACTGTTGTAGGGAGGCAGCACATTGTAGTAGAAAGTACACAGAATTTAGAGTCAGAAAATATGTGTCCTGCCCAAGCTCTGCTGTTTACTATCTGTCATCTTGGAGCAGTCACTTGACCTTTTGGACCCTCCATTTTTGGTGGAGGTGTTGGAATAAAAATATCTGTATTACAAATCGAGATAGGTACTTTTTGAGGCTGATATGAGAAAACACACTTCATAAGCCCTAGAACACTAATAACAATGATAGCTATCATTTATATAGCACCTTAACATTTGCAAAACATGATTATGTCATGTCATGTCATGTCATGTTATATCATATCATATCATATTACATGGCAGCAAGATGGCACAGTGGACAAAGCCCTAGGCCTGGAATCAAAGACTTGAGTCCAAATCTGCCCTCAGACACTTACTAACTGTGTGAACTTGGGCAAGTCACTTAACCCTGTTTGCCTCAGTTCCCTCACGTATAAAATGAGCTGGAGAAGAAAACAGCAAACCACTTCAGCACTTTTGTCAGGAAAACCCCCAAAAGGGGACAGGAAGAGTTGGACATGACTGAAAAAACAACTAAACAGCAACAACAACAATATTGTATCATACCATGTGACATTTCATATCATGTTATAAATTATAATATAAATGTTATCTCTTTTTGTCCTCACAACAACCCTGATAGATAAGTGTTACTATTATCATCATTTTATAATTGGGGAAACTGAAGCTTAGGGTTATGTAGCTAGTAAATGTCTAAGGTCAGATCTGAACTCAGTGTTTCCTGACTCCAGGTACAGTATTCTATCCACTTTACTCCCTAAGTTCTACAAAAATATAAGTCTTTATAGTAACAAGTGTATCAGTCTCAGCAACATAATCAAAATCCAGCTGTACTCAAATTCTGGCTTAGCTTCCACCTTCTGGGTCCCACTCTTTCTTTGCCCAAGACTCACTGATATTTCAGTAATGGTACCCCAGGTCATGGAGGTTAAGTGCCAATTTAATCAGATTTAATAAAAGTATGATTAAAAAGCAAAGCTATATATATGTATATATATGTATATATGTATATATATATACATTATATATATACACACACACATATATACACATATATATTATAGAATATAATGTTCATGTTATATTGTGTGTGTAGCCATGCCCCACGTTCAATACTGTGCTCTCCTACACCTCAACACACATTCACATCAAGGTATGATACTTTGAACCTGTACTTTAATCCTCTTTCCCTCTTGTTAAGGTCCATCTGTGCCTGGAACCAAAAGCTTTTTTTTTCCCTCACTCCTGCTGTGGTCATTTAGAGACATTTGCCTACTCAGCCTGAGGTCCTTTTTGTCCTCGAAGCCCCAGCATTCATGGAAAGGATGCATACTTGAGGGTTTTTAGAACTAGTAGCCCTTGGAGTTCAGTAGAAGGGAAATTGCTGTGATTTGGTTCTTCTCACACACTTTTCGTTTCATCTCTTCACCCTGAAAAATCTGTGCCGATTTTGAATCTGGCATTGTCTCCCGATGCCATCCCTATCTGCCTTTCCCCTCCTCCCCCAAACAAGCCCTGGTGCTAAGCATTTTAGGAGGAGCATCAAGGAGAGAAAATCATATTAGATGACGTCTGTCAGGAAGAGTAGCCTGCTGTATCCCTTTTTCTCCATTCACTTGGGAACCAGCCATAGGTAATTTGAAAAACCCCAATCAGTTGCCCAAAGACATCTGAGGGATGGAGGAACAATGAGAGGGAGTAATTCCTCCGACCATTTAGACCCAGTCAGAGATGGTGAAATGTACAGAAGAAACACTAACTAGGAGCTAGGAAAGAGAGGATTCAAATAGTAATAAGCCACCATGAGTCTATATGGAATTTGGGAGAGACCCATTAGTAAAGTACAAAGAGAAAGAATTTCTATCACTCCCTGAAATATCTCTTGTACGGGAGCCCCAGTGCTATGGGGAATAGTGTTCAATATAAGGCTTAAGAATAGCCTGGTTATAAAAAGTTACACCATAAAAACTGTAGAAGAGGATGAGATAAGATACATTTCATAGCTATGGCTAAGAGGAAGATTCATAACCAAACAAGAGACATTCCTCAAATGAATAAGTGTTCAAAGGATATGAATGAACAATTCTCAAAGGAGAAATTACAAACTATTACCAAGCATATGAAAGCTTACTTCAAAACTTTAATAAAAGAAAAATGCAGATGAAAACAACCCTGAAGTTCCGTCTCGTGCCTCGAGCATTGGAAAGATGACAAAGATGGGAATATTCAAGGTTAGAGAGCCTGTGAAAAGGCATACATTCTAATACATTGTTGGTAAAATTGTGAATTGTTCCAAATATTGAGGAAAGCATTTTTGAAAAGGGTCATGATATAAACTTTCATGGAGTGCTAGACTTAGAGTCAAGAAGATCTTAGCTTGAATCCTGCCTCAGATACTAGTTTTGTGACCTTAGGTAAGTCACTTAACCCATCTGAGCCTGAGTTCCCTCTTCTATAAAATGAGGGGCTAGACTTGATGATCTAAAGATCATCAAGGGCCCTTCCAGTCTATTAAACTATGATGCTAAGGGAAAAAATGATTAAAGTGTTCACTCCCTTTGAAACAGAAATTCTACTTCTAGTCATATAATCATATATTCAAATTTGGTCTAAGACAAAAATTTGACTGCAACTACACCAAAATATTTGTAACAGTATTTTTGTTGTGGTAGCACAGAACTAGAAACAAAGTATATGCATATGGATTGGGGAATGGCTTAACTGTGATACATGAATGTTATAGAATATTACAGAATCTTAAGAAATAACATATATCAAGAGCTCAGAGAAGCATTGGGAATATGTCTATGAAATGATGCAACATGAAGTAAGCAGAACCATGAAAATGACACATACTGTTACACTAAACACCAAAACTGGAAGCAAAGTGTTCATAATAATGAAGCCTGACTTCAGAAAAGTTGAGAAAATGAACTTTTCTGCTTTCCTTACAGACATGGGTGACTCTGGTGTGGAGAGAATACTATGTTTGTGGCAGGGGGAATATATTCAGAAATGAAGGTGAAGATTACATAAAAATGAGACTTTTAAAAGGAATATTATAGGCATTTCGAGCTACAGGTATGTTACTGAATTGTAAATATACCTACATAGTACCAAATGTGAGTCAAATATTAGAAAGCTGGGTCTAAAGAGAAGAGAATTTATCCTCCTGGGAAGAGAGTAAACGTGGTCTACAATAAAATAACCAGTTGCTGGGAGCTGATGGAGTGGCAGAAAGTGCAAATATAGAGGACAAGTAATAGACATCAACAGCAAGAAGTAGTGACTGGTATTGCCAGGTGAGAATAGCTGGAGGTGAAAGCTATTAGAAACAAACTGCTTTGTGGAGAAAACATTGATATGGAGAAAAAAAGCCTGACCACTCCTTGCAGGAGTCCTATCTAGAGCAATTCTGTGAGTCACTAAGCTGGTGCAGGCCTCTGGGGGAGGGTTTCCACTTGGTGGGGTATATGGGTTGTCCAACGAGGACTAGCATCTCTGGTGTGAGGGCTTGCCAAGAGGTTTTCAAGGCTACTCATCCACCTTTGTTGTCTACTTGGAACTCAATTCTTGCCTGTGACTCCAAGAAAACTATAGCATGCGCAGTGGCCAAACTTCAGTAAAACCCATTTTGCAGACTGGCTAAACCAGGTTGAGGGTAACCAATAGGTCTCAGTGAGTTAAGGGTATGTCTACGCCAAGTATGTGAAGACTTCCCCTTTGTGGAATGAGCAGATGAAAACGATTTGTTCCAATGGCCATGGAGGCTCCTGAAGCAGACACTGTGGAGCTATTAGAGCTTGGTGAGATATCAAAGATGCCAAGGTCATCCACTGCATCCTGGGCCAATTGCTAGTTATCTTGGCTTTTGTCCTGTCCCTGGACTTTGATGACTCTGGAAGAGAGAGTGAGGCTGACCACTTTGTGCAACTCTGCCTCTCTTAAATCCAATTCATTTGCAAGTCAAGACATCACTCTGTGATGTCATTGGTTCTCTTTGAAAAGGGACCAAAAAAAAAAAAACTAGAAACAATTACTTTCTATGGACTTGAATGAGAATCTTTTCTGTTGCAAATAAAACTATTGATATTTTGAGCTTTGTGAGCATAAAATTGAAAATTACTTTTAATTCAATTTTTAAAAAAAATTTAAGTTAAGTTTTTATTAAGATCAATCTAGATTTGATATTCCCTTTTGAGGTTCCTACCCCTAGTAAACTCTATCCACCACTCACTTCTAGGAGAAACTTGCCTAAAGGTCGAGCTTTTGTCTTGTAATTACCTCTGCCTTTGGAACCCAAGCCCACTTTCCTGAGAAACTTGATTAGCTTAAAAGATCAAATCTCATCAATTTAAACCTTTGTCTTGTGACTGGAAATACTTGGCTTTGGTTTCAGAAGGGGAAGTCAAAATGATGTAATCTCAATTCTGATGTCACCAAAAGCCAATCAGAAGAAGACACACTTATGTTACTTGGGATTTTGCTCTGTCATCTTGCTAATTATTATAAAAGACCCTGTTGGCCCCCACTCAGGGTCTTTGGTCATTGGGAGAGGCCAGTGACCAGTTTTTTGGTTACTGCTAGCTTAATTAACCAAGTGGTCCTGCTCAGAACTTTGTCTCTCAGAATTTCTATCCTGATATGAGCCTGTGCATTTGCAAGGTAGGGACAGGATATCAGATACAAAGTTTTCCAGTTATCAGAGTGGAAGCAATGTATCACAAAAGTGAGAAATTCCTCAGTATATAACTAACTGGGCCTATGAGTCAAGCAGCATCTTTTGAAACAATTGTGAGAATGTGCAATAGAAACTGAAGTAATATAACTTTATAATATTTAGTGACTAAAATGTAGCAGAAATATTGGCCAATGGATCAAATAGATTATTGGTAAAAAAAAAAATCAAAATAGGGGCAGCTAGGTGACGCAGTGGATAGAGCACCAGCCCTGAAGTCAGGAGGACCTGAGTTCAAATTTGGCTTCAGACCAAACACCTAACACTTACTAGCTGTGTGACCCTGGGCAAGTCACTTAACCCCCAATTGCCTAAAAAACAAACAAACAAACAACAACAACAACAAAATCAAAATAAAATAGAATGTGGCCATTGAGTGAGCGAGGTACAAAGAGACCAAATAAAAGGATCAAATGAGATAATATTTGCACAGTGCCTGGCACATAGTAAGTATTTGTTGTTGTTTAGTCAATCAGTCATGTCTGACTCTTCATAACAGCATTTGGGGTTTTCTTGGCTAAGATAGTACAGCAGTTTGCCATTTCCTCTTCCAGCTCATCTTACAGATGAGGGAACTGAGGCAACAGGGTTAAATGACTTACTCAGGGTCATACAGCTACTAAGTATCTGAGGTCCCATTTGAACTCAGGTCTACCTGACTCCACGGCCAGTGTTCTATCCACAGTGCCGCCTAACTTCCCCTAAGAAGCATTTAACAAATGCTTATTTTCTCCTTCCTACAAACAAGGTGCTATAAGAATTCATAGAAAGTCAGTTCCTATGAAGTCTCTGTACCACTTACAGTAATTAGGGAAGACTTCATGCAGGTCACGACATTTAAGCTGGGCTTTGAAGGGTGGATAAGATAGATGAGAAAAAGATCAGAGGGAATTCCCAGGAAAATGTATAAGGAAGCCTGGAAAGAGCAAAGAACAGGGCTAATGTAAGTTGTTACTATTACAGCAATAATTTAGTTATTCAGCATCATTGGTGAAATCCAGATATCTATAGCTTAGGCCTTTAATAATAATAATAGTTTGCATCTTGTCACATTTTAAGATTTTCAAAGTACTTAACAAATATCTCATTTAAGCCTGACAACAACCCTGATTTTTACAGATGAGGAATTAAGTTAATCAGAATTTAACTGACTTGCCCAGGATTACAGGACTAGCAAGTGTCTGAGGATGGATTTGAACTCAGCTCTTCATGACTCCAGGTCCAGTGCACCATCCACTGAGCACTTAGCTGATCTTTGAATGTCAAAACTTGTTTTTAGTTAAAATTTTAATTGTACTCAATACACACCATTCTACATTTCTCTACCTTTTTAGCTGTGTGTTGTGGTGGAAATATTCTGATGTGAAAGATGAAACCCAGCTTCTACTCCTGGCATTCTCACTATTAGTTGTGTGGCAAGTTACTTTGCCTTTCTGAGACTCAGTTTCCTCATTTGTAAATGAAGAAATTGATTTCAATGATCACCTTTTCAGATCTAAAAGTCTTTGGAATAACTTTTTTTTCTTGATCTTTCAGGTTAACCATTATGAACAAAAATCATTCTACTGGGGTACCTCCAGGGACTGTTGATCTTTATGGGTTAGTTTTGGTCTACATGGGAAATTCCAGGCTGGGTTTTTTTTGTGTGTGTGTGTTCCTATGCCTGGTTTTTTTTTTGGTTGTTTGTTTTTTTTTTTTTTATAGTTTTGTTCTGTCTCTTACTTTATCAAGACGCTGTCAATTCTTACTGCTTGCTCCTGTCAGGGTGCCTACCTCTGGCAACTCTTATTTTCTTTTCTTATCCAGGTGCATACCCAGTATGCACCAGCTTCAGAAACTAAAACAAAACAAAGCAAAAAACCCAATCATTTTAGAATAGTGTGTAAAATAAAGATTAGAGCCCCAGGCTCTTGTCAATGAGCAATACAAATGAGTTTTAGTGCAAGAACTTTGTGATGTGTATTTCCTACTGCTCCAAGATCTTGTCATTTTCCCTATTGGATCTTAGCTGTGTTCTGTAGAGTTGAAGTTGCTCGATAAGTGACCTCTAGATAAATATTGCATATTGTATTTTGTAACTATTAATAACTGGAAAAATACCACTCCTACACTCCTATTTCAGTTAAATAATTATTAGTAAAACAGCTTTATTGTTTAATTTAATTAAAGTATTTTAATGAACTTTATTGTAATTTAACTCAATGCTAATAGAAATGATTTTTAAACATAAATTAATTGTTGCTGAACTCAATATGAAGTGTTGGTTTTATTTGTTTATCTGCATTAAGCATTATTAAGCTTCTCTTCAAGGGAGGGAGGAAACAAGTATTTATTAAGTTCCTACTATATGCCATACACTGTTCTAAGTACCTTACAAATATCTCATCTGATCTTCAAAACATTCTTGGGAGGTAGATGAGGCTATTATCCCCATTTTACAGTTGAGGAAATAAGTATCTGAGGTTGAATCTGAATTCATCTTCCTGACTCCAGGCCAAATGGTCTGTCCACTGTGGCGTTAGAGAACAGCAACTGTATTTCCCCTTATTTGATATGTCACGTCCTTTTAGAATGTGTTATGCAGTTACATATAACCCTTCCTTTACTACCCCTTCCCCCCCCCTCCCCAGGTATTGTGTAAGGACAATCATATCATTTTGGAATAAGTGTGTATATGTGGTTATATATAACCCTTATCTCTTGTCTTCCTTTACCCCAGGTATAATGCAAAGACAATCAGGAGACAAAGTTCACCCTATCTTAAATATCTGAAGCCATTTGATTATTGGAGACAAACAGATTCAGAAGACTCTGCCCCTTCCTCTAGACTACAACAAGCTGTCCCCAAGGTCAGTGGATGACCAGTGGTAAATACATTGTGACTGTGTATTTCAGATATTCCATAAGCACCTGTGGAAAATGACTTGTATTCAGAAGACCACATACTCCACAGAGGCTTCCCTTCTCTACATATCAACTGGTGCTTCTCTCTGCCTTGTATTCTATCCATGATTGAAACAAAGCCTATTATTAACTTACATTCCAAATTATAAATAGCTTGTTTTCTTACTATTACAATTTGAACAAGAATCCTCTGCCATTTGATGATGGGCCAGCTGATTTACAACTGAACAGGTTTCCACAAATATATGTTTGGTTACCAGTGTGCCTTAAAAGAGATGGAATCCTAGCATTCACCTGGTAGGTCTTTCTTGATGGTGTATTCATTGGTTGGCTCCACTAAATTCCTTTCCCAATAATTCAACCATGTTAGTAAGGTGACCTCTAAGGCTGTTATCAAAAAAGTGAGTCACACCGAGCTGGAAAATCAGGCTAGTGATGAACTATGTGTCTGTTGAATGGATGACAAACCTAGATAAGTCTGTAAAAGCTTATCACCAGTATACTGACCACTAGGAAATGACAGAATATTTGAGAACAGAAATTTTTGAAGCATGTCTACTAAGGTCAAGGTGAGTAAGGGAGGGGCCTCATGTCTTTTTTTTTCTTTTTTGGAGGGAGTAGTCACACTAATGAAATCATGGATCTTTTGACATGTTTATTATCTGGGCATTGTACTGTGGGCACCTGGCTGCTAAGACTTCAGGGCAGCCTGTAAAGTTCCACTGTGGCTGCTAAAAAGACATTTTTCCTAGCAACATTTTTGAAAATCCTTTACTTCACTCTGCCTCTGTCAAAACAGCCTTGGGCTACATCTGTATGGTGCCAGACATAAGTCAATTACCCAGATGCTGCAGCATCTCACCTAGCTCTCATGCTGCCGCTCAGCAGCCTCAGTGATTGGGAGCCCCACTCTCAATGAGAAAGGCAGTAAAACAAAGGATTCTGAGCAGCCCAAATGGATATCATTAAACTATGCAATATACTGTGGCCATAGGGGAGTCCTTCAGGCTTTTACTCAGAGACTATGTGCTTATATACACAGAGTTCTAGCAACCTTAGTGACTTGCTTTTCCTGCCCAAAGCACATTAGACACAGAAAATTAGAAAAGGGAAGGGAGAGGTTCTTAGAGGAAAGCAAATCAATAGCATTGAGAAGCAATAACTAGACAGTGTGGAAAGAAGTAGGAAAGAAAATGACATAAAGCAATGTTGGAATTCAGTATAGCAAACATATCAGTAGAATGAAAGCACTTTGAGGGCAGGAAGGGAAATGAGTCTTTCTTTGTATCCCCAATGCCTGGTCCATTACCCTATATATTGTTGCTACCTGATAAATACTGGTTGATTTGAATTATCTACTATGTGCAGGGCAATGGACTATCCCTTGGAACACAAAGCAAGAAAATGACACAATCCCTGACCTCAGTGACTTTACAGTCCTATAGAAAGATAAAAGACATGTACACAAATAAATATAACCTACCTCTCTCAAAATTCTCTTTCTGTTGAGGTCTCCATTATCTTTCCCATTCTCTTGAAATTAAGTTTGAAACCTTGGAGCCATCCTTATTTCTTCCCTTTCCCTTTCCTCCTGCAGCTGACCAATCACCTAGTTTTTCCAGTTCTATTTCTACACCATTTCTGGTATCTGCCCCCTTCTTTATACTCACATTGCTACCACCTTGGTTCACAAAATTTTCACTTCTCATCAGGACTAGTATAATAGTCTTCTCATTGGAAGAGTCATTACAGATTCTTTCATCTGTAACCTACCCTCCACACAGCTGCCAAAATCATCTGTCTAAGATACATCTATCAGTATGTAACTCGTCTGCTCAAAAGCTTTTAGGGATTCCCTATTGCCTAAAGGATAGCATATAGAATTCTGGGTCTGGCATTAAAAGTTCTCCATGGTCTTGCTCCAACCTGCTTTTCCAATCTTCATTCACATTACTTGTCTTAGTGCACTTTGAGTTCTGGTCAAACTGTACTACCATTTATTTCTGAGTTGTATTTAAAATATCTATGCCTTTGGGGTGTATGGGGTGTTCAGGGAGGAGAAGCCCCTGTGGTACGAGGGCTCACTGAGCCCTTTTCAGGGTTGTTCATCCATCTTTGGTGTCCATCTCTCATCCAACTCTCCTCTGTCACTCCAAGAAGCTGTAGCATGAGCAGCAGCCATACCCTGGTAAAATCCTCTTGGAAGACAGGCTAGCCCAGGGTGAGAATAACTGACAGGCCTCAAACTTGTTGGTGAGTTAGGGGGATATTAACCCCAAGCATGTGAAGACTTCCCATGGTGGTGTGGGTAAATAAAAACAATTCATTCCAGTGGCTTGGAAGGTGGTTGAAGCAAGCATTGTGGAGCACTTCAAGATTGGCTAGACATCAAAGTCACCAAGGCCATCTACTGCATCCCAGGACATCACCAGCCATCCTGACTTTTGTCTCGCCATTGGACTTCAATGATCCTGGAAGAGAGAGTGAAGCTGAAGACTTTGTGCAACTCTGCCTCACTTAAATCCAATTTAGGCACAAGTGAAGACATCATCCCATGCTGTCATTGGTCCTCTTTGGAAAACACAGGGCAAACAACAACAACAACAATCCATGCCTTTATATATGCCATATTCAAAGCCTGAAATGCATAAGCTAAGTCCCCATTATTCAAATTTGCACTGAGTATTTCCATTGGGCTAGAACCAATGACCATAAATTACATAATTATAACTTCAAATAGTGCAAGTTGGAATACATGGACCACTTCAGAGGATTCATTATCTGTACAAGTTGGGTCCTAGCATTACCTTACTCTCTTCTGAGATGCTGTCTCATTTTCCTTCAAAATTCAGTCCAGTTGACACCTTTTCTCTGAAGCTTTCCCAGTTCCTACAGGCATTAGTGCTTTCTTTCTCCTCAAATAACTCCAGCTGTGTGATCTTGGACAAATTATTTAATCTTTCTAGGTCAGAATTTCCTCATTTGTAAATTTAGTGATTTTAACTAGATGTCTTCTAGCTCTAAGTCTAGAATTCTGATTTTACTTCATCGTTATTTGTCTATGTACATGCTTAAATAAAAAAAACAAGCTACTTGAAGGTAGGGACTATTTTTATCCCCAGTATCTGGTACAGTGCCTTTATATACTTCAGTAATGCAATGGATACATGATTTCATTGGTGTGGACTTCTTTCAGTAGGGTTGATCATAACTTTCTTGTCTTATGTGATTATGTCTTCCCACAAATCTTCCATAGGGTAGCCACTCAATGTAGCAGAGGCCTTTCTCTAAACCCTTTAACATTGTTTAAGTAACACTGATGTATTAAGCTATCTACTTATTAATCCTTGCTCTTGACATATGCCCTATCCACCTTCTTTTCCAATCATATATTTCTAGGGATGTCCACATATATGATGAGGATGACATATGCATAGCTAGAGCTAGCTCAGTCTTTCGAAGGCTCTGAAAAAATGTGTGGGAGAGAAGAGGTATTAGGTTGCCTATCATACTGAAAATCTACAGAGCCTTGTGATGACCTCATTGTTGTATGCCTGTGAAATCTGGACAATCTACCAGTGCCATGCCAGAAAATTGAACTGTGTCCATTTGAATTGTTTTAGGAAGATTCTGAAGGTAACCTGGCAAGATAAGGTATCTTGCCAGACACTGAGATCCTTTCTTGAGCTGAACTGCCAAGCATTCAAACTCTACTCCAGAGAGTACCCAACTCTGATGGGTAGCTACTTAGCCTTAATGTCAAAGGCACATTTACCTAAAATTATTTTACAGAGAAGTTGTACAAAGTAAGTGATCACACGGAAGTCAGAAGAAATGATACAAGGACATGCTCAAAGTGCTTATTTCTTTCCCCATTCCCCTTTGCTCATTCAATTCTGAGTTTGGAAAATTGTTCCTTTACAGTATCTGTCCAATTTGTATGTGCTTACACACTGGTTTTGTTTGTTTCTCATCCAACTCCATAGCATTCTCCAGACAACGAAACTGTTCATTTCATTCAATTGTTCTTTTGTTTACTTGGTTTTCTTTCCCCCATGAATAGTTAGACTAAACTCTCTCGAGAGATTTTGACTCATACATGTCTCTTCAATATTTCAAGGTATGATGCACTAAGCAAAATATAAACCATTACCAAGAGCATTTTGAAGGTCTCATCATCAATAGGGAATCTAAGTTTTATTTAATCTGTATCAGGCATTCTTCATTATAGTGACTTTGAGCACAGGAGGCACTTTATAAGAGCTCTCTGAATTGAAGTGAGTTGAATTAAGCAACTTAAATGAAAATCAGAGAAGTGCCCAGGAGAGGCCATGCAGAAAGGAATGAGAGATCATGGAGGGAAGTTGTGCCTCTTTCACTATATTCTGTTCCACAACACAAGGAATCATTCAAATGGTTTAAATTCTTTTAAAGATGCTTTGTTGCTTAAAGAAATAAATAGTCAGCCTCCTGGAAAATCCAGCTATCTAGAAGAGCAAATTCCCTAAATTTTTTGTAGAGTAAAAGTTTTATTGGATTTTTATATGTAGCATTTAGGACTATTCCTAACAAATAGATTAACCTAAGCTCAAGGTAATTTATAGGTCTAGATCCTTTTGAAACCATAACACATGATATGTTCACTTTAACCAATCCGAGAGAGAATATGATTTGTTCAAAGAAAGTATATCTCATAAAATAACACAGCAACAAAAATAACAATAGAAAATCAATAGAACTAGGGTGTACTTTCTAAGAAATGTATACCACAAGAGTAAGAAGAGTGGGCATGCATAGAGATCATATGTTGGGAGACCACATATACAGAATATACTTAAGTGGGGGACAGTGTGAGAGGACAATTTATGCCTCTGGCACTAATAAGTTTCTATCTTCCAATGATGTCATTGTACTGCTCTGCTGGACTACTACATGTCAGACATCACTCCTCTGCTTCTCATTCCCAAGAACTTTCTTTTTCTTTTAGATTTTCTCCTATATTGTTCTTATTGCTGCTACCTACTGGCCTTAACCAAAACCTTAATGTGAAGTACTATATCTTCCCTATAAGAAGTCATTCATTCATTCATTCTTTTTTTCTCCTCCTCTTCCTTTCTCCCTTCTCTCTTTCTTCTTCTCCTTCTTCTTCTTCTTCTCCTTCTTCTTCTTCTTCTTCTTCTTCTTCTTCTTCTCTCTCTCTGTCTCTGTCTCTCTCTGTCTCTGTCTCTGTCTCTGTCTCTGTCTCTCTCTCTCTCTCTCTCTCTCTCTGCAAACTCCTAAAGACCTCTCCACTAAATACTAACCTCTTAAGGAACACTGAACCACTAGCCAGCCAACTCATTATAACTTGAAAAGAATTAGTATGCTTTTTAAACTTGTTTCCTTTTCTATCAGAATTGCTGCCCCCTTCCCAAGTTTCTATCTTATTTAGGATTCAGAAGTACCTTTTTACCCCACTTACTCATAGCCTATATTACTTTTTATTTCTAGGGCTTCGTTTTAAACAACAACAACAACAACAGTCTGAGAAACTTTGGCTTCTCTCGGACCCTGAAGATCCTCTAGATTTACCATGAACAAGAATTGATTGTATTAGAGAAGTCTAAAAGAACTAAATTGAATCACTTTCATTGTTCTCATACAACTCATTGTTCTAAACATCTCTAAACATTTAACTTCTAAATATATCCAGCAATAGGGGCAGCTAGGTAGTGCAGTGGACAGAATATAGGCCTGGAGTCTGTGGGACCTGAATTCAAATCTGGCCTCAGATACTTAGCTATGTGACCTTGGGAAAGGTACTTAACCCTCATTACCTCCTCCAAAATAAATATATCCAGCAACAAGCATTTTTGAGTCTTTGAACCACTTCCTATGTAAGTCAATAGATCCACTTAGGTCTGAGTCATTGAATTCTTTAATTTGAAGAAGACTGGCATTATATGGAGATTGTTTTTGACTGGAAATCATATGTTACATAAGTCAATAATGCAATAATCAAAGAATTACCATAACATCCATTATTTCCTTTGTGAGAGACAAAGTAGGAAGTGAGTGCCTGTCAGAGTAGATATCCAAAGAATCTTTAGTATCTACACAGCACCTTTCTCCTGAAGATCTTGAGATGCTTCACCCTATATATAGCTATTTTAAGGCTTGATTTCAAATGCCTCTTCTCTTAAATAATGGAGCTCAGTAAAAACATGCAAATGCTTCTTTAGAATCAAGTGAATGCTAATAATGGAATTAAGCTGTTTGAATGTATCTTAACCACAAATTTAGTGTGATACACTCATTTTGATTATTCTACTTGTACATCTTGCACTTCCCCTTTAAATGCAATGAAAGCCAGGCTGAATTCAGCTTTGAAACTATTAAAAAAAAAAGGTGGATAGAAATGGAAATTAATTGGTTGAAACTAGTACTTAAATAGGTGAGCTGAGCTGAGGTTTCAGCAAGTAAGGTATATGAGTGCTCTAAGCATGTGGTCTCAAGATGATGGAAATCTCTGTTGGAGCAGGGGAAGGGAAAGCTGAGTTTGGTTTGGACCTATAAACCAACAGTAGGGAGAATTTCCTCTAACAAAACACATATGCACCTCAGAGTCTTAGAGAGCTGCCTATGGCACTGAAAGGTTAAGAGACTTGTCCTGGGTGATAAAGCTAGTATGGGTCAAAAGCAGAACTTGAACCCAGTTATTCATGACTCTAATATACTGTATTGCTTCTCAGAACAGTGAAACTTAAGGATGGAAAAACACAAGAGAGTGGGTATATGGAGGCGACATATGTTTTGAACTTTTATGATGGTCTTGAAATCCTACATTGGAGAGTACCCCAGAGGCTTAAAGGGACAAATGCAGATAGGGATTAAATCACTCTAGCCAGATGCTTAATATGGCATCCCCTTAGCAAGGAGGCACTTCTATTGTATAGTATAGCTATGATTTTGATAAGTTATTTCATATTGCAATATTTCAACAACCTATGATTTTGTAAATGTGGGGAATCTTCCTCCAAATTCATACCATAACCCTCTGCACCTTGGAAGATGGTCTTCAGGTATTGTTGGAAACATCATAATCCCACGGCTAACCTTGGAATGCATCTCTCTGAGGTTAACTATATTGCCACTGAGAAAATAGATATATACTTTGCTACTAGGCCCACATTCGCAGGGTTTGTAGCTTATGCATAGAACTGTGGATCAGTTTCATGATACAGTGAGTTATCAAAAGAAGCCTTCAGTGCAAGGGGTTGCTTTGTAATTATTCTTCATTCAAAGTGTTCTAAACTGATTAGCTTAGAAAACAATTTGGGACTTGAAGCAGGTTACCTGTCATAATTTATATGATATGACCTTTTATATTTCAGTATATCATAGCTTATTATGGTATATGGTATAAAATGTTTACTTAAACTTAATTTATGCCAGAATGCACTCCAATTTTCCTAGTGGTTCTCGTCAAATAGGGAGTTCTTATACGGCTATTGAGGCCAATTGACAAAACTCATGAATGCTGATCAGGTGAGTGTAGGGATGAGGAGAAACCTGAAGTGAAAGGGAACAATGCAGATGACAGGAAGCACTTAGAAGTGATATGGTAATTCATAATATGATAGGATCATAGATTAATATTGGAGGATCCTTGGAAGTCACCCTTTATCACCCTCATTTTAAAGAAGAGAAACTTAGTCCCGTTAAATTTCAATGATTTGCCTAAGGTCACATGGCTCATAAGTGGCAGTGTTGAAATTCACATACATGTCCTCAGGTTCCAAATCCAGTGCTTAGACCCAAAGTAATGATGAAGAAGTCTAGAGGTTTGTGGGGTGCTGCTGGGAACCCCCAAGATTGCGACGCTGGGCCCTGCCTGAAGGAATTCAACTCAAATCTTCTTCCAGCCAGAGGAAAAGTTTATTAGTGATAAAACACATAGGCCAGGTGATGACCATAAGGATGAGCAGGCATCAGAAAGTTTCAGCTTTTTGGGCATGATATTTTCAGCACCTGATTGGGGGCCAGGGTGGATTTTTTATACACTAAAGTAACTTTGGGTGTCCAGAGAAGAGGGCTGGAAGGGAGAGGTTTGAAAGGCATCTGCATAAGATCAAAAGGTGAGGCTAGGGCTTTCAAAGGGAGATAAGGGGAGTAAATAAGGAACCTAACAGTTTAAGGGTTTTCTGGGGCTTGTAGACAAATGGGAATAGATAATGAGAGGAAATGGAAGGAAAAAGTTTGAAAGGCATAAGATCAAAGGGTAGAGCTAGGGCTTTCAAAGGGAGATAAGGAGCTGGGACCTGTAGACAAATAGAAGTTAAATTCCCTTTAGGGCAAGGGGCTAAGATCTTGGCTTGGGCCCACCCCATCAATGAGGTATGAATCAGATAATGTATGAAGTGGGTCAATGGTGTGAGAGACACAGGGTGTAAGAGGAGTCAATGCAGAGTATATAACAGTGCTACAGCAATGGTGGACTGTGTGTCAGTCCAGTGCAAAATGGTATAGTTAATGTGTGACAAGAAACTCAGTAGGAGGACTCTGAATGAAAATAATTTTATATATATATGATATATAAAAATATTACATATATTACATATATCAAATATAAAATAATGATATATGTAAATATAAATTTATATATATATATATATATATATATATATATATATATATATAAAATGAAAATGTTCTGAATAAAAATAATGATACGTATTTGAGAGAGAAGGGTATATGAGATGAGTGGGAGATGAGTTCATGTATCCAGGGAATGGAAGATGGTGTTGGATGGGGAACATACCTCTTGCTTGCCCAATAGGGTAGAAGGAAGAAAGTGTCGTCCTCTTCCCCCAGGCCCTTCCTACACAATGGGAGTCCCTTAGTTTGTTAAGTTTTTTTTGATTGTCAAGAAACGCCTTCCTCTGGATCCTCACTCACCACTAACCTTGGTTGTTGAAAATTCTCGGGATACCTCGGCACAATTTGTGGAAAGGCATCTGAAATGACCTTGTTATAGACACCTGCCGGATCTCTCAAAGTAAGCTGCAAACCATTTGAGGGCAGGGTTAGGGTCTTCTCCTTCTTTATTAATAATCGGTTTGGGCCATAAGCATAAGCAGTACCTGGCATAGTAGGATTTCAGGGAAACAAAGATTCTGTGCTTGTTCAAAAATATCTCCCTCCCTACATGCAAGAGAAAAACTAAATCTAGAGTCTGAAGGGACCCGAGCAACAGTTTTTTCCAACCCTCTAATTTTAAAGATGAGGAAATTGAGGATCGAGGGAGTTAAATTTGCTGCTCAAGGTCACACACAGGTAGCAGGCATCAGAGGCAGGATTCTGACCAGTTCCTCTGATTCTAGAGTAAGGGTGCTTTCTTCTGTAGCAACAATTCAATTCAATTTGATTCAATTTGTTTCAATTCAATTCAGCAAACAGGGAGAGAGGCAATAAATCTGTTGTTATTCGTTCTCCATTCAGCCACTAGAGATTTTTTCCTAACATGCAGGTCTGAACATGTCACCCCCTACTTGATAAACTCTAGTGGCTTCCTGTTGCCTCCAGGAACAAATAAAATACTGTTTGGCAAAGCCCTCCATCATCTAGCCCCCTCTTACCTTTCCAGTCTCTTACACTTTAATCCTTAACTTGTACTCTTTGATCCAGTGACATTGGCTTCCTGGATGTTTCATGAACAAGACACTCCATTTCTCTTGGCTCTGGGCATTTTCTCTGGCTGTCCAGTATGCCTAGAATGCTCTTCTTTCCTCTGCTCCAACTACTGACCTCCCCGGCTTCCTTTAAGTCCCAACTAAAATCCCATCTTCAACAGGAAGCCTTCTCTAACCTCTCTTAATTCCATTGCTTTCCCTCATTTAGTTATTTCCTATTTATCCTCTATATAGCTTGCCTTGTATATATTTGTTTGTATGCTGCCCCCCAATTTGACTCTAAGCTCCTTGAGGGCAGGGACTGTCTTTCGCCTCTTTTTGTATCCCCAGCACTTAGCACAGTGTCTGACACATACTATGTGATTAATAAATATTTATTGATTGAATGAATGTGAATAACTTGTAGCCAGTGGGAAAAAGCCTCTTCCCAGACATTGGTAGGCCAATGTAGAATGCCTATGAATAAGCCAGTGCTATAGTCTCCCAGAAGCAGCACCCTAGCATCTTCCATGTGGATGACCTAATCTTAGCAAACTGATGATGTTTGTACATCTTGTGTCAGAGTTCCCCCTTCCTCCATTACATATGTAAAATACTTTGCAAAGCATAAAGCACTACGTAAATGTGCTAGCTATTATTGTTATGTCAAGTTGTATTACTCAACAGAATCCAAAAATATCCTGCATTTTAAAAAATCTTTTCTTATCCTTTATTTATCCTAATCTGTCTGCCTGAAATAACCTCTCAAGGTCTGGCTGTCTCCAAAGTACTGGGAAAAGAATGTGCTGCAAGGCAAAGTCTTTGTGTCTGGAGACTTCAAGTTTTGGTCTCAGTAATAATATCTTAGTTACTTTGTTACCCTGGGCTATTCACTTAAACTCTCTGTTTCTCAATTTCTTCATCTGTAAAATGGGGCAATAATAAGTTCATTCCCTAGTTTATAGGAGGAAAACACTTTAGAAAACTCAAGCAGTTTCTAAATATGTTATTTTACTCATCTCCCAAAGTCCAAGTTAAATGTCACTTTCTTTATTAAACTTTCAGAGGAAATGTGTTATAATGGAAAGTACATTGGATCACATCCAGGTCGCAAAGTCCTGGAATCAAATTTTGCCTCTAAGAGTTAGTAGCTATGTCATCATGTACAAGTCACTTAATCTTCCCGAGCCTCAGTTTTTTTCATAATAATAATAATAATAAACTGTAGTAAATATGAAAACTATGTAGTAATTATGTAGTTACTATGCCTTGGGATTGTGGGACTCAAATGAGATTTGTACTGCACAGTTAGGAAAATCAATAGGTCCCCCAAATTCTATTATTTCCTTGGTGCTTTGCAAATCTCAAAGCACTTTGTGTCAATTATAATAATACCAGTAATTATAATAGTGATTGTTCACATAGTACTTTAAGGTTTATAAAGTACTTTATAAATATTACCTCATTTGATCCTCAGACAACTCTGAGAGGTAGGTGCTATTATTATTATTCTCATTTTATAACTGAGGAAACTGAGGCAAGCAGAGGTTAATTGACTTGCCCAGGATCATATATCTAGTAGTAGTCTGAGGTCAAAATTAAGATCAGGCCTGTCTGACTCAAGGTTCAGAACTCTAACTGCTTCTGACATTATTATTATTATTACTATTGTTATTATTATTATCATCATCCAGTCATCTCAGACATAATATTTGCCTCCTCTGATCCTAAACAGAATTTTTATTATTTCTATTCTTTTTTTTGGGGGGGTGGGATGGGGAATAGATATGGCAAAAATAGTTCTGGCCTCCCAATACAGAAGCCTTGGTTCAATTCAGTTTCATCTCTAGTACTCATTAGCTGTGTGTCTGTGTGCAAATCACTCCATTTTTCTGAGCCTCGGTTTCCTAATCTGTAAAATTGGTTTTATGATATTCGGTTTACCTAACTTGAGGTGAAAAGTGTTTTGTAAACACTTTAGGGCTTTAAACCCTAAAGAAACATGGGTTCTTATTATGTTACTAAGTGAATGCTGAGTGACCATGCTTGGTATTTGAATGGGCTTCCCCTCTTAAGATTGTTTGCTACTTATATTGATAAAAATTACAGGATACTTAATAAGCTGAGAGATGCCAATGAAATATGTGGATACTATGGGATTTTTCATGCTTTCAGTGGAAGGATCATTATTTTCCTCTAAATTTTATTTTCCTAATTCATATCCCCCAGCATGCCAGCACAGTGAAAAAGCATTGGAGAAGCAGTTCCTTCAATAGAGGATGCAGAAGAATTTGCATTTGCTATAAATAATGCACATGCATTATTTCATTGGTGCTCATTGTTTTTATACTGAAGAAAAAGTGAAGAGGGTGCTAGCACTTACACTCCCTACTTATTTCCTCTTGTTAAGAAGCTTTGAGCAAAATGTTTTCTTGGAAATCGTGGAAAATGTGAATCCTTCTATCACTAAGGACTTGTGGGTACAGGTGTTCAGAGAGTCCACAAAGTACACTGGGCTTGGAGTCAGAGGATCAGCAGGAGACCTAAGATAAACCACACTCTATATGATTCACATGATCATGAACAATTAATTTCCCTGTCAGTTGCTTCATCTGTAAAATGGGGATATTAGTATGAATATTTCCTACCTCAGAATGCTATTGTGGGCAATTCACTTTGTCAGACCTTCAAGTGTTACAAAAGTGTAAGCTATTATTATTGTTAAGACTGAATCAGGTCCTGGTGGCAAGGAACATTCTCATAATGTTATTTCCAACCATGTAGACCCAGTCATTAAATGAGACATATTATTTATCTGATGTCCTATGTCCCTGAACATGGAGAAGACTGAGGGCAGTAGGAGAGAGCACCCCAGAAATCTTTAAACATATTTAACCTATGTTTATGAAAATCACATTATTGTTAAGCAAAAACATCACTGAGGGGGAAAATGAGATTTTAGGGATTTGATTTTCAGTTATGTTCATGTTGATATTTTGAAATGTGGGGGACATGTCTGTTATTAGTGTCTTTCTTTACCACTTCCCTCTTTCCTCTGCCTCCTTCTCTCTTCCCTTTTTCGTTTCCCTTTCCCTTTTTTCTCTTTCTTTTTTCCCCTTTCCCTTTTCCCTTTTCTTTTCCTTCTCTTCTCATTTCCTCCCTTCCCTTCTCTCACCTCACCTCAATTTGCTTCATCTCATCCTATCTTATTTCATCTATGACTATATCATACCTGTATATTCTATTGACCTGTGAATATACATCTGTCTTGGCTAAGTATTAAACATTAGCTTAATCCTGCCAGATTGGCAAGATCTCCTGACCTTTGAAACAGGGAACAGCAAAAGTACAAATGTATTTTCAAGGATGGAACTTTTAGTGACTTTATGAGGCAAACCAATCATTGCCAGATCTTTTCAGTGTCTTCTGTGTACAAGACCTCAGGAGCACACACAGAATAGTCTTTCCCAAGAGATCATTTTCTTCCATCCCAAGAGCATGCACATCACAGGGAAAAGGCATTCATAGTCACAAAAGGAAAGACACCAAAGACCATCTGACCCCTGCAGTCATGCTGTGATTATATGGAAACAGTTAACTTTTTTTTTTCCTTCAAGCACTACACAAGCAGGTGGTGAGGACTGCTATCAAAATACCAACAATAGAAGCCCAACTTTTACGTGCTGACTGATGGGATGTGGCTCAAACCGAGATCTTAGCCCCTTGCCCCAAAGGGAATCTGACTCCCATTTGTCTACAGACCCCAGCTCCTTATCTCCCTTTGGAAGCCTTAGCCTTCACCTTTTGACCTTACTAAAATGCTTTCCAGCTCCCTCCATTACAGGCCCCATAAAACACTTAACCTACTCCCCTTATCTTCATTTGACAGATGCCTTCCTGTTCCCTCCATTAGCTATTCCCATTGTCTATTCAATCTCTCAGACCTCCCCAATTACAATTCTTACCTAGACCCTTTTCCCAGCCCCTTCTATGGCCACCCAAAGTTACTTTAGTATTTAAGATCCACCCTGGCCCCTATTCAGATGCTGGGAATCTCAAGTCCAAACGTCTGAGACTTTCTCATGCCCACCGTCCACATGGGCATTACTAACAAACATTCAGCTAATATGCTGAGAATCTCAAGCCCAAAAGGCTGAGACCTTCTCATCCCCACTCGTCCCCACAGGTGTCACTAGCCTGAGACTCTCTCATGCCCCAAAGGCTGAGCTTTTCTCATGCCAGCTCATCCTAACAGGCATCACCTGGCCTATGTGTTTTATCTCTAATAAACTTTTCCTCTGGCTAGAAGAAGATTTGAGTTGAATTCAATCAGGCAGGGCCTGGCACCATGACCTTGGGGTTCCAGCAGCACCCCAAAAGTCCTAGACCTGTTCACTGACTACAGGTAACCCCAGAAAGGGAGAGAGGCTAGAATACTTAGAAATACCTAATCTCAGAATTGGAAAAGACCTCAGAGGCCATGTAATTCAACTAGTACTTTTGTGATGTGGAAAATTAGAAGTGTTGGGAAACCCCTTCAAATCTTCTTCAAATCATCTTCATGGAGCATACATGGCTTGTGTCCATGGAACATGTATGGAGCTAAGCCGATCTCCCCTGACCAATTGCTGTGACACATGTGGTTCAGTCCTGAAAACTTTTCACTTTTGGATTGAAGAAGTAATTTCTTTATTTGTCCTTTAGTTCTTGTTATATAGTGAGGGAAGAGGACACTAAGCCAAAAAGGATTGACCACTGAGGAGCAAGAACTGCCATTGAGTACATTTTATTAAAAAAGAGTCAATTTCTGCTGTCACTCTATTCTGAATGGATAGTTTGTGACTTGTATAAGCTCCTTCTTTGGGCAGAGGAAGGGAGAGAATCTCCCTCCCCTCATATGGTGGCTGCTCACACATAACAGTAAATGTATGTACCCATTCTGGTAATCCTAAAACTTAATCTTGAGGCCCTGACTTTCTCTTTTGACTTGTAGCTTTCCCCCTGAACACAGGTGACTAAACAGCCATCCTAAGGTGTATGTTTCCAACCTTGGTTACTACCTCATGGAGGTTAAATGTTCAGAGTCATTGACGGGTCTAGGTGACTAGCAGTGTGAGATACTTCCTGTAATCATCACAATGCTTCTCAAAGGAGATGACAGACTACTAAATGGGTGATGAGTCATGGCCTAGCTTGACAGAAGATTAATCAATCAATCAATGGTTCAGCCAATATAGAGCCAAAATGAAAGTGAAATGGCAAGTGTCCAAAAGTCCTATAAAATTTTTCATGTTTGAACATCAATTTCCACAGAGAGTTTTTATCAATAGTATGTATTTTATCAACAGTATGTGTTTTAAACATTTCTTTTGTGTGGGAGAAATATATAATTGTTTTCTACTTGATCTACCTTGTACATTGAATATGTATACCTTCATTCAATTCATTGATAAAAACAGACCCCTGGACCACTCTAATATTAGGGTCCTCCTTCCAATCTGACATTGAACCGCTAATGATTACTATTTGAGCCTGGCCATTTGAATGGTTCTGAATTTTTCTAATTGTACTATCATCTCTACTTCATACATCTTCATCTTTTCTTCACACAAAAGAATACCATTATAGTACACCATAATTTGTTAAACCCTACCAAAATCTAGGCAAACTCTTTTGGTAGCATTCTCTTAATCTACCAGTCAGTAGAGATAGGGATGGAAATTGGACCTATGAATAAGACCTCCAATTTAAGAAGCAAGTCCAGGCCAAGATGTTTTTATCTACTCTAGGATCACACTCAACTTATCTTTACTTTCTCTACCATGTCTCAGTGCTGGTACCTCCCCCCCCCCAATATACTTTGTAGCTCCCTTTTATATTTTGTCTTTCCCCTTTAAAATAATGTTTTTTAGGGCAAGAACTTTCTGCTTTTATTTGTATTCCCAGCACTTAGTATAGCATCTGGTACATAGTAACAACTTCATAAATGCCTATGAACTGACCAACCTATGATGTAAATGGTTTGGGGAACTTCCAGGTGAGAAAACATCTTCTTTCAGTTCAGTGCAGGGTCTTCTCTATAACATACAGTCTTACAGAGTGGTCCAGAACCATTTGAGGTTAAGTGATTTGTCCAGAGCAACCAAGTCAGTATGTAACAGAAGTACAACTTGAACTCAGGTCTTCAAGCTCTTTATCCTGGGCTGCCTCATTCTGGTAAACATATCAAAAAGGAAAAAAAGAAAGAAAGAAAGAAAGAAAGAAAGAAAGGGAAGAGAGAGAGAGAGAGAGAGAGAGAGAGAGAGAGAGAGAGAGAGAGAGAGAGAGAAAGAAAAAATAAAGTTCTATTGCCATGAACTTTTGTAGATAAAATCATTCCTGCTCTTTGTGATTATTGCTTCCTTTTCTTTTTCTATTTTTTTTCTTTTATTATGGTGATTTGCTAGCAGGTATGGCATACCTAATCTAGTTCATTGATCCATCACTCTATTTCTTAGCCAAGACCAGATTGCTTGATGATTATCATTTTGTAATATAGTTTGAAATTAAGTACTGCTAATCTACCTTTTTCACATTTTTTCCCATTGATTCCCTTGATATTCTTGACCTTTCATTCTCCCAGATGAATTTTGCAATTATTTTTCTAGCTGTATAAAATAACTCTTTGGTAGTTTGATTGGTATTGCACTGGATAATGAAATTACTTTAGGCAGAATTGTCATTTTTATTTATTGGCTCAGCCTACCCATGAACAATTAATATTTCTGTAGTGTTTAGATCTGTCTTTGGTGCAAATATGTTTTGTAATTTTATTCATATAGTCCCTGGGTTTGTCTTGGCAAGTAGACTTAAGGATTTTATAATGTCTGTAGTTATTATAAATGTAATTTCTCTTTCTATCTTTTCCTGCTTGGTTTTATTGGGAGTATGTAGAAATGCTTATGATTTATATGGGTTCATTTTCTATCTTGCATCTTAACTAAAGTTAATTATTTCAATTAAAATTTTTAGTTGATTCTCTAGGATTCTCTACACATACTACCACATCATCTGCAAAGAGTTATAGTTTTATTTTCTCTTTGCCTATTTTTATTCCTCCAATTTCTTGTCTTATTGCTATAGTTATTATTTCTAATATTATATTAAATGATAGTGGTGATAATGAACATCCATGCTTCACCTCTGATCTTATCGGGAAAGCTTCTAGCTCATCTCCATTATAAATAATGGTTGTTGATATACTACTAGTCATTTTAAGAAAGACTCAATTTATTCCTATGCTTTCTAGTGTTTTTAACAGGAATGGATGGATGTTGTATTTTGTGAAAGGCTTTTTCTATAGGTATTGAGATAATTATATGACTTTTACTGTTTTTGTTGTTGATATGGTCAATGATGCTGATAGTTTTCCTAACAATGAACCAGCCTTGCATTCCTGGTATAAATCTCACCTAGTCATACCAATAGTCTTTGTGCTATATTGCCGTAATCTCTTTGCTAGTATTTTATTTAATGTGTATATATATATATATATATATATATATATATATATATATATAATATATATATATATATATATATATATATATATATATATATATATATATATATATATACATATATATACACACACACACACACACACACACTACATATATATAATATACACACACATATAGATAGACACACACATGCATATTTCTCTCTCTCTCTCTCGCTCTCTCTCTCTCTCTCTCTATATATATATATATACATCTCTCTCTCTCTCTCTCTCTCTCTCTCTCTCTATATATATATATATATATATATATATATATATATATAGCATCAATATTCATTAGGGAAATTGGTCTATAGTCCTATTATTTTCTTTCCTTGGTTTAGGTACCAAAACCATATTTGTATCACATACAGAATTTTGTAAGACTCCTTTTATACCTATTTTTTCAAGTAATTTATATGGTATTTGAATTAATTGTGCCTTAAGAGTTTGATAAAATTTACTTGTAAATCCATCTGGCCGTGAGGATTTTTTCTCAGGAAGTTCATTCACAGCTTGGCCAATTTCCTTTTTGAAGACAGGGTCATTTCAGTATTCTGTTTCCTCTTCTGTTAATCTGGGCAATTTATATTTTTGTAAATATTGACCCATTTAACTTAGATTATCAGGTTTATTGGGCAAAATAACTCCTAATAAATGCTTTAATTTCATTTTCATTGATGGTGCATTCACCCTTTTTGATAATGGTCATTTGGTTTTCATTCTTTTTAATAAACATAAAATTAATCAATGGTTTATCTAGTTTTTTTTTCATAAAACCAGCTCTTATTATTTATTAGTTCAATGGTTTTTAAACTTTCAGTTTCATTAACCTCTCCTTTGATTTTTAGTATTTCTATTTTGGTGTTTAATTGGAGACTTTTAATTTATTCCTTTTCTAATTTTTTTTAGTTGTATACCCAATTTCATTATCTGCTCTTATTTATTATTAATTTAAGCATTTAAAGTTATAAATTTTCCCCTCAGTACTGCTTTGGCTACATCCACAAATTTTGGCATGTTGTCTTATTTTTCTCATTATCTTTAGTGAAATTTTCAATTGTTTCTATGATTTTCTCTTTGACTTATTTGTTGTTTAGGAGTTGATTATTTAGTCTCCAATTAAATTTTAATCTATGCTTCCATGGCCTTTTATTGAATGTGATTTTTAGTGTACTAAAGTCTGAAAAAGGGTGCATTCAATATTTCTGCTTTTTTTGCATTTGTTTATGAGGGTTTTTGTGCCCTAAAACATGGTCAATTTCTGTAAAGTTGCCAGATATAGATGAGAAAAAGATATACACCTCATATTCCCATTCAATTTTCCCCAGAGATCTATCATATCTAAATTTGCTAAAGTTCTATTCATCTCCTTAACTTCTTCCTTGTTTATTTTGTGGTTAGATTTATCTAGTTCTGGAAGGGGAAAGTTGAGATCCTCCATTAGTATAGATTTACTGTTTACTTCCTTCTATTTTTCTTCATTTAACTTCTCCTTTAAGAATTTGAATGTTATGCCATTTGGTGCATGTATTTCTGGTATTGTTATTACTTTGTTGTCTATAGTACCTCTTCAGCAAGAGGTAGGTTCCCCACTTAACTTTTTAAATTAGTTTTATTTTTTCTTTTTCTCTATTTCAGATAATCATTATTACCCCTGCCCTTTTCATTTTTACTTCAGCTGAAGCATAATAAATTCTATTGCATTTCCTTATTTAAATATGTATCTTTCTATTTCAAGTATTTTCTTATAAACAACACATTATTAAATTCTGGTTTCTAATCCAATCTGCTAATCCACTTCTATTTTATAAGTGAATTCATCCCATTCCCATTCACAGTTATGAATATTGACTGCATTTCATTCCATACTATCTTCTATTTATCTTTCTTTCTTTTTAGACTGTCCCTTCCCTAACATTTGTTTCACTTCTGATCACTTTCTCCCTAAATCTGCCCTATCTTTTTTCACACTCTTCCTGTCTTTTATTGCCTTCCCCTCCTAATTCCCTGCTGGGTTAGATAGATTCCTATACTCAGTTGAGTGTGTGTATTTATTCTTCCCTTTTTGAACCAATTTAGATGAAAGTGAAGTTCAAACATTATCTGCCCCATTTTCCTTTTTACTGTAAAAGCTTTTTTTTGCATGCCTCTTTTGTTTAAGATAATTTCCTCCCATTCTTCTCCCCCTCTCCCAGTGCATCTCTTTTTCTCACTCATCTTTTTTTTTTTTTAGACCATCCCAAAATAGTCAACTCACTCCCAGGATCTCTGTCTATAAAGAATCTTTCTAATTGCCTTAGAAATCGTACCATTCTTAGACATTAACTCTATCATCTTCCCACATAGGAATATAAACAGCTTAATCCTACTAAATCCATTATGATTTCTCTTTCATGTTTCTCTTGAGTATTACATTTGAAAGTTAGATTTTCTGTTCATCCCTAGTCTTTTCATCCAGAATGTTTGAAAGTTCTCTATTTCATTAAATATCCATTTTTCCCCACTGAAGAATTACACCAATTTTGCTGGTTAGGTTATTCTTGGTTGTAAATCTAGTCCCTTTATTTTCTAGAATATTATATTCTAAGCCCTCCATTTCTTTAACATGATAGCTGCTAGCTCTTGTGTGTTCCTGACCATAGCTTTATAGTATTTGAATGATTTCTTGAAGTATTTTCCCTTTCATCTGGGAGCTCTGGAATTTAGTTATGATATTCCTGGGAATTTTCTTTTGAAATCTCTTTGAGGAAATAATCAGGATTCTTTCCATTTTTACTTATTCTCTGATACTGGGATATCTGGATAGTTTTCTTTTATAATTTCTTAAAATATGATTTCTAGGCTTTTTCTTTGATCATGGGTTTCAGGCTTTCCAATAATCCTTAAATTAGTTCTCCTCAAACTGTTTTGCAAGTCAGTTGTTTTTCCAATGAAATATTTCACATTTTCTTTTCTTTTTCACTCTTTTAATTTTATTTTATCATTTCTTGATGTCTCATGAAGTCAGATTCCACTTGCTCAATTCTCATTTTTAAGGTATTATATTCTTCTTTGAGCTTTTGTATCATTCCCCCCCCCCCAATTTGGCCAGTTCTTCTTTTTAAGGAGTGATTTTCAATAGTGAATTTTTGTACCTCTTTTTCCGTTTGACCAATTCTGTTGTCTTAAGGTATTTTTTTTCAGTTATTTTTTGTGTGTATGTGTGTCTCTTTTGCTAAGCTGTCAATATTCCTTTCATAATTTTCTTGTGTCAGTTTCACATCTTGGCCCATTATTTTCTCTACCACTCTTATTTAATTTTTAAGATAATTTTAACTCTGCAGAAATTCTTGTTGGACTTGTGTCCAATTATCATTTTTTTCCCCTTTGAGACTTTATTTATAGTTTTTTTTATATCATTGCATTCTAGCTTGTGTCTTTACCTTCCCTGTCACCATAGTAGCTTTTTATGTTATGGTTCTTCTTTTGTTGTTTGTTCATTTTCCAAGCCTATTTCTTGAGTTTGAACTTAATATTTAAGTTAGGTTTTGTTCCTAGGCTGGGAGTGAGGGTGGCACTATCCCAAGCTTCAAGCTTTTTTTTTTTTTTTTGCACTGCTGTTTTCCAAGCTAGCCATAGGGGTTTGGAAGTTTTAGGTTCTACCAAGTTGGTGTGATGCAGGGAGATGTATGGTCATTGCTTTGCTGGTCTGTACTCTGGTCCTTACTCAGGAAGGATCCCTGCTCCCTTACAGCTACAAGTGGTACTGCTTCTCAGGGCTCCTATTTCCTTGGAATGATAAGCATTACTCCTCAGGGCCTCTGTTCCCCTGTGAACAAAAGTACTAGTGCTTCTGATGGCCCCTACTCCCTTTGAATAACAAGTAATACTGTTCCTCAAGTCTCTTTCTTCCTTAAGACAGCAAGCACTCTTCATCCTGGAACTGTGACCTAGATTTTGTATAGGCAATGGAATTTCCAAACAGTGCCTTGTCCTGTAACTACTGCTAGCACAGGAGTCCCCTATAATCTCTTTCTGACAAGTTGCCAGATTCCTTACTGTCTCTGGTTTGAGAGCTCCAAAGCTGCTGCTGTTGTACTCTGTCTCAAAGGCCCACAGCTGCTATTTCTGCCTCATGAACTCTGGGCCAACCCCTACCCCAGTGTCATGGATTTCTCCTTCTGATCTCCTAAGTTGTCTTCAGATGGAAAATGCCACACCTTAATCATTTGTTGGCTCTGCCACTCCAAAATTCAATATGAAGTATTATTTTTAAAATTTTGGAGGGGAATATTGGGAGAGCTTGTCTTCTTCCTCTACCATCTTGGCTCTGATCCCAGAAGTGACTCTGTCTTTCCTTTTTTTGAAAATTAAGTCAGCATTACCCTTTTCTACTCCTGTGGGTTTTTTCCCCATTATAGACAATTTTTTAAAAATCTCTACAACTTTTTAAAGGATCATTGACAATGATTGGAAAGTTACATTTGCCAGCTCTTTCAGTACTCTGGGATGTAGCTTATTTGACCCTGGTGACTTGAACTAATCAGGAGCAGTCAGGTACTGTTTAACTAATTCTCTACGCATCTTGGGTCTAATTTCCTTGGAGCTATTTACTATACCTGTTTTCTTCCTACTGCCACAGCTCATCTGCAGTACTTTCTTTGTTATATTAAAAACAATAATGTGTGAAGTGAAAAACCTGTGTTTTGGTTGCATTTCTATTATGAAGAATCATCATTTTTATGTTTTAGCAAGTAAAAGTGTTGAAAAAATGAGCTTGAGTTCCTGCGGCAAATTTAAGAATTTGAAATACAGACATACCAGTGGAAACTCAAATACATTTTTATCATTATCAACAACCAACATGGATTAATCAATCATTTTTATAAACTGTGTGCAGTCACTGTGCTATGTGTTTGGCATATACAGATGCATTTCAACTTGGGAGAACATCTTATTTAAATAAAAGGAAAAATACCTTTAACAATAAATGTATCAATAAATGTAGGATTTTAATTAATTTGTCAACTACTCTTTCCATCTGTGTACATCAACTAGTATCACATCTTTATCTAGTTCTCAATCATGTTCCACTTCTGAGAAGAGATGACTTTTACTTGTATTAATCTCCAAACATTTTGAGACATCTGCTTCAGAATTTTGCATATTTCACATTTCATGAAATATTCAGAATTTTGCAAAGTGTTAAAATGTTCCTTTAAAGGGACAGCATGTGGGTAGAAAGGATCTTACTCCAAACTCAATGCCAAATAGGGAAGTCTTTACTGAAGTTTCATCGCCCCTTGATTTTTTTAGGTTGACCATATAGGATATGCCTTATCATGATCTCTTCTCTCCTTTTTGAGCTAAAGAAGATATTCCAATGTTGTAATCTTGAGAATATATTTGAAAATTAATGCTCATCACAGTATTCTGACCCTGAACTGTGTCTGGAGGACAGAATATAGCTTGTTGACAATGAGTATTCTAAGTTATTGCATCTTACATGATGTTATGGTCAAGATGGTTAGGAGGAAGATCAACTGACTGGTTTACATAGGGCTTCACAGGGCATCTGAATATGGATAGGGTAATCATAGGTCCAGGGTCTTAATATTCAGCTTTACATAGCATTACGTTATAGAAGTAGTTAAAATAACTAAGTATGATCAGATTCTAAAGAACAAGCTTAATTAATTTAATTCAAACCAAATCAAGGGACACTTATGAAGCATTTCCTATTTGCCAGATACTATGCTAGGCAATGGTGATTCAAAGTCAGAATTAAGTAGTACCTGCCCTCAAATAGCTTATATTCCACTTCCTAATTGGCATCCTTTTTTCCATTCTCTTCCTTCTTCCATCCATTCATACATAGCTGCTAAATTGATTTCCTGAAGTATTACTCTTCTGCAGTGGCTCCCTATTGCCTTTAGAACAAAATATATTTTACTACTTAACATGTTCTCAGATAAGTAAATACAAAATTGACATAGCCTAGATCTGGTCAAGTGGACCTTGTGGTACATTATACTAGTTGACAACATTGACAAAGCCATAACCTTCATCCTGTTACTAATTCTCTGATTGATTCTTATGAAATTAAGGGGGATGTTCTGATATTTTCTTGTAAATTAATATAAATGCACAATATCTTCAAGTAGGCCCCACCCCAGTTTATAAAACAAACTCAGAAAAAACCCAAAACTTCTTTCCTCATTAGCTTTCTAATTAGCTTTCTCTTTTTCATAGTCTTATGTGATGATCCATGTTGCTAGTTATGAAATTTACTAATATAACAAAGGACACAAATATATTTAAATATTTAAACAATACATTACAGTGAGAAAGATCATAGCTAGAATAATCAGTAACCATCAGCTGCTGTTACTTACTTCTCAACTCTGAAAGCACAGTTCCACCATTCAGCTCTCTCAGGATGGCAGTCAGAGTTGGTCAAGAATCCTCTTAAGTATTCTTTCTTTATACTCAGTTCTCCCAGTAATTATCTCTTAGCTTCTCTCTACCTCTCAGCAAAGACATTTTTCTTAGTCTGTCCTCTGTACCCAACATAGTCTTTCTCCAACCATGACAGTTAATAATCTCTCCAGAAGAAGATTCAACTGTAATTCTTTCCCAAGATTCTATTCCCTCTTAAAAATATAGTAACAGTTTCCATAATTTGCCATGGGAGAAGCATTAAACCTGAGGATGCATATATACAACACAAATATAATATCGTTCTTGAGGGAAATGTGAGGTAATAAACATTATTAGATACCTACTACATCCCAGACATTATTCTAAGCACTTTGCAAATGTTATTTTGTGATCCTCATAACCACTCTGTGAGGTGGGTGCCACTTCACAGTTGAGGAAACTGAGGAAGATAGGGGTTAAATGACTTGTGCAGGGTCACTGCTTATGTATCTGAGATTTGAATCTCTAACTCCAAGTCCTGTACTCTATCCACCGTAACACTTAGCATGGAACTCTAACAAAGACAAGGATAATGACAGATCTCTCAAAGGAGTTAGCAGTTGAGGAACTAGAAAATCTCAGCAGGGAAGATAAGAAAAGGGAAAATTTCAGGGACAAGAGACAGCCTGTACTAAAATATTGTGATTGGGGAGAAACCAAGTAGACAAAATTGACTAGAAGTAGAATATGTGAGGGGGAGTAATGGGAGAACAATGTAGCAAGATGGGTTACAAGTAGATTTTGAAAAACTTTAAATGTGAAACAAATACATTTATATTTTGCCCTATAAGCAATAGGGAGCCACTGCAGGGGAGTAATAATTCAGGAATATCAGTTTAGCAGCTGTGTATGAATGTATAGAAGAAGGTAGAGAATGAAATAAAGGAAACTAATTAGGAAGCTATTTCAGTAGTCCAGCGTCTGAAAAGAGATCATGGTCTTAGCTGGGGTGCTGACCAGAAGTGGAAGATAATAATACCATGGACAGAAATAGGAAAGTTAGCAACAGGGAATAGTTTGGGGAGAGGGAGAAAATGAATTCTATTTTGGATACGTTGAACTTGAGATGTATATGGAAAGTCCAGGTAGAAATGTCTAGCAGGCAACTGGTAGCACTAAAGCCCAGGAGATATATTACCATTGGATATGTAGATTTGAGAGAAATATGCATAGAAATGGTAGAACAATGGGAGCCAATAAAATCACCAAGAGCATTACTACCCAAACTCAGAAAAAACTGATTGATAAATCAATGTGCTGTTCTATAAATAATGGAATGTGTAATGGTATGGAGTGTGGTACTTATCAATCAGCCCAAGACATTCCCTCCTAGTGGGCAAATCCAATTAATAGATCACCTTATCAAAAAAAAATAGTGATTATAGAATCAGAGGGAAGGGAGCTAGATTTTCTTCTTAATAATAATACTTGACATTGATAGAATGCTTTAAGGTTCTTAGTGCATTTTGCAGACAATAACTCATTTGACTTCACAACACTCATAGGAGGTAAATAATATTATTATCTCCATTTTACATATGAGGAAACTGAGACTGAGGAGCAAAAAATGTACTTCTGCTCATAGAGCTAGTTAATGTCAAAGGTGTGATTTGAACCTATATCTCCCCTGATTTCAAATTGCTGTAACGCTGTAAGGTTTGCAAAGCACCTTCTTCACAAGCTCATGAGGTGGAGAGTGCAAATGTTGTTTTCTTCATTTAATAGATGAAGAAACTAAACCTCTGAGTAGTTAAATTACTTGTCTTGGGGCGCATAAACCACTAGTGAGTGTTGGAGGTAGGAAACAAGGGTAAATCTTTTAAATAATAGTCCAGTGGGGCTGCCCATTAATTAGGTCACATTGCTAGATGAATTGCCCTTTTCTGCTATTTCTGTATAAAAAATATTTCTGCAACCTGTTGTCAGGTATCAGAGCCCTTCTTCGCAGTGCAGTGCTTCAGGCATATTATCTGGTTTTTATCCTCTAGTTTCCCTTTTTTGATATTTTTCTTCAGGCACACACCCTCATATAATAGCTTATCATCACCACATTTCATCATGATGGACAAGACTGGTTATACTTTCTGGCATTACAAGTTATCATATATGCAATTAGCTCATAAAACATTTTACACAGAAGTTTTCCTGAGAGATTTTAGGAAATACTCTAGGCCACTGGCTGCAATTTAGGAAACATCCCAATCTTATTAGCAATTTCTACAGAGAAGCAGAAACATCCCAATCTTATTAGCAATTTCTACAGAGAAGCAGATTTTGACTAGGTATAAGGAGAACCCTTCCTCCCAAACTTTCTAGTCATTAATGTTGTCCAAAAATGTTATAGGCTGATGTAGGAAGTAGTGAATAGTGGATTCCTCATCACTGGAGGTTTTTGAGCAAATATAGGATGAGCACTTTTAGATATGTAGAATGTTTCCATTCCAGCAATGGCTGGGACTAGATGTTCTCTTAGGTTCCTTATAGCTGTAGGTTCTTAGATTCTAAGACAATTGCAAATTATATTTATGATGGTACCAGGAATACCTGAGTTCATGTCCTGCCTTTGACACACATTGGATGCATGATCTTGGACTTGACCCTTAAGAGTTGTAGGCAAAATTCTAAGTCTATAAGCTGCAGAGGAGGTGCAAAGCTGAATTGGTAGAAGTTTCTTCCTTTGGGAGTTCCCTATAATAATAAAACCCCAACAACTGGATCACAGATACAATACCTATCCTTATTCTTTTAATTCTTATTAATTTCTATTTCACAGCCTGATATTTTCTGTCTTTTGAATCAAATTCTGGGTCTATCTTATTTGGTTCTCAGAGCCCTCGTGTTTTTTGGGTTGCACCATAACACTTTTTAATCTGACTTTAAATGAAAGAAATCCCTTATATGTGTTCTTTCTTCTTATTAGTATATGAGCTCCTTAAGATCAGAGATTGTCTCTATTTTTCTGTTTCTATCCCCTAGCACTCAATGTTTTACATATGCTAAGTATTTAATCAATGTTCTGTTTTTCTTTCCTCCCTCCCTTTCTGCCTTCCTTCCCTCCTTCCCTGTTTATAACTGGAATTAGCCTAGAGAAAAGAAGGCTTAAGGGAGACATGATAATTGTCTTCAGGTCTTTGAAGGGTTTTTACATGGGTGAGTGGTTAAGCTTTTCTCTTTGGTCCCTCAGGGCACAACAATTGAGAGAAATAGGTAAAGTAACAAAGAGCCAAATTTTGCCTGGATGTAAGAAAAAAAAAACCTGCCAAGTAATTGCAGATATTCAAAAGTGGATTGGGCTATCTAGGGAAATTGTGGATTCTTCCTTATTGAAGCTCTTTAAGCAAGGGAAGGATGATCACTTGTCAGGTACAATATAAAGGAGATTTATTTTCACATGTGGGATGGAACAGATCTCCAATAAGGTTGTTTCTAACTCTAAAAGTTTGTCATTCTGTAACCATATGAAATATTGAAAAGAAAGGAAATTCTTGCTCATCTTATAACAATTGGACAGTTCTTTCTCTTTAGAGCCTAGCATCACAAAAAATGGGCAACCAAAATCAACAAAAGCAATAAATGTGTCTTCTCAGTCATCCTTCATTTATTTCATCATTTGTCCATTCATTCATTCACTCTTTTGTCAACTATTTTGTGAATGCCTACTGCATGTAAGGTCCCACAATATTGGGTACTTCTCATTTCCCATATCTTTCTCTAGTGACACTCTGGATTATGTGAGATAGCTGACAATAGATACATGCATACCTAGCTAGTCCTTCATATTATACACACACACACACACACACACACACAACACACACACATATATATACAAACAGTGATAAATTTATTTATAGCAAATACTTAAATTGAAAACTACCAAAATTTCTGCCAAAGATTTCCCCTGTAAACATTACTTGCTTATCTCAGGAAGACAGCTTGACTTTCTCAGTAGCTTTTACATCTCCACCACCAAAACAGTCTAACTCATATACAGATTCCTTTGCAAAAGGGGAATTATGCAAATATAGATGGGGCAATATGGATACATAAGGAGCCACACTTTGATGTAACAGGAAACACCATGGTGTACTGAATAGAATACTTATCAATGAGTCAGGCCACCTGGGTTTCAGTGCCAATTTGTTTTACTTCTTTACTTTGACCTTGGAAAAGTCACTTCTTTCTGAGCCTCAGTTTTCTGATAGGAAAATGAGGGAGTTGGTAGTGGAAAGAGCTTTGAATTTTGTCCCAGAGGGCATGGGCTGGAACCCAAGCTCTGTTATTAACTATTTAATCTCCCAGTTTACCTAAATCTTTGGATTTCTCCACCTTCCCACCAATTGCCTTGCTCACCTCTGGATGATTGCCCTGAGGCCTGCTCTCCAGACTGCTGAGTCTGTGACTGAGATTACCATTTCTCAAAGGGTGGCAGCCATGTTGCTCATTTCACTCCCAGTTCACCTCACTGTCTCAACTACTCTAGTTCCTTACCAGCTGCCCCTGGAATAATAAATAATGACTCACACTTCTATGGCATTTTAAGTTTTATAAAGCGCTTTCTTGGCATCAAGCCTGCAATGTAGATAGTGCAAGTGTTATTATGCCCACTTTACAGACAAAGAAAAACGCTCAGAGAGGTGAAGCAACTTTTCATACAAATGATAAATTTCAGGGTTGGAACTATTCCTTTTCTTCTTATTCTCAATTCCCACTGTAACAAATTATCCCTCTAAACTTGGAAATTAATAATATTTGTTCAGCCATTCAGGTATGTCTGACTCTTCATGATCCTTTGGACCATAGTGTGCTAATATTGCTGATGAGGTTTTCTTGGCAAAGATATTGAAGTGGCTTGTGATTTCCTTCTCCAGTGGGTTAAAGGAAATAGAAGCTAAGTGACTTGCCTGGAGTCACACAGCTAGTAAGTGTCTGAGGCAGTATTTGAATTCAGATCTTCCTGACTTCAGGCCCAGCACTCTATCCACTGAACCACTCACTGTCTAACAATCTTCAGTATTATTTCATTAATTCATTTGATCAAAAGTAGGTGGTATTTTCCAGATGTATGAAACCACCACAATCACCATCACTTCTGTCTTGCCCCCCTGGAGATAGTCCTACCTAGTAGTTTGGAGAGCCCTCCAGACCACCAGCCCTGTTAGCAATGTTACTCCTCCCACCATTGTTCAGGAAAACAGCCCTAATGGAGCCAGGTTCCTGTCATCATATTGCCACCGCCACCATTACCATTATCACCCAGAACAACACCAACAATAATGCCAATAACTGAAGGACTACCACTGTAAGAAAGGGAGGCCATCTCAGACAAAGCTATGTGGGAAACAAAGGGTAGCAGCTATGAATTGGATGGATAAACTATACAGATGCTATATTCTCTACCTTTTCAGCAGTCATGGCTACTGAGAACCTGGAAAGGAAAATTCTCACCACCAAATTCCTTGGCACTGTCAAGGGGTTCAATTTCAGAAACAGATATGGTTTTATCAATCAAAATGACACTAAAGAAGATGTGTTTGTACTTCAGGAAAGACTTCATGGAGACAATGACATTTGAGATGCATCTTTAAAGAAATGAGGAGCACTGTGAATCAGAAGTGAGGAAGGAGGTCATACCAGGCCTTTAGGGCAGCCAATGTAAAAGCACGGAGATAGGAGTTAAGAGTGTCATTTGTGAGGACAAAAGAGGTCAGAAGGTAAGGACTTTGACAGGAAATAATACTTGAAAATGATAAGCAAGATGAGAAGATGACCTCACAACAGAATTTAGATTTGTGGACCATAGTCTAAATTACTGGAAGGATGGGCTCTGGAACAAGGACAATGAACTTTTATTGAATATTAGGGAAAATGTATTTGCCTGAAGATTTGTAGATCTAATCAAAAGAGGTTTAAACCAAAAATGGAATTTGAAGTAAAAAGCTGCCTATATGTAACAATCTCTTCCAAATTAGCTTGTATATATTTGTATTTATCAATTTTATGCTCATGCTGTATATACACATTTGCGTATGTGTACATACACATGTGTTTACACATACACGCACATGTGTATATCACACAACACATTCACATAATACATACATATACACACATATCGCATACATATACACACATTTTTGTCTCACCAATTAGAATGTAAACTTATACAAAAATGGTTGCTTCATTCTTTGTACTTATAACCCCAGTATAGTGTTTGCCGCATACTAAGCAGCTAGATGGCATAGTGCATAAAGTGCTGTATCTGGAGTCAAGAAGATAAGTTTGAAAGCCTACACAAACACTAACTATCTATGTGACCATGACAAATGGGTCAGCCTCAGTTTCTTCATGTGCAAAATGGGAATAATTATAGCACTTACTTTCTATGGTTGTTGTGAAGATCAAATGATATAATACGTGTAAAACACTTTGTAAATCTGAAATTATCATATAAGTGATAGATATTATTATTGTAAATGAAAACTATGACTCTAAATGAATATAATGGGAGGAATCTAGTAATGCAAAAGAAACAATAGGCAAAGAGGACAGAAATAGTCCTCATGATCTCAGATAGTGACACATAGATATAGAGTTTAGATATCAATAAACTAAATGCACTAGAAATAAGCTCCTTGGGGGCAGGGACCGTCTATTGCCTCTTTTTTTGTACCCTCAGTGCTTAGCATAGTACCTGGCATGTCAGCAGTGTTTAATAAATGTTGATTGATTGATTGATTGGAATAGAAGACAGAAGAACTAGGACCAATAGATAGATGTTAAAAGGAGGTAAAGTTTTACTCAATTAAAAAAAAACTCTCTGGAAATTGAGCCATTCAAAAACGGAATACTGTTGTTCAGTTATTTCTGACTCTTTGTGATCCCATTTTTGTTTGTTTTTACCTTTTTGGTGAGGCAATCAGGGTTAAGTGACTTTCCCAGGGTCACACAAATAGTTAAGTGTTATATGTCTGAGGTCACATTTGAACTCAGGTCCTTTTGACTCCACAGCTAGAGCTCTATCCACTTCGCCACCTAGCTGCTCCACAGGTTTTTCTTAACAAAGATACTGAAGTGGTTTGCTATTTCCTTCTCCAGCTAATTTTACAAATGAAGAAATTGAGGCAAATAGGGTTAAGTGACTTGCCCAGGATCACAAAGCTAGTAAGTATCTGAGGCCTGCTTTGAAATCAGATTTTCCTGACTCCAGGCCTGTCCCTCTATCCACTGTGCCACCTAGCTACAAAATTTAAGGCCATATCATGCTCTTCCTCACTGTTGTCTTCACATGGACCCTTTGGTTGGGGTTGGGGGTCACTGGTTGATGATATTATATTGAAGATTTCTGTATGTCAGTAAGGGGTTGAATTGGATAGCACTTGAGCTCTATTCAGTCTCTGACTTTCTTTTGACCTATGATCCTATGATTCTCACAAACAAAGGCATCTTTCCTACCTTTGAACTCTCATCATTGTTGGTCTATACCTATCTTATTAAAAACTTACACTTACAGAGCACTTTATGACTACAGAGGACTTTCACAAGCATTAATACTTTGCTTGAAATATAGGGCACCCTTTCTTCCTAAATCTTCCTTTATGTTACCTGCGTTATTGCTTCTAATTAGTCATACATCCTGATTAACTTTTGTCAGGGTAATTCCTGCACAATGAGTGGAAAAATTAAGAGTGGACCTGCTAGGTGACTGGCTTTTAACTGAGTGGGGAAGAATATTTTCTGAAGCAATTTTCCATGGGTTAGAATAAAAAAGTGCTATCTTTCAGACATGATGGATGATAGTAAAGGTGGAAAATTGTGGCAAGAAGAAAACAACAAAGGTGATGAAGGCAAAGACAGCAGTGTTAATAAAAACGAATAAAATGTGTTTATTTGAATTAGAGATTATTAAGGTACTTTCAGACTAATTATATTTTTATTAATAAGGTAATTTTATATGCTTAATTTGTGTTTTTTCCTTTCAGGGAGTTCTTAACTAAGGAATACAGCTTGTATTCAGGGGGTAATCTATGGTTTATCCAATATAGTATTTAATTTGGTTCTCAATAGCACTATCAGATGGGTAGAAGTCTTCAAAAACTGAGGCTAAGAGATGAAGTGATTTGCTTCAAATCATAAAGCTCATAAGTGGTGGAGCAAAAACTTAGGTTTTCTAGCTAAGAAATATATGACATAGTGGAAAGAACATGAATATTTCGGAGATCCTAGTTCTGTCATTTACTGACTATGACTTTGAGAAAATCTCTTCAACTACTCAGAGCCTCAGTTTCCTCCTCAGTAAATGGGGGGCAGTGGAAAGGAAAGGAGGGAAGGGACTAAATAACTACTAAGGCTCCTTTCATCTTTAAACTTATGATCTTATCTGAGCCCAGTGTCCTTTCCAATACACTTTTCTACCTGCATAGACTTACACTCTGCTTTGTGGCACAGTTGTTAAAACACACACACACACACATAATATACACACTTGCGTATATACATACAAACATAAGTATACATAAATACAAACATATATCCACATGTCTATGTGTGTATGTATGTGTATAGATAACTTATCTTTCCTTATAGATTATAAGCAACTTGATGAAAGGATCCATGTGTTATTTTCCCTGTTAAGGCGAGGTGTAGGACCTTGTTTAATAAATGTTTATTGAATTGAATTAAATTAAAATGAACAGAATTATCTGGACGTCAGTGCCTTTAAATAGGATAAAATATGTAAACAAGAAGGAGATTAATGACTAGCTGTTTTCCATCTTCACTCTGAAAATAGTAGTGAGTGATTAAGGTTTTATAGAAATACTCACCATCAGCATTGATCGGCAAACTTTGGAAAAGATTCCAAGGGAACTGGTCATGTCTCTCCCTGGAATATTATTAAAATAGAGCGCACACATATTTATTTGGAGATTCAGCAAGGAGATCAAATCAGTCAAAACTTAAAGAAATGAATTCAGGCTTTTCACTGGATGGTAAAATACTGAAGTTGAAGCTTAAATACTTTGGCCACATAATGAGAAGATGCGACTCATTGGAAAAGACCCTGATATTGGGAAAGATTGAAGGAAAAAGGAAAAGGGGATGCTAGAAGATGAGATGGATAGATAATATCATGGAAGCAGTGAACATGGACTTGGACAGACTTTGAGAGATGGTGGGAGATAGAAGGGCCTGGAATGTTTTGGCCCATGAGGTCACAAAGAGTCAGATATGACTAAATGATTGAACAATAAAGTAACAACAATAATCCTGCTAGTGACAGGAGAATAGATTACATGACTACAATGGAGTGTTGACAATATAGCTAAAAGAGCAATGGGCTTGCAGTAAAAAAGTGTCTTTCAGATCTACAGTAGAAGAACTAATCATCCTATGACCTTGGTTTAATCCTTGACTCTTCCAGTTACTAATGATGTGACTATAGACATATATATTTCTGTTCCTCTGAGTCTCCTCAGTTTCCTCATTTGTAAAATGTAATAATGCTATTTTCATTACTTTCCTCACTGGATTGTTGTAGGATCCAATGAGATGATACACATTAAGTATTTTGCAGCTATCAAATGCTATATAAATGGGAGTTATTATTATCATAATGATAGTGGTAAAATTTAGTAACCTGCCATTCAATTTGCAGCTAAAAGTCAGTACATGTAGATGGAAGACTGGCCCCTGTGTAGTTGATATATTTCAACTGTATAATCTGAACATCTCCAGGTAATTTATGTCTACAACCATCTCAACAATGGCAAAAACAGATCATAATTAGTATCCCAAGAAGAATGAAAACCTTTGGGCATGAGATCCAGAAAGGCCAACCAGGAACAAAAATGGATGAAATTGATTTAATGTTAGTTTTCTGTTATCGTAGGTCTTTAAGCAGAAGCTTTCCAGGAAGTGGTAGAGGGGGTGGTCTCATTCAGGTGTAAGTTGAACTACATGAGGTTTCTTAACCTAGGGTCCGTGAATTTGTTTTTATTTTTTAAAAACATTTTTATTAGCCATATTTAAATAAAATTGGTTTCCTTTGTATTGCTCTATATTTTATTTTACATATTTTAAAACATCACTCTGAACTGTGGTCCAAATGCTGCACCAGAATTCCAAAGGTGGTGTCTATGACCCAAAAGATTCAAAACCTCAGGACTGCACAATCTATGAAATCCCTTCCAGCTCTGAGATTCTGTAATTCCAAAAGAGGCTTGGAATAATTGGAATCAGTCTGTCAAATAGTTTTTCCTAATTCATTAAGAGACAAAAATTCTACTACCTTTAGAATTTACATTGGCTTCCTCCATATTTACCAGTAGTTAGTACACCATAGAGCCAGCCTGTTATAAAATGGTGAAGTTAATTCAGTTCAATTGACATTTCAAATGCCTCCCACCTACATTTTGACACCATTTGGCACCCATTATTCTTGAACTTTCTTCTTCTGAATCTTATTTTTCCTCAATGGTGTACTTTCCACACCCCCACCCATCACCACAATTCATATCTCAACTTGTCAAGGTCTTAATACTTGCTTCTTATGAAAACTTGTTCCCCTGAACAACTTAAACAACAATGATTATAGTGTACTATAAATTTATTATGAGGAAATTACATGAAGTGGCAACCAAAAGAGCTTAATAGAGTCTAAGACTTTTTATAGAGGCACAGATTGAATATTAGGAAGTTGACACTCCCACTGTATGTTGCCCTAGTGAGAACACATCTGGAGGCTTGCTTTCCATTGCAGGTAGGCACAGAAGCTTGGAAAGGAAATTAGGAAAAAACCAAACCAAAACAGATCAGGCCAAATGAGGGTGAAAGGATTGTAGAAGATACTATGTAAGGATCACTTCACAGAACTGGGTTATTTAACCTGTAGAAAAATGACTTAATGGGGGACATCACAGCTGTCTTTAAGTATGAGAAGATTTCTCATGTGAAAAAGTAATCAACCTTTTTCTACTTGGCTCCAGAGAATAGAGCTAAGAGGACAGGGTTCAACTTAAAATAATTACCCAAGAACTAGAGGTTGCAAACACAATGAGTTGAAAAAAATTTAGGGTCCTGATTTACCCTGATGGAGGTGTCTATGCAAAGGCTGGGTGATGAGGATGTTGTGATTGCAATTTCTGCATTTAACAGGATGGCCTATGAGGCCTCTTCCAAATTTGAGATTCCATGACTCTGAAAGAATCTAAAATTAATCCATAAGTAAACTTCAACAACTAGTAAGGCAAGGTATTACTTTTCACAGGGGTGTTCATAGTGGACACACACCCTATTTGCCTTATTCCAAAGGAAAGAAAATCTAAGGAAAGAATTTCATCCATTGGTGAATTGGGGAAGGGGATATTTTGGGAGTTATGTTTCCCTCACTGAAATTAACTACATAAGCAGCCCTGAGCCTCTATAATTGTAATTCATTTTCCCCCCTCTCACTTTGTTCTTACATCACACAATTTAGAGTTGGAAACGATGACAGAAGAAATCTAATTCAACCTACTCCCAAAAGAAATCCCCACTATCACATACTAGACACCAGTTCATCCAGCCTCTGCTTGAAGACCTTCAATAACAGAGAACTCAATATCTCTTGGGGCAATTTATTCCATTTTTACATAGCTCAACTGTAAGGAAGGCTTTTCCATCTCCCCTCCAGTTTGCACCCAAAATATCAAGCTTAAATTTGTCTCTTTACAACTTCAACCAGTACTCCTGGTCTTATCCTTGAGGGCCAAAAAGAACAAACCTGTTCTTTCTTCCATGTGACAAGATTTCAAATACTTGAAGACAGTTATTATATCAACAGTAAATCTTTTTTTCTCCAGGCTAAACATGCCAATTCTATCAAGTGATTTTCCCCATTACCTCCACCCCTCAGCCTTCTCTTCTCCATGACCAACCCAATTCTTTCAACTAATCTTCACATTGTGGACACCTGGCTTTGAGGCTCTTCATCATAATGCTAGATATTCTGTGGACTTGCTTTACCTTACCAATGTCCTTACTGAACCACTATGCCCAGAACTGAACATGGCACTTCAAAAGTTGTCTGACAGTGCAGAGGGACTCACAAGTTAACTCTGAAGTTATGGAGGCTAAGTCTCTTCTAATTTATCCCATGACCACCACTTTTTTTACCTGACATATCACATTCCTGATTTATATTGACCCACAAATTTACTCCCCAGATTTTTTCCCAATAATCTGCTATCAAATTATGTCTCTCCCGTTCTATGTTTGTGATGGAAATTTCTTTAATGCAAGTATAAGACTGAACATTTATCCTTATTGAATCTCATCTAATTAAATTCAGTCCAACATTGTCATGAGATCATAGGATCATAGATCTTGAGCTAAGAGTGACTGTAGAGGTAATCTTTTTAAAAAATTTAGAAATGAAGCCCAGAGAATGATAAATGACTTATCTACCATTAAGTTCCTATCCACAGGTAAGTGGCAGAATCTTGTTTCAAACTCAAGGCCTGTCACTAGTTCATCATTCTTCTGGTTAGGGAGGAAAGGAGGACAGGGAATAAGCATTTATGTAGCACCTACTATGTGATAAGCACTGTGAGATAATATAAATATTATCTCATTTGATCCTCACAATAACCTTGAGGTGGGTGCTTTATTATCATAATTTTTACAGTTGGGGAAACAAAGGTTAAATGACTTATTCAGGGTCACACAGCTATTCAGTGTCTGAAGTTGGATTTGAACTTGTCTTCCTGACTGTAGGCCCATCTATAACCACTGAGCCCCACAGCTACCATTGTAGCCCATTGCCTCTAGTCTTTTGTTGTAGAGACTAGAATTAGGCCATGGTGAGGTTCTTCTCCCAGGGGATAAATCTGGCATGGATTCATAGTACAACAGCCACATGGAAGAGAGGGGCTTTCTGGGAGCATTCAGGGCAGGGTCACCTGCCTATCAAGGAGTTCCCCAGACCTTTCCAGATAACAATGCTAGCTGTTCTTTCATCAGGAATTATAGAGCATATCTTGGAAAGCTGTGTGAACCTACACAAAATCACTCACCTAATTAATGTACTGTGACCTTATCGAGGTTCCATTTTTTCTTTAGATGGAAAGCACCATCCCTCCTTTCACACTTTTTGTGTTTATTTATGTATGTGTTTGTGTTTGTGTGTGTATATGAATATGTTTTATTTGACTGTGCATATTTGTTAGAAGAGTTTTGTTTTCCTTACTTTTGCTCCATTGGGAAGCTGATGGTATGGGAGAAAATAAATGTTTGCTAATTAGAGGGGACAAAACAAACACCTTTTTTTAAAAAAAGCAAAGAAAGAAAATATTGGTAGCTTTGAGAGAGCTTTGATAGAGTAAAGGAGTAGGGTAGGAAGACAGATTAGATTGTAAGGAAAATCCTCTCAACAAATTACCTTGAATCACTAAAAAAGCGAACAAACCCTTAAGCCCATTTTTCATTAGCTCCCTATTGTCCCCAATTCTATAATTTGACACTTGAATATCACCATCTCTTCTTTGTACCAGTCTCAGAGAAAAAGGTGGCTGCTCTCCTCATCAAAGCTAGGGCTTTAATTATGCCCTTCATTCCAGCCCTTCTCTCTCCACTGGGAGCTTGCTACCTCTTTGCTCATCTGTAAGGCCCAGGGCATATATAATGTTGAGGGGAACAGGAAGGCCTTGCCTTTCACCTCCAGGTCAGTGCTTGTGGCAGCACTCTACCTCAAAGAGTCTTCTCAGGGCATTTCAGCAGGCCTTGGGCTTACTCCTTTCAACAAGAGGAAAGATTCGCTAAGTCAGGTCCTCTCCATCCTAATTTGGCACCAACAATGCAGGGGTTGGCCTAGGGAGGCAGTAATATCAGACCAAAGACCACCCAGGGTAAAGCAGGCATCAAGGGCAAGGCAGGGATATTGAGTAAGAGCTTCTAAGGGACATCCCAATTCCTCTGCTCTGTGCTGTCTTCATAAGGGGAAGGGATTTAAGAAGTCTTTGACTTTGCAGCTTTCCACAAATTTCCCACTTGGAAGGAAAGAGTTTGGGGATGATAGGAATCTGAGAGCGGCAACTAAGACTGTTATAGTTAAGTTGTTTCAGTCATGTTCAATTCTTTGTGACTCCATTGGGGCTTTCTTGGCAAAGATACTGGAGTGTTTTGTCATTTCCTTCTACAGCTCATTTTACAGATGAGAAACTGAGGCAAACAGGGTTAAGTGACATACCCAGGGCCACACACCTAGTAAGTGCCCGAGTCCAGATTTAAACTCAAGAAGATGAGTCTTTCTGACTCCAGGTCCAGTACTCTATCTACTAGCCACCTTGGCAATCAAGACTGGGTCTAGCCAAAATCTTTATCCAATATTGGCCAAGGAATAGGATGCATGACACAGAGCTTCTTCTGTCTTCACCTTTTGCTGCTGGTGGTGTTTAAGGGGTGATTTCAAACAGGCCTCCTAGAGACGGCATCTGGGGAGGGCTAGTCAGGGAAGGCCCTGGTTTCAGTCTCTTTCCTTGGAATTCATTGGGGATCAGCCAAGGAGGTCAGCCTAGGTTGGGCCTAGCATACATCTCTTGGATACCAGCAATCACTTTGGGTTTCCAGTGTTAAGGAGGAGTGAGGTAGACTCTAACATTATGTACTTTGAAGAAGACATGATGGGGATGTCCAGAGATAGTTCATCGTCTAGCTGAGCAGCAGCCATTGTCCTGTATGCCAAATGCCAACACCACCAATTCTGAGTTTCTAGTTGAGAAGGTGACTGGGCTGTGCCTCTGACCCAGGGGTTGTGACCTCCTCCACTGCTTCTTCTCTTGCCAGAGTCCAAGTTCATTCCACAAATGACACACTACAGGTGGGGATGGGTGTACTACTGCTTCCCTGGAAGCTTTCTGTCCATTGCCCTCTTGGTGTCTTGGGAGAGTGGAAGCAGGGCATTGCTCAGGCCATGCCTCCTGAGGGGCTGGTAGGGACAGGTCAGGAAAGAGGGATGGGATAGAAGGGTATCCCCTGGAGTGGGGTCTGGGAAGGGGCTTCTGGGCCTGTGCCTCTTCCTTGACCTCTCTTCTCCCTTCTGGAAGCCCACTTGACTATGCCTGCCCACAGAAAGACAACATCTACCATACCTTTAAAGATCCATCGTGATACTTAATCGTCTAGAACTTTAACTATCCTTTCTATCTTTGTGTCACCTGCAAATCTGACAGGCATGTTATGTATATCTACATCCAATCACTGATAAAAATTTTATGCAAAACTGGGCCAAACAGAAATCCCTAGGCACTTCACTTGAGATTGGAGCCAATTTGACATTGAACCATTTAGCACTATTCTTTGAGTATGGTCATTCAATCAGTTCTGAATTTACCTAACTACTATCACTTAGCCTAGTGGTGTCAAAATGAAATAGAAACCAAAGTCAAAGATCCCTATGGGCTACATATTGACTTAGAAAACCACATATTAGCATTATCTATATTTTATTATATTTTTATTTATTTTGTGAAATATTTCCTAATATAACACTTTAAATCAGTTTTGTTGCTATATTTGATACCTCTGATTTAGCTCATATCTCTCCACCTTTTCCACAAGACTCCTCTGAGAAACTATTTTAAATACCTCATTAAAACCTAAGTAAACTATGTCCACATCATTTTCATCAATTGATAATTCAGCAACGCTGTCGAAAAAAGAATAACATTAGTCTGACATGATTTTTTTTTTTGATTAAGCTTTCCTGGATTTTTTCAATTCTACTTTTTCTGGATACTCATTTACCATTTCTTTCATTATCCACTATGGAATTTGCCTAGGAATGAAAGTAAATATGACTGGCCTATAGTTTGCTGACTCTATTTTCTCTACTTTTTTTTTTTTTGAAAATTGGGACAATTTTTACCCTTCACCTGTATGGCAATAAATATCTCTGTTCTTCATGACCTTTCAAGTAAAACTGACTTAGCAATCATATCTGTCATTTTTCAGGATTTGAGAATGTTTCTTATCTGGGAATGGTGACTTAAATTTGTTAAGGCAGTTTGGTACTCTCTTACCATCTCCATAATTATTTTGGTATCTACTTGCTATCGATCATTCTGTCATTTATAATGTAATTGTCATTCTCCTTGGGAAAGAAAATAGACATTATAGAGATATAAAATGGATAACTTTGATTACATCAAATTAAAAAGGTTTTTTTTTGCACAAATAGAATCAATACTGCAAAGATTAGAAAGAAAAAAAGAAAATGGAAAAATTTTATAACAAGTTTCTATGATAAAGTCTTTAAGAGTCAAATATATAAAAATTTAATTCATTCCCCAATTAATAAATGGTCAAAGGATATGAACAGTTTTTAAATGAAGAAATCAAAGCTACCTATATTCAAATAAAAATACTAGAATCACTATTGATTAGAAAAATTCAAATGAAAACAATTCTGAGGTACTACCTCATACTTATCACATTGGTTAATAGGACAGAAAATGAAAATGACAAATGTTGGAGGGGAGGTGGGAGAACTGGTACACTAATTAACTATTAGAGTTGTGAACTGATCCAACCATTCTAGGGAGCAATTTGGAACTATGCCCAAAATACTATAAAACTGTGTAAACCCTTTTACCCAGCAATAGCACTACTAGGTCGGTATTCCAAGGAGATTTTTTTTAAAGGAAAAGGACCTATATGTACAAAAATATTTGTGGCAGTTCTTTTCATGGTGGCAAAGAACTGGAAATCAAAGGGATGTCCAACAACTGGGGAATGGTTGAACAAGTTGTGGCACATTATTGTGATAAAGAACTATTATGCTATAAGAAATGACAAGAAGGATGCTTTCAGAAAAAACCTGGAAAGACTTACATGAACTGATGCAAAGCCAAGGTGGGAAAACCAAGTAAACACTGTGCACAATAATAGCAATAACAACTTAGCTATTTTTAGCAATACAATGATCTAAGACAATTCTGAGGGAGTCAAAAAAAAACTGATAAGAGTCTAATGCAGACTTTTTTCCTTTTCTTCCTTCCTTCCTTCTTTCCTTCCTTCCTTCCTTCCTTCCTTCCTTCCTTCCTTCCTTCCTTCCTTCCTCTTTCTTTCTTTCTTTCTTTCTTTCTTTCTTTCTTTCTTTCTTTCTTTCTTTCTTTCTTTCTTTCTTTCTTTCTTTCTTTCTTTCTTTCTTCCTTTCTTTCTTTCTTTCTTTCTTTGCATTTCCTTTCACAACACAACAAAGATAGAAAAAAATAAAAGAAAATAGAAATAATGAGTCTTGAATAGCTCTCCTTTCTCTTGTTGGCTGTTATTACCCTATCCTCCAAAGCCATGGTCCTACCCCCTCTTTGATCTTTCTTTTTGTCCTAATTTAGTTACCCTGTGAGGTAGGTGGTACCAATACTTTTTTCTTATTTTTAGGTTCCTCTCCATTCTTAGCTTTCCCTAGTTTAAAGCTTTTTTTCTTGGCATGATTTTACAAAGTGGTGCTATGTTGTTATTTGCCTTTTTTTTTAATCTACAATTCATATCACTTTTAAATCTAAATTCATTAGGTAGTTCCCTGTACAATCACATCGTTCTCTTCAGGCAATTTGCATTTTTCCTCCTCGTTGAAATTACTTCCCTTTGTGTATATAGATTTTCACTCTTGAGAGTTTTTTAATCACTCTTGGAACTGACTTTTCCTACAGAAATTTAGCCCATGAGACTAAAATTTTCCCCCAAATCTTTGAAGTTTGCTTTTCCAAAATTTAGTGGAGATCTCATACTATATCCAGCTTCTTCTCTATCACAAACTCTAGGAGAGAGTGGCCATTTCCCCACAATGTTTCCATTTTATACAGAACCATTTCCTTCCTTTTAGTGAGAATTACATCCAGAACAGAATTCTACCTTGAGGGTTCCTCTACCTTTTGAATGATGAAATTATCATTAAGTCAAGAGAGGGATGGAAGAAACTTCAAAGATCTTCTAGTCCAAACAGTACATGAACAGAAATGGTCTCTATAAGATCACAGACAACTGGTCTAGCATCTACCTGAATACATCTAGTAAACTGGGAGAAGTCCAATCAACTTTTGGACAGCCCTAATTCTTTGGCATTCCCCCCCCCCGCACCAAAATCTGTCCTCCTATAACTTGTGAAAGCTGAATGAATAGTGCAGTGGAAAGTACATTGGCCCAGGAAGAAGAGGACTTGGGTTCAAATCCTCCCTCTGATACTTTACATTTAACTGTTCTGAGTCTTATTTTCCCAATCTACGACATGAGGGGAGGAGGTTGGACTACTTGCCTTCAGAAGTTCTTTCCAGGTCTAAAACTATGGTCTTCTGAATTTCCATATATTGGCTCTTAATTTTGTCCTCTAAGGTCAAAAAGAGTAAGTCCAATGCTATTTCCATATGACAACCCTTAAAATAATAAAAGATTGCTATCATGTTCCTCTTAAACTTTCTTTTTTCCTCTCTAGAAATCTCCAGTTCCTTAAACTCATGCTTACATTGCTTGATGTCCAGTTCTCTTGCCAACCAGTTGCCTTCCTCTGTGTTGTGTGCCATCTAGATCTATTTGATTGCTCTGCATAAAATATGGCAGCTCAGAACAGAAGACATTACTGAGCAGTGGAAAATAGTAGAGCAGGGTTATCTCATCCCTTGTTCTGGGCCCTATGCTTCTCTTAATGCAACCTAAGAGTATATTACCATTTGAGGCTGCCCTGTCACCTCTTTTTCCTGCTTTTGCCCATCTCATTAGACCAAATGATCATGGACTCTCCATAAATACACTGGCAGTTTTCCCCAGACACATCCCCATGGAAACAAAAACAAGGAGACAGAAAGAAAAGTCTGAGTAGTTCACATTCCTTTGAGCCTGCTGAGAAAGTTGAATTTTCCCATTTTTCTTTAAGTCTACCCCCTTGCCCATGCTGCCATTTTTTTAGGCTCTGGGACTGTGGGCCAGAATTAATGTCATGGATATTTGAAGGGTCTTACTTTTCTGTGAGCTTAGGATCTTGCAGTCACCAAATCAGTGGATTACAGATTGCTCAGCTTGGCATTGGGCCCCCTTTGATCTAGGGAGAGGGAAAGGTAGGTAAGGTGAATTGACATTTTCTTTTTGGTTAATTAGGTTTTTCTGGAGGAGGAGACAGTATGTATTGCAGTGGTGACTACTTCCTAGTCAGAGATCAGATACAGAGTTGTGCTGGATCCCTGTGTCTCTACTACACGGTCACAGAATTTCCAGCTAATTTAGAGTCTATCAGAAACTAGCAGCAACCCCAGTCAGGACAGCTGAAGTGAGATGTTCTCTTTGAAAAGAGGGATCTTCTTTTTAGAGTCTTTCATAGAGTTTATGTAAACTTGTCATTTAAAAATTATATTGAGTGTACTGAAATGAACAAGTACACTTGGCTTTTGTGTATTTTTTTTTAATATTATGACCTATAAGAGTAACATCTCACATTTATATAGAACCTTAAGGTTTATAAAGCAGTTAACTCACCATTACCCTGTGAAGTAGGTGAGGTCAGTACTATTATCTCTGTTTTATACATAAAGAAACAAGGCTCAAGCACGGTTGTGCTAGAGTCTATTCTAACCTGCCTTCCAGAAAGGATTGTTAAATCTTCAGTGTGAGCATTTATACTTTAGAAATCAGCATTCTCTACAAAATGGGTTGATTTATTCATAGTCTAGACTTAAGAAAGTATTACTACGCAGATTGAACTTAAAAGTGTATGTGTATGCATTTTTTCCCCTGGAGAACCCTGCTGTTAAACGTTTACCAACCATACCCCTGTATTTCTCAATAAACACTGCTTGAGCTCATGAGGAATGCAGTAGAAGGCTCAGGTAATGAAGATGTCACCAAACTGGTGACTGGAGGTTAAAAATTAATAATAAGAAGAACAATGATAATAATAAATAGCAGCTGGCATTTTATAGCACTTCAAGTTTTGCAAAATATTTTGTATCCATGATCTTATTTGAACCTCACCACACCTATGGGCTCAGTTAAGTATAAAGTCACACAGTTAACAAGTATTAGCCCAAGTGGTCTTCTGACTTCATGTTCAGAACTTTTACCAGAATAATTGTCATGCACCTCACTGAAAGCAATGGTAATTACAAATGGTATTACAAATAGTACCAGAATTGGAGTCAAAATATCTGGGCTTGAATACTGCTTCTATATTTTTTCATAACTATTTAATTTGGTATATTAAGAAGCGCTGGACTCTTGATGATTTTTTTTCTTTTTTTATTGATTTCTAAAATTTCTTATATTCACAGGAGTCTGGGATTTCATGAAAGTAATTAATATTCTAAAACTCACAAAGAGGAATGTAAACAGAGAGATATGACAAAATAAAATGAGACATGAACCCAAGAGACAGCCTGTGTGGTAAAGTGGATAGAAGGTTGCCTTGAAGCTGAGAAAACCTGGGTTCAAACCCTCCCTCTAACATATATCAGTTTTCTAATTGTCAGGTTAAGGATTTATTCTAGATAATTTCTAAGGTCTCTTTCAAAGACAACATTCCTTAGATCGAAGTGTAGAGATGAGATTTTAAAATTTAAACTGTATGTAGGATTCGTGGATGTGGAAACCACCTCCATCAGGGCAGGTTGGCAGTTTGTCTGCAATTTATACTCTTTTTTTTGGGGGGGTAGGCAATGGGGTTAAGTGACTTGCCTAGGGTCACACAGCTAGTAAGTGTCAAGTGTCTGAGGCCAGATTTGAACTCCTCCTGACTCCAGGGTTGGTGCTCTAGCCACTGCTCCACCTAGCTGTCCCTACAATTTATGGTCTTATAGAGTTGGCCAAAGAATTGAGAAGTTAAAGGACTTGACCAAGGTGAGACAGTCGATATGTGTTAGAGGTAGGGTTTGAACCCAGGTTTTCTCAGCTTTAAGGCAACCTTCTATCCACTTTACCACACAGGCTATCTCTTAGGTTCCTGTCTCATTTTATTTTGTCATATCTCTTTGTTTACATTCCTCTTTGGTAGTTTTAGGATATTAATTACTTTCATGAAATCCCAGACTCCTGTGAATTTAAGAAATTTTAGAAATCATCAAGAGTCCTGCTCTTCTTAAACTATGGGTTGTGACCCCACATAGGGTGTTGACTCACAGTTTAAGAAGTGCTGAAGGGATCACGAATGGAAAAAGTTTAAGAAGCCCTAGTCTAGACCAGCATGCCTAAGATCAGACATTCCCCCTACAATGTCACTGACATTTGTAACTAGGCATTTCATGACTAAAAGTGGTCATCCACTTGGGAAGTCTTTTAGAGGTAGGGAATTCTCTAACACATGGAAGAGTCCATTCTGCTCTTGTTAGGAATATTGCTTTCTGTTTTTTATATCAAGGCTAAAACTGGTTGAATTATTATTTACTGTGACTTAACATAGGATAGATACATAGATAGACAGACAGACAGATAGATAGAGATAAAGATACAGACATAGAGTTGGAAAGGTGAGGTACTTTCATTTTCTAGAAGAGGTCACACAGGTTTTAAATAGTAGGGCTGTCATTCAAACCCAGATTTGATTCCAAACCCGGCACTCTTTGCATTGCATCAGGCTTTGCACTTCACCTTTCATCCTTTGACCCTATTTCTAACTTTTGGGTCCAAGTACAGGAAGTCCAACCCCAAGATCATTTTAGTTGTTACTTCCTATGGGAAGTTTTTTTCCTGATTTCCATAGGTGTTAATATCTTCTTCCTCAAATCAAATCATCAAACATTTATTAAGCACCTACTATGTTCTAGGCACTGCAGTAAGCACTAAGTGTCCTCCATTTATATTGTATATTATCTTTGTCAATGTAGTATTACCCTTCCTCCTATGTAAAGCAAACACCTTGAGGGCAGGTGGCTATTTTTGCTTTTTGGATTTTTTTTGCATCCCTAGAATGTAATTAACTTGATTCTTCCAGCTGTGTTTCCATCCCCAGCATAGAATCACAGCTCATTCTTTTAAGCATTTGAATAACTTTTATGTAGAAGAGGGAATGGATTTCTTCTGTTTAACCCTAGAGGGAAAAACTGGGAGCAAAGGGTAGAAAGTACAGAGGGAATTTTTAGTTTGATAAAGGGAAAAACCTTGCTGATAGTCAGAATTGTATCGAAGTGGAAGGGGATGCCTTGGGAATCACTGAGAATTAATTCTCACTTGGGGGTCTTCAAGCAAAATCTGAATGGCCATTTGTCAGATATAGATTGGATTAGAAGGGACTCTGATGTTCCATCTGGCTCCAAGATTCTTTGATTCAATGTCATTTCATTTTCCTGGCTCAGCACACAGTGGGACATAACACACAGTGTGTTTGAAGTTCGTAGTCCTAAATTTTAGTTCCAATGCCATTGTGATTGATAGACTAGTGACTGGACGGTCGAGTGACAAACCTCTACGTTCTCCAGCCCAGCTCTTTCAAGTCAGTGACTAGTCCTTCTGTGGAAAAATAAAGGCCTGACTTTTCTAGTCTGAGGTGGCAGATGACCTGATGATGTCATTAGTCAATGGGTCCAAGCTTGAAAAATGTATTGAGCTGTGGCAGGCTGAACACCGTGATAAGGAAATGTGTCTATTGAAGGAACCATTCCTGGATAATCTAAACTCTGATGGGGAAAAGCCTCATTTGCAGAATTTAAATAATGCAGCTTCTCCATCTGCCATTCATAGATAGTTCTTAACCACTGCATGCTGGCTCCAGGGATTGGGTACTATCTCTGTTTCTACATCAGTGGTTTGAATGTAATGAACATCTCCTGGTTTGGGGAGCAGCCAGATGTGCCTCAGGACAAGCCACTGCAGTAAACCTTGAACAGACATCAACAGGGTGAATAAACTATATATTCACTTGCTCTCTGAATTTCCACAGTGCATTTATTTATGGGTATGCTCTATTTTTTGTTTTCTTTTTAGACGAATCACTTTTTTTTGTTTCAAATTGTCAAAGTCATTATTCATACAATAACAAGCCAGTACTTAGAAAGATGGCATGGTCTAGTGACAGCAGCAATGGGTTTGAAGTCTTGTAGTCTTAGCTTTGAATTCCAGTGCCATTTAGTAGTGATATGACCTTGGATAAGTCACTGAAATTCTCCGAGCCTAGTTTCCTCTTCAGTAAAATAGATACCACTATCTTTCCTATCACTTATCAACCTTTAAGTTATCCTTGAATCCTCACCCCGACTTACCTTCCATATCCAATCAATTGCCAAGTCTTGTCTATTTTACCTCCACAACATCGCTAGTATGTTTTTTCTTCACTTATGCAACATTTACATAGGCCTTCATTGCCTCTCACCAGGACTATTACAATAGCTCGCTATATGGCCTCCTACCACTAATCTCTCCTCTCCAGTGCATCTTCTGCACAGTAGTCAAACTGATACTCCTAAAACAAAGAAGCACCTTTCATATCATCTTCCTCTCCCTCCACCCAAAATTATTCAATGGTTCTGTTATTTCTAGGATGAAACACATCTTATGCTTTTAAAGCTTTCTACTATCTTGTTCCCACCTAACTTTCTAGGTTTTTATTAAATTGCTTCACTTTATACACTTCATTCTAGATAAATTGGTCAGCTGGTTTCGTAAATACCTGGGATTCCATCTTACCTCTTTTGCTTTTGCAAAAATAGTTCTCTTTTTCTGTGATATACTCCCTGCTCACCTCTTACTTATAGAATCCCTTGCTTCTTTCAAATATTACACATCTTACCAGAAGTCTTTCCTCCTACCCACCCCCACCCCACCACCAATTATTAGCCATCTCTCCCTCTTCAAATTTCCTTGTATAGTTTTCTAAAAATATTGCTTTTATTTATGCATACAAGTTGTTATGACAAGAGCTGTCCTTCCTTCCTTCTTCCCTCCCTTCCTCCCTTCTTCCTTCCTTCCTTCCTTCCTTCCTTCCTTTCTTTCTTTCTTTTCTTTCTTTCTTTCTTTCTTTCTTTCTTTCTTTCTTTCTTTCTTTCTTTCTTTCTTTCTTTCTCTCTTTCTCTCTTCTCTCTTTCTCTCTTTCTCTCTTTCTTCCTTCCTTCCTTCTTTCCTTCCTTCCTTCCTTCCTTCCTTCCTTCCTTCCTTCCTTCCTTTCTCTTTTTCTTTCTCTCTTTCTTTTCTTTTTGTATTTCCAGGGTTTCTCACAGTGTCTTCTACATACTAGATATATAATAAACATTTGTTGAATGCAGTTGAACTACATTTGATATTTGCCCTATTCAGGAGGCTGTTGTAATATAACGATCAAATGAGCTAATGCACCTCAAGATATTTGTAGAACTTAAAGGATCATGCCAATACATTCTCTTTCTACTATACTACCTCCAACAATTAGGATCTATATTTTATGAAGGAGGTGCCCACATTAGGAGTTCCTTACACTGACACAGATCACAGATCTTTCGGTATTTGTGAACTGGACCAAGTCACTTCTCCATTTTGAGTCCCAATTGTTTAATCTATAAAAGGAAAGAGCGAGAGAGGGATTAGATGACCCTCTAAGGTACCCCTAGGTCTGACATGCTATAACCTTGTAATGAATTTAATATTTTTTTAGTTTTCCTATATGCTGCCACTTTCCCTTATGTTCACCTCCCCTTACCCAGCTGGGTGATATTCTGCTGCCCACATAAGCTAGGATAATTTTCTGTCAAATGTTTTTGCTTCAGGTTTTCCAAGGATTTGATAAGAATATCCTATTGATTACTTTAATGACACCATTAAAAGAATTCCTAGGGAAAAGCACCAGAGAAATCACTTGCTGCCTCAACCCAAGCCTGGGTTTGAGCAGGATTTAGTTACCTAGAAACCTGCCTCATCTAAAGAGGCATTTAAGCCCTGGCAGGTGCAAAAGGTTTGTTTGGCATTATTGGGTCTGGAGCTATTTATAAACAGTACCAATGGTGTTAGAGATATATACAGGGATTGAGTAATGCTGACTGGGGAGGAGGAGAGGGGTTGGTGTAGTTTTGCCTTCTCTCTCCTAAAATCCATTGATCAGCACTGACTTGGAAGCTGCCCCACAGACAGGCATAGACTCTGACTGCAGCTGTGTTGCTGAGCCTTTGTTTTGTTGTGAATCCTCCTGTTTCAAAATGAAACTGGTTGCCAAGAACCAGGTGTACTAACAGAATGGGGCCTCCTATTTGGCCACATCCCTCCTGGCCTGAAGTGCTGCTGTCATGTGTCCTGGGTCGGTAACATTCTGAAGACTCTTGGATAATGGAAGGCAAAAGGCTGTGTCAATCTTCCCTCTTCCTCCTGTCTCCAATTCATTAATACATCTGGGTTTTCTGTAAGTCAAATTAGATATGTTGTTCTTTCTTTAAGGAGGCATGCTGCCTGTGTGGACTAAGAAGTCAACTTTGCACCTCTAGTCTCTGTAAAAGGATGAGTGGAGGAGAGAATGCTGTAGGTGACTTGCCTCTGCATTTCTCCACCCTGAAATTCCTATAAACCAAGTGAAAATATATTATTCAGATATTACCTTTCTTTTATTCCCCTTAAAATGAAGGTGAAATGGGAGGTGACCCCCAACTAATGGTTTCTGTATAAAACTTGCAAATATCAGCTCTTTAATAAGTACCAGAAAAAAACTCCACCAACATTGGTAGGGGAGGTAGCCAGAAAATCAATGCTAACAAGTATGAGCCTGGTGCTCAAACAAGAAAGCAAATGGTCTGGGAAATGAGGGCCCTGGGTCTGATAAGGCTGATGTCTTTGAATAAACTGTTTATCTTCCCTGAGTCTTAGTTTCTTCAGATACAAAATGGGTAATGATAATACTTGCATTAACTACCTCACAGGATCAGGTGAGATTGTACTTTAGAACTATAAAATGTTTTATAAATGCCAGCTGTTATTATCATTATTGGTATTTTATGTCAGAGACCCAAAGAGAGAGTCCACCAAAAATTGGAGTATAACAGTAGGTCAAACTATATGGAAGCTCTGGAGCCCCAATGGGAAGAGATTTTGGGTTAAAAGTAGAGTGACAACAGAAGTGCCTTAAAGGAATTGTTTAGAGTTTTTAAGAGTGAGCCAGAGAAGTGAATAACATGAGAGGTGTTACATCCTTCATTTCTATAGAGCTTGTAGCCTGAAAAAGGCCTCACATTTGGAAGAGTTTAGGCCTATACTGGAACTGGATGTGTTTGCTACACTACATTTGACAGTGGGGGAGAAAGGGAGCAACACTAGAATAAAATGCCCTTTAGGGAAGTGAATCAGGGCAAAGACTTTGATGGAAAAACCCTCTTTTTAAGCTTGGTTGTACCCATAGAGAACTCATCAGAGATCTACTAGGAGATAAGAGCATTCTTTGCCTCTGTTTTGTCACAGGACTGTGTATGATGAGGTTAAGGGCCGTTTTTAGATGCAGAATAGCAGGCAGCTGCTTAAGTAGTTGAATTAAGGAGTATTTGATAAGATTCTTACTTGAATTCATCTTCCATTTGCCTGTTATCCTTCCTGAAATTGCCAGTCTTGAAGACTCATTTCTTTGTTTTCAAACTGCATATCCAGAAATACTTTGTTACAAAATCAATTCCAAAGTCACCAGCACCCAGCTTCTGAATTTTTGCTAATTACCAATTACTGGCAGTTTAAACATGTTATAGCTCATTCAGGAAAGAAGAGAGTTGTCTTGCCAGTGACGCCTCCTGCTGGCCTGCATATATAACTATCTAACATAATATCTCTTCCCTGCCACTTCATTTCATCCCACAATGGTAAATCATGTAATATATGCCATGTTTCTCTGTCCTTCAGTGCTCACAGTTCAGATATTTACATCTCCTCCATCAATTTTTTTCTCACATGTATAAATATATTCTATAAACTTTCCAGCTCTGAAAACGCCATCAAATCAGTGTTGCCATTGTTACTGGAAAGAGCAGTCAATCAGTTCCCCTATGGCTCCACTTGCCATCCCTGTAACTTTCCAAACTAAAACATCTCTTCTTGCCTATCACTTCCTTTATTAGAATGTATGCTATTGAGAACAGGATCTGTCTCCTTTTGCATTCACATTACCAGTATTAAGCACACTGTTTGACAAATCGTAAGCATTTAGGTGGATAGAGTGCAGGACTCAGAGTCAGGAAGACCTAAATTTAAATCTGACCTCACACTAATTGTGTGACTCTTGGCAAGTCACTTAACCCTATTTGCCTCAGTTTCCTCATCTGTAAAATGAGCTGGAGAAGGGAATGGCAAATCACTCCAGTATCTCTGCCAAGAAGACTCCAAATGGGGTCATGAAGAGTTGGATATGACTGAAATGACTGGCACTTAAAGGCCATTTTCTTCATTTATCCATTCTTTCACAAATGTGAATCTGTGTATAAATTTTATGATTGTGTCAGTTATTTTAGGAATGATATCAGGAAACAAACAAACAAACAAAAACCCCAGACTCCTAAATGATTAAAGTTTTTCAAAAATAGAAGAGCTTCCCCTTCTTTAACCTCTTTGGATATATTCAAATAGAGGCTATATGGTCACTTGGGTATGCTTTATTGGAAAGTCCTTCAAATATGGATTCAAATAGATGACTGCTGATACCTTTTAACTCTCAAATCCTCTAGTCCTATAATGCATGGAGAGAAGATGACCAGGCAGTAATAGGAAACATGGCCAGGGCTATAATGGCACTAACTTATTAAAATAGTGGGGTCCAGGGCAGGAATTCCATAAGTGAAAGGCTTAAGTCCTGAACACTTGACCTCTGGTACCAGTGTCAAAATGGTTGAAGGGAAGATGATAAGAAAATATTCTGATGTTTAGATTATAACTTCTAAGTTCTAGAATGCTAAAATATAGGATTATAGAATCAACCTTCACCTTAAAGATAAATATACTGAAGCCTGGGGAAAGGTGAAGAGATTTGCTTTAGGTCATTCATAGATACTATGGACTCCCAATTCCAACTTCTCATTCCATTCTCTTTCCTTTTCCAATCTTCTCTCTTTGTAGATGAAGACATACACACACACACACACACACACAGATTTTAATATATATATAATATATATATAATATATATATAATAATATATAATATATATATATATATATATATATAATATATATATATATACAGAGAGAGAGAGAGAGAGAGAGAAGAGAGGGAGTCTAGAAAAAGGTAAATGAGCAGTCTAAGATCACAAAGCTTATGAATAAAAGAGTTGGGTTCAGCTTTACTGTGTTCTCATAGATTGCCAAAGCCATTTTCTCACTTTAACCATTTTTGCTCAGGTGTTTATGTCCCCTCCTCTCCTCCCTACCTTGGCTATTCTCTCTCCTTGTTTCTCAGTCTGTGTATTTCTCTTTCTCTGTCTCTGTCCCTCTCTGTCTTTCTCTCACTACACACCCATCCACTTTCTCCCAACACATATACATAGTCACATCTGGGAGTCATGAAACAAACAATCCTAATAATGGTTGGTAAACCTGTATCAATACTTTTGGAATAAAATTAGATAACATTTAAGAATCTAATCTCTTGAAAGGACTCACAAATCCTATTCCCAATTGCCATGAATGTTTCTACCTTCTTCCTGATCATCATCTAAATAAACCCTTCTTTAACCATTAGAATTCAAGATAAAAGCCACTAATTCTAATTAATTTTGTTCTCCTGTTTTGTTTCATTACCATTACCAACAGTACTATTTTCTATTGACCTTATCAGGAATATAAATGAAGAGAAGAATCATTTTGTGTGGGCTATCCTGAGAATCTAACTTCCATGTATATTTTGTATGTAAGAATTGGTTCCTAGATCTAAACAACTAACTTTCAAATGAACTTTAGAAAAGCCCATCTTTAAATAGGGAGAGGTAATTTGGTGCAATGGAAAGCACTTCTAACTTGGAATCCACCTCAGACTTGGAATCAGGAGATACACATTTGAATTCTACCTCGGCAACCTAATTCCTGTATAAATTTGGGCAAGCCATCTAACCGTTTCTAAATCTTACGTTCTTCATTTAAAATATATTTATTTTATTCTGAACTTAAGAAATAAAAACCAGCATTCCAATAATGTTCTTCACTTTTTAAAAGGGGTTATTAAATCAAGAGGTTGATGTAAGCATAGCACTTTGTAAATCTCCTTGAAATGCTGCTTATATTTTTTATAGGATTTTATTTTGCCAATTATATATAAAGAAAAATTTTAACATTCTTTTTGCAAAATTTTGAAAGCTAATTTTTTTCCTTTCCCTCCCTTCCACTCTTCCTAAAATGATAAGCAATTTGATATAGGTTATATATGTGCAATTGTACAAAACATCTGTCATTATTAGTCATATTTAGTCATTACATTATATTACATTAGTCATGATTGTAATCTGTCATATTAGTCATGTTGTGAAAGAAGTAATGGACCTCCAGGGAAAAAAAACACAGACAAAAAATGATGTAAAAATACACTCTTTGATCTTCATTTAGAGTTCATCAGTTCTTTCTCTGGTTGTGCATTTTCCATCATGAATCCTTTGGAATTGTCTTGGATCATTGTATTGCTAAGAGTAGCTAAGTCATAGTTGATCATCACACAATGTTACTGTTACTATGTACAAGGGTCTCTTGTTTCTGATCTTTTCACTTTGGTTTTTTTGTTTTGTTTTGTTTTTTTGGCCAGGCAATGGGGTTAAGTGACTTGCCCAGGGTCACACAGCTAGTGAGTGTTTTCTGTCTGAAGCCAGATTTGAGCTCAGGTCTTCCTGAATCCAGGGCCGGTGCTCTATCCACTGTACCACCTAACTGCCCCTGCTCCTTTCACTTTGAATCAGTTTATGTAAATCTTTCCAGGTTTTTCTGAAATCTACCTGCCCATCATTTCTTCTAGCACAATAGTATTCTATTACATTCATGCACAACAGCTTGTTCAGCCATTCCCCAATTAATGGGCATCCTCTCAATTTCCAATTTTTTGCCACCACAAAAAGCGCTGCTATAAATATTTTTATATAAATTGGTCCTTTTCTCTCTTTTAAAAAAAATCTCTGAGATACAGACCTACCAGTGGTATTGCTGGATCAAAGGGTATGCACAGTTTGATTATCCCTTGGGCATAGTTTCAAATCTCTCTCCAGAATGGTTGGATCAGTTCCCAAGTCAACCAATAGTGTGTTAGTGTCCCAATTTTCCCACATCCCTTCAACATTTGTCATTTTTCTTTTCTGTCAAATCAACCAATCTGATAGGTATGAGGTGGTTGCTTTAACGTGCATTTCTTTAATGAAAAGTGATTTAGAATATTTATTTATATGACTATACATGCTGCTTATGGTTTTAAGGAAACATTTATTTTTCTTTGCTCGTGAGATTGACTTGCTTGTTGATCAAACAGGCTCCTCTAGGTTTCTTTATCTTTCTACGTGCTTGTCCTAAATGATGGTGTTAACAGTGAAATCTATTTATTTACTTTCCTTTGTATGAAATCCAGCACAATGTCTTGCATAACTGGGCACTGAAGGAATTACAATTGATTGTGTTGCTTTTTTGTAGTGATGATTTGTGGTGATGCTGATGTGGATTCTGATAAGGATATGATGAAGATAAAGATTGTAGCAGTGGTAGTGAAAACTGACCATCCTTTTTAGAAGCACAATGAAAGATCTAATGTAATAATTCATTTGTTACTTTTCTATTAAATTCTTATGACATGCACATGTGAAATCCAAACTCTAAATAGCAGGGATAATTGACTCTACAGAGTAATCCCAATTAGGCTTGCAAAGCACTTTGGATTTGATCCTCGCAACAATCCAGTAGGTACAACAAAGTTTATCATTCCCATTTTACAGGGGAAGAAAAAGAGTTCTAAGAGGATAACTAACTCTCCTACAGTCATAGGACTCAAAGTCATTTCTGTCTTGATTATAAGTCTAGTACTCTTTCCCCTATTTCTCATGACAGGCTCAAAAATGTTGCTTCTAATTTCAAATAAATGGAAGAAAACTGAAAAATAGGTGTAGAAACTCAGTGATGATTAAAATTCAATTCTGAACACATGATTGTTGTGTGACTCTGGTCAAATCACTTAACCTCTCAATATCCTAAGCAACTCTCTAAGGCTACATGTTGAAGAGCAAGTGCTGACCTGTACGGTAGAGGGTATTTCTTCTCTGGCAGTTCCCCATACTAAAGAAATCATGGGTCTGGTCAAAATTTCTGGTTGGCTTTTTAAATTTTTTATGTTAAGTGAGTCAGTGTGCTTTGACTCCTCTTCTCCCTTCACTGATCACATCATTCTAGGCTTTGGTATTCACTACTGGGTTCTCCAGTTATCTGAAATGACAGGCAATGGGGACAGATGCCACGGACGTATGGTGGGAGGATGAGGACAACTTTGCAAAAGTTATTGAGGAGTCTGTCTCAAGAACAATTAGCCTCAAGCACCAATAGTGTTCTTGGCTGCTGCAAGAGCCTATGGCTTTCTCAAAGCCCAGTGGGGAAAAACCATTTGAAAACAGCGTTTTCATCACAGAAGCACATCTACCTCCCTGAAGTTATCTTTCCCTTAGAAAAAAAAAATTTGGGGTCACTATTGGATAAAAGCACACAAAATAAAACAACCAGTGTTTTTTGATTGAAGTGTTTGATAATGTGGATCTTAATAGATTTAATTCTCTCATTTGATAGAATTGATGAAGAGACCAAAGGTCAGGAAGTCCCTTCACAAATGCAGGTCTCATTGTGAAGTACAAATACTTTGCTGAAGGCTTCATTGGCAGGAAGGATTTAAAACTTTTAAACCTAAAGAAAATGAAATAAAAAATTCAGAAAAACATGGAAAGATTACTGTGAATTGATTCATATTGAAGTAAGCACAGCTAGGAAAACAATCTATACAATTACTACAACAATGTAAGCAGAACAACACTAAATGAGTTTAAACCTCTGATCATTGGACTGACCAATCTTGACTCCAGATGACTAGCATTAAAGCATAACTCCTTTTCAGGAAACAAAGAATGATGGTATATTACAGATACGGAACGAGGCAAACATTGTCAGAGACGGCCAACATACAAGTTTGTTTTAATTGCCATTGACAGAATTACCACCCTCCTAGCCACTGAGGTTCAAAACTATGGAGTAATCCTTGACTTATTCTCTATCAACTCCCCAGCCCCATATCCAATTGATCACCAATTCCCATTGATTCCATCTTTGCAACATCTTTCTTCTGTACCCCCCTTCTCTCTTTTGAGAAGGCCATTCCTCGGTGCAGGGTCTTAAACTCTGATGCCTAGACCATTATAATAACTTTCTGATTGATCTCTCTGCCTCAGATCTTTTCCCACTCCAGTTCATCCTACACTCAGCTACCAAAATAATAAAGTTTAGGGTGACCACATTACCTCCTCTATTCAATAATCTCCAATATATCCCCATTAATGCCAGGAGCAAATATACAATCTTTGGTTTGGTTTTTAAACCTCTTCATAACCTAACCCACTCCTACCATTCTAATCTTCTTATACCTTACTCCCAAATACTTTGTGATTCAGTGACACCAGCCTCCTGGCTGTTCCTCAAACAAAACACTCAATTTTCTGCCTCCAGAAATTTTATCTGACTGCTCCTCATGCCTCCTTTCTCGTCTCTGTCCTATGATTTCCCTGACTTCCTTCAAATACATGCTAAAATCCCACCTCCAAGAAGTCTTTCTCAACCCCTCTTTACTACTAGAGGCTTCACTCTGTGGTTATCTCTAATTTATCCTGTATGACATCTTATTTGTACATAGTTATTTGCATATTGTCTCCTCCATCAGATTATGAGCTTCTTGAGAGCAGGGACTATTTTTGCCTTTCTTTGTATCCCCAGCACTCACCATAGTGTCTAGCACATGGTAGCTACTTAATAAATGCTTATTAATTCATTTGTGTCCTTAAAATCTTCTTATGTTCAAAGAAAGAGCATTAAATTATCATGTCAGTGATAAAAATTTTATACTATTTGAGAACTGAGAGCTAGGCATTAGGGATTGGGGTTTGAAAGCCAAGCATCTCTTACTGCTATTTCTAGAAAACACCAAAACAACTATTTCCAATAATCAGAAAAATGCAGGAGTGGAATGGGCTGCCTCAGGAGGAAATGAGTTTTCTGTCACTGTAACTTTTCCTGGAGAGTCTGGATGGTCACTTTATGATGCTAATGAGGGGTTACTGCTCAAATGTAGGTTGACTGGATGACATCTCATGTTCCTTTTTATTCTGTGACCCTATCATCCCATGAACATCGGGGATGCCAGATAGTTCATTATGAAAATGGGAATAATCAAGCCTTCCAGTGTCTTGATAGGTTTGCCATAGACAGATAGTGTGACTAGAAATCTCTGTGCTTCCTGGCATCTTTGCTAAGAATTTCAAATGCCCCAACATTAATTTACAAACATCACAACATTGACTAATCATCAATATTTAATATAAATCAGTGGTAAATTGGGATAGAAGCTCAAGATGCCCAGGCCTTTGCTATGTCTCTCTGGCTAAGAACAAAGAACCTCTATCTGACTGAATGTAATGAGAATGTTTCATTTACATAAAGAATGCCATCTAAATAGCTTTTAAACAGGTAAAATGAGCACAATGCTAGAGGGCAGCTGTGTAATGCAGCTCAAAAGCCTCCCAGGGGGGCAGTTTTCTGAAAAAAAATAGAGAAAATATACATTTTAAAATGAACATACATGTTTAATGCAACTGACAGATACAGTAAGGCCCAGGATATTATTCAAATGGTTTATGTCTCTGACCTCTTATAAACCCACTGCTGAAATCCCAGGGTAGGGGGAATGAGTATTGAAATTCAGCAAAATCAGTTCTGAACATAATGAGGAAAATCTATGGATTCTTCCAAAATTAATGACAATGAGCTCTGGTGTTATGGAACTGGGAAGACACCCTTTTAACTTTCTCAGGGAAACCTATTTATCTAGATCAGCTTGAAATACATACTTTATTAGAGATTTTTGTTGATTCCAGAATGAGAGAGAGAGAGCCAGAGAGAGAGAGACAGAGACAGAGAGACAGAGAGAGACAGAAAAGGCAATCTAAACAAGATGATTCTTCCATGTATTTAATGCCCAGAGTTCTTAGGCCCTTCTATGATAGCTCCACAGTACTTAACAAAATCGTCATGGTAAATGACTTTGCTCATTCTCTTCCTCTGAGAAAATAGCTTCCTATTAGGTAGGCACTAAGTGACCCATTATTATCTTTGATTATGCCAGCCATTTTATAACATTGAAGTCAAATGAACCCTAGAAGCAATTGCAGGCCATTTATGAAATGATTATCATTACTTTTATTATTATTTTTCAAAGAGTATTGTCATGTGATTTTGGGCAAACCACTTTCCCTCAATGGTCTTCAGTTTTCATATCTTGAAAATGAGTGTTGGCAGTAGAATACAGTGGAAGAGTTCACTGGACTTAAAGTCCAAAGACCTGGCTTGGAGTCCCAGTGTCATCATTTCATCATCCATCACTAGCTGGGTGTTTTGGAGAAAGTCTTTTGAAGTCCCTGAGCCTCACATTCCTCATTTGAAGACTAGCTTTTGGCAAGTAATTTACATTTCTGGATCTCAGTTTTCTTATCTGTAAAATGAGAAGATTGGCCTAGATGATCTCGTATAAGATCTCCTTCTATTCTCTATCTATGCCTCTATTACCTGGGATAGTAACAATAGCATCAGCTATGATAGGATAGCTGTTTCGAGGAAACCTCATTATAAACTGCATTAGAAATATGTTCAGACCAGTCCAGTGATTTGACAAGCCTCATATAGCTAGTGACGGATAGAAATGGAAATTGAAATTGGGTCTTCCCAAGTCCAGTGCTTTGTTCATTCTTTATTGATGGTTCCAATTTAGAAAGGAAGGTGTCAAAAGAGATTATCCCAACAGTCAGTCAATAATTATTGATTAAGCTCCTACTACATGATAAGCACTGGGAGTACAAGTATAAATAAATACAGACAATCCTTACTCTCAAGTTGCTTATAATCTAATTGGAGAAGACAAAACTCAAAAGTAACATTGTATGTCTTTGCATTGTAATGTATATGATGCCTTTTTTCTCAGCGGCCTTTTCTTCTTTATTTTATTTGGTAATGTTAATATTAAAACTGGCTTAGAACGCACAGTAAATATAGCTTTAAGTCAACAAGTTATTTGCTTTGAGCCAGCAAGACTTGAATTCAAATCTGGATTCTGACCTGGTAACTATGTGACCTTGGGTAAATCATTTAACCTCTATGGGACTCAGTTTCCTCATCTGTAAAATGGGATACTAATACCTGTTATACCTCCCTCTTTGAGTTATTGTGAGGCTTAAGTGAGATAATTTGTGTTGCTGGGAAATTCTCAACCTGAGATCCTCCCCAAATCGCTCTGCAAACTTTAGTTTTAAAAATGTCACACAGGTTGAGAAAACCGTGTTGGGTTGAAAAGAGAGAAAGTAGTTTAGGATTCATAATTTTCCCAGGTTGTGTTTACGTAGATAACTGAGAAAACACTGATATTTCTGCTACTCGTTTAATTGTACAAATGACTTTCAGCTAAAGTATTAATGGATGATTACGATTTAATCTGCCAGTCCTCCCAAGTAGCCATTGTGTGGCTTTCAGTGCCTCAGTGCCCATTTCACCGCAAGAAAATTGAAGGAAGATACTTATGCAGGTGGTTGGCTGCTCTGCTGTGGGTAAGGTCAGCCCAATCAAAGTAACCAGCATATAATCCACAATAGGCAAGGATAACTCATACTATCAGTATTGGCATTTATACCTCAGAAATTGGTAATCACTACAAATCTGGGCTTGATTTATTGTTTTGTTCATTGCCCAGACTGAAGAAGTGAAAACAGTACGAATTAACTTTAAAAATGTATGTGAATACATTTTCCTGCTCCCTTCCCCCAAAACCTAGTTGTTAAACATTTATTTACTAGCACACCTCTGTATTGTTCTAGTTACTTCAACTACTGCTCATATGCCATGACTCAAGGTCCTTATGATTGTGCTGCTCAAAGCCTTCTCTCTGCTTTTATCTAAGTCAATGATAAAAATTATGAAAAAGCACAGCATCAAATACTGATCACCTGGAAACCTATTATTGTGTTGCCATTGAACCATTAATAACTCGCTTTGAATTTGGACATCCAACTCCCTTGGCATCCATCTGATTCTATTATTAGCTGGTCCATATCTCTCGATCTTCTCCACAAGAATAATAGGAGAAGATTTATCAAAAGCTTGGCTAAAAATCTATGTAAACCACATGCACAGAATTTATCTCATTTACTGGTTTAATATGCCCACAAAAGAGGAGAGACATGAGAATACTGGAATGACTTGTTCTTGTGAAGCCATGAGATCTCTTGTAGTCCCTGCTTTCTTTGCAAGATGTTCAACATCCATCACTTTAAAGATTCATTCCATAAGTATTACTGTATTCAAATCAAACCCACTTGCTTATAGTCTGTAGATTCTGTTCTCTTTCTCCCTTTAAAAAATGTGACATGTTATATCTGATATGTGTATATACAATACACACACACACACACACACACACACACACACACACACACACACCCCACAAAGCATTACCTTTTCTTGGAGGGGGAGAAATAGGGGTAATAATAAAAAAAATGATAGAAATACCTTTGCAGTTGATGAATAAGAAAACGGAGGTTAGTTTCCTCATTGAAATAATAGTATATGTTTTGTTCATCTCCCATAAAATGTGTGTGTGTGTGTGTGCAATTGCACATCTGCACACCTATGTATGGATATATGGTATAATGATGACTTTGACTACTTCTAAGGGTTATAAGGAGTAATTGAAGAATAAAATTTCCTTTAAAAACATGAATTGCCACATAAATGGCAGTTATAATATTATTACTGTTGTACCCTTTTTGCAGAAAAATAGACGACTCAGAAAGCAGAAGTGACTTACCCAATATTGCATGTTTATTTAGTAGTAGAGTTACTTCTAGAACCCCACCTCCTGGCTCTTGGTCCAGAGCCCTTTCTACCATGCCATGCAAATATTTTCTCTGGTAGAAGTTGATTTATCCATTAGAAGTGATAACATTCATTTGTAGTAGACTGGTAACAATAATTCCGAAAGAAGACTTTTGCATTACATAATATTGTTCTCTCTCACCTAGCATGCTTGATGAAAATAGCTCCAACATATGAACCTGGAAGGGTCAAAGAATATAAGAAGAGCTCCTAGAACAGCGCATATACCATATGTGCATAGAAAGATAACTATGTTGGTCCCCTTCTATGTCTAAATTAGGGTAATGTTGGAGGAGGGGAGTTGATCTCTCTCATGGGATCCTATTATTCTTGGGAAAGAGTCAGTACTGGTAATAAATTAGGCACTTTCAGGCAATTATAGAGGCCTGTTAGTGCCTTACAGCAGTAAATGCATCATCTTGGTGGACTGGAAGAGTTACTGTTCCTCTTGAAATACCTACCTTGCTACCTGGAAGTGCTTTGGACCCTAGGGAATATCTGGTTTGCTGTGTTGAACTGAAAGATGCAAGTACCTCCCAGTGCGATGATTCTGTGTTCCCATAATTCATGTTCTCCTTTTTGTCACTCTCTGGGTAAAATCATTATCCTACATTTTCCAATGGAAAATAATCATTGTAGTGGAACTTATACAGTTTCAGCATTTTCCCCTCTCCGATCCCATGCACCAAGGCACTGGTTTTATGATGCCTTTGTCACTGCCCCTGAGGCTTTAGCCCTCTAGAAAGAGTGGTTTCCAGTACCTATGACTTTCCAAGGTTGCCAGATCAGCAAGTGCCTTAATCAAAAAAAACCCAACCTGATTGCCTAACTCCAGGTCACCGACTTTTGAATGACAGTATGAAATGTACATTAAAACCAGTGGAGGAAAGATGATACTTTCTGTGGAAATTTCATAAATTAAATCATTCTAACACACCAGGGAAATTGTAATGTAATACACTCTCCCAGGGAAGAGAGACAAAGGATAAGACTTTCTCTACACTTCTGCTCTTAACTCAGCATGTCTTTATCCAGATACCTTGGTAATATGGCAGCCAGCAGCATAAAACATTGATAGAATATATTCAGTGTGCATCTAATTTTCAATTATAAGTAGGAGATTATAATAATAACATAATAATACCTTGAATTTATAGGGCACATTTCCTCATAGGGCCTCAAAATGTTGCACATAAGTTATTCAATTTGCCCTCATACATTATTTTAAAATGTTGCTGGAACAACATGAAAATAAAAAGAATTCTTTAAAAAAGCATTAAATTAAATTCATACAAGGTTCCACTTTTACATTTCTAGGTAGTTACTTGCTTAGTACTTTTTAATCCTCACGAGTCACTATTCATTCCTTCAAAATTAGAATATTAAAAGTGTAGCTGAAAGGAAGAAATTTAATCATAATAACAATAACATGTTTATGTGGGGGGAAGAGAATGAACCTTTTTTAGACTCGTATTATGTGCTAGCCACTGTGCTAACCATTTTACAAATATTATCTTATTTGCTTCCCTACATAGCATTTCTTCACAGTATCTTGTGAGGTAAGCAAATATCCCTATCTCCATTTTACAGATGAGAAAACTGGGGTTCAGGATTTCTCCAAGGTCATATGGCTAATAAGTGGTTGATATGATTCTCCAACTCTATTCTTTGACTTTAAAACCAAGGTTCTTTTCACTACATGACACTGGATCACAATGGTGCAAATTTATTTAAGTAGTTTATGTAGTAACCAGTTTAACCCCATATGGATGGATGAGGGTGTGAGGATGCTCCAGGCCTTGCTGATGTAAGAAATCCCTAGACCATGGGCAGTTGTCACAGTGAAGGTCTGGGAGTCAGGAAGGCTCAGCAGAGAGAAGAACAGATTTTAGAGACTGAAACACTTCATAGAGTTTTTGGAGTTTCCTGTGTCTTTTATCATTTTTATCAATTGGCCTACAGGCAGGAATCCAGAATGCTGAACAGAGATATCTGATAGGGCAAAGAGAGTGGCCAGTGCTCCCTACACTAAAAATATCCTTCTCCTCCTCTACTCTCCTCCTCCAACTCCATCTTGACATTGATAAAGCGTAATTTAGACTATGTCACTTCTATTCTCAAGAAGCTTCAATAGCCCTCTATTGCCCCAGTAGAAAACAAAACTTTTTCTGCTTGTAATTCAGAGGTCTTCAAAATCTGACTCCAGTCTGTCTTTGCAGATTGGTTTTCCATTTCTCCCACCACATATACACACTATACTCCAAACAACTGGACTACTTGCTCTTCCCTATACATAGCATTCCACCTTCTATATGTGTATCTCTACACAGACTATCCCCTGTGCCTGAAATTTTCTGGTTTTCAGAATACCTCACTTCCTATAAACATCATTTTCAATGCCCCTTTAAGAGACCTTTTTTTCATCCATTCAGTCATTAAATTTTCCCAATGTTATAAGTATTTTTTTATACAACTTACATTCTTTTTCTTCCTTCTTCCTTCCTTCCTTTCTTCCTTCTTTCCTTCCTTCCTTCCTTCCTTCCTTCCTTCCTTCCTTCCTTCCTTCCTTCCTTCCTTCCTTCCTTCCTTCCTTCCTTTCTCCCTTTCTCTTCCTTTCTCCCTTTCTCTTCCTTTCTCTCTCTCTCTCTCTCTCTCTCTCTCTCTCTCTCTCTCTCTCTCTCTCTCTCTGTCTCTCTCTGTCTCTCTGTCTCTCTGTCTCTCTCTGTCTCTCTCTCTCTCTCTCTCTCTCTCTCTCTCTCTCTCTCTCTCTGTCTGTCTCTCTCTCTCTCTCTCTCTCTCTCTCTCTCTCTCTCTCTCTCTCTTTCTGTGAATATGGTGTATGCAGAGTACATTGTAAGCTCTTTGAGTGCAGGAACTTATTTACTTTTGTCTTTGCATACATAGCAATTAGTGCATGACCTGGCACATAACAGGCATTCAGAAATGCTGAGTGATTGAGCATTGTCTGACTCCTCTCTTCCCAAATTTGACACTGACTCCTCCTCCTTTGGAGCTAATATTTCACTTGGCTTGCTCCTTGAACCTCTTTGATATAATCCCCATTTCCCTTTGTTCTTTGTTTTAAACCTATGATTTCATTGGTGTAGAATTTCCCAGTGTGGTAAATCTCCTCACGAATGCATGTTAACTGCAGTTGTAATATTGAGATAACTGGAGAATTGAAAAATTAAGAAATGTGTCCTTCAACACAATTGACTTCCTGACTTCAAGGACTATCATTTACCTACTACTCCAGGTTCCCCTACCTCTTATGTACTTATGTAAGATTTCAAATTACAGTTATTTGTGATTGTATCACACACCTCACTTGATTATGAGGTCCATGAGAGTAAGGACTATATTGTAATCCAGCTTTACATTATATCTTCAGTCCTTAGCACAGTAATTTGCATATCATAGGGGTTTGAGAAATGATTGTTGAAATGGGTTGGTGGAACTGAAAACTTCATTTTCATTTTACAAATAAGAATCTGGATATTGGTTCATGAATGATGCATCTTATCCTACTTTAAATTGGATGAAAAGCCAGCCATTTTTAATTCATATCTAAGGCTTATGACTTGGCTTTGCTTCCAAGGAGTTCTTGAGCTTAATTTTCCTTTTCTCATTCAAGATGTTTGAGGCTCAACCTGTCATCACTGCACTTGAGAAAGGAGATTGCCCAGCTGGTGAACATCCAGGGGAGAATTCTCCTAAGATTATGAGTATAATGGAAACCATGCAATGAGATGAACAATCAAAGATACTGAGGAGAAGTTTCATTTGAAAAATAGACAAATTATGAAAGACATAATAAATATCTTAAATTAGTTAAAGGCTGTTATGTTATAGAGACATTAGACTTGTACCCAGAAGATAGAAGCAGGAGCAAAGGGGGAAAATTACAGAGAGGCAGATTTCAGTAAGGAAACATTTCATAATAATTAGAGGCATCTCAAAGTGGAATGTGTTATCATTGAGGTGTGTGTGTGTGTGGGGAGGGTGGTCTCTCTCACCAGGAATTTCCAAGCAGAGGTTGGATGGAGAGTGTTGTGGAAAGAATTCTCTTGGGAATTATTGGTTGGATTGAATGACCTCTGAAGTTCCTTAACTCTGGGATTCTATGAAAGAGAAAAGAGTTTCTTTGCTTCCCTATCCCACATTTTTATCATCAATGTTTCCTCCTGTTTGGAATAGAGAATCACCTAGGAGTTTCTAGCAGCAATCTGTCTCATTTTTTTTTTTCCTGTGGATAAGGTATGGCTAAAGAAAGAATGTGAGGCAGTTTATTTATAGCAAGGAGGAACAATTAATACATTAATGAATTATGGTTTCATTTAGGGGTCTATTTTGAAAACTAATTGTTTAGAAGAGAAAGGGTTCTAAGATTATAAGTAAATAAGATTACAAATCAAAGTGTTGTCATTTTTCTAAGTATAATTTAAATTCTCAAATTGTGCATTTCTTTGTAGGGGGGAAAAAGTTATCCAGTATGTTCATATCCCAATCTCTCTCTGATCAAGGTAGAGGACTTTATTCAGGAAAAAACAAACAAACAAACAACTAGCCTTGATAATAGATACGCAAATGAAAGTAAAGTATAAATTTATTCATTGTTCCTTGAGTATAACTCATATATTATTTGGGTCTCAGACTTTGACACAATGAACCAAACTTACATTGAGTTCTATTCTCACTAATGATCTGTGATCATTTTGCTTGTCATCTATGAACTTGCATGGGAACATCCCAATTTTTTTAATCTCTAAAGAACCTTTAACTCCCATGCAAGCTTTAGTTTTGTAGGATATCTAAAATAAAATAAATTTTATTTATTTAAAAACTTGAACTACTCCTCTGCCCAAGAGACTTTAGTACTACTTTTTTTTATTTCCTAAAGGGGATGCCTCTCACTGAATCCACAGAATTGATGACCCATCCTGGTGGAGCCCGAACACCTTAAAAATGGCCTGGCCTGACATCCTAGGATAATTATATGAGCTTAGGCTTGGCTCATGTTTATGGTCTCCCTAAAAGTAGGAGGAAAAGGATACTTAATATACAATGTAAATCAACTTTTAGACAAGTATGTATTTCCTTTACACAAAAGAATTGCTTAACACAAAAGGCTTGTTAACAGTAAAACTTCTTTTTATACTGTCCCTTGAGGCTGAGACTTCAGAACATGAAGTGGTTTACAGGATTGCTGAATAAACGTTTTACATTTCATCTTCCTTTGAACTGTCTCCATTATGGAACATATCTTCTGTCAATCCAGGCCTGGAATTCAGTTTGTCCTCTATCCAGTTGTTAAGTTTTCCAAAAGCAGAAACTCCCTCTGCCACCAGTTAGCTCTGACAGACCCAGGATTTCTACAACTCTTGAATTCATAAGGTTGCCTCTAGAGCTCAGCATTAATCTCAGGATCATTGTCTGGTTACCTAGACTTGGGAAAGAAATAACTGCAGAAATATTAGTCAGGGCTTCAAAGCCTAGGCTCAGGCTCACCTAGTCCCACCCATGTACTCCAGCTATTATGTGCTCTAACTTCTGAATTTCTATTAGGGTGGAGGGAAGAGCACCAACCCTTTTTTCCTCATCCTTTCAGGGATAGCCTAGGATATTCCTGGTACAATGTGAAGACAGAAAGAAAATAGAACATCTGAGGGCTAGCAAGAAAAGAGATTGATTGAAGGTTAGTCAGTCATTTCCTTTTGAGTCACATTGAACCAGAGGCTCTTCTTGTTCAGTGGTCAATAAAGCAGATTTCTTCATCATGCCTGAGGAATCATGTCCTTTACTTCTGGGCAGAGTAAGCAGGGCAGCTCTGCACAAGTTCCATGGACCCTGTTATTTTTAACCTGACAGAAAATTTAGAACATGCTTGCAAATTCACCCCTCAACAATCAGAAAAGTTATCTTGGGGACATTTAGGTAGTCCTTAACTCTAGTGGCTCTTTCATTCTCTCTGGACATATGGAGTGTACATTATTCACAAAACCAATGAAATAATATCTTCAGGTTTCTTTCCATTGCATATGACTCTCTGCTGTGCTAATCCTTCTCCTTTTGGGTCACATAGAACCCCAAAGTATAACCTACAAGACTATATCAACCTTCACATTAATCTTGATATCACTGATTCCTCCCCCAGCTACTTTTATTCCTTTCCTTTCTCTCATCAAGGCTCCATGGACATGCAAATCTCCCTCTGGATCCCCATATATATTACTGTCTCTGTGTCTCAAAGTGCATGTATGTGTGTATGTATATGATGTATGTATCTACGTCTACCTTGACTATCTTTGGAGTGAATGTTTGTCTATGTTTACCTTCTGGGTCTGTGTGGCTGGTGAGAACCAGTATCTTTTTAAAGGCTAAGCATGAGGGCAATATCAAATGTGTGAACCCAATTATTAATGTAGTGTCAACTTGATGATACTCCCTGAATAAAGCAAGAAAAGATGTGAATTCTCTTTGGTCAGAGAACTTGTATCTTGTCTAGGAGAAAAGGGAGCAGAATACATACAGTTGCATATTGAGGAAGAAAGCAATTTCTTATCAATGGAAAAAAGCTATGATTCTTCAGAAGTTAGTCAATAAGTATTTGTAAAACACTATGAGCCAGATAATGTTCTAAGTGCTTGGGCTACAAAGATAAGCATAAAGAAAATAGTAGCTACCCTCAAGCAGCTAATTATAAAGGAGAGGGGGAGAAGAAAATACATAAAAGGGATACTTAAAAGCAGGGAGGAGGTATGCTTAGTCTGAAGAGTGAGGGTGGCTTCTCTTGATGCTTCCCCGAAATGGAGCTTCTGGAAAGAACTCACTACTGGAAGGATGGACCTTTAAGGGAAGAGCTAACCAAGTCATAGAGGTGAAGACCAGAAGATGAGACATTGCTGGTCTGAGCCTTTTCCTCAAATGGAGGTTCTTAAAAAAACAAACAGACAAAGACCTGACTAAGAGGAGAAGAGGCCTGTAGGAGAGAAGTCAGGAGGTAGTAGAGATAAGGTTCCCAGAAGTATGGATTCTTGGAGACCTACTTTGTTCAGAAATTCTATGCTCTGAGAAAATCATTTCAGTGATGAAATGGTAAGTAAATGATAAACAACTACAATTAGAGCTCTTTAATAGCAACTGATATTTTTATAAGGTTTGTAAATCTCTACAAACATCTTTCTAGAGACTCATAAGAGTGCATTGAGGTAGGTGCTAGAGATATTATTGCTGTTTTCCTGCAAGTGGGGGGAAGGGGGAAAAGGCTTAAAAATACTAAATGACTTGCCCCTGTTCACACCACTAGTAAGTTTTAAAGGGAAGATTTGAAGTATAGCTTTCCTGACTCTAAGTTTAATTTTAATCCTTTTGCTACTCTGGGGCCATTAATTGATGGGCAGGGCCATACTATTTTATTTAATGTGCTGAAGCTCGATGCTTGAACAACTTTGATAAATAATATTTCAAATTGGGACAGTAGTTCCCTTGCCTGAATATTTCAGGACCACAGATAGAGCCTAGTCATCACTCTCCTTTTTTTTTTTTATAATTTCCTACTTGTCTCTAGTCTAAAACAATTTGGTATGGAAATCCTGTCACTATAAATATAGTAGTCAATTACATAATCAGACCAAAGAATATACAAAAAAAACCCCACCCCTAAATAATGTGGGAATGATTAGATTTTTAAATTATCTAGTTTAAAAAACCTTTTGAATTAGTCAACTGCCATCTGTAAAATGAGCTGAAAAAGGAAATGGGAAACTGCTAAAGAATCTTTGCCAAGAAAACCCCAAATGGGGTCAAGAAGAGTTACACACACACCGAAAATGACTGAACAACAACTTCTTTAATTCAATCCACAGAAAAGTCCCAATATTAATGAAGTGAGGTTGGGGGGGGGGGTCATTGTGTCCTTATGAACTCTATTTAGACAATAAGTGAATACAATTATAAGATAAAATATTCAAACACCCACATACCAAACAAGCTATCAATATTAATTTCTCTTGATTTTCCTGCTATTTACTTTGCCAATTTGAATCCAATTCACAAAAGAGTCCAATTTCTGCACAGGTTAACAGATAAATTACTATAAAGAAATAGAAACTTAATAGAAAATTTATTGGATCCCTATAGTCTGTGAATCCCTGTGACTCATCTGATATTGTCCTAAATGTATAAGTAATAGTTTAGGCTGGGTTTATCTAGTGTCAGAATTACCTTTTTACCTTAGAAAATAAATATTACTAACAGCTGACTTTTATACAATGTTTTAAGATATTAAAAAAATGCTTTACATGCATCATTGCATTTGAGCTAGACAACACTAAAAAGTACTTTATAAACCCCTTGAGGGTAGGAATTGTTTTTCATTTGGTTTTGCAACCCTATCATCTAGTTCAGTGCCTTATATACATTGGAAATTTAATGAATATTTGTTTTGTTGGACTGAATTGGAGTAAATAATATGTTTTCTTACTTTATAAGTGAAGAAATTGAGACTCAAGAGGTAGATAAGGTTAGTTCATATCTTTATACCACTTTCAGTCCTATGAAGAGATCTTTTTTCTTTTTTTACTTTTTGGTGAGGACAAATGGGGTTAAGTGACTTGCCCAGAATCACACAGCTAGTGAGTGTTATGTGTCTTGGGCCAGATTTGGACTTAGGTCCTACTGACTCCAGGGGCTGGTGCTCTATCCACTGTGCCACCTAGCTGCCCCAAGAGATTTTCTTATAAAATTTTTAGCTTACATACAAGTCTGCAGGATAACAGGATATTAGATATAGAATAAGTCCTACTTAATCTAAAAAAAGGTGTATATTGACAACTAGTGTAACTAATTCAACAGTTAACAGACGTCTCATCTCATTTTATGCAGGGCATCAAGCAATCCTTCCCTGTGGTGAATTGCACTTTCCCTCTCTACACATGTAGAAGATATTGCTTCAAAGTACCAATGAATTAATAAGTCTAGAGTGCTTCATCTTATGGACAATTCCCTGCCATACCAGTTTTTTGGTACTTATGATGCTCCAGCCTGTTGTTCTTTCTCCACATCCAAATGATACTAGACATGGCTTTTACCAACTTTTTCTCATTGAAGCTATGGATCCTTTTTCTGTCATCAAGTCTCTGTATCTCCTTCCCTATCTTCATCTGGAGCCAGCCCTTAGGTTCCTATCGTTCCTTTTAGGAAAAGAAGTATAGATTCAGGAGACCTGAGTTCCAATGCTAATTCTCATAGTTAATACCAGATACTAATTATGTGCTGTAGTACATTTGACTATGGACAAGTCATTTATCTTCCCTGAACCTAAGTTTCACTACCTGCAAAGTGAAGACAGTAACATTCACAGCATCTTCATCTAAAGGTAAAATGACCTACCCAAGACCCCACAGTAGCAGAACTGGGAGACATAAAGTTTTCTGGTTCTGGAGTCAGGGAACCTAATTTCAAATTCTTCTGATAACATTACCTATGTGACCTTTGGTGAGTCACTAACCCTCCCAGTCTTCAGTTTCTTCATTTGTAAAATGAGAAAGTAGGAAGAGCTGCCTTCTGAGGTTCTTTTCAGTTCAGTAGGTCACCTTAAATGTAGAACAAGTCAATCAACAAAACTTTATTAACATCTATTATGTGTTGAACACTGTAGATGCAAAGACAAATAATAATAACAAAATAAAGAAACCTTTTGTCCTCAGAAGACTTCCATTTTATCAGGGGAGGAAACATGTACATATACGACAGTATGCAAGATGTCGCAGATTTCATTGTGGAGTATGGTTTGGAGAGGAGTATTTTTCATTTCCCTTTCTCCAGGGGATTGGGAAGAATTGGTTGACCTTGCCTATGCCTAACTTTACCCTCCAGTGGCAGGTTCAGGGCATTACCTTTCTTTGAAGTCTGGGACCTCTAGGAGTGAAGAATACTCAAATGCTACTGCTACAAGGAGATTTGTCTGCTTGGAGATTATGTGATTGACTTATTAGTGATGCCAGTTCCTTTCTCTGCAAAATGAGAAAGGTAAATTTTGTCCTTATCTAAAGACAAGGATCCAAACCTCTAGGCTGTTTCCTGGTCATCTTAATATGGCTCTATTCTCTAACCATGTACACTTCACTAAAATCATGGATCACACTCATGGGTCCCATAACTCTGAGATTTGATTTTTAACTTTATCTTGCCAGGGCCCAAATCTCCATGGCATTTGCCCAGCTGTATTCTTACAAACCCCCTAGGCAGCTACCCTTCTCACCCCTCTTACTAACCTCCTCCTTGATTTCCAGCATCATTTTATGTGTTCTGTCCCCCAATTTGAATATAAATTCCTTGAAGACAGGTAACATCTTGTTTGCTTATGATTGTGTTTTCCCCCAGAGACATTTAAAAACTGCCATTGTAGTAGAAAACTCTACCTTCCAACTCTACTATCTTATCTGAACTGGGAAGAAATAAGACTGTCAAAGTTTTTAGTGATTTAATACTCCCCTTTCTAACACACACACACACACACACACACACACACACACACAGTCAGCTAATTCAAATTTTGACTGAATGAATATTACAGTTTCAAAAAGCTGTTCAAATAAATACAGTTATAATAGGGAGACATTGAAGTGAGAAATCACTGGCCTCTAGGAGAATCTGGAAAGACCTCACATAGAAGGTAGTACTTGAGCTGAGCTTTGAAGGAAGCTACAGATTCTAACAAGTGGAGTTGAGGAAAGAGTGAATTCTAGTCATCAAACTGTTGTTCCTCCTTTGTTTTCAAAGATGGCCAATGACATCATGATGTTGGGGTAAAATAGTAGAAGATGGGTGATGTCTTAACTAGCATGTAAATTGGATTCATGAAACAGGGTCGCACAGTCTTCAGCCTCACCCTCTCCCCCAGTCATTGTGCTGTACTGAGAAATCAGCGAGTGAAACCCAGATGTAATTTAAGATGTGGATTTATTAGTGTGCGGCTGCCAGGGGTATGCACATCCAAATCAAGTAGCCCCCATCAGGGGTCGAGCTAGAGTTTATGTAGAAAAGAGCATGGGAAAGAAATGTGAGGAACACTGATGAGGTAATCCAAAGATGCAGGTGTCTTTGGGGGCTATGGATGGGAAAGTACAGGAAGTATACAGGACAGGGAGGGGGATGGATCTTTGAAGTTTGGCAAGAGGAAGAGTTCTTGGGCTGGTTAAGGACACCCCTGTCCCTCTGTCTTGACATGAGAATGCTCTGCAACAAAGGAAAGCTTTCTCACAACATAGGAACTTACTGAGGAATTGGGAGGCTTCCAGAGACATGATCTGAGGGCTGAGGCCTGAGCAGCCGAGCTCTGTGTAGCTGTGTCAGGGAGAGAGATAAGGGTCATGCTGAGGCCCATGCATGAATAACTGCTAGGCACAGTGTCCTTGGGCTGGGGAGTGGTTGTCAGAGACAGTGTTTCTGAGACTAGGGAGAAATTGGGGCACAAGTACAAGCACAAGCACCTGAGCACCCCATTATTACGGGTCAGAGATCACACAAACCAGACCAGGTGTCCTGGTCTCTGGTATAAACATAATTATCTAAAGCAATTATATTGCAAGCTTTCTTATCCATTTGCGTTGCAGGTACGGGCTATGCTGAGCTATGTGAGAGTACATTTCACTATTGTTTAGATTTAGGAGGAAAGAGGTCTGGGGCAAGATTAAGCACCAACTTTTGCTTTCCGTGGCTTAAAGGGCCCTACTACCTAAATGGCAAAATAATGTTCTGCATTACAATTGAAGTCAAGTGGCAGGACAAAAATCAAGATGATTGGTGATGCCCTGGGATGCAGTGAGTGAGCTTGACCAATGTCTGACCATATTCTAAGTGCTCCACAGTGCCTGCTTAAGCCACCTTTATGGCCATTGGAATGGATTGCTCTCAACCAACCATTTTTGCCAGGAGAAGTCTTCACATACTTGGGGTAGACATCCCCTTAACTCACTGATGGGTTTGAGGACTGTTGGTTATACTCAAGCTGGTTTAGCCCCTCTCCCAAGATGGTTTATCTGGGCATGGCCACTGCACATGCTATAGCTTTGTGGAGCCACAGATGAGAGTTGGATAACATATAGCACCCAGGATAAGCAGTCCTGAAAGGGCTTGGCAAGCCTTCATATGAGAGGTTCTACTCTTCTCTGAACACCCCCTACACTTTGTCATTAGGTACAGCCTGGGCAAAAGAATAGAGACAGGAGATGGAATGTGATATATGAAGAATAGCAAGAAATTATTTGGATGAACTACAAAATGAAAGAGAATATTGTATCAAAAGAGATGGTATTAGAAGTAGCTAGGTATCTCAGTAGATGGAGTTCTGGGTATCGAGTCAGGAAGACATGACTCCATGCAACCTCAGACACTTATTGGCTGAATGACCCTGGGGAAGTTATTTAATCGTTATGTGCCTTAGTTTCCTCAACTGTAAAATGGGGGTAATAACAGCACCTACTTCACAGGGTTGTTGTAAAGATCAAATGAGATAATATTTATAAAAAAATTGCCTAGGTTAGTGCCTGGTACATAGTAGGTACAATATTTGCTTTTGATCCTCATTTTATTTTATTCCTAATCCAGTGCTGTTTCCATTTCACTAATTAATTACTATCATTCAGTCAAACAACATGGATCACATGTCTGTTCTACATGAAGTGTCAAACCGGACTGCATGAGATAAAGAAGAAAGGGAACCCATTTGCATAATAAAGGGGCATCACATTTTTTTAAACTATCTCAGGGACCTCTGGCACCTGCTGGGTGGAATAGAACTAACTTTCCCAAAAAGCTCATCTGAGAAGTACACTTAATGTTGCATACATAAAGCTAATTATTGCGATTGTATATATACAAGCATGTCTCCTACAGTTCCCTCAGATTCCTGGTGGTGGTAGTGGCGTACAGGTGTGGTCAGCTCTCTCTCTCACCTAACTTTATGTGGTTGGGGCATGGTATGGCAGGGAGGGCGGTAAATCTAAAACACTTCTACAAGAGGCCCCCAAACAAATGTGCTTCTCCCCTTCTAATTTTTATCTCATCTATTTCCTCTTTTGCTTACTCAAATGCCAGCTTTTGCAAGTAAACTTCCCTTATCCCTTAGACTCAAAGTAGTTTCTCCCTCCTTTGAACTCACATACCACTTCAAACTTCCCTTATGACTTAATCACAATCTGCAAGATATTGTAGTTACTTGAATACCTCAATCAAAAATCAATCAATTTAAAGAAATACTTCAGAGAGTCATTACATTTCAGATTTGGAGCACATTTCAGTGTCCATCTCACCCCATTCATTTACTAAGGGTCTGCTCTTCCAAACAATATGTTAGGTTTTGGGAATACAAAAACAAAAAGTTGCGTATTCCCTGCCCTTAAGAACCATTAAGGGTTTAATAGATGTTGGCAGTACAACAAGTGCACAAATAAGTAATAGACGAAGTAGGCAATGATTCAGATATAGTAGAGATCACAACAAAATGCTTTTGGAAAATTTGAGAAAAGAGTAATTACTTTCGGCTCAGGAATCAGGGAAGACTTCTTGGAGGATGTGGCATTTGGGCTGGATCTTAAAAGAGGGAAGGAGTAAAGTGTCTAGATCTAAATCTTGGCAAGATTATTGTAACAGCTATGTGGAAGATTAGTTATAGAAAAGAAAGACGAATTAAAGACAAGCTACAGGAATATTAAAGCTAACGCAGAATCACAGAATGGCCTAGTTTGAAGAATAATAAATAAAAATAATAGGATAGGACTTGGGCCTGTGATTTTACTGATATAGAGAACTCTGAGATGTGTAAATGTTTTCTGCTAATGAAGGTCTGAATAATTTCCACAGCCATTATTCTTAGAGAACTACCTAAAATCTAAGTAATTTGCCCAATGTCACACAGTCAAGATGCATCAGATGCTGGACTTGAACCTGGGTCTTGCTTGTTTTTCTATTCACTCTGCCAACTATCTCTCAACACATAGAAATCTCACCTATCCCAGCTCTGGAAAATATTGACGGATTCAATAATATGAACAACAATAATAATAACTACAACAAAAATAAATGAACTATGTAATCATTTTATCTATCTGTGTAACTGTCAATGCAATACGAATTTAAAAAAGTAATAGCAAGATAATGACTTGTCCTAATACCATTTCTATTTGAACCCCATCAAAAAAAAAAAACTTGAGAAGATTGAGATGGTAGCAATAATAATACAGTTCTCAGAGCTATAGATTTTCAGAGTTGGAAGGGACATCTAGTTTCACTATACTGTAAAAAGAATCTCTTCTAGAAGAAATGACATCCAGTTTTCAAGTGAAGACTTTTAGGGATGGGTAATTCCAAACCTTTTGAGGTCCCATTTCCTTTTTGGTTAATTGTTAGTAAAAGGGTAGGTAGGTGGTGCAGTGAATAGAGTGCTAAGCCTAAAGTCAAGCAGACTCATCATTCTGAATTCAAATCCAGCCTCAGACACTTACTAGCTGTGTGACCCTTGGCAAGTCATTTAACCCTGTTTGCCTCAGTTTCCTGATCTATAAAATGAGCTGGAGAAGGAAATAGCAAACCATACCAGTAACTTTTCCAAGAAAACTCCAATGGGGTCACAAAGAGTTGGACACAACAGAAAACAACTGAGCAACAACAAAATTGTTAATAAATTGTTCCTTCTACTGAGCCTAAATGTGCTTCTAGATTTTTAATCCATTTCACATAGTTCTTGGCCCCTCAAGCACCAAGTGAAGTAGTTTAATCCTTGTTCTTCCTGACAGTCTTTCAAATACTGGAATAATGGGTATCATGTTTTCCTTACATTTCTTCTCCACTCCAGGCTAAACTTTCTCAGTTCTGGACCTTCACCTGTCTGGTTGCTCTTTTTTGGACTCAATAAATCAATCAGCATGTATTTATTAAGTACCTCCCATATGCTAGATGCTGTGTTAGGTACAGAAGATACAAATACCAAGAATTAATTAATCCTTACACTCAAGATGCTTTCATTCTCATGGGGAGAGAAACCAAGTACATATACATATATGTACATATACATAGATATGTATCGATGAACTGAGTACATATGCACATGTACACATATATATTGATATATTTATATGTTATATGTGTATGTGTATATACAAGCAGATGCACAATCTAAATATGAAATAAATATATACAAAGTAATTAAAGACAAGATACTTTAGGAGGAAGGGAACTAGCTCCAAAGGAGAATCAGGAAAGACTTCATGCAAAAGGTGGTGCTTGGGCCATGTAGTAAAGGAAGAGATTAACTCTTTGAAGTAGAGTCAAGGAGACCAGTGATGGAGTGTTGGGTGTGAAACAGACAGGTAAGTTTGACTAGATCACAGAGAACCAGAGGGAGAGTACGGTCCAATAAGCCTGGGAAAATTCAGGTTGGGGCCAGATTGTATGGGGCTTTAGATGTGAAACAGTGGAGTTTCCAGGGCTATTCATAAAGTCATCATCCAGAAGTGAACAGAGCATTATAGATATGGTCTGACCAGGACAAGGTAGAGAGGAACATTTATCTTTCTCCTTCTAGATACAATACCAATTTTAATACATGCTTACATGGCATTAGTTCATCACATGGCATGTCATATTGTTGACTCATATAAGCTCGTAGTCTTCTAAAAACCCCAGCCTCATCTCTTACATACAGTATTTGTGCAGTTCATTTCACATGCTCCTAGTCAAGGACTTCAGTGTTGGAGAAATGTGGAACTCCAGAATGTTTGCCAGTTGATGACATGACTCTCTTATGCATCATAGTTGTTGATTTTTTTTTCCGTTATCAAAATGATCACTGAAGATATTCAGAAAATAATCTAGGAGGAATTGCATTATTCCCATATCTACCCTTGTTGTTTTCTTTCCAATTTTCCCCTTAAACATACACACACACAATATTTAGATTCATTATTATGTGGTAAACTAGGCAGCTAGGTGCCACAGTGAATAGCGTTAGACTTGCTTTCAGGAAAATCTGAGTTTCAATCTTACCCCCAGAAACTTACTAGCTGTGTGGCCCTGGGCAAGTCACTAAATCTATGTCAGCCTCAATTTCCTCATCTACAAAATGAAGATAATAATATCACCTATCTCACAAGATTTTTATAAGGCCCACATCAAGTAATATATGGAAATCACTTTGCAAAGAGCTCTATATAAATGCCAGCCATCATCATCAGGTGCTCAAATTGTCAGCAT